>NW_026944413.1:601547-1203095 GCF_033458365.1 Neurospora hispaniola
GATGTCGTACTGCTCGCTGACGTTGAAGGAGATCTTGCGAGCTCCGCCTCTTTGTGCGCTGCTCATTTCGACGTGTCCCGAAAGGTTGCTTACGGGAAACAAAGACTGTCCAGAAACAGTAAGCGGTTCGGTTGTTTCGCCGACTCGAAGATTAGAAAATACTTGTGTTCTTGTGTGACAACGGAGGCGTTGATCGCGAGTCAACGGGGCGCTACCGAATGAGGGGATTCGTCTGATGGAGTGGGGTTGTCCGAGATCCCAGTCGAGCCGCGCAGTCGAGGGGTGGTTGCGATCGAAGAACAACCAAGTACTCAGTTGCTCAACACCTTGTTGTTTTTGTTGTTGTTGTTTGTAGAAAGAGTGTAGGTGGTAAAGGAAGTGGCCGTCGCCAAGGGGATGTGATGGGCGTGGAAATGCGGGGGTCTGGACGGTTGGTGTTGGTTGCGTTGTTGCGGTTCAAGTTGTAGCGGGAGGTGGTGGCGGAGGGGTTGGGCGCGAATTTGGTCTACCCTCAATATGCCGGCCTGTCTAGTACCTAGGCTGCTTGCTATGATTAGCTGTTGGCAACACAAGTCAGGGTGCAGGGTGAGGTATTCAATCGATTTATGAGGGATCAATTGGAACGGATGCAGTGTAACAGAGCAAACCCACTGGGCTTGCGTTGCTGGCTTCCTTTTCCACTCTTCCGCGAACCTCGACCGCCAAGCGGCGCACCTCAGATCCCAGGATGATCAAGTTGAGTGGATGTCAGTGTCCAGGGGCTTTCATTGAAACCCAAGGTCCGGCTCCTTCAACACTGCGGGTAGAGCCAGCCGGAAAGCAAGAATATCAGATGGACGATCAGGTGGTGCGCAGTCAAGCACCAAGTGAACCACGAAAGCGGCCTTGGCGGGACCGGGCAGTCTAGATTAGACGTTGTCGACACTTGGACGTACCTCGGTGCAGAGCCACCCACCCAATAATACCGTGGTGTTTGGTGGTTGGAATGGTGTCAGAGAACAACGAGGGCCCGGCTCAGCAGGAAGACTGACCAAGGATGGATCAATGGAAACCAAGTTATCGAGCTGATGAGGATTAAACAGGAGAAAATGACACGGGGATCGAGACCCCAACTACTTCACACTTTCACACAGCTTCTTGAAGCATGTTGACGCCGGAACAAAGTGCAACAAGGAATCCCCAGCGGGAAGCTCAGCCCACGTTGTCATTGTTGGTGGGGCTCATTCAGAATCGTCAAACGCATCAAGGAGTCCGAGCGGGACTCCTTCGCCAGCGGGGTTCAGCTCGCTGACGGTCGGCTAGGCCAGGGGCACAACCATCAACACAAATGGAATCCCCGTCTTTCTTCTTTCTTCCCGTTCACATACTATGTAAATAGGCACGATGATTGACTGAGGTGGTAGACATTGCCTCTGGGCTACAGCATGCATCCTCGTGCCTCGCGTACAGTAAGTAACACGACGAGCGGATTGATGTGCCCTCAAGTCTATGGTTTCACATACACGTACAAGAGCATGGAAACGCATCACGGTATCAACACCTGGGCGGCTAATCAGCCGTGCCAGCAGCCTGTAGAGCCTGGGCGCCGGTACATCTAAAGATATCACACTGCAGCTTGAGTGAAGATTTGGATGCCCTTTCCGTTCATCCTCACTTTTAACTCTGGCTCCTGAATGTTTCTTCTTCTCCTGGCCAGCGCCAGCCCGCCGCGGCCAGTCTGTATGCGACCTCCTGCAGCCCTGTGAGGATACGTCGAGAACCTCAAATCGAGTTTCCAGAACAAGTACCCATTCAGTGGGCCCGTCTCATTCTCCCAAGCCAGCATAATCCCATCAACACCACGGACCTGTATCCGCTCCCTAGGCGACTCAACACTTGCAGTGTAATATAAGTATGCCCCGATACAAATAACTCATTTGCCACGTCCCTCATTTGCTCACAATCTTCTCCTTTTCATCAACAACTGAATGTCGAACAGGTTGGTGGGAGGGGGGATAAAGCGTACACTACGAGATTATAGGGCCACAACCCAATGTGCCAGTTAAGCGCCCGGGCTAGTAGGTCCAACCCCGGGACCCTGATCGGTCAGTTCTGTGTCCTAACAAAACAACCAGAGTGAGCTCTCGGTAGTCTCAGTCGCTCAGCCACCTCCGATGGCCTATACGTCTCTTCGGACCCACAGGGCCAAATGGTTGTGATATCCGGCCTACTACCCTCACCCACCTACTAATCCGGACATTACACTATTTGGCCCTGTGGGTTTAAAACGATGCGGCTATACTCCGGTCTAAGCCTAATATGGATGAAATAGTTTATTGTACGTAAACCTCCAAATTTCCCCAAATTTCCCTAAATATTATAGTTCTAAAACGAATAATATGCGTACTAAATTATATCTAGTACTAATATACTTATTAGCACCATCTTCTCCTACCCTTCCTAATTTTAATAATATACTTATATCCTATTAATTATATTTAGTAGCTTAATTAATATTTACTCTTTCGTTTCTTCTACTTTCGTTTTAATTATAAAGTTCCTACTATCCGGAGGAATTATATAATAAATTGTTTAATAAGGTTCCTTCTTAGTATTTATTAGAATTCTCTAATTAACCTACGGACGAAGTCTATTTTAGAAATATATTTACTATAAATATATTTATAGTAGATATTGATATTAATATAGAAATTAAAGATATTTAACGTTTATTTAATAGTATCTATTAATATATTAGGGTTAATTATTAAATGAATTTATTATATTATTTTATTTATTTGTATATTTACCGGGGGATAAATATTTCCTAATAGTATAGTAAATATTTAAAAATATTTATTAGCGTACTTTAATATTTTAAAGTGCGTGAAGTCCTTACGGATGTTAGCGTTTATATATACTTTAAAAAGGATAAAATTAAATACTAATTAGAAGGGGAGGAGATATAATTTAAATCGGACGAATATCTAACCTAACCCCTAATTAAATATATACTTCAAATATATTTTAATAAAACCCTTTATATAGAATTTAGATTTCTCTTAGGTAAATTAGTATTCTATATTTTTCTTACCGACGAGTTTGTTAGAGTTAGTAATATAGCCTACCCTATTATTATTAAGGATATATTTAATATTTTGTAGATTTATTTTCGCTTCTATTTTGCCTATAATACTATGTCCGAAATTGCGCTAAGATTAATAGAGTTATTTATTACGTTATATATATAATAGTATACTTATTAAGACTTATATAAATCGAAGGATAATATTTAGAAAAAAAAAGAGATCTATAATTGTGTAGTTATAATAGTATTTATTATTATAAATTTATATATACTTTAAAATAGTATATTTATTTTAAAGTTATTTGGTATTTATTTAAAGAGTAATTTTATATAGTTACGTATATATAATATTTTAGTTCGGTTCGGTATAATTTCTTTTTATAAAATTATTTTATAAATTATTAATTATTTTATTAATATTTCTATAGTATGTAATTTAATACTTAAATCCTATAGGGGGATTTTGAAGAGTCCCCCTATAGGATTTAAACATTTATATTTTTATTATTATCTTATATATTTATACAATTGTAGGTAAATTTTAAATTGGTTAGCTGTAATCCGAGTATAGTTATTATTTATAATAATTTTAATTTTATTAATTATATATAAAGTTTTGGAATTGGCCGGAAGGATGTGATATAGAACTTTACTATTTGTCTCTTTATTGGTAGTTCCGATATTAATAGGCCGTTTAAATTATTTTAGTAGTATTCTTATAT
This sequence comes from Neurospora hispaniola, assembly GCF_033458365.1. Taxonomy (NCBI): domain Eukaryota; kingdom Fungi; phylum Ascomycota; class Sordariomycetes; order Sordariales; family Sordariaceae; genus Neurospora; species Neurospora hispaniola. The sequence continues at coordinate 605,337 of NW_026944413.1, forward strand.
TAAGTTCTAATTGGAATGGCTTTTTACGTATTTGAGTATAATATTATTATCCTTCAATAATATAGCCTATTATTTTATTAAAAGTCGATTAGCTTTTATAGTCGGGCGGAAATTATAATAGTCTATTCCTTACTTCCTAGTTGTTAAGCGATTGAAAATTATTGAAAATTATATTTTATAAACCTCTATTATTATAGAGGATGAAGGTAAAATTTCTAATATTTATTAATTTTACAATAAACTCTTCTTTAATATTTTCGGATTTAGTATAGATAATTTTAGGGATTAATTTATCCTTATTTATAGCGATTAGAAAATAATATTCTTTATTCGCTATATTATTTTCGATTAATTCGAAGTAGGTTATATATATAATTGTAAATAGTAGATCTTTATTGTATTTACGTTCTTTTATATCCTTATAAATTATATTAATATAGTATTTCGGGTTTTTTAGCCTCTTATAGTATAGGATATATAGGGCTTTAAAAGAGGTAAGAGGGTAAAATAGTACGATATTATATTCTATAACGGTCGGTTTTTATTAGAAGATATATTTGCCTCTAGGATTCTAGCCTTTCTTATTACTAAGTTCGTTAATTATAGTTTTATTTTAGAATTTAATTTTATTAAAGTATTTGTATATTAAGCTATATTGAATATTGGAGAAAAATTTATTAATCGGGAATTTCTTTCTATTTATAATAAAATTTTTTCTTTATTTATTTAGTTTGGGTATAAAATATTTTCGGGTATAATAAATATAAGCTATTATAATATTTGTTGTTACTTTTAAATTATTTATATTTTTCTTATATTCGATAAAACTATTTCCTTAGGAGATTATAGTATTTTCTAATAAATAATAAATTTTTTTCCTATCTTATTTTATAGCGGTAAATTAAGTAACTATAAGTTTGAAATACTCTATTTAATATAGTTACTTTACTTTAAAGTTACAGACGAACTATTTATTAATATTATTCTACATTCTAGTATAGTACAGTATTCTATAGCCGGTAGTTAGTAGAAGGCGATTAATATGGTTTTCAAGTATATTAATACTTCCTTTACCTTTAATATTAAGTAGAATAAGAATTCGATTTATAATATAAGGATTTTGTTCGTCCGCCTTTCTGTTATTAACCCTTATATTATAGTTATTTATAAAGTTATTAAAAATGATATACGAATATATTAGGTAGGTAAATATATAAAATTATTTACCGATAAAGATATTATTAATTATATTTATATAGTCTATTAGAATAGGTAAGTACATTAGGAATATACGACTTTTCGACCACCCGATTACTTGGAATTTAATATTCTTAATATTCTATAATTTAGTTTTATTATATTATTGGAATTAAAGTTTGATGTATTTAATGTAAAGGAGGTCCGATTATTGCGGGTAAATAAGTAAATTATAATTTAGGATTTCGAAAGGGGTATTTAATAAATGGAGAGGGATGTGGGAGAGATGGTTATTAGTAATAATAAGGGTGAATAGGTATATTTTAGCGATAGGGTTGAATTTAATAATAAAATAGTATAATATATTCTTAATAAAATATTAAATATTTGTATAAATTAGAGCCGAATTAATTTAGGGCGCTCTGTTTACTTATTAATTCCGTATAATTTTCGCGTTTTTATAGAATTAATTCTAAAATTATATAGTATAGTAAAATTTATATAGGGTTTAGTATAGGAGTATTAATATATTTATAGTTAGTAGAATATATTAATTTAATATATTTAAATCTAATAGGGGGAATTAATTAATTTTTCCCCCGTTGGATTTATATAAATAGTATATCCATATCCTATATTGGAGTTCTATTTATATTAATTTAATATACGTAAATTTAATAGGGGGTTAATTAGTTATTCCCCTATTGGATTTATATGGACCCTAATATAAATAAAGATATAGACCCCCTTTTTAATAAAGTTATAATATTAATAAATTTTAGAGTAGGTATGTTATTAGGAGGTAAATATTTTGCTACTAATAATATTAGTTGGATGTTGAGTAATTAAATGAAGTTTTAGGGTCTTCTAAATATTGATTTACTTTTAAAAATAAATTTTAAAAATAGAATTTCGAGGTATGGAAAGTTAGTTGGGATAGAGAAGCTTTTATTTAGGAGATTGGAGGTTATAGAATATATAGGCGTAAGGGAATAAAAATAGGTTGGAACGGATATTATAATATTAGTTCTTTTTGAGGGGTAGGGGTTGGATTAGATTAGTATTAGTAAAATTAGTATTGTTATTAATAGTTATATTAATTGATAAAAAGGTTATTATTATTTGAATTAGATTTTAAATTAAATAGAAGGAATTTCGAAGTGTAGGAAATTACTTAGGACGGAAATTTTTATTAAAAATATAAAACTTATTAGGGAGGGGGGTACGAGAGTAGAGGCGGATTAGAATAGATATTATAATATTAAGGTTTCCTTTTAAGGGGGGTTAAATTAATAGAGGCTAGTATTAGTTATATTAATTAATAAAGAGAGTAGAGGCGGGTTAGAACGAATATTATAATGTTAGGGCTTCCTTTTAAAGGGGGTTGGATTAGGTTAGTATTAGTAAAGTTATTAATAATTATATTAATTAATATAGAGAATAAAGGCGGGTTGGAATAGATATTGTAATATTAGGGCTTCCTTTTAAGGGGGGTTAAATTAGGCTAGTATTAGTAAAGTTATTAATAATTATATTAGTTAATATAGAGAGTAGAGGCGGGTTAGAACGGATATTGTAATATTAGGGCTTCCTTCTAAAGGGGGTTAGATTGGGCTAATATTAGTAAAGTTATTAATAGTTGCGCTAATTAATATAAAGAGTGAAGGTAGGTTGGGATAGATTTTAAATTAGATAGAAGGAGGTTTAAAGTATAGAAAGTTACTTGGGATAGAGAAGCCTCTACTAGAAATTATAAAATTTATAAGGGGAATAAGAGAATTGAAGCGGGTTAGGATAAATATTATAACGTTAGGGCTTTTAATATTAGTAGGTCGGCGCCCTAGCCCTATTAAATTTATAATTATCATCCAAATTTCCCAATTCCGGTAATAAAATTAATAGGAATTATAAGTATTTTTTTAATATAATTTACTATCTCCGTTTAAAGTTTTAAGGAATTTATAGGGGGGATAACCTATTATAATTAAATTTAAATAGTAGGTTATAATAGGTTATTTAAGTATAGGGAGATTGGATTAAATAGTAAAATATCTAGAATAACTTTATTTAACTACTATTCTTATAAATTGAAAATTAAAGGAAATGTTTCTATTTTTATAATATAATTTTCTATTTTTATTTAAAATTTAAAGGAATTAAGGAAGTATTTAAATAGGTTTCCTATAACTTCCTCCTTATAGGATTTAGGTATTGGGTTATATATTGTAGTGTTTTTGTGTTTTTTTCTATTATTCTCTTTTCGGTTTTAAACTTCTATTTAGGAGATTGGAGGTTATAGAATATATAAGTATAAGGGAATAGAAATAGGTTGGAACGGATATTATAATATTAGTTCTTTTTGAGGGGTGAGGAATTGGATTAGGTTGCCTTTAATATTAGTATTTTGGTTAGTATTATTATTAGTAGTTATACTAATTAATAAAGAGGCTATTATTTTTTAAGTTAAATTTTAAATTTAATAAGAGTTCGATTATTATATTAATAGCCCTCCTTCTGGTAGTAGATAATAAGTTGGTTTTTATATTGGAATTAGGCGTAGATTTTAAATTATTAAGATTAATAGTATTGGTAATAGAATTTCCTGCGGTATTTGTAGCCGGATTGTTATGCTTATAATGCGGTTTATTGGAGGACGAATTTGAGTTCGAATTCGAAGAATTTAAATTCGAATTTGAGTTTTAGAGTGGAGGTGGGTTAGGACGGATATTATAACGGATATTATAATACTAGGGTTACCTTTTAAAAAGTAAGGAATTGGATTAGGTTATCTTTAATATTAGTATTCTAATTAGTATTATTATTAGTAATTATATTAATTAATAAAGAGGTTATTATCCTTTGAATTAAATTCTAAATTCAATAAGAGTTTAATTATTATATTAGTAGCCCTCCTTTTGGTAGTAAATAGTAAATTAATTTTTATATTAGAATTAGGCATAGATTTTAAATTATTAAGATTAATAGTATTAGTAATAGAGTTTCCTATAGTACTTGTAGCCGGACCGCTATGTTTATGATGTGGTTTATTGGAGGACGAATTTAAATTCGAATTCGAAGAATTTGAATTCGAATTTGAATTTTAGAGTGGAGGCAGGTTGGGACGGATATTATAATAGATATTATAATGCTAGGGCTTCCTTCTGAGGGGGGTTGGATTAGGCTAGTATTAGTAAGGTTGTTAATAGTTATATTAATTAATATAAAGAGTGGAGGCGGGTTGGAATAGATTTTAAATTAAATAGAAGGAGGTTTAAAGCGTAGAAAATTATTTAGAATAGAAAAGCCTTTATTAGAAATTATAAAATTTATAGGGGGAATAAGAGAATTGAGGCGGGTTAGGATAGATATTATAATATTAGGGCCTTTAATATTAGTAGGTTAGCGCCCTAGTTTTATTAAGTTTATAATTATCGTCCGAGTTTTTTAATTTTAGTAATAAAATTGATAAGAATTGTAAGCGTTTTTTCAATATAATTTGCTATTTCCGTTTAAAATTTTAAGGAATTTATAGGGGGGATAATTTATTATAATTAAATTTAGATAATAGGTTATAATAGATTATTTAAATATAGGGAGATTAGATTAAATAGTAAAATGTCCGGAATAATTTTATTTAATTACTATTTTTATAAATTGAAAGTTGAAGGAAATATTTTTATTTTTACAATATAATTTTCTATTTTTATTTAAAGTTTAAGGGAATTAAGGAAGTATTTAAGTAGGTTTTTTATAGTTTCCCCCCTATAGGATTTAGGTGTTGGTTATTCTTTTTTCGGCCTTGTTAGGTTTAATAATTAGGTTTAATTGGCTAATAATATACTTACTAATATTAGTTGTATTGAGCTTACTATTGCGGTATCCTTCGTTTAATATTAATACCGGTTGTATTGAACTTTACCCTCCCTATAGGATTTAAACATTTATAGACTATACTTATTAGTAGGTTATTCTTTTTCTCTTTAGGGGGTAGGATATTTTTGAAAATTAGTTAGAAAAATATTATCCGGCTATTGAAACCTATTATTACAGATATAATAAGAGGGTAATACTAAGTATATAGTCCTAATATTAGTTATATTAAGCCTACTATTGTAGTATCCTTCGCCTAATATTAATATTAGTTATATTGAGCCTTACCCCCCCTATAGGATTTAAATATTTATAGATTATACTTATTAGCAGGTTGTTCTTTTTCTTTTTAGGGGGTAGGATATTTTTAAAAATTAGTTAGAAGAATATTATCCGGCTATTGAAACCTACTATTACGGATATAATGAGAGGGTAGTATTAGGTATATAACTTTAATACCGGTTGTATTAAACCTATTATTACATTAATTTTTTAATTGGACTACGGTCCTAAGAAGTATTTCTAAAATAATTCTTTAAAGTATTTATATTATCCCTAGTACTAAGAGTTGATAGCCTTAAGAGTTTGTTGTAAGAAGACGACCTTTTTTCTAAGGGAATTATATAATATTATATTTTGTAGTATTTTTTAATAATAGGGGAATTAACTTTCCCTTTATTAGAATTAAGTAAATAATTAATAAGGTAGTAATATAATTTATATTAATCTTTAATATTAAAAGGCACTCCTTTCTTCGTTAGAAGTACCACTTTTATTATTAATTTCTTTATACTGCCTCTTCATCTCTTTTATATTTACTAGTATCTCCCTTATTCCTATATATATAATTTATAAAATAAGTACTAGTTTGGCGATATTTACCTAATTCTTCTTTACCTTATTCTATATTTATTATAAAATATTCGCTAATTTATTATATTTATTTCGAATATTAATATAAATTTCTTTTATCGATATTTAAAGAGTCTTAATAGTATTTTTAATACTTTCTTCTATATTTGCCGTTCTACTTTAGATTGCTATTTCTATTTTAGCCTTTATACCTTAAATAATTTCTTTATAATTCTATTCGAGTAAATTAATTCGATTTAATATATTAGTAAAGTTGGTGGTTGTTTGTGTCGAGAGCCGGACGTATGTGTTGTAGAAGTCGCGGTTAATAATATTATTATATTTTAGTTATTATACTAAAGTTTCTTTAAATTAGTAATATCTTTCAAAAGTATTTAAAAGATATATTAGGGGTAGTATATACCGGAGGGTAATAGTATTACTTACGATTATATTAATTTGAGTAGAGTTGAGGGGAGTATTAATATAAAGTAATATTTAATTCTATTGCTAGTTTTTTTATTTGTTTTATATTACGATTTTAAGTACTGTAATTGATTTTTAACGAGGTTAATACAAAGTATAGAGGTAGGTTCTATACGAATTGGGTTATTACGCAATAGGAAAAATCTATACGTATGGTAATATAAAGGGTAGGTTGGGGTTTAATTATGTTTTGAGTTTTATTATCCTAATATATTATTAAGAATCCCCCGTTTATAATCCTAAAAGAGATTACTATTATTAATTTCGAATATATTTATACGGTAAGGCTACTTCGGATCCGAGTATAGCGTACGAAATATTATTAACCGATTAGTAAAGTACTAGAGAATATATTTAATAATATAGTTAGTCCGATACTCCCGAAATTTTATTAGAAGGTATAGTATTAACGCCGGTTTAGTATAGTATATATAATTCGTTGTAAATAAATTAAAAATATTCGATTGGAAATATAGTTATAATATATTATATTTAGTACTTTTAATATTATATTCGGGCGGAATAGTAAAAATAATTATTTAAATTAAAGGGTAGTAATATTCTAAAATAATAAATATAAATAGATTATTAATAAATTCTTAATAATCTAATTAATAGGGTTGAAAAATATAGTCCTTATATATTAATTAAATATATTTAAAGTGGAATTAGATACTATAGAAGGATGGGGGAATGTTATTAATTATTATAGTTATAAAGGGGAGGTCGTTGGAATTAATATTCGGAATATATAAATTCTCTTATAAATACCTATATTAGTATATAATAGTTTTAAAAGGATATAATAAGGAGATCTTCTTATTTAGCCCCCCTATAGATTAGTATATGCCGGATTGAATTACCGGCTTCCATTTTATTGTAATTCTATTTACAAAGCCTTTTCGGCCTCCTTCTATTTTTTTTAGGCCTTCTTCCTAAATTTCCTCCTTTTTAAAATACTATTATACCTTTCCTCTAAACAGGGCTTCTTCCGCATTAGCCTTAACATATAATTATTACCTTTACTATTATTATTATTAGGAATATCGCAATCGGTACCAATATAATTAGGCGAATTATATATAAGTATTAATTATTCGTTTTAAATAAATAGGGTTTATAGCGTTTAATCCGAAGTGGTTGGGGTATTTATTAGTTATATAATAGAGTTGGCCGGGGGTTAAATAGAAGTTAATTAAATTTAACCGTATAAATATAGTAATTTGGATTAATTTTACTATATAATAATCTATATTTTTATTAGTATTGGTCGTATTAGTATGTTCGGGGTAATTTCTTTTAAAATTCGGTCTATTTGTAATATTCAATTAATATATAATTATTCTATTAAGTCCGATTTATTTATAATAAGCTTATTTATTACTATTGTAGGGAGGACTGAGCTAAAAGGATATATAGGGAGAATTGGGCTTAATATTTAATATATTTATTTATAGTCTTTAGAAGAATTGTAATATTTATAGGAATTTATAATAATAATACTAGAAGTAAACTTTTAAAATAATTTTATTAATTTTAATTTAAGTCTTTATTTATTGAATTTTAATTTATTTACAATAAATTTACTATTACTATTGTAGAGAGGACTAAATTAAAAGGATATATAGGGAGAGTTGAGTTTGATGTTTAATATGTTTATTTGCAGTCCCTAGAAGAATTGGGAATAGGATAATAAAGGACTTTCCTACGATTTCGGTTAAGTATACGATTTTTCGGTAGTACAGTATTATAAATTGGATAGGTTGTAAATAAAAGAGGCGATATTAGATTAATATTAAGTATAATATAAATAGACGGGATTAATTTTATTTTTAGAAATTCTTTAAAAATTCGGTTAAAGTTAGGGATAGTCGACGTAATTAATATTTAATTAGAAGGGATTTAATTGGAAGGGATTTAATTTATTTTGTAATTAAGGATAATTATTGAAGCGGCTGTGGGTGGGTAGTACGTAGGTAAGTAATATATTCTAATATATAATACTAGTTATTACTTTTATATATTAATATTACAATTTAATATTATATATATGTAAACCCTTTTCAATTTACTAATTAGGAGGGAGCAGGATGTAAAGTTAGTATATAAATATAAATTATAGGTTAGGTCTATTTATTTTATACGCTATTAATTCGTTGAATAGAAAAGAGTAATAATTTCTAGGGATTAGGGCGATAGAGTATAGGTTATTAATATAAATTTTTATTAATTAAAATATTATTAACCTTAATATTATAATCCTATATCCGTTCGTCCGTTATTATTGTATAACTATTAGCTACTATTATAGTTTAATTATACTAAGCGAGATATAGTAGGAATCGGTTTACCGCCGGGTAGTTTTATATAATTAAGTAAATTAATAGGGTAATTATTATAGTAAGTCTATAAATACATTTAAAGTTTAGCTATTACTACTTCGCGTATTTAGATTCAATATTTAAAAATATAAATTAGAAAATACTAGAGTAAAAAAGTAAATGTAATTCGAGTTTTAATTTGAGGATAAAATTAATATTATATGTATAAATATAGGTGTTACTAAGGAGTAAACGAGTTTAATACCCTTTTTATACTATAGATTTATGTAGAATTAGTAATATTAAAAGGAAAATTAGTCCCGGGCTGGAAAATATCTAGTATAAATATTTTTAAATCTTTTCTTTAAAATAGTATTATAAATTTCTTTAATATTAATTCCTTCTATAGCCTTTAATATTCGATATTTATTTCGATTATACCTTTATAGTAATATTAGGTTTTAAACTAATAGTAATTCTTATTAAATCCGATAGGGGGTTGAATTATAGGCGAAGAACCTTATTTATTATATAACCCTTATATTCCCTAGGCTTATAATTAATTAAGTATATTTCCTACTACTAAATCCGATAAGGGGCGCCCCCTTATTAGATTTAAATAATATAATGTATATTTTACTATTTAGGAGGAGGGTTTAATAAATTATTAATAGCGCTAATTGCGATAGTAATATTAGGAGTGGTTGGAGTGGGGCTGTAATCCTCCGAATTACTTATTTCGGTATTATTATTATTTTTAGGATAATTAAATGGAGTTGGGTTATTATTAGACGGAGCTTTTATATTCTTAATATTACTTATTATTATATCCTTATTAAAATTGTTATTGGGGGGTAATAATTGAGGTTATTTACTATTAAAATAAATTTTAATATTTTTAATTTAGTTATTTAATTGTAGTTATCCGCTATTAGTCCGGGGTTATTTAGATAGTAAAGAAATATTATTAATTAGCAACTGTCAGGAGGCTAAGAGCTCGTGCACAGAGGCACCTCAGCGGCTGCTACTCCCCTTCGTCAACGGAAGCGTAGGATCATTTACAACAACGCCCATCTCGGGTCGGACCCGCGGGAAGGATAATCCGGCACCGCGCCGAGGCGCCAGACTAGTATGAGGCTCCATAATGCTCGTTAGCGGAGGAACAGAGTTTGCACAGGTATAAAAGAGGTTCAACGGAGCGTATCTCATTGTAGTCGGTAGCTATCAATACATCTTTGGATTGACCCCTAACTTGCCGTCCCCTATGTGCGGCTACGACCGTAGTCACCTCAACCTACCTTTCGCCTACGTTCCTGACAGCAACTTATACCGCTTTTTAAAGGGTATAAATAAAATATCTACTTTTATTATAGTTATTTGCCTCTAACTATTAATATAGGCGATAATTTCCAATTTGCCGACCTTATACTCCTTTTAATCTATTTTCTCTATAAATACCTTCTATTAGTTAATTTAAATTATTAATTCCGATTACGACAATTTAATTAACATTTAGGTTAAATTCTTTAAATAGTGTATAATTTAAGACTCCGATAGGGATGGCCTTATATTAGTAATGCGAAGGATTTTAATAATTATTATTTTCCTATTTATAATATTGTTGAGGTCTATAATTATAGGCTTAATAATAAGAAGAAGGTATATTAGGTTTTTATACTTAGGGTTATCTTTAAATTTATTTTAGTTTACTACGTAGTAGGTAATAATACGAAAATATATTACACTAATTTAGTAAGTACGGATTAATATAAATCCTGCGATTGTTTAAGGGGGTTCTACAATTTAAATAAATTAATTGAAATTATAGTTTAAGAGGATTTTTATAAATTTGTAAGTTATAATCGATTTAAATATTATCAATTTAATATTTTTTTGGAAGGTAAGGGAAGGTTATAATATGTGGACCTACTAGAGAAAAAGTTAGTATAGCGAATCTAAATCCTATAGGGGGGATAATTAATAATTAACCTTTTAAATAATTCTCTCTTCTTATTAATTAAAAATAGTCCTATTAATTTGTAAAAGGTATTATTTAATTATTTTAATTTACCTAATATAGTATAAGCGACTTATAAATTGTAAAATTGTGGCGATATTCTATATAAATCCTAAGCTAATCCTAATATAATATTGTACGTAGGCGTTGAGATTTACTATATTAATACTAGAATTTAAAATAAGAATGTTAATAATAATATATTAATTATTCTATTTTTTAATAATATTCGTTTGTTCCTAGGTATTTTAGTTTAATATAATTACTTTTATTGTAAAATTTATTTTATAGAAGATTGAGAAAAGTGTTTTGATGAAGTTAGCCGACGAATTCGAGATTAAATCCGATAAGGGTAATAGAATTTACCCCTATAAAAATTAGATATAAAATAAACGAAGTATATATTTATATTTGTATTTAAAGTTAATTAATAATAATAAGGATGCGTTCGTTCTAATAGTATGAGTTGAAATACTTTTTTAAAATCTATATTTAAAATAGTGATTTTCTATATATTTAAATGAATATTTATATATGGTTAATGGGCGGGAGGATGTTAGGATTGTAGTTAAGGGAGTTATATATATACGCTAATCCGCTATTGAAGTTTAATTTTATTAGGGTATTAATTTTATTAATACCGAGATTTATAGTGGTTTTGGCCGGTTTTTTGCCCTGTAACGCGGCGCTAAGGTCTTGTACGAATATTAATTCCCTATTAGATATTACTTTGATTTCCTTACGACCGATTATAGTATTGAATTAAAGTAGGTCCTAAATATATATATTTTAGGCGAAGAATTATAGGCTTCGTACTAAAACGGGGTTAAAGCCTTTTAGCCGGTCTTCCACGCTAAAAGTTATAGTAATTACCTCTTTTAATTGTTTTATAACTAATATTAAATATTTATTAATTAATATTTAAATTTAACTAGTAAACTGTTTATTATACGTTAGGTGTATTTAATATACTTTTATAGGTAGAATTCTTAAAGATAGGAAGACTACTTGCCTATTAGGTAATTAGAGAGGAGTATTTATACTTTTTAATAAAAAGAAGACCTGCGATTCTTTTATAATAGTATTTGTAATACTAGTAGTAATAGTACTTTTATTGGAAATAAACTATTAAAATTTGGGGTAGAGTACTTATTATTTATAGCCCTATTCGAATTAGATAGTATAGAGATCCTCTACAATTTATTTAAAGATATTAGCGTTGAAAATATAAGATTCGGGTTTATCCGCCTTATAAATATTAGCGGTCTCGAATTTCTTAAAATCGAAAAGTTTATTAATAATAATTGGTAATTGTATATTATCCTAAAGTATTGCAATAAAAACTTTTATATTAATAACGTTATTTAATAGTAGTATCGTAGAATAGAATATTATTAATTAGCGGGGGATTTTCCTAATTTACTGCTATACGGTAGTATTTATATTTTTTAGAAATTATGCTTTATTGGTAATAATATATTCGAAGTAGATGTTTTTGTATACGGATATACGTACTTCGTACTACTTGCTAATATAAATGGTAGATTTGGAGTTCTTCTAAGTCGACTTTAAATTACTATTGTAAATTAATATAGGAAAATAAGATAGTACTTATTTAAATCTTATAGGGGGATAACTACCCCTATAGGATTTAGAATAGATTTTGAATTTATTCTTTATATTTATTTAAATTATTTACTTCGCTACTATTTAATTTATTTAAACTTTTATTATTTAATTTATTATTATCGGAATTATATTCGTTATTATCGCCCGTAGTTACGGCCTTACCTTTACCTTTAGGTTTAGTCTTAGTTTTACCCTTACTTTTAATATTCGGTCTCTAAGTAATATAATCTTTAACTTTTAATTTATTTGGGAAATTACTAGTATTATATAATAGTTTATAGGTAGTAACCCAATAGCGGAAATAAGTGGACGTAGTTATTAGAATAATTATTTTAGCGGTATTGGATATGTTATAGTTTTAGATGTACTTGGTTATTAAATTATTAAAATGTTTTTAAATTAATGTCTGTTAATGCTTCGGATTTACTATAGGTATTTAATTGCGGGTACTAAATTATATATAGATATTTAAAGTATTATTAAATATTTTAGTTGTTTTAGTGAACGTTTGAGAAATTAGTATAATTAATATAAGAACTAGGGTTGGGTATATTTATATAGTTTTACTTTTAGCTTCTATACGCCGAAGTTTTGTAATATGTAATATTATTGTATTTAGGTAGGTTATAGTCTTGCCGGTTCCGACTTCGTTGGTTAATATTATATATTTAAGTGGGCTTTTTTTTAAGCGCCGAATTATATATATATTTAAAGAGATAAATTAGTAGTAAACAATTTAAATTCTATAGGGGAAGAGGCGGAATAGGCTGGCCCCCCCTATAGGATTTGGAGAAAGAATTTACAATTTATTAATTAATTAGTAGGGTAAAAGGGATTTCCTTTATTAAATTATAGAAGAATTATTTATATTATTAGTTAAAGACTAATTTGCCTATCCCTTTTTTTTAAAATATTAATATAAAATATTAAATTTATAATATTTAATATCTTTATAATTTTAAGGAGGGGTGGTAATAGTATCTATATTAATAGGTCTAATTCTACCCTATGATTTTATAGCGTAATAGAGAGCTATATAGTTTTGAAGTACCTCTTTAAGAGGATGTTTCTTTTGGATAATACTTATTATATTGTAGCGAGCCCGGAGATTCTTCTCAGCCAATTTTTTAGTTTTACTCTCTTAGGAATTTGCTGGAGGGTTGTTTGAAGGAGTTATTTTAGTACGTTTCTAGGCTTATATATATTTATTTATTATTATTTCAATAAGTTCTATATTAAACTATTCGTATATAACGAAGTTTTTAATGTATTGAATAGTCCCGAAAATCTTGTTTTATATAAATATATTTTTAAGAGGCGTTAGAATCTTCGGAATTTCGAACCGTCTGATTTTTATATTATAGAAGAGGGTAATAGTAGTTATTAGCGAATTACTATTTATTTTAGGGATATCCTACCCCTTAAAGTTTTTATTGAATTTAATAATTTTAATATTAAGGTCTTTGGTAATGTTTTTCTTTTTGTATAATTATTGGAAGGTAAATGAGTAAAATTGAAAGTAGGTTAAATTGGCTATATATTATTCTAAAGTAGGGGTGAATTGTAAGAGTCTAGTAATAGTAGTATTTAATTATTTACTAGAGTTATTGCTATTAATAATAAGAATATTATTAATATTGTATAGGATTTCTTTTATAATTTCGTAGATATTTTTTATTATGTTTTGTACTTAATTATTATTAATTTTAGTATTATTTTTTATTAAGTCCGTTGTATTTTATATATTAAGTATAAAAAGCGGGGCCGGTTTAGTATTATTAGGATTATTAGTACTATTAATAGTAGATTTATAGTTCTATTTGCAATATTTATAAAATTAAATAAAATATACTATAGCCTTAAATTAATCGTCGGTTAAATATTCTAATTAAATATCCTTAGCCAACGGGTTTATAGCCTTTACGAACCGTAGTACGCCGCCGCCTTTAATATTTAATTAAAACGTACGAAAGTATATAAATTAAGTAGTAAAGGTGGTCGCTTTAAAGTGTATTATATTGCACTTCTACGCTAATTTGTCCGCTTTCCCGGCGAAATCGCTATAGCGAATAGTTACGGTGTAAGAAGGAATATTCTTTATTTCCGCGAAGGTTTAAAGGATATATTTATATATTTTATTATCCGTTATATAGGAAATAATATTTCTCTATAATCTCTATAGGTTAATTATAAAGTTATTCTATAAATTCTTTTTAAACTCTTAAAATATTTTTAAATATTTTAATAGACTAAAAATTAAAGAGATTATAATATGGTTAGCGAATGTTTAAAGCGAATTTAAATCCTATGGGGGGTAATATAGTTTTATTCGAATCCTTTTATAGGATTTAAATAAGGATTGTATTTATAATTGTAATTTGAATATTGAATTAGGGCTTTAATATTTACGTACCCTAAGATACTAGTTATATAGTTTCCCGGGGGAAGAGTATTATAATTAATTTATTAAGTAATTATCTACCCTAGTAATACTATACTTTCACCTTTTTCCTCTATTTACGTCTTCCGATATATATTATTTATAAATAGCGTTTCGATTTTAATTCGCTTGAAAATATTATCGCTTTTAATTTATTATATTATATTAAGCCCCTCTATTAATTCCCGTACTTCTCGGATATTATATACCCTTATATGGGGGGGATAATAATATTTAAGTAAAATATTGTTAGTTTATTTTTTTTTGAGGGTTTTTAATTTTGTATTACCTTTTTTATTATTTGCGATTTTATATTATTTTAGTAGTGGATAGTATAATTATTGTAGGGTATTTATATTATATTTATTGAAATAAATATTATTTACTTTAGGATTCGGATTATATGCTAATTTTATAGTACTGGTCTTTTTTAATGTTATTTAAATAAATTAGAAGAATGTTTTTTATTAACCAATAAGGGGGTAGGAGATGTGTTTTACCTTAATTATAATTGGATTTAAATCCGATAGGGGGATAATAAATTATTTCTAATTAAAATTGGATTCGATTTCGGTAAGGATAATCCGGCGAATTGGATCTAAATCCGATAGGGGGGAGTTATAATAAATTGTAAAATTGGATATAAATTTTATAGGAATATAAGAATAATTTGTAAAATTAAATTTAAATTTAATAAGAGTAAAAGAAGGTGTGATTAATTTGTAAAAAGAAGGAAGGATAAATTTATTTTAGAAAAATAGGGGTTTTTATACTCTAAGAGTATATACTTTTAAATTTAGGGTAGGTTTTAAAATTTTTATTTAGGTTTAGAATAGGTTTTAAAATTCTTATTTAATTATATTATCCTTTATTTACCCTTATAGGATTTAGACGAGGGTATAATAAATTTTATTTAAATATTTATTAGGATTCTAAAATATTTAATATTTATAGTTACCTCTTCCTTTTTTATAATATAATACTAATTTTTATCCTTTTAGTAGGTAGGTTTATATTTATGTACGTACCCGCGGGAGGAGCCGTATATAGGGTTGGATTTATAGTATTCGAACTATTACCCGTGCCTCTAGCTATTTTTAAATGTTGTGTTTTTTCCAATTTGGTTAATCTCTTCTTTCCTACGTTCGCCTGATTGTAAGTAATCTATTCTGGATTAATAGTAAATACCTTTAATATAATAGGTGTAATATATATATATTTTATAATTAATATATTATTATAATCCCCTAACTATTTCTATACTTCGAATTTTAGAATAACGGTAAAGAGATTTTATAATATACAAATAGGTATTTATCTATTAAATTTATACGTAAGTACGTATATAAAATTTGAGGATATAAAAGTTTCTTTAGGTAAATTGAAGAGTTTGGAGATATTGGGATAGAGAGTTTTAATTATAATAGTTATAAAGCGGTCTAGTTGAGCTAAAATAAAGCTAGCTTTGGATAATTTTATTAGGTAATTGAAAATAGTTTTAAATTTCTTTCTTAGGATAGGTGGTAGGAGATTTAGGGGGGGGTGGTATTTATTATAGTATTGCGAAGGATAGATTGTAATAGGAGTAGTACTAAAGTATTAAACGTTGAAATTTATTATATAATTATACGATTCCCCTAATGTAGAGGTCGGGTACGGCCTAGGCTTTTATAATAGTTTTTTAATATATAGTTTGAAGTACGGTACGTTGATAAAATTGTATATCTCTTTATACTTCTTTGTGATTTTAATACGCGCTGCTTTTTCTATACTATTTTAAATATAAAGCTGTCGATAATTATTACCTATACCTAGGTCCTATAGGATTTGTTTAGTAATTATAGTATTTTTATCTTTTAATAATTTTTTATTGGATAAGCCTTTTTTATTTGAAGTATTGTTTCTATTTGAAGTAGAAATATCCCTATTTATTAAATTAGGTAATTAAATTAGTTCTTTAATTAAAGTAAAATTTAAAGTAGTATATTATAATATAGTACTAATAAATAGAAGAGGCGGTACGTATTAAACTTTAAGTACTAGAATAGTGGAATAGTAGTGTAACCCGTTGCCGCTAGAATATATATTAATCTCCTCCGTAATAGGTTCGTATAATTAATTAAAATAATTAAATTAATAATAAGGGATAAAATAAATCCCTATATTATACGTAGTAGGATTTGTACGGATAGCGCGTTTAAAGTATTGAATTAGGTTTATAATATTATTTAACTTTACTGTACTATATTGTACTACGTGCTATATATCTAGAATATTTATATTTATACCGAGCGAAATAGCAGTAAGTATTATCCAGTATATAGAATTAGACTATTTAAAATCCTTATATATAGATTTTTAATTTATAAAATAAGTATTAATATTATACCTACGGATTACCTTTATAGTATAAGAGGGTTTATAGTTAGAGGTTATAAAATATTATAAGAGATGCAATTGAGTAGAGAAAAGTAATAATTTACTATTAATATAAATAATAGTTTTTAGAATATAATAGATTTTAGGTTGGGGGTCGCTAAGTGTTATTATATTAAGGATGAATTTAAGCCGCTAATAGTTTTTAAACGCGTTTAGTAGAATTAGTTGGAATACTATTATAATATTAGATTGGTCGATAGAAGTATAAATAATAGAAAATTTATTTAAATTATAACCTTTTAGCCGGAAATCGCCGTATTTATATATATATAATTATACTTTATATATAAGGGTAGCTATATATTCGAACTAAGGAATATTGGATGGGATAGTAGTCCTAATAGTGTGAATATTTATAAATTGCGTCCGAAAGGTGTGTTATTAGAATATAATATATAATTCGTTTATAACAATAAATATAATATATTAGTTAAATAAAACTGTGCGTAATAATTCTATAAACTTTATATATATAGCTTGTTCTGGACTAAGGAGGATATACGTATAGTTTTTAAATTTTAAATTTAATTAGAAGCGAGGGTATTAATATATAATTAGTATATATCTATTTAAATCCAATAGGGGGAATTTTTAAAAAAACTTCCCCTATTAGATTTAAATTAAAAGTAAATAGGTTCTTATTTTTATAATTAATTAATCAATTAAAATAGGTCGGGTATTAGGAAATTTAGTAATAGTATCCCGCTATTCTTTATTAAATCGATTAAATAGTATAATTTAAATAGTAATTTAATTAATTAAAATAATAAATATTATTTAGAAGATAATATTCTTATTATATTCCGTACGAGTAATTAAGATTATATTACTATATTGGTAGATAATATAATAGATAGATTCAATTTGATTAGGTTTTGTACGGTATTAGTCCGAACTTGTAAGTAACCCCTAATTTAGTAAATAAGTAGTAATTATATTAATAAAATAGTATTATATACCTTTATTATTAATAGATACTATATAATACAATCCCTAGGCAATTTAATTTTAGAAAGCTAATTTAGGAGGTAGAGACGTATTAGGTTACCGAAAGCTAGTAATACAATAAAATAACTCTATTATTTCGTTAGTATTAGATTTATAACTTTTTATTATATATATGAAGTTTCGTATATATACGATGTAAGGTTGTGGAAAAATAGTATATAATCCTTCGGAATATAATTCTATATATAATAAAAGTTACCCCTATAGTATTAATAAATAATAAAGGTATTATAGAAATACAATTTAAAGTTTAAAGAAATTAATATACTATTCGTCCTATCTTTAAATAATTTATTTAGTCGAGATTGTAGTTTTTGTGGTAGTGTAATTATCGAGTGTTGGTGTTGAGATAGGATATTTCTTATATATATTGAATACTTTCGTCCAAGCTATATATAGATGTGATCCTAATATTATACTATTTGGCCCTGTGGGTCTAAAATGACTGCGCCACGGGGTGGCGGGGAAGTGGATGGGGGCTGACTAAGGTTGAACGTCTGTCATGAGAGACTAGCTCTCGGCGTGCCTGTGTCTCAGGTCCCAGCTGCCCCTCCATCATAGTGCAAGCAGGCGCCAGGGACCCGGACCTGGGGAGAGCTTTCCCCGCCGTTCGTTTCAAAAAAGAGGCCTGGGCGGTTACAGGCCCCAATCTTGAAGCCAAGCGAGTGCACCGGTTCGGGAATTCTGACCAAGTCGTTACCTAGTTAGTATTATGGTAGGTGCTAGATAGTGGTATTTAGAGATACATATCGTGGGACAAGACCAAATAAGACAGACAGACACCGAGGTAGCTGCATTCAATCTATCAGCTTTACAACCAGTGAAACAACTTAAGCATTATGGGGGAGGGAAAGAAGTGGGCGCAGGTTCAAGGCGACGGGACCTATGTAACGTAGTAAAACAATCATACTTACTCCATTGCCAGACATGCAGTTGCAACTTCAAGCCAGCAAAAGACAATGCTATTGGTGAGCGGAACTAGAAAAGAAGCATATAATAATCTATAAAAAGGGGAAGAAAGAGGAAAAAAAAAAAAAAAAAAATAAAAAAATACAAAAATAAAAAAAAAAAAAAAACCTTCGACAATGAACCAAGCCTCGACAGATCACAAAAATGTCACTGAGAGATTAGAAGAAAAACCTCCAAAAAGAGGTCGTACCCGGAATCGAACCGGGGTTGCCGGAATGTTCTGATGGGTTGAGACTCAACTCAGAATCCGGAGTGATAACCGCTACACTATACAACCATCTGATATGCATTAGCGCCTGGATGGGAATCCAAGTACTCCAAATCGTATGCGCAACAAGCTGTGGAGGAGGCACTAAGAGGCGTGTCAAGCCACTGGTGAATTGTCCATTTTTTTTTTTCCTTTTTGAAACAATGGATGACACAATGAGACTTTCGCTTGACATATGTAGTTTGCAAGCCTCAGCAAACCATCCTGGGATTCTCCCGTGTTTCAGATGGTCCAGACTAAGGGAAGGTTGCTCGTTCACTGGCCACGATGGGATTTATTCCGGATAGATTTTATAAAAAAAAAACCATTCTTAAAATATTACAGTGTCTTATGCGAGTCCGCTTCTGCGTCTCTCCGCCACTTGCACCCTTGTCTCTCTTTTCTTTACACCCGCTCAAGGCCTCAAGATAAGCATTGACTAACCGAATCCTGCCATCGCCATCCTTCACTTGTCGTCACACACAACTATCAAAGACCCATTTTCGCCCGCTAGGATGGTGTGAATGCGATTACTGCACAACCTGTTTGCAAGTCTGTTAGCGCCCCAGATCCGCTTTCCAACCATTGGCAGTGAAACAGACGAGCAGCAGCAACAAGAACAATGCCAACCAAGCTTTAGTTACTCACCTTCTCCCTCAGCATTCCCATCCACTGTTGGAAGCTCATCCCCTGATCCGCCCGGTCTTCCACCAAGAGAGTCTGAGCCCACAGCTTAAGGCTTGGTTCACCATCCTCCCTGACAATGTACAGATGGGGCAATGTGATGCTGCCAACGCCCTTGCTCTTGTGGTCTCTGCTCTTGGCAATCACGTTTCTCACACGCTCGTTAAAGTCATTGTCCAACTCAGGCAGAGTGCCCTTTCCAACAGCGACCTGAGTGCGTTCCTGCACCCCGAAAACATCGAGGATGAGCTGAGGCACAGCGTCACGACCAACCCAGAGGAATTGCGTTTGGCCGTCGTCGATAAGGTACAAGCCGAATGGAACGAACCGCTCCGAGGAGAGGTTCATGGGTGGTGGGAGAACAATCTGGCTCGTCTCCGGGTCAGGAATACCGGCATTGTCAGGCATGTCGTGCAGTGAGTATAGCCTGGGATAGATGTACTGCATAAGTAGTGGCAAAGGAAGGGTAGAGAGCTGGCAGAGGGCAGCAGAGCGAATATCCGAAGGAATAAGCGCCGACTTCCTCAAACCAACATGCTTGGTCAAGCCCAGGCAAAGGGCAGGGAGGCCACGGAGGTTGGACGGGAACTGAAGGCCGCCACCCATGCTGCCTCCGCCCAGCTCCTTCCTGAAGGTCTGCAGAAGTTCGGTGAGCTTCTGCTGAGGGAGATCCCTTGCCGCATCCAGGGAGTTTCCAAGGGCCTTTTCAACCGCCTTGTGGCTGAAGTAGGTAGCGATAGCGCACTGATCGGCCGAGGCGTACACATCGGCAAGATTGGTGGTAGTCGGCAAAGCCAGAGTCATGACGCGAATGCGACGTTCACCATTGCAGGTGGTATGTAGTACCGCTGTCTGCAAGCAAACGAAATTCTTGGTAAGGTTCTCATCAATAGCAACCTCGACGACATAGCACTGATCACGGGGGAAAGCCGGGAAAGCGCACAAGTCGGAACTTCTGTTAAAGAAGTTGCCGTAGAATGTGCTCATCCGCAGTCCAGTAGTAGCGCGAACACGGAGGACGGCCTCGAGGCCAATTTCAGACGACAGGTAGTCACTGAATTCGGACGCAAACTTGACGGCGTCTTCGGCCCTAGCGGCGTTCCATCCCGGGTAGAACCATGTTTGACCACCAGTGTACCGCGGGAGGTTGCTCAAAGAGGCCACATCCTGATACTGGGAAGAAAAGAGGAACATGTCGATAGACACTTGGTTCTTGGAGCATTCCACGGCAAAGCTCTTGTAAAACGAATTGGCGGTTTGCAGCAACCCGCTTTCCTTGGACGTGCCGAGAAGTTTCTTGTCTTCCCTCATCTCGAGCTTTCCGTAACCCACGTTAGGCAGAGATGAGCTCAGCACCACGATCTTGCCGCCGAGAGGGGCAATAAGCTTATGACCTGCCCTGAGAGCTGACCCCATGCAGTTTCCATTGCTCTGGTTGTTCGCAAACATCTCGGGCAGCTTGTTGAGGAAGCTTTCGATGTTTTGGCGGCACTCGGTGAGGGGGACCAGCAACTCGCCCGGAACAGGGAGGAATGGCTCATCCAGATCGCTGACCACAAGCATGCTCGTCTCGCCGTTTTCCTCCGTATCTCTCGGGACTGAGAAATAATGCAGGCTTGAGTCCACGGCGATGAATCCAAGACGGGTGCGGCGATCGGCATTCGGTATCCTGTCGAGGCTATCCAGAATTGTCCTTGCACTGGTGGCCAAGAGACCTGTGGAGACAGCCGCGTAGCTGACATCAAACAAGAAAAGATAGACCAGAGGCTGGGGAGGCCTGACCATATACTCCTGCGGCGCAACGAACTCAACCACCGCATGGTTAAGCTCATGTCTTTGCCATCTATCCACGCTCTTCTGGGCCGCCGCATCCCAATCAAAGGCCTGGGGAACATCGTTGGTTAGGTTGCACATGTTGCAGCGCCATCTGTGACCGTGGTCAAGGAAGGTCACGAATGGGTTGATGTAGGATCGACATCTTCGGCAGCGCGAGATCACTTGGTCTTGCACAACTGGAACCGGATCGTCCAAGTCATGAAGAGCTGCATATGGCTGAATAACGAGCGCAAAGGGCAACTTGCTTTTCTTGAGCAGCGAGTGGGTGGTGGGTACGGCATTTAAGGTCGATCGCACATACTTTGGCGCGCAGTTGGCATCTGGGGAAGGGGTAACGCTAGACTAGCAGCAAAAAGTAAGCAGTGTGCACCTAACACAAGTCGAGAAGCCAGAGAGCTTACATTAGGGGGAAGAATAATAGGGGGAGGCGGCAGCTCGAGTTCGGCAACATTAAAGGGCTGGTTGAGTAGATCGGTGGGATAAAGCTGGTTCACATGACCCCTCGTCTGGGCAGGAAGTTGCTGCGGCTGCTGCGGCTGTCCTCCGAAGCCCATAGACTGGATACCGGCGGTAATACCGGCAACACCTCCGGGGGCAGGCCCAACGGCGGCCGGAGGAACACCTTGGGAGTAGTAGGGATCAGGGGCCTGATAGCCTCCGACTCCGGGTACGGCAGGCTGAGGCGCGCCGTACGGTGTTGTCGGAGCGCCGTACGCCACTTGTTGGGCATCTTGCGCCGGATATCCACCAAATCCCGGTGCTGCTGGCTGAGGGATCCCGTATTGTGCTGCTGCTGGCTGTCCGCCTACTACGGCATTGCCTCCTGTGGCAACCTCGAAGGCCTGGGCGGCGTATGCTCTCTTCTTCTTCTTGCCATGCTCGGCGCCGTGCTGGGAGGCGGCCGCCGGCGGAGGAGAGGCCGGGCTACCATATGCTTGTTGGGCGGGATCGACAGGGTATTGGGGTTGCTCGCCGTACTGCTGAGGGGGATACTGGCCGTAGCCATCGTTGGGAGGAGGAGCCGCCATGGTGTTTGTCGCCCGCTGCTTGGGTCTCTGACGAGGCGGGAGAGATTAATGGCCGGGACCTGTTGGTGGATATATCGATGACGCTTCTGGCACGCGAGAGGAACGGCGAAAGGAGTCAGGGGACGAGTCGTGGGTGTTGCGTAGCGGCGGACGGTGGAGTTGTTGGTGATGGGGAGCTTTTGAGGCGCGCTTGGGAGTGGAAGTTGACAGCTCTCGACTTACGACAACAGCATCAGGCGCCGGGCGGCGAGGGGCTGCCTCTCCACCTATCAGACTTATCAATCAGGAGGACAGGAGCTAGGTACTAGTAGGAAGCCAGACTGGCCTTAGCTGCCTCGCTTTGGGCGGAGTAGTATAGGTACCAACGGGAGTGTCCACACAGGCTGGGGCTAGGCAGCCAGGGTGACGGTTCGTACCTATCAAGTATTGCCGCACCTTTGAAGAGTGACAGCGGGATTGAAGGTGTTGGACAATGCGCTGCTGTACGATAAACACATAGAGCTCGAGAGGTACACACCACTGCCCCATAGAACGGAATGAGGGTTACGGTAAGGTCAAGAAACTGTAACTTACATACTTTCATCTCCACTTGTGTGCAGCACGTGACGCTCAGGCCTCGACTGCGTACATAGGTAGTAGTAGTACACTTATACCGACCTAATCAAACTAGGTACCTCTGACAACTTCATACACCAATGCATTCCCTACACTCCAAGTTCCGATAGAGGCCATGATGTGTTTCACCTAGCGCCTTGGACAAGTACCAACCAAGAAGGTTCTCAAATTCGCACACTTTCATTTGTTGTTTGTTCCTGTATCTGTAGCTGGAAACAGACAAATTTCACCAACGCGAGGTTGAGCTTATGACGGACGGCTGGGGACCTCGAGGGAGCTTCAGCGGGACAGTGCGTGGGACCAAGACTTCAACCAAGTCGCACGTCCCCAAACATCACTGGTCACCCACTCAAGGCGCCCAGCAACGTGCCGAACATTTCTATAAGGATGGAGGAACCTAACGGGCGAGACGGGGACATACATAGTACGTATGAACATCGCAATCCAGTGAATCTCGGCATTACTGGCACAGTGGATATCCGGGAGAAGTATGTTCCTTCCTGACGATATATATGGTGATTGCATTCCGCATCCGATGTACTTAGGTTTTTACCGTTTGCACTGCCTACAAAGCCCCCTCCGTGCCACTAGGAGATGCCCGAACACTAAAACAAGCAGGACTCACTTCAAAGCCCAGTGCCCGGTCGGGTAAGTGTCCTTAGAGGTAGTTTGCTACTACCAAGGTTTGACCCCTGCAAGTGCAAATCCGGGGCCAGTCTTCGCAGTGGGCAATAGTTGTATGCGGAGATAATTCCGGCGGCCATGACGGATTATTTGCACTTTGGGGGGGTTTTACACTTGGGGGTGGTTACACTTTTCAGGGGCTGATACTATATCTATGATTCAGTAATTTGTGACCTGAACCCTTTCTGTGCTTGCTTCTCACTCACCACTTCGTCATCTTCATCCCACCTAGCTTTTGTGCCACGGATACCTCTTCACCGAGTACCACTGCTCTGATTCTGCCTATGTCAAAACATCACATCTTACTCGCAGCCTACCTACTATCAGCTTGGTAACTCTACTCGGATCATCAACATATCGAGATATCTTCCCTCCTTCCTTCGAGCGAGACCTCAGGATCTTGGGACCCAGCCACCACGGATAAGTCAGACGATTTTCCCAGTTGGCAACTACACACTCACACTACGTGCTCCACTACTCTGTGTTCGACGAGAAACACCCAAAAGCGAAGTATATGCAGTAGCGAACGGCACCCAGTTTGCCGGGATATTCCCTTCATTTGCCTTCGTAGAGCTTGACAACACTCGCCATAAATCAAACTCACGCCGCAACTTTGAAAATCGCAGGAGTCCGAAAATGGCACCTTCATCTGCCTGGAGGTATGACACCATATCTCACTTCGCGTTTGCGCGGGTTCCGCCATCAAGACAACGTCAAGCAATAAAACCAGACAACAAAGGCTAACAAAAACCCAGCCAGATCCTTCCCCTCATACTCACATTAGTCGTAGTGGCCGGCATCAGTTTCGTTGTCTATCAAGTTTACCTCTCAGCCCTCCAGTTCCGCGACTACACGGCCCAGCGCATGGAACGCAAGAACCTTGCTTTTTCCAAAGACGGCGGTCTGCGCCTAAATGTCAAGGACGTCAGCGACGAAACCTACCTGGATCAGACGCAAAGCTGGTTTGTAAAGGCGTGGGAGCTGGGCGTGGAGGAGGAGAACGCGAACAAAAAGAGAAAGAAGGGAACGTTCAGAAAGGCGGCTTAGAATGTCGCCGAGGGATGGGTAGCTGGGGTGTTTAGTGGGGTGGATGTGAAGATCAACGAGAAAGGAGACAAGAAAGAGATGTAATGGGCAAAGAGTGCCAGTATGTGAGAGAGCAGACAAGCAGTGCTATGATCAGGCTGGATGACTCGAAGAAGCATGCCACTGGTCCCGAGGGTAATTTGGTGCTTGTCGAATCTACGCTCGAGTCTGCTTCTGGATGGGCTATTATGTTACCTTGGTAGCTATTCTCAAGCACCTGAACGTGCAACAAACAAATGCATCATGCACTACCCATCAGATTGTCAGATATTCATGTCCACTGCCATCGAAGAGTTAGGCCCCTTGACACTGTTGTCTCTCTCAATAACGCTTGTTCAGCCTTGATACCTCCAGTTATCGTTGCCTCTCCAGTCATCAGTCCAACAGGTACTTCGAGAGCTACCTATTATACCGGCACATCCTGTTCTCTTTTCATAGCTTCTAGTAGCTCCCAGCACTCAGTCGAGGTGTACTGTGAGCACAACAGTTCTGTTAGTACTTCCGCTATAGCAACAAAGCACAACAAGATTAGACAGAATGCCCCGGAAGAAGGCATGTAACACTATTCCATAGATATCGAATACTCACCAGTGAAGTTTTCAGACCCCATTGATTATGGGCATAAAGATTCAGATGCGACAAGGCATCTACGTGGTGTGATTTTTCGGTCAGCCCCTCTCCTACGTAGTAGTCCGCAAATGATGTTGGGGATAAGATGTCATGTAGCGGAACGAACCAGACTTGTAATAATACTCTTTATTCGGATCGAGGGCCCCGAGCTTCTCAAGCTTCTCCAGCAGTCTCGCAGCCTCCGCCTTGTCTCGGAAGTCTCTGGAGTAGACCTTCACCAGCTCGCCTTCCAATTGTGGCCTACTTTTCATGCCACCGCGCCTCATGCACGCTTCCGACCCCAGCTCGTTTTTCACCGTGGCCGTGGCGATCTTCCTCCAGACCTCCTCCACCCGGTCAGGCGGTATGTATAGTAACCACTTACCGGCCCTTAGTTTGCAAGCGTCGGCCAGACGGGTTAGGTTCCTCATAACCTCCGCCCGCTCCGTTATTATGTTGCCCAGATCTCGCTTCCCATCGGCCTCGTTGCCGTAGCCGTAGAACTTGATGAAATCGGTAAACATCCTCAGTCGCTCCTCGCCGGCCTTGCTGTAGGTCTCCCAGGCCGGCCTCCAGCGTGGCGGCGCATAAGGGTTGGCGACCCGGATGAAGCCTTTCTCAACGTTTTTAGTGCGTGCTAGGAAACCTTCAACGGTCTCGCGAATCTGCCAGGAAACCAGACTACCGGTGTAAGGGTTGTAGAGGGAACGGCCCTGCGCATCCTTGCGGAATATGCAAGGTGGCTTGGTCTCTGCTCGTGCGATGGGGTGCCACTTCTCCCACCAGTCGTCTACGTCGTATGTTTCTAAACCAGTCACTGGCCGAGAGACTGTTTTGTTTTGATGTTTTTCTGTACTGGTGTTAGCAGACTCATGGATTCATGGTAATGCATTGACAGCAAGGAGGTGGGGGTCATTGACTTTCAATCGAGGACACTGCGTAACCGTTCCGCATGACTTTATCATATTTATCGCATCTGATTACTGTCTTGCTGGACGGTGACCTTTGTGACTGGTTAGGCCAAGCCGGCGAGTTGTGGAAGCCTCTTCTGAGGCGTTCGTGTGCCGTTGAGGTATGGGATGATGCACCAGCAAACAGACACCGAGCCGCACTAGAAGCGTGGCTCGGATTCGGAGATGGGCGGAGTAGGGAACGTATCATTTGGCTTGATTATATTGGTGTGTACAATTATAACACGACAACTTTTTCCATAAGCTGGATGTTGTCGGGAGCGGACAACAACAACAAGAATAGGATGATGGAAATGTGGGGGTGGTTGCTGCTGCAGTGCGAGTGTGGGTTTCTCAATCATTTTCAAACGACCCCCAAGATAGAAAAAGACGACAAAAACATGAGAAAAGAGCCGAACAATCCAAACAATTAGCACGCACTACCACAACAATCACGTCACGACCAACCGACCAATAGTCTCCTGCACAGAGACCATAGTCACAACTATTTTATTCTCATCATTTCCCCCCCTCATTATACGGCCGTAGCTTCTGCGACCATCTTCTTACGCGCCAAATCGTGCCTGCTGATTTGAAGTCGGCATGGCATTGTGGCTTCACTGAGAAAATGCGTGATCCCAGTGAAAAGTGGCCGGAGCCAGTCTCCTCCCTTCAGTCAATGCAGCTTGATCTTCCGCCCAGTTGCATCGAATTTTGCCCGTCTGCGCCGTCATACTTTCTGATCGGAACGTACAACCTGGAGGGATATGAAGGGCCCGCTGCTGCGCAAACTGCTGAAGCGAAGGAGATGGAGGCGCAGGACGAGAACATCGACAAAGACGAGGCTGCGGTGACAGGAGAGAAGGAGGGGCCACAAAACCGCAATGGCAGCATTCTCACATTTCAGCTCGTGGCTGACCAGCTGTAAGTCTAGCCACTGTCAAGCAAGCAAAGAGCACACCAACGGAAACTGACAAGCCGTCAGAGTCCACGTCCAGACGCTGATGCAGCCATCGGCCATCCTCGACCTTCATTTCAACCCAGCACTAGGCAAGCAAGACATGTGCGCCGCCGTCTCCAGCACGGCCACCCTGGCTCTGTTTCGGTTAAGTCCTGGGGAAACAGAACCCCTGAAGCATCTCAAGACCATGGACATGGCAAGTATGTGCAAAACGGCGGAGGACTGGCTATGTGACAAGGACGAGGTCATCTTCACCCACTTCAGCTGGCATCCTACGAAGCCGGATATGGTTGCCGTAACCACAACTGCCGGCTATGTACACCTAATCTACCTCGGGAGAGACCTTGATGGCAGCGACTGGGTGATGCACCCTGAGCCGATCCTCACTCACACCCTCGAGGCTTGGTATGTATCCATCTCCCCGTCTCTCAGCCCACCTGAAGGGGAAGAAAACGACTCGTTTCTGCTGTTATCAGGAGGTGACGACTCGGCGTTGCGCTACCAAGTATGCAAGCGCACTCGGAGCGCCCATGCAATGGAGGACGACGAATCGGAAAGCCCCTATACCATCGAGGCGCTCCGTCCGCCTGTCAACGTGCGAGGCCATGGTGCTGGAGTGACGGCGATACTGCCCCTGGGGCTGAAGGACGGCGAGTCTGAGCTCGTTGTCACGGGAAGCTACGATGATCACATCCGGCTCTTTTCTATCCCGGCCTACGGCTTTGGGCGGGCTGTCGAGCTAGCAGAACGTAACCTCGGAGGAGGCGTATGGAGGTTGAAGATTGTCAAGAAAGAGATGGGCCTCTTGGATGGGCAGGGCTGGCGCTTGACGATGCTCGTGTCGTGTATGCATGCGGGTACGCGGGTTGTCGAGCTTTCCAAGAGCGGCGCTGGGGAGTGTGAGTTCCTAGTGATTGGGAGGTTTGAGGAGCACAAGAGCATGAACTATGGCAGTGATTGTCAGCTGAGCGCGGAGGGAACCCTCGCGGTCGTGTCGACGAGTTTCTATGACAAGCTGCTGTGTCTTTGGAAGCTTGAGCTTGGGGCTTGAAGAACAAAGGCGAACAATGTGCCTAGACTATCCTGGCCAGGGAGAGGATACGACATGTCTACATAGATAGTGTCGACAGTAAAGTAAACCAGAAGGATTCGAAGGCCGAAAGCACGTCGGGGGGTTTCAGGGACATGTCCCGACCGCGGAAGAACGAAACAGCGTTCAAGTGTTCGTCGTGACGCAGCTATTTTCAAGCGAACAGTTCATTCCGTCAGTGGGGTGCATGCATAATTCTGTACAAGCACACTGTGAGGGACTAGAGGTACCTACTGTACGTGCCTCCCGATAACGAGCGATAAGCTGACCGCCTTCTTTTTTCCATCCCTCGTTGTTTATGGAAGCCAACCTGAGGTCCTGAGGTACCTACTGCGTACCTACCTACCTACCTACCTACCTACCCAGGTGCCCCTCCCGGTGAGGTGGGTGTGTTGTGGAGTTTTGGATCGATGAAGTTGCGGCGATGGATCCGCAGCCCGCTCCGATCCCAGCCTGAAGCGTGTCTGCCCACCTACCTACCCTAATGTACATCCATAGTACACTACACTAATTTCCAGAGGTATATGATGTACAACTGTACCTTACTTCAGTGGAGTTTGACTTGCACTAGTGTGGCTGGGGCAAGCACTAGTACTTGTGCTGTTACAGGTACCTATAGCGCCACCCCTAGGTACCTCCCGTCTAGACTACCTTGCGCGAAACGGCACTGCCTCTGCCAGTGTAAAATATAGGGGAGTTGTAGGGACCGGGCTCCTGGTCGCCTGTGTACATACCTAGTGGACCTACCTGTGGCCCCGGCGGTCAAGCCTCCGTGGATGGACGGACAACGTTCCATAACAGCAACCTAAGTCACGGTGGACTTCCAACCTAAGTGAACTAATTCCGTCATTTCCCCGGCCTGTGGAATTTCGTGCATGCTGCCCGGGCCCCAAAACATCCCCGCCAGGCTCACAACTCCAATTTCCCGTCACCACCTTGTGCCTCTTGGAGGTACTTACCTAACCTTCTCTTCCTGTATAGATCACCGGCGAGGCGAGACTCCTCGACGCGCCTTTGCTTACCTACCTTCTACCTGTCCTCCAATATCTTATTCCAGCCTCTAACGGTGGCTGGCTTGCTTCATTCGCTCACATATTACTCAAGGCACCAGGCTACCCACTAACGGTTGCGGTGTAGACTAGGTCATACCATCAGGCTCACCACTTAGCCCAGCTCTGCTTCCCTCCAGCTTGATCGTCTGTACCATCACGTCGGTTCCCGCCAAACATTATTACCTTGGGCGATCTCGCTGCGGTTGAGGTAAACACAACACACCCTACGGTGCATCTACACTGTACCTACATACGGTTCCCAGTCTAATCGAGCGTGACCCGGTACAGCAATCCCATGTCCACGATCGCCTCTTTTTGAGCACACATCTTTTACACCCTCTCGGTCTCGATTTCCGCCGCGGCCCGTATCGCTGCAAACAGGCTCCATCATCCCGACCTCTGCGTCCTCAAGATACATCTACTTCCACCCTCGAGTATTCCTCTAGCCACTGACTCTTCCTGTTCGCGACATGGACACCAACGGGGCCGCCGGTGCCGGCGCCGATCCTGTCATCGCGAGGATTCACGAAGCGCTCAACATTGTCCACAGCCCCTACTCTCCCAACCAGGCCCGACAGGAAGCTCAGGCATTTCTGGAAGAAGTCAAGACCCGCGGTGACGCGCCCTCGCACGGTTTCAGCCTTGCTTCCGGAGGCTCTCAAGAACCCGTCGTTCGCCACTACGGCCTGTCTCTTCTCGAATATGCGGTCAAGCACAAATGGTCCGAATATGACACCAACCAACGCGAGTTTCTCCGCGGTTGGATCTTGCAACTGGCACAGGGTGTCGCAAAATCAGATCCGCCCTTTCTCAGAACAAAGATGGCCCAGCTCTGGGTCGAGATAGCTAAGCGCTGCTGGGTTGCCGAGTGGATGGATATGGACGAGTTGCTGAACCGCCTATGGCAGGTTCCGGGCTCATCCGTGCACAAGGAGTTCGTGCTCCTGATTCTCGAAATCTTGTCCGAGGAGATTTTCAACGGAGAAGACGCCATCGTTGCTCATAGAGAGGGAGCGCTGAGCAAGGGGTGCGTTGAGATCTTCACCCCTTCTGCAGTGCTCAGCGAAGCCTTCCCAACCCGTCAACACGAACCCCAGGTGCGATTCGGTGACGACGGATGGATCAGTAGAGTAACAGAACTCGTCCGAGACTGTTTGAACGAGAACCTCGACAGTAATGAGGACGTCCGGGCCTGTGTCGTCAAAGCTTTGGCCGTTCTCAACTCCGTGATGCCTTGGGCAATACCAAAAGCCATTCATGCTACCGGTTGCCGTCCTGTTATATGCAATGGCCTTGCCAACTCAAACGTGACCGTGCAAAGGGTAATCTTGCCTTCCCTCTTTGTCCAACCACTTTTCCACTTGTGCGATTGCTCTTGATATCTGCTCGAGTTCCAGCTGTTGACTCTTATCTCTTGAAACAGGCTGCTTTGGAGGCGTTGCATTCTCTCTATTCCCGGTCAGCATTCAGCAGCGAAGAGTTCGTCGATCTGGTTGTTCCCATGTACAGCCCCGAGTCGGTCGACCTCTGCAGACGACTTTTTGAATGGTCGACAGTGGACGCTGAGGACATTGACGACGACAAGTACCAGTTTGCCAAGAAATTCTCCGAGGCAAGTTGCTACATTTACACCGCTGGGGAAACCCGCCCGCATTGTTCCCCTAGGTCTATTACTGACAATCACAGATGATCTCGTGTGTTGGAAACTACCTTGACCGGAAGTACGCTTCCATACCTCCCCAGGTTGACATTCAGGACTTCCTGAAGCTTCTAATAGCAGTGGTGCAGAGTCAGAGCCTCGTTGTCTCCATTCCCGTCCTTGTGACCTGGACGCGCCTTCTTAACCACCGCTCGCTAGGTCCCGCTATAGGGAAAACTGACATGGTTCTCCCCCTACTGGACGTCTGTAGCTCTCGACTGTTGCGCTATGAGAACCTTCCTGAAGATACGGAAGATCCTACGTTTGTTCTTCTCATGGAGGATACCGATACCATCCCGGAGAGACATGCTTTCCTGGGTAACTATAGGCGATACAGTTGTTCTATTATCGAAAGCATCATCCAGCTGAGGCTCACGGATGCTTTCCAGTACATCTTGAGCCAGGCAGAGAATGCTTTGCAAACATTATATGAGGGACAGCCACCCCTAAATCGTAAGTTGCTTAAGCCGTAAAACACACGGGACCGATGACTAACGCGGAACTTAGCGGCAACCTACCTCAAAAATTCCATGCCCGTTTTGAGAGTTGACGCCCATGCCACGGTCATTGAGGCAGCCCTCAAAGGCTACGTTAAGTGGAGGGCAAGACAAGGAGAACTCCCTGGAGGAGTAAGATCATCTTACTGCGCTGTACTACTCATGATGAATAGCTGACAAGTTGCACCAGGACCAGGAAATTTCGAGTATCGAAACACATCTTGAGCAGTGGTGTAGTAGGCTGCTGGAAATGAATATTGAGGTATGCCGTCATCTACGTGTTGGTTGAGTAGTTGGCAATGAAGACGAAAGACTGACAAACTTTTAGGACCCTCTGATCCGTAAACGTATCCTCCAGCTGCTTGTCGCCTTCTCCACTACGGCTCTTGACACCAAAGCCAACTTCATGCTGAGGGTGCTCGAGCATATTCTTATGACATGGCCTGCATTGCAGCCTGAGCACAAGACCTTCAATGATGCCATCAGGGATCTCCAAACTGAAAGCATGGTTGAATTGCAAAGGCTCGCCTCCAAGATGCCTGATCATTTACTGGTAAGTGGTGCTAGCCTGTCATATGTCATGTTCATTAGCCTCCCACTTAACTTACCATGTGTTTGTCTAGGACGTCTACGACCAACTTGAGGTTAAGGTCAAGGAGATGATCGCCTCTGGAACTCTCGATGAGAAGCGCCAGATTGCGTATCGCAGTTTCCTCTTTATCATCATGTAAGACTCCTCGATTAGCCCCCCATGAACTTCCGAGGATGGCTTGCCACCCAAAGCTACAGTTCACCATGTTCAAACCTTACTAAGTGGAGAACCCATAGCCACCGAGCAACTCGCATAGACCAAGAAACGCGGATCAGACGTCTTGCTGAGTTCGTCGAGCCGGTCAAAAACCAGTGGAAGGAAGCCCCGTTGCGACAATCACTCAGCTCATTCGAGGGATTCTGCCAGCTCATCGGTCTAGACAAGGCGCAAAACTACATTGCACAGCGCCATGTTCACCAAGTTGGTGATTGGGGTGCGGTGGAACTTGATGCCGAAGGGTTGGCGCTTCAAGCCGAACTTGAACAGAGACAAACGGTATGTTATCCTGGGAACCATTGCTTCCTACTTGCTTTGTAGTTGCTGACATACCTTCAGTTCCTTCCGTTACGTTCAACTAAGTCATTTTTGACCTACTCTGTCGAGAAACTGGAGAAAAATTCTCCTGCTTACCAAGCATCCTGCGCCCTGTGGCAGGACGGGTTCCCGACCATTTTACCAGAACTGCTCAAGTTTTTGAGCTACGCACATGCGTGCCATGATCCGAAAAACTGGTCTTTGCTCCCAGAAGAGATGCGTCCTGTTGTCAGCCGTCTCCTAACTGACCGCTTTTGGCAAGCCGGTATTTCGGAAGGCAGCAAAGACGACTTCTATGCGCGAGTCCTAGACAAGAAGAACACGCTAGAAGGGCTTGCCTCCACCATTCGTGGAACTGTGCGCTTTGTCCGCGAGGCATGCTACGCCGTTATCTACTGCATGAGCCGACTTGATGTGCAGTTTTATGGGTTCACGGAACTTCCTGGACCTTTGGCAAACGCCTTGTTCGCCGATTCGTTCAGCCTCTCATCTCATCAGCTTATTAATCTGCTGAACTTGGTCAGGTATCTCGTTGATCACTGTCCTGTGGAGCTAAGGGATCATTTCCTACCTCCCATCCTGGCCGCGTGCTTCCAGCAGATGGATGCCAAGATCAGCAGCGAATGGGAGAAGCTGGGCCAAAAGCAAACCGTGCAGGTCGCAGATAATGAGGAACTAACGGAGGAGATGAAGGCGGAAAGCATACTCAGGCAACTGACATATACCGCAGCCATCATGGTGGCTGAATTCCTTGACCCGGCAAGGACCGGTAAGTTTTCATATCACCACTGGTACGTCCTTGACGTTTTACTGACCCTACTTAGGACCACCTAGCAACCTTCCGGCCTCTCCCAACGGCACCACTCCGGAATCTCGGTATCCATCACTTCGGAGATTCTGTCTCATGCA
The DNA here is from genome assembly GCF_033458365.1 of Neurospora hispaniola. NCBI lineage: Eukaryota > Fungi > Ascomycota > Sordariomycetes > Sordariales > Sordariaceae > Neurospora > Neurospora hispaniola. Next base: position 639,638 of record NW_026944413.1, read on the forward strand.
AACGTCAATCGCCGGCCCTCTCCTACTATTCCTTTGCCACGCGATTCACATGCGTGATACCAGGTGCTGTGGCGTCGTCCTGCGCGTTTTCCGATCTATCGTACCGGAGTTCCAGATCCAGACGGGTCAGCCTAGAGAGCAAAAGGAACCCCCTTATCCATTGCTACCTGATGAGAACTACCCTATTCCCGATGCTACCAAAGCGGAAATTCACCAGTTCCTCGGCACCGACGTGATGCGAGCCGCGATCTCCTCGATGAACGATCCTTATTTCGTTGACACCCAGAAGGACCTTGCGACACTGATCGCAACGATCCTTTCTCACTATTGCGTCGGCGATGATTTCTCGGGAGGTAACTCCGCGCCCCGCCAAATTCTCTGCTCACTGCCCGGGATTAAGGAACAGGAAGTGGATAGGACGCTTACTTTCCTGCGACGCCCCGGGACACATTCGCGCCAACAACGCGCTGTTGTGCTCGATTTATTGAGAAATGTCAAGAGTGTGAGCATTAGTGAATTGGGCAAGCTCAAGGACCCTAGAGAAGATCTTGTCAAGAAGGCTCCTAAGAGGAGCAAGATGGCCCAGAAATTCATGACACCTCAGCAGGGCGTCGATACTACCGTGACTGGTACTGAACAAGGAACTGGCAAGAGGCAAGCGACTCCTGATCTAGAAGGAGTCGCCGGTATGTTCGACGAAGGTCACTGAGCGATGTTTAGACCTGCAAGAGTACAGAGTGTCAGCGGCTTGTTACATTTGCTCCTATCGACTTCGGGCTTTCAGCGCTACACAGTTGTATTCAGGCGGCAATGGCACACAAAAGCTCTAGGATTAGGATCTCCTATATGCTCCCCTGGGGGCTCTGGGAGGTTCTTGGCTGCTTCGCCATAACTTTGAACCTTCATACGCACCGTGAGATCGATGGATCCTACCGTGTGGCGCATGAAGTCGCCACGATGCGAGTCGGACGTAACACATTCGCCTGCCGATGCCGCTGTTCTCTGCTTTGAACTCGATAATACTTCACTCCCTTATCTGGGGGTAATGACAGTCGCGAACTCGAAACCTCGGCTCAGGCTTGATCTAGGAGTTTGCATGTATAGCGAAAATTAAAGCTTGGGAAGAGAATGGGTTGAAGGGCAGTTTGATGAAAGCTAACAGCGGAGACCAGGAGAGCTACGGCGATAGCACGGTTGATGATTGGCATGGCCGACTGCCGTTCCCTTGATGTAAACTTCCAGTCGGGATTTGACCCTTAGACGTCGGCGTAGCTGAAAAAAATTTAGGTATATAGAGAAACAAAAGCGACCGTGGGTTCGGGAAACGAGCCTCCGTTGGTTGACTTTAGAATGTAGTGGATTGATGTTAGTTTTAGGGTGCCCGTTCAACTTAGCTCGATGGAAACCTGACCCCTTGATGTCCAACACAATGTCATGGAATCAGTGTTGCCGGTCTTTTGGCACACAACTTCCTTTACAGGTATCACGCAGGAACATGTCGGAATACTTCCGACATTCCGGGGAACGGTACACTACAATGCTGGGTTGTTTGTTAGTTTGGTTGTTGTGATGGGGCAAAACAAGCCAATCTAGAGACCTCAACGGGTTTTGGGAAGAGAACAACTCGTTCCCATTCTATGTTTCGACAATGATTAGGGCTCTCAACGTTACAGAAGCACCTCTCCGTCCCCATCAGAACGTCAAGATACTAATTTACAGCACCTATCCGCGAGAATTTCGGCCGCTTACCAAGTCTGATGAGCGCTGGTTTTTGGTGTACCAAACTAACAAATACATAAACCAGGGCTTGGATTGTACTACACTATACTACGTTTACTAATGGAACAAATAGGGGCGACCTGCAGCGTGATTCCAAACGGGCAAGACTGGGCTAGACCATGGAGATCGTGCTACCAACCCCTGAAGAGCTAATGCCAACCAGCTAACCTATCACCCGCACAACCCTTGTCGGAACAATGACGGTGAGATGATGGTCTTGGTAGTCTGAGAGTTTACGCCTGTGATACCACCCAGGCATCAAACTACGCTCAAACGAGACTGTTTACGCAGTTTCAACAAATCTCAGTTCTTGATAAGGTAAGAGTAAACGGTTTCTTCAGCATCCAGGTGGCATCGAGCGCCGTTGTGTTGCGGACCAACCCGGTTCTGAGGGTCGAGCCAGACTTGGCGTTGTGGCGTGGAATTTACGAATGACACTCAACCCTGAAGTACACTAGAAGGGGGAATTAGACCTTTCCGATCAACATCTTTTGAATACGTAAACGGCACGATACTATTTTCCACCCCTCGGATATTTGTCTGTCCATGTTGTGCATGCTCAAACTGTCGCCATATCTATCTCCGTCTCCCTTTGAAAGTAAAGGCGGCTAATACACACCTAGAGCAGATAAGGTGGCAGTAACGTTGAAGTTACCTCTATAGTTATCCCTTGTCCTTGTCATCTCTCCTGGCGTTCATCACTGTCTCATGTAGTGAGTCAGATTACCTACTACTAGCCCCTCAGAGATACAAAAGACAGCCTTGCTGGAAATCTTGAGGTCTCGAAGAGCGTAATTCTCACTTACGTTATCTGTTTTAAGGGCCAAAGGATCATCGACCACCTTGACCTTGCAACAATCACCAACCATAGCGAGTGTCGTCATTCTATCAAACGCTTACCCACCACCTGATCCGGCACCCAGCCGCACTATATTCGGACTGTTGCCCACACGAAGCAGCGCCCTATTGCTCCTTCCGGCTCTCCATCCTCCAGGCCTCATTAGCGAAGAGCCTGCTCCCACGAATCTTGTGACCATGGTATATCTTGGAAAGCCCTCCAATGGTTGTCAAGTGTGTCGCACACGAAGAATCAAGGTAAGCCGGGATGTATGCGATGAACCTGACTACAGCAATAGCTGACCCCGCGGCACAATCACTTGCTGTTCGTGCGTTATCCAGTGCGATGAAACCAAACCAACATGTAATCAGTGTCTCAGAGCAAGGAAACAATGTCCCGGGTACAAGGATGACTTCGACCTAGTCTTCCGTAATGTCACCAAAGCAACAGAACGAAGGGTCCAGAGAGCCAACAAGAAGGGAAAGCAAAAGATGTCAGCAGGGAGTGGTGGCTCCAGCTCAGGATCAGGCGCCCCAAGGTCATATTCAAGTCCAGGAGCATCATCGTCATCATCTAGCGTCGACGGGAAGCGGCACTTTTCTCTCACATCTACGGCGCGGAAGGCAGTCAGGTCACCTTTCGAGCTTGCGGTCATACCGGCCATTCAAATCCCCACCGAGACGCAGGCATCATGTCACTTTGTATCCAACTTTGTGCTCATTCCCCGCCAGGGAACGACGAGAGGGTTCATGGACTATCTGATCCCACTCATGAAAACCGAGACGATGTCATCGGCACCCCATCTCCAGTTTGCTTTTAATGCTTGTGCACTGGCTTCGCTGGGAAACAGAGTCAAGAGCGACGGGATCGACTTTGTTGCGAGCGCACATGGAGAGTATGCAAAGGCCTTGAGAGCCACTCAGGCCGCATTGGTGGATCGAGTCAAGTGCACATCTGATTCGGTATTGGCGACGGTGTTACTTTTGGGCATGTACGAGAACATTACGGCAAAGAAAATGGGCGAGTTTGCGTGGGGTTCTCATATTGAAGGGGCCATTCAACTTGTCAAGGCCCGAGGAAAGAAACAGCTCGCGACTCAGACCGGGTTACAGCTGTTCATCGCCGTGCGAACACAGCAGGCAAGGACAACAAGTTTGCAGACGGATCATCACATAAGAGTGTACTAACGACGTCTACAGATCATCCACGCTTTGACTTCCGGTTGCCCCCCGATAATGGGCGTCGACTGGTGGCTTGACAACGCAGTCAACGACTCCTACGCCGCCCACTGCTGCCGTCTTAACCTCCAAACCAGTGAGCTCCGCGCCGAAGTAACTCGCATGATGACGCACGGGATTGCCGCGAGCGCCGCCGGTACCTCCCCTTCCTCTCCCTCCTCTCCTCGCTCATCCTCAGCACAATCCTCACCTTCTTCCACCTACGAACAACGAACCGCCCAAATACTCTCCTTAATGCGGCGCTCCCAAGACCTCGACCGCGCCATCGTCGACTGGATGGCCTGCCTTCCGCCGCACTGGCACTACCGCACCCTGTGCTGGCAAAACTACGTCGCCAACACCGACTACGCCCACGCCGAGGTATTCCCGGGCCGCGTGGACGTGTACAATGACGTTTGGATCGCCTCGGTATGGAATATGGCGCGCGTCACGCGGCTGATTCTCGCTAGCATCACGGTTCGCTGCGCGGCATGGGCGTGTAGTCCCGTTGACTACCGGACCACCCCTGAGTACGCGCATAGTGCCAGGGTGTGTGCTGAGGTTATTGGCGATGTGCTAGCGAGCGTGCCGTATCATTTAGGATGGCATTATCGGACGAAGAAGAGGAGGCACCAGGGTCAGGGGCAGGGTCAGGATCGTAGTAATTGGAATCGAAATTGGAATGATCATGATCATGATGATGATGAGGAGGAGGGGGAGGAGGAGGAGGATGGCGAGGTCGATGCACAAAAAGAGGAACAGTTGTCTGGATTTGGATGTGGCGAGGACGAGGATGGGATAAAAGGACTGTCTGGGTACTTTTTAACGTGGCCGTTGGCATGTGTCATGGGGCAGGATTATTTGACGGAGGATCAGAGGACGTGGGTGAGGGGGAGACTGAGGTACATCGGTCAGGAGCTGGGGATCCGGTATGCGAATATTCTGGCGCAGGTGAGTTTGGAATCTTGGGTTCTTGGTTTATTTGATGCCGTCATCCCCGCTTGCTTTTTCTACGCCCATGAAAAACCCGACATTCGTACTGATCCGCTCTCACCCCATCCCAGCTACAAGTACGCATCCCGTCAATGCTCATCCGCCGCGATGGTCTTATGGCCCAACCATACCCCAATGTACAAGATTTTCAATCTATTATCTCCTTGGCGAGGAATTCACCACCGATCCAGCCTGGATACTCGCTCAATCCGATACAGGAAAGAGAGAGGATGCAAATGGAGTTTATGGAATTGAAGAAGAAAGAACTGCTGGCAAAAGCGACCGGTGTAGCAGGGAAGGAGGGACGATACGATGAGACCACGAATAAGTCTGAGCGAATAGGGAACAATGACGCCAACAGCGAGGAGAGACGTGAAGAGGAGGAGAAGGTCATGGTTGTTGCAAGAAAGTGGCTTACTGTTTGAATGAGAGGACTTGGACGGATTTTCCCGGGAATTTGGGGCCTGTGATGTCGAGGCGATGGTTTTACATGCGCCCCGGGAGAGTCCACGGATATAGATCCAATATAATGGAATAACCACAAACCCCTACCACATAAGGAATCTCGCATAGCCAGATGTTTTGCACATCTCTGATATCGAAGACTGGACTTCTTGCGAGTGTTGAGTGATGTGCGAGGACAAAACAAAAGGGGCTGTTTAAGGACCCACGTGACCTGACAGGGATGTATGTACGGGTAAAAAAACGTCCTTACAAAATATTCTTTTCACTTTCATTCAATCGTAATTTTGATGTGAACACGCGCCGCGACGTACCTCTTCCACATGCGACCACCGATCGCCCGTGTCATTTAGTGTTATACTCATAATAACAGGTATTTCCATCAGAATATTCTCATGTATCTCCAGTGCTTGTCAAAAATGCCATTGCAGTCCTCGTCAGCGTACAAAGCAGATACATCCCACTCTCTCTTGTATATCAAAGACTAATGTCCACCGTGGAGAGAGCGCTAGTTCCAGATCTATCGAACTCACCATCAAAATCCCACCAGAGGAGAATTCTGAAGTCAACATGGGAGGTGACAAGGGCAAGAGAAAGAACGCCCCCGGCGGTGATGGAAGCCAGAAACAGAAGAAGAAGAAGGTATTCGCTCCTGGATGATCCGCTGGCCATGAATCTATTTGGAAAGCTTGGATGAGAAAGTATGCTCTTCAAGCTGTTTCCGGGTTGGTTGAACATGCATCAAAAATATTGCACAGTTAAATATCCTCAGACTCTCATGCGGTTGAGGTGCTTTGACAAGTTGTCTCATGGGTGCTTCCGCCCATTCAACTTGGTTATTGGAGTTGTCAGGGACGTGATCAAAGGCCTGGGCAACTTATCACGTCTGCAATTCTCCCCCCTCCTCCTTTTCCTGCACAAGTCGGCTGCATGGTGACTAACACCCAAATCGAACAGACTGGCGGCGCCGGCAAATGGACAACACCTAACCAAGCGAATAAGCTCGCTCTCGAGCGCAATTCCATCCCTCAGATCGGCGACCGCGGCATCTGGGTGACCTGCGCACGCCACCAGGAGAACAAGGCTGCACGGGAAGTCATCAACCTCTTTGAAGAGTACATTGAAACCATGTACGGCATCAAGCCTGCCAGCAAAGAAGCCAAAGTGGGAGATGACGACGATGCGGACCTAGATATTGAGGCCGCCATTGCCAAGGAACTCGGCGCAATGAAGGAGAACAAGACGGCCGAAGTCCAAAAGCAAGAGGAAGACAGGGCCCTGCTCAAGGCCATGAAGCTCAACATTGACTGTCTCCTGTTTGTGCGTACAAAGGACCCCATCGAGCCGGTCGAGTTCGTCAAGAGGATCGTCGTCGACACCAAGGAGTGCACCGACATTAGGAAGATCAAGTGCCGCTATCTGAACCGGTTGACGCCCATGAGCGTCATGGGCAAGGCGACGGAGCAGGGCCTGGCCGAAACGGCTAGGCAGGTCTTGGAGGAGCACTTTGACTTGAGCGGGAAAAAGAGCGAGAAGACAGAAGGAGATGGTGCGGAGGCAGAGACAAACAAGGAGGGTGACAACAAGAAGAGGGAGTACAAGCCCTACACCTACGCCATCCGGCCCACCATTCGTAACCACAGTAACCTGAAGCGCGACGTGGTCATCAACACCATTGCCGGTCTTATCAACGATGAGCGTCACAGGGTTGATTTGACCAACCCGGACAAGGTCATTTTGGTGGACATCTTTCAGGTAAGACAGCCTATAGTCTTGGGGGATTCCCTCCCCTTGACCCACAAACACCTCGCGCGCACTGCTTCACTTCACTCTCGAAGTACTGTACCTTTAAATGGTGGAGAATCCGCTTGCTAATACTGACTTTTTTTTTACGGGGCAACCACAGACGGTCTGTGGGCTGAGTGTTGTGGATGGTGATTGGGATGAGCTGAAGAAGTACAACATGACGGAGCTATACAACCAAGCTGCTGGCATCACGACGGTTGGGCAAAAGAAGAAGAAACAGCAGCAGGATCAGAAGCAAGATGAGAAGACGTCCGAGCCTGTCAAGGACGAGGAGACCAAAGACACCAAGGAGCAGGAATAGGAGCCTGCTTAGTTCTACCGCTGCTTGAGACTTGAGGATTCGGAAGAGAGGGGCCAGTGATGGAGGCATGGACCGGCCCCGGAGACATTTCGGTGGTGGTGGTGGTGGCGGCGGCAGGCAGCAGGAGCGGGGCGGGGACTGGTTTCGTAGGCATGTACCTACCTACTTGCCGTATAAGTAGCGGTCCTTGTTTTTCTGGCGAGATGCATGAGTACTACACTAGTGAAATGCAGCATGGGAGAGGGATGTCTACAATAGGTATGCTTTGCCCGGGAAGGTGAAAACAAGCGAGAGTTGTAGCGATCAAGGTGAAAACCGCGGCCTCTTATCCAGCGCGTCGGTCTGGCTGGTTTTTTTTTTTTTCTTTTTTTTTCTAACCTGAGTGTGAGGTGTGCGACCAAGTATACATGTAGTGCACGGTGCAGTGACATGACCGTGTCTTACAGTAGCATCCGATTAACTTGAAAGGGTGTGCCTAGTAGGTATAGTATGAAAGGCTTGTGTATCGGCAGTTGGACCTTGGAATGGGTTTGGAGCGAGATCTGGGGCCGGATGAAGTCAAATCCCTGCCTGTCAATTCTACGGTCATGTCCACGGGCTGCCATGGAATCAAGCTGTGTACACTACACACAGGGCAACACTTTCCCCGGGGCCCGGCACCTGCATGATAAGTCGATGTCTGGAGGTGTCTGTACAAAGTACTGTGTGTATGCCATCACCAAGTGAGGCTACACTGCAGGATGCCATGATCTTCAGCGCTTGTAGTTGTGTCCGTTGGCAAGTTACAGTGAAATGCAGGCAGGGCCTGGGGTTTGACGGACGCTAAGCCCTATTCCAGATAAAATTGACGAGTGGCCGCAACGCAATGCTTTGTGCGTTACCTACCTACGGGCATTGGGCCTGCCTCCAGCTCATCGCATTTCGTTTCGTTTTCTGACGGCAAACGTGCCCTGGACATGTTGGGGTTCATGTCCGATATCGTTACGATGGATAGTATCTCCAACAAGCTGACATCAAGACATGCTACTGGTACTGTCTGCGACCCAAAGGCGTGGCGGGCTGACTGGAGGCAGCATCATGGGTCGGTGCCCTGGCATGCAATATCCCCCAGATCACACAACCACTTTAGGAAGGTGCTTTTGCTCGTAGCATGAGTCTGATGAGCGAGAGTAGGTAGAGAAAGCCTCCCGCCCGCGCTTGGTGTAACGTGCTTTCGTCCATCCGCCCTTCCCAATCCGGCGTGTTTCGCTTGCTGCTGGCCAATCAGCAATTGCCCGGCTCGTTTCTCGTTCTCCTGTCCGTCCTATCCCCGCCCCCCACTGGGCTAGATATCGACTCACCACTCAGTCACCTCACCGGTCGCTGAATTCTTTGTTCTCCCCCACCACGTTTTTGTCCCGGCCCGACCCTGTGGTTTCGCTTGCTACTCACTCCCTTGGCATCCTCTTAGCCACATGTATCGTGCCGGATCGTCCAGTTGACGACGTCTCATAGCGAGGTGGCGTCGACAACGAATCCGCCGCCTCTCCTGCCCAGCCATCAAGGAATCCCCAAGGGCTTTCAAGGTCGAGGTATACATATTAGCAAGTAGCTGGCCATGGGTTGGGCTTCTAGGGCGTCGTTCAACTTGTCAGCCGCACCCGAGCGGATATGAGTGGACTTTCACCGTCCTCATCTCATCGTGTTATATACGTACCCACGCCATGGTGGTCTAGGCACTCCGGCACTCCGGGTTTTCTTATAACCATTTCCCGTCGATCTTGTGCGCCGAAACTCTTCGCTCTCGCTACTCTCAACGCCTCATTCGTCACTTCAACACTAGTGCTCCACCAGAACTGTGCTTGGCGATGCTCCGTCTATCAAACACCACCTTCCGGCACTCCTCTAAAGTGCTCACTGGCGTTGTGATCGCCCCCCCACCAGTTTACCTAGACTACTTATCACGGCCACCAAACTTTCAAGTTCAAGAGGCCCGGTATGGTCCGTAGAGGTATCCTCAAAGCACGCTCGTATTCATACTGTACAACACATAGACTTACACCACAAGACAGATATGCGGAATGGGATTTCCATCCTCTCTACACACTATGTCTGATACCAGGTATAGGGTCCAGCGAATAATGGACCTCTGCTAGTCAGTCCGGCAGTCCATTCTGGGTCCTTCCTCGTCCGGGCCGCATCCCCTATTCGGAACGGCCTGGTACCTGTAGGACTTCTCCAACCCATCCTGATCCTGGCCTGCTACCGAGCTGACGGGCATATGGGGTACATATGGGTCTTGTCCGTAAAGAGCATGTGTAAACGGATTCTGTCTCAGCTTCACGCCTACCTTTATCTAAGTGGGCAGCTAAAAGCCCACAGAAGCCTGTTTCCTTCCTTCATCCTCCAAGTTCCTATCCTCGCGGTGGTCAATCATACCAAAAGGCAAAGGAGAAGAAAAAGGAAAAAAAGGAAAAAAAAGAGAGATGGCACGCTGACAAGATACTCGTGCCAGAGCACCTGTAACCCAATGGTCTGAAACGGAAAAAAAAAAAGGCTGAACAGACGACGGTTGAACTCCTCTCCCATCTTTAGCAGCATCGGGTATCATCACATACCGTCTCGATCTACAATACCAATTGCCGGCCAGTTGCTGAGTTTTAGTACACAGAGATCCAACATGCTTGGCTAGCTCTGTCGATGCCCATCATCGAACGGAAATTTCCGCCCCCTTTCCCAATTAAAACAAGCCTCAAAGTACCACAGTACCCTCCAGTCTCTATGTACATCTCCACACATCACAGGTAGGGTACAAGTACTCAGGCTCCAAGTAGTCACCCAGCTGCTAGGGTCCTAAAGGGATCCTTTTGGCCGCAATGTTCTTGGATCAAGAGAGATATGACACTGTCTTTTGAAAGTCGTCCCCTCCGTCGACCTTCCAAATCATATCTTTCCTATTCACAACCTCTTACTCCTAGGACATATCCTTCCCTACAGTCTTGCTATGTGTCGACAACCGTCGAAACAATCGGTACAGGCTGCCCTCAGCGCGACCATACCCAGTCACGTAAAGGTCGATGGCTTGCGACCCATCGCTTCCCTTCGACCACAAAGGATATTCGAAGTCAGTCTTTCTGACGGCAAAACACTCCTCCTTTCACTCCCGCCACAAGTACTCTTCAGACGCCTGAGGCACGAACAATTCATAATAGGATTCGAAGCGGCAACAGTTCAATGGATCAGGGATGCTCTTGCCAGAAACCATTTGACTAGCTTTACAAGCCCAACACTTCGGAGATTCCTCCCGACCCTCGTGCATACTTCAAGTCACGGTCCGGTCGAGCTAGGGTCAGCCTACAACGTCTTCGAGAATAATCAACATGGCATTCCTGTTGCCTTGTTGCCTTCTCCCCCCAGCCACTTGGAGCGTAAACGTTTGGATAAGCATCTCGGCCAACTTTACCGATCCCTCTCGTCAATGACCTCACCGTCGGGCAGGTTCGGCCCCGTGGCGGTCGTCGTCCCTAAAATGCCAGGAATAGAGCTTTCGGACAAGGTGGCCAGGCTTGGAGAAGGCGGCTTGGTGGCAGCCGACGGAGCAAGGAATTGGTCAACTGCCTTTCAGTCGTTATTGGAGGGTGTTCTAAGAGACGGCGAAGACATGGCGGTCACAATGGCTTACTCGCAGATACGAAGACATTTCAGGCGGTTTGAGCACTTGCTCAACGAGGTCAAGACGCCGAGATTAGTGGTTATTGACGTGGCTGATGACACAAACACCTTGGTCACCGTGGAGAGCACGACAAGTACAAACGGCTATAACAACTACACGACAGCACCACAACCAGCATCATCCGCGTCAGACAACTACATCGGTACAGAACGACGACTAACGCTTACCGGCCTTCAAGATTGGAGTAACTGCGTCTTTGGCGATCCACTATTAGCTACCATCTTCAGCGACGGCGTCTCGGAATCCTTCATGGAAGGTTTCGAAACCGGTCCTGCCTCTACCCATGCGAACCATCTCGGGTGCAGCAGTAGAAACACAGGTGCCAGCACCCACAGCACCAGCACAGGAGTCATGTCCATCACAGCCATCACCGAACAAACCACCACTACTCGTGCACCTGCACCAACAATATCCAGCCTTCCGCCACCAACAGATGCCAGCAGCAACAGCGACAACGATATAATCTCCTCGCTGATCGAAGACCTCCCCAATGCCGGCATTCGCCTCCTCCTATACCAAGTCTACCACGCAGCGCTCTGCATTGTCAAAGAGTTCTATCGACCTCGATCGTCACCTTCCCCCTCTACTACTACCTGCTCCTCTCCTCCTTCTCCTTCATCCTTCTCCAGCTCTCCAAGTACCAACAGAGAGCTCGAAGCTCGGAGAAAACTCACCGAGGCGCTGAATAGGTTGGAGAGTGCTGTTGTGCCGGTGGTTACACCGATCTCGATCTTGTCTGTACCTGTACCATCTTCCCTCAAGAAGCAAACCCTCCTCGCAAGCAATAGCTGCTCCTCACCGGTAGCCGGTGCTAGGTCGTTATTATTTGGCGTGCAGGAGAGTACTATTGGTAGTAGCAGTAGCAGTAGGAGTAGGGATGATGTGCTGGCGAACAAGAAGCTGCATCATCGACCGAGTGAAGATCTGAGCCCTGCGAAGAGGGCGAAGAGTGCTAGTGATGGGAAGAGGGGGTAGTGACTGGGCTAATCAGGACTTCCGGAATGAAATAAGCTGGGGAGAGGGCGAAGAAGGCACAGACTCCCGGGGATGAATGAATGGATGGATACCAGGAGGAGAAGGAATACGGGACAAAGTTTGAATGGGATAGGCTGGCTTAACTTGCCGCACCGTCCCTGATGTCCTCATGGCTCATGCACCCTATTTTGACTTCGCGCACCCTTTTTTCCCCACATGCCAACCGATGACAGCTGACATGTAAAACTCCCTGCTTTGTATAATAAAGCCCACTTTTAGAATGTCATATAACATCCAATCGTGTGTCAATGAAACTTGACGCTTTCAATATGCGCCGCACAGTTAAGGCTACATTTCTACACAGAAACATCGCTATACAACCACTTTTACACCCCCCATATCGATTATATTTATTTAGACAACCAATAGCGAAGCGCTTATACTTTACAATTAACTATATTCGATTACTTTTATACCCTAATAACTAAGCGCAGTATAATAGCCTGAAACATTGAGAATACAGTAAGTTATACGTAAAAACGACTTGTAATTATAACAGCTGAAAAGGGTGCATGAGGACATTAGGGACGGTGCGGCAAGTCAAGCTCTTTGAAATACTGCAACACTCTTGTTCGTTTTCAAGGAACGGACGCACGGAAACAGAAACCCTGATTCAGCATGATTTCAAGTCCTTTCATTGATCCTTTTCTTTGCCGCCCGCCCTTTCTTCTGCCTTCCTATCATATCCTATTCCGTTCATTTTCGTGAGCTGTGGTAATTGTTCGTTCCCCATAAAGACAGAAAACGCCATGCTATGTTCTTAGTCTACAGAAAAACACATAAGTGGATGTAGAGTAGTGGTAGTGATTCGTTACAAAAAAAAAAAAGAGAAAAACGAAAACACGAAAACCAGACCTCCATCCCTAGAACCCGATCTCTCTCATCTTCTTTTCCATTGTTAATTTTTTTGATTTGTTTCCTTCGGCTGTTCAACAGCCCACTTCATGCCATGCGCGGCCATGGCCAGCCGACCAGAGCATACCGTGCCACCCAGCATGTGTTCACTCTTCATTTCGGTTGTTTCTCTGAGACTCCCTGCATGATTCTCTTTCCTCCGCCTTCCTCCCTTCATGTCCGACCCCTTTTCGCTTCTTGCCATCTTCCATTCCTTACTCCTTCTTGTCTTCTGATTTTCACAAAGAAGGTGATCATTGGTACTTCAGCAACCGCCCATCCTTACCCTCCACATATTCCACCCCAAGCATCTGCGTCGAAAACGCGCAGAACCGATCCTTGATAGCCACGACCTCGTATGCACCTTCCTGGCTGGCCTTGATGACCTTGCTATACTCTTCGCTGATATCGTGCTTGGTCTCCAACACCGTCGCACGCTCACCCTTCTTCTTGGGGTTGGTGCTGCGAGTATACGTGAACTCGAACGGAGGGGTTCCGTAGAACTCGAAAAGAATCTCGACCTCGCCACCCTCGTGGATGTCCGTCTGCACCTGCTTACCCTTGGAAATACGGGCCGCGGGGAGAGGGTGAATGGTCTTGGAGATGTTGACAGGAGCGCGGCACTCGGATGCCCTGTCACTAACCGAGGTAATCGTGAACTCACCGGGGTGCTCGGCGATACGGCGGAAAGTCGTGGTGGGAGATTTGGCCCTCGACTCCTCCCCGTTGAAGGTATACCAAACCTCGAAGGGAGCGGCACCAGCGAGGGAGTACCCGAGACGTTCGCCGACGCAGTAGTCGGTGCGAGTCTCGAGAGGATAAATGGTGGGCGCCTCAAAGAGCTGGATTTGGACCGAGTGGGCCTTGCCATCGGGAGTATCCCTGTGGGCAGATGTGTAATCGGAAATCGAGTGGCAGCCGCTGCCGTCGCGAACGCTGCGAATGCGAATCGTTTGGGTTCCAAGGCGCAGCTGGTGACGCGGGATCTGGATCTCGTACGAGTTGGAGTTGATTGCAGGCGTACGGTACACTTCCGGAATCGGGCTGCTTTGATGTCTGATTTCGAACTCGAGGTTGAAAGGAGGGATGCCGTTGAGAGTGATGGGAATCGACTCGGATTCGCCTTGGTCCGTCTTGCAGTACTTGAAGGTTTGACCGGGCTTGGCGAAGGCGGCAGTGGGTTTTTGATTGACCTTCTGCTTAACAGTTACGGGCTTGAAAGTCCGGTCATTAGTGTAGAGGTTATCCGAAAGTGAGTTGAACGTGTACGTGTACTGGCCCGCCCTGGAGGTGTCTGCAGGGACGGAAGCTTTGCCGAGGGCAGCTTCAAAATCTTTCCTACTGATAGAGGCTGGCCCAGACGCAGGTTGATGGCGAATCTGGTATTCGACATGGAAGGGAGGCGTTCCTATGTAGACATTAGCAGGCTGTGGGGAAACCAAGGAATGTGCCTGATGGGGCGGCTGATAGTAGATCTACCTTTGAGTGCAACTTGAAATCCAGATACGTCACCCTCACAGACATCGCTCACAACAAAGCTGTTGGTGCCATCTGGCTGAACGTGCGCAGACTGTACAACGGCGAGCTCTGGACGAGGGAACCAGTCGACTTCAAAAGACGATGCCTTCGGATCAACAATGCCGTGGCATTGTCGATCCCAGACATCTGTGATCTGGAAGATACCCTTGGTGCGAACATCAAGGAAATCATTGTCGTGCTTGATCGTCTTTTCCAGGACCCGGGGGGCGTTTCTCGAGGTGTCATTGACATTGCTGTAGAAAACCTTCCATGGGCCCTCTCCAGTGAGGCGAAGCGGCAGCTTGACCGTCGAGCCCTCAACTGCCATCGTCCTGCGTTTGGCATCGATAAGACCAAACGCTGCTCTTGGGTTCTGGCGGCGCACTGAGATCTTGACCTCATCCTGCACAAAGTTACGGCACGCTCTCTTGTCTTGGACGCTCGTCAACGCCAGAGTATACTCGCCGCCCTTAGCAAGGGAGCCCGTCTTGATCTGATACTTGTTCGTCTGGATATCCTTGACCTTGTACTGCTTTCTCTTACCGTCATGGATAATCTCCCATTCTAGCGTAAATGGTGCGTCGCCCTGAAGCAGCACATCCACCGAGACATCGTCGTTAAGACAAGCGGCCATGTTACCAGTGCTGTGAATGATGCTGGCAGAAGCTGCTGGCTTGACATCTTGTTCGAGGATATACTCGGGCCCGCTGAGCTTTTGAGGTTCGTAGATGGAGTCGCCGATATGTGTGAACACGTACTTGTGATGTCCGGCAATTCTAGGGATGAATTCTTGCTGGAAACGTAGGCCATTAACCTTGATACGCTCCACCGAACGCTGCCCATTGGAAATGACCTCGTATCTGACGTTGAAGGGTGGAGTACCAATGAGGTCCATGTCGACGCGCAACCCAATGGAATTTCCAGCGCAAGTATCTGGAATCTCCTCTGAGCGCAGCGTGAGCTTGGGCTCGAGAGGGTTCAGCAGCAAGCAAGAAGACGGCTCCTGCACCTCTCCCTCGCATTGTCCGGCAACAACCGACTTGAGTGTATACAAACCAGGGGCAGCGATTCTCGGCCGGTCCCTGGCATTCTTGGCGTCGTAGGTGCCGACAGAAACAACATCCCCATGGTCACCGCTCTTGGTGAGGGTGTCAATCGGCGAGAACAGCCAGCTGATGGTGTACGTAGTGTCATCAGGCACGGGGCCAGGAAGTTCATATCTGATTGGAAGATCTTTGGAACCGCCCCTGGCAACCTTGAGAGGATTTCTAACGTCGCACCCTTCAAGACGCGCACGCGGTCGCTCCTTGACGAAGAGGTTCTGCACCAGATGCTTTGGCCTTGTCTTGGGATCCAAGTCGTCAGCATGGCCGGTGTACCTAGCAACGTTTCCGAACGCATCATGAACCTCATCGACGGAATACTGCCAGACTCCGCCAGCGTTCATGGATTCATTGAGGTTGACGGGGACCCGTTGAGCTCGAGCCCAGGAGACGTCATCATCCTCAATGAGTCTCGCAAGACTACGCGAAGCACCGAGGAGCGGAGAAGAGAAGCCCTCTGGCTGCAAGCTCTGGATGTTGAAGCTGTGGTCCTTGCCGTTGATGGTGCGGCTATAGATGACTTTTAGTGGCGGCGTGCCATCAACCAAGAGGCTGAGATCAGACAAATCGCCGACACAGCGGTTTGGCGAGGAGACTACCTCGACGCTAGCGCGAGGGCAAGGAACCACAAAGGTGAGGGCAGTCCTTCGATGAACTTCAAGCTTATACTCGTCAAGCGCCTTGCCCAATCGATAGGCACCAGGCTTCTTGACGGGAAAGTTGTACTTGACAGTGAAGATCTCGTCATCTGCGTTCCTCTTGACCTCATTCTTGATTTCCTTGAGCTGGCCTCTTGTCAACTTGATGACTTCGTGTTCGTTGGTCTCGAGGTCGGTGCGGATGATCTCGACATCGATGGGAGTCGTCGCATTGAAGAACAGAGGGATCGAGGCAATCTTGGTGTCCCCTCCGATGCAGTACGGGGTGTTTTCGGGGTTGAGCACCACAGAGCTGGTAAATGGTCAGCTTTGCCGGGCTTGTTCACTAGTGCTCCTACTTGGCATGACTTACCCTTCTGGGAGAATGTTGATAATCTGCCTACCCATGAGGAGGGAGTGGTTGTAGAGGATGCTGGACACCTTGACTTGATGTTCGGTAATGGCAAGCTCCCGGTCGTAGAAGACCTTGACAAATCCGAACAGCCATGTCTGCCACGGGAGGCCGATGTTGAACATGAGCATCCAGTCAACCAAGGCGTGGGCAACAAAGGCGAAGACGACGAAGGACTGGGAGAGTTCGAGCCAGGGTATCCTAAGCTCTGGCAGGCCAAAGAGATAGATGAGGTCTAGGGCGATCCACTTGAGGAACAGCCAGAAAGACTCGGTATTTTCTTCCACCACTTGGGTCCAGTCGTACAGCTTCCACGCAAAAAGAGCCGCGTAGACGGCAACGGCGTAGAGGCGTTGTGTGGGCGCATCGATAACGTGAAGCGGGATCACAGGCCCTGGGCCTGTTGGTGCTGGTGCATTTCTCGGGGGGGCGACGGGGAGGGCATTGGGCGTTGCCGTCCGGGCGCGATTCGCGGGAGCAGCTTCGGGTCGTCGTGGTCCGGCCATGGGAAAGCCGCCTATAGAGTCCTTGCCTGCCATGGCATGCCGAGTCTGTGAAGGCTTGACGGCTTGGTAGTGGCCACGGGGCGCAACAATGTGCACGTTGTGGTTGTCGTCGTGATCGTCGTAGCTATCGTCGTTGTCGTTGTTATCGGTCGCCGAAGGACGGGAGGAAATGGTGCACGAGGAGAGAGAGGCGTGATTAATCAGTCGTTGGCAGTAGTGGTGATATGGAGAGCCGACATCAAAACAGGCATTCTCAGTCTTCCTCTTGTTCTTCCTGTTTGCGGGCAGGCAGAGACAGGCCTAAAATTTCCCAACACTCTGAAAACTAGTAACAAGTCACGTCAAAGACGCGGTTGTGGTCTCTTTGAGGGTTTGCAGTCGCTGCCCGCACTGCAAGTGCTGCTTGGCTGGCCTCACTGCTAGCGTGTGCCAATGGCTGTTTGGACGATTGTGATTGGAGAAATGGAGGACCCAACATGGGAACCTTCCCCATCTTTCTGTTGGTCAGTGCTTTCTGAAGCTTACCTGGTCCCCTGCCTTCAGCTGTCTCAAGCAGTCAGATAGTGCAGACAGTACGTACATAGTAGGTACCTACCTACCTACCTAGGTACTAGGTTGAGCGAAAGTGGAGGGGGGAGTAAACAAAAGAGCCGGTCGAACAACGTGTAGCTCACGGGGCAAAGATAGGCAGCACTTTATCATAAGATTGTCGTAGCCATCTTTAAGGATCCGAAACGCCTTCAGACTTGAACCTGATGCTCAAATTGCTCCCGTGAAACCCGGTGTGCATAAATGCTAGGTCGATGACACTTGCAGGAGTGGTGGTCCGCCAGCAGGTAGTGTACCTCCCGTCTACTACCTACCTCTACATAGTACATACTGAACACTACACAGTATCCGGCCGGATGTAGTGTAGCAGCTGCCCAATTGTCTGCGACGGCACTTACACACATAACACCGACCTCTTCAAGGTCGTCTTTCTTCGTTTCTTTCCTTGCAACCTCACCATCTTGTCGCTACTGATCGCATGAGATCATCACTACATCCACTGCTCGTTAGTCTGTCGGTTGGGGCTCGACCCAAGAGCCAATTCACCAAACCTTCATCGGACTGAATGCAAGCGAGTTCTTGGTGCAGTCACTTACAACATCCCCGGCGCACTTGCCTCCATCAACTGCCGCTCAAATCTGATAATTAACCTTATTCATCCATCGACTTTGAGACCGAACAAAACAGCCTCCATACCAGACTTCCCTGTGATGTTCGTGGCATGTCATAACCCGAGTCTCACGGTCACAAGTCACAAGGCAAGATCCCGCGCTACACCATCTCCAAACGGCGGCTGTCCCTGAGACCAGAGCTGGAAAAGACGAGCAGCCTGCCCTTCACCCTCTTGAACCTTTTCAGCATTTATCGCTCAGCTTGATTGGGTCACAGCTTGTCGAGTTCATCAAGTTTATTTCACCATACTTTCCTCGAGATATGGATCCAAATAGTGAGCCGGCGGCAACCCGTCGCTCAGGGCGTGCCCGCAAGCCAAACACAAGATATGCGGAACTCAGCTCTGACGACGAACTCAACTCGCCTGCCGGTGTGAAGGCCAGCCGGAAGAGGGTGTCACTCGACTCGAAGGCCTCAGCAAAGCTGGAAGAGTCAGCCGATCCCGAGCGATCATCGATGCTCAAGGAGTCGCCCGCTTCAGAGGAGCCAACGACAGCTGTTCGACCCCGACGAAGTGCCAAGCGCAAGGCAGCCCCTGAAGTCTTTGACGTGCCCATGGACGTGCTGCAGGCTTCGCTAGGACCGTGGCATGAAAATGAGCTAACAGAATGGCCAAGCTGGACGGACGTAGAGTCTGACCCAGTCTTCTTCAACCGTATTCTCAGACTGCTCGGCATACGGGAGGCAAAAGTGAGGGAGGTGTTGTCTGTTGACGAGGAATCGCTCCTCCTTCTCCCGTGAGTTGATGGCGCTTCCCATGTTGCATCAAGGGGTATCAACTGGTGCTGACTGCGCGTAGGGAACCTCTGTATGGCCTAGTGTTCCTATTCCAGGTCATGGAAGAGGAGGAGGAGGATCTGGAACCAGATGAGGAGTTTGGGTTATGGTTCGCCAACCAGGCAAGTCATTAGTTTTTCCTTTGGCGCCTCCCTCTGTTATCGACTGTGGCTAACCTTGGTTGGTAGACGACCAACAACGCGTGTGCGACAGTCGCTTTATTCAACATCATCATGAACGCCCAAGACCTTCCACTGGACATAAATCTGTCCAAATTCAAGGAGGAATCTGGACCGCTATCTCCGCCATTGCGTGGTCACCTGCTCAGTAGCAGTTCGTGGATCAGGGTAGCTCATAATCATTTTGCAAGGCACGTACAGCATTCCGCTTCCCAGAAGGGCTGACCATAATCGGCTTGAGCTGACGTTTCAACAGGCGCCTGGACCTTCTCAATGCAGCCTTGGCCCTCGAGAACAAGGTTGAGGAAAGCAAAAAAAAGCGGGCTAGAACCACAGCGCGCCGCAAGAAGGAGCAGGAGATGGAGGATGCCTACCACTTTGTTGCATATGTGCCAAACCACCGGGACCGTAGCGTGTGGGAACTCGATGGGCTGAAGTTTAACCCCCGCTACGTCGGTATGTCTCCCCTACTCGACGAAAGAATTTATTCACGACATGACTGACAAACAATGTAGGCAAATTTGAGAAAGGGGCGCACTGGACGAGTGTAGCGCAACCTGTCATCCAAGAAAAGATGATGGAGTATGAGGCTGATCAGTTGGCGTTTAGCCTCCTCGCTCTTTGCGGAGACCGTCGGGCCGCACTGCGGCGTCAACTCGCTGTCAACATCCATTGTACGGAATTGCTCAATGATGCATTCCGAAGCGAATCGGCCTGGTTCGAGGAAGGCAATGGCTCGTCTTCGTTCAAGGACCATATCAGCAACTTTCACGATCAGAGTAAGCTGGACGAGTTCCAGCTCAGTACAGACGAAGCTCAACTCATGATCAAAAATTCAGCAGAAGCCCGTCGGTTGCAAGATAATATACAAAGCGGTGGGATGGAGATGGCTGAAGCGCTGCTTCTTAGAACAGAGCTCCGCCAGAAGCAGGAGCAAATTCGGGCGGAGTACTACACAGAAGTTGCGTCTGGGCCGGAGGGTGACGAGGACGGCGAAGCTCAGAATGAAGACCCTGGCCGAAGAAAAGACCACACGCCAGCAATTCATGAATGGGTGACGAAGCTTGCCGAGCGTGGTGTGCTGAGGGAGCTACACGAACAGGTGGAATCGCGAAACGGTTCATAGACATACATCCCTCCGAGGACTGGCCGTCAACTGGGAGGGGTACTTGGGGTTGTTTCTGCAGTAAAAAGTCATTTCCCAGGGATACGTAGAGCGGCGAACTGTTTTGATGTCAGGGGGAAAGGACTTTGTCACGGCTCAAAGGTCGGAATGTGGGTTTCGATTTTGGACAAAGCCGGGTAATTAAGCAGCCCAATCACACAAAGGTTAATTGATAAAAGTGAAACAAGGACAAAAGACGTGCTGGGAGGTCATGACGCGCAGGACTCGTGCCATCTGGTCTCGAAGCCTTGCTTAAGTTGTTGGTTAACAAGTCTGTATCACACGTTTGTTTGTGACGTAATCTTGGACCATGTCCCCGCGGCCGGGACGAGAAGGGCAGGCGGTCAAGTAAAGGTAGCGAGTCGTGCCGGCAGAGAAGTGGCCGCCAAACAGCCCAAGGACGATTTGAGAAGGCGGTCTCGAGTCGGTCGACGCCCCGGCTCCCGCCAAGGCCAGATTTCGCTGCGCAGAATGACGGCATGACCCCTGCCACAACAGCAGGACCCTGTCATTCCCTTCATCCAGACCTTCAGAGAAGCATTGACCTGGACTGCCCGTAGGGGGGAACCTCGAAACCAGAAAGGCACCGTGACCAACATTTGGATACCTACCACCACCTTGTTGTTGTCCTGCCGTGATCGAGGTGGTCACGTAGAGGCATTCAAACTCGTTCCAGCCCCTCACCAACAAATATTTTTTCCCCATCTTCTCCATCTTGAGAGAAAAAGGCCGTAAAAGTCACCTTCTTCAAGTAGTCTTTTGGTGAGCATCTCCTGCCGCAATCCCTTTGGTATCCCATCTTCACATGCATGCAGAGGCGACTGAATAGCAGGCTGCACCTTCTCTCAGAGCACCAGCTGATCAACTTTTTTTTTCTTCTTATTTACAGGACCCTCCTTGCATCCGGCGACTTCCCCCCCTCAAGAACCAACCGAATGAAATAAAAAGACACGACAAGCGCCAGACGAGACAACACCCATCTGATCTCTCCCATTCACGAGATTCCAACTAAGTGAATTTTCCACTCCATCTTTACGACCGCAACCATGTCGAAACGGCCGAGCTATGCGTCGGTCGCCAATGGCGCCGCAGCCCAAGACGACTCCACCTCCGCCGCTGCTGCCGAGTTCGATCGCTGTATGTTTTCCTTCCCTATGCGAACCTGTTCGATATCATCTACCATCCGCTGTTTGAAAGGAGCAAGCCCTTGAGCGCTTAACGTAGACAACTGTTGCTAACATGGCGCGTCAATCGGTAGCTCACGACAAGCAAAAAATTCTCTTCTCTACAGATGCGGGGCACTTCTCTCTCATTCGCGCGATGCACCTCGCGGATCTCATTACTGAGTTGAATGGTTAGTTTCTGTTTCCTTGTATTCTCTCGCGCATTCTGTCTGGTTAGCATAGCTTGTGACGCTGGGTTTTGGGGCCATAAGCGTCAAAGCAGCAAGATCGGACCGTCACAGCCTCCGCGATTTTCCCCAAGTATAATATCGACGCACAACTTCTGCGCGAGTTGGCATATCATAGAAGACGTGGTCACAGAATGCTAACGCCTCTGCAACTCTCCTAGGCCTTTGCGGTATCCTCTCCCTCTTCTCTTCTTTGCGGTACTGCCTCGGCGACCCCGCCGACAAGACCAACCTCTACTATGCGCTTGCCTTCCTCCCCTTTGGCTTGTTTTTCGACTTCATGGATGGCAAGGTCGCGCGTTGGAGGAACAAGAGCAGCATGATGGGCCAAGAGCTGGACTCGCTGGCTGATCTGGTACGTGTACACCATTATTGCCCACGCTTTCCCAATTCCTCGACCCCGACCCTCTCCGGGACATCAAGCATTCTAACTCACAACCCATCCAACCAACAGATCTCCTTTGGCGTCGCACCCGCTGTCGTCGCCTTCGCCATCGGTATCCGTACCCCCCTCGACCATCTCTGCCTTGGCTTCTTCATCCTCTGTGGCCTCACCCGCCTCGCCCGCTTTAACGTGACCGCGACCGCCATCCCGAAGGACGCCAACGGCAAGGCTGCCTACTTTGAGGGCACGCCAATCCCCACGACGCTCGGTCTGGACGCCATCATGGCCTACTGGGTGTCACAAGGCTGGATTCATGATTCACTTCCGTTGGGTACCATGTTCCAGGGCACCGCGCTCGAATTCCACCCCATTGTCCTCATCTTTATGCTCCACGGCTGCTTGATGACAAGCAAGACCATTCATATTCCCAAGCCTTGAAAGCATAAAGACGGACTAGGGTCTACGAATTTGTGACGAAAGGAACGAGGGACGGGAATGATTAAGTTGGTTTATGGAAAGGAAAAGGCCTGGATTTCAATAAGGAAGAGGCCCGCTACGAGTTGGACGTCGGTGAAGAGAAAGGGAATATTGAGAGACAGAAAGATCTTGGGCAGGAAAGCAAAAGACGGGGAATTCTTTAACAGGTGGAAAGCGGAGACAAAAAGAAAACTTGAAAAGTGAAAGAAGAAGAAGAATGAACTAGCCGTGGGTCTGGGGGGTTTCTGAGAATTGTTGAAATGACTATCATGCCTGCTCTTTTTTTTCCCTGCCATTTTCCTTTCTGGTCACTATCGGGTTGGGTGCATTGTCTAGTACGAGTGTGTACACGCTTTTCTATTTTAGAATACAAATACCCTCTCCCTTTTTCCCACCTTCACCTTCTTGTCCGTACCCCGTCTACGCGGAATCATTTCTTCTGAAATGCAGTGCTGAGGTCTATGCAGAAGCACCAGTGCGCCCGAGCGGCAGACCACCAAACCATTTCCAAAGAATATCAAAGGCTCCTTAGTATAAGATTTAACAGAAATATTCGCCTCTTTCTCTACCGTTCTGTAACAAGCATATTCTAGATGACTATAACCCATACTCCTGCCTACGCCGCCCCCTTGCTGCCAACATGAACTTTTAAACTTAACTTTGTTTTTATTTCTTTTGCTTCATGTACTCCCTAACTTGAGCTGGAGCTTTAAGCCTTGACCTCCTCCTTGGTAGCCTCCTCCTTCTTGGGGTTATGGGCAGGGAAAGGGTTGTACATGCCGCGATCGGCCTTGAGCGCGCGAAGCTTCTCGACGGCCTCCTCGAGAGAGTAGGGCACATCACGGGCCTGGGTGGAGGTGTCGTCACGGTAACGGATGTTGACCTTGCGGTTGGTCTTCTCGTCGTCGCCAACGACAAAAATGAAGTTGTCTGTGTTGCGTCATTAGAAGGTGCAATTTTGATAAAGGGGAACAGGCTTGTGACTTACACTGAGCAAGCTGGGCAGAACGAATCTTCTTCTGGAGGGTGTTGCCACTGCTATCGACATCTGTTGTTGTGGTTTTTGTGTCAGTATTTGATCTTTGTTTGCCTAACAACGGGGGTGAGTCAGGGAAAACATACCGACGTGGATCTTCTCCTTCTTGAGGGTCAAGGCAACCTCCTTGGCGTAATCAAGGAAGCCCATGCCAACGGGGATGACCATGACCTGGCGGGGCGACATCCAGAAGGGCCACTTGCCAGCGAAGTGCTCGGCAAGAATGGCAGTGAAGCGCTCGATGGAACCAGCCATGGCACGGTGGATCATGACGGGGCGGGCGCAGCCGGCGGTAAGGGGCTTCTTGACAAGAAGAGCCTTCTTCTTCTTCTCCTCGCCCTCCTTAGGGGCCTCCTCCTCCTCCTTGGGAGCTTCAGGCTTGGCAGCCTTGGAGGCGGCCTTGTCCTCATCCTGCTTGACCTGGGCATCAGCGGTCATGTACTCGAGAGAGAAGTTGATGGGCTGCTGGAAGTCGAGCTGGATGGTGGCGCACTGCCAGGGGCGGTTGAGGCAGTCCAGAACAGCAATGTCGATCTTGGGGCCGTAGAAGGCACCATCGCCCTCGTTCAGCTCCCAGGAGCCTCCAGTAGCAGTGACGAACTCATCGAGAGCCTCCTTGAGGCGAGCCTCGGCGCGGTCCCAGGTCTCAATTTCACCCATGTACTTCTCAGGGCGGGTAGAGAGCTTCAGCTTGAAGGTGAGGCCAAGCATGCCGTAGAAGGACTTCATGAAGTCGAAGAGGTCGGCAACCTCGGCCTTGATCTGATCCTCACGGCAGAAGATATGAGCGTCATCCTGCTGGAATCTGCGCACACGGGTAAGGCCAGAGAGAGCACCACTGGCCTCGTTTCTGTGGAGCACGCCGAAATCAGCAAGCCTGAGGGGAAGCTCCTTGTGGCTGCGGTCACGGTGACGGAACATCATGGCGTGAGCAGGGCAGTTCATGGGCTTCAGACCGAACTGCTCCTTGTCAACGTCGAGAATAAACATGTCATCCTTGTAGTGAGCCAAGTGGCCGGACTGCTCCCAAAGAGCGACGTTGAACATGTTGGGAGTCATGACCTCGTCGTAACCGCGCTTCCAGTACTCCTCCTTGATGTATTCCATGATGGCGTTGTTGATGCGCATACCGTGGGGCAGCCACATGGCGGAGCCGGGCGAGCACTCCTCGAAGTAGAAGAGCTCCTGCTGCTTGCCAATGAGGCGGTGATCGCGCTTGGCAGCCTCCTCAAGGAACTTCTTGTGAGCGGCCATCTGCTTCTTGTCGGGGAACGAGACACCATAGATACGCTGGAGGGAGTCGTTGTTGGCGTCACCAAGGAAGTAGGAAGAGGAGTTCTTCATGATGGCGAAAGCCTCGATCCTGCTGGTGTCGGGGACGTGAGGACCACGGCAGAGATCGATAAGGGGCCCGTTACGGTAGACAGTGGTTCTGGTGCCGTCAGGGATCTTGTCCTTGATGATGTGCTGCTTGTATGGGTTGTAGGCGAACATCTTGAGCAGATCCTCCTTGCTCATCTCCAATCTCTGGAAAGGCTGTTTCTCCTTGACGATCTTGGTGACGATGTTCTCGAGGGGTGCCCAGTCGCTAGACTGGACAGCGGCACCGCCGGGAAGAGCCATTTCGTAGTAGAAGCCGTTGTCAACGGGGGGGCCGATGCACAGGGAGCAGCCGAATCTGCGCTCGCAGGCCTCGCCGAGGATATGGGCACTCGAGTGCCAGAAAACGAACTTGCCCTGGTCATCGTTGAAGTCGAGGAGTTCCAGTTTGCAGCTCTTCTCGAGAGGACGCTCCAGATCCCATAGTGTCTCTCCGTCGATTCTGGCGACAACGGTGCGCTTGAAGAGGCTGTTGGAAATGCCCTTTGCGATCTCGGCGGGGGTGGTCTCGTAGGCCTTGCCGGTCTTGGTGGTGCCGTCGGGCATGGTGATGAGGATGTCATCGCGGGGGCGCTTGGCCAGCTCCTCCTGCTGCTCCTTGTAAAGCTTGTCGAACAGGTCGAGACGCTCCTGGATAAAGGCAGGAGGAGGGTTCATCTCAAGAGGGCCGGCATCGCCGCCAGCGGCGGGGGCACCCTTTTCCTTCTTCTGCTTCTTCTCCTTCTGGGGCTTGTCGCCGCCAATGGCGACCTTCTTGAGGGTCTCGGTGACTTTTTCGGTAACCTGCTCCATGTTGAAATGTGTCGACAGAACGTCGGGGGGGTGTTCGGTTGCGACTGAAGGGTTCCTAAAGATAACAATTTCGCGGATTGTGTCAGAGGCCCGGGCTGTGACTCACTTTGGACGTGTATGGTCGCAATAGCCCGAAGAGGGACGGAATGTTGGAAAGGAAGGGGGGGTGAGACTCACTCTGACACGACACGATAGCAGCACAGAAGGGGACGTACGTCTGGACCGACGGGGAACGGAACGAACGAAGGCGGCGCAAAGACACCGACCGCAAGGGGAAATTTTGGGACACTTTTACCCCGCGGTCCAGATCAGTTAAGGGCAAAAGTGGGGTGCGTTAAAGCGTACAAGCACGAGGTGGAAGCCGCATACATATCAGACCCGGAAGAGCAGCAGTCATGACACGGACAGGGCGGCACCTATTTGGCAACCTACCTCAAGGGCGGCCGCCCGGACAGGCACTCAACAAGACGGAGCAGCCCAGACAGCAGCGAGACACTCTAATTTTTTGAACATTGAACGAACACCTGCGGGTCATACGTACAACCAAGCATCAAGTGCGCGTAAAGTCAGTACGTAGAGGTACTTAGACTGTAAATACACTACGTAAGGTACTACTGCATAGTGCATACACAGTAAGAGGAAACGCTCGGGCCATCTCTTCCAAGCCGTTCCAGTGTGCCGTCCCAACTTGAACTTTTGGCACCTTACCATACGGGCCGCAAGTCATAGGTGCCTGCCTGACCTCGCGATAATAAAAGCCAAATTTATTAGATAAGGTGCCGTCATTCAAATTCCAGGTACCGAGACGCATCCCATTCTAAGTTTTGCCTTTACCACTAATGTGACGCCGGAGCAGAAGTGACGGGAAGGATGACATATTGATTGTTCGACCTCATCCCGGCACGCGGAGCAAGAAAAAGAAGAAGAAGAAAAAGGTTACCGTCTGCCTCTCTGGCTTCCACTTTGCTTCTGCACTCCCGTCCCTCTTCCCTGTGCCGATCTGCCCCAGTACAAGCACATCGCTGGATTTCCGCTCGACAGTCTCCTCGACTCTCGACCCCAAATCCCAGAACTGAGCTCTTTCTCCATACCTCTGACATCTTGAACAAATCAGCTCCCGACAACTCAGCGTCCAGGATCCGGACCAGCAGTTGCGAGACGCGCACATATATAGGCAACCAACACACCTTGGGTGTGCACTTGGAGAGCCGCGCCATGACGTCCTCCTCCTCACTGGACCGTTTTCCCGATGAGCTCATCCGCCACATCCTTCTATATGTCTCGCCCGAGGACAATGTCCTGAACATTCAGCCAGTCTCGCGGCGTTTCTACCACATTGCCAACGAACCGCTGTTGTGGCGGTATCTTTGCCGAAACTCGTTTACTTTCTGGAAGCCTGAACACTACTTCTTCGCGAAACTGTCGGACCCGAGACCAACTACTATCGAGTGGAAGAAGCTATGGCTTCGAAGGAAAAGGCAGAACCACTTGATTAAACGCCTCCTGGACGAGATCCTCACAACGAGATACCACCAGCTGAGGAATCTCCAGCGCATCTGTCAGTTCGGTTACGACGCCAAGGACTTTCTTTTGGAGCAATGTCACGTCGATGAATCCCACGATGACGTTCTGGCCAGAAGGTATGAGGCAGCTCTCTTATGGCAATGCAGCTTGGTGTTTCAAGTACACTGCACGCAAGGGTCTTGTGTATCAGTCGATCCCCCTCTGATGGTGGCATCTCATTCCTGCTCGGCCCAAGTGGGATTTGTCTAGATCCAAAGACCGTTCGGTTACTGAAATGTTCATCCAGGTACTATGCGAATTCAGCATTGGACAGCATCCACAGAGGCATCGCTGTAGAGGTATGGTCCAAGTGCTATGAAACGGGGACCGATCCGTACTCGGGGCTCGATCGTGCTCTCGGCGCATTCGACCTGTTCGTTCTACACGACCAGCCCCAAGACCTTGAATACGTATGTTGCACGCC
This sequence comes from Neurospora hispaniola, assembly GCF_033458365.1. Lineage (NCBI taxonomy): Eukaryota > Fungi > Ascomycota > Sordariomycetes > Sordariales > Sordariaceae > Neurospora > Neurospora hispaniola. The sequence continues at coordinate 667,662 of NW_026944413.1, forward strand.
ATCTCTCGCGGCGGATGCATGTTAGCTCACACTTTTTCCCCCCCACAGATACTAAGCACACTAGACACGCTCGCTCAGAGGTTTATGTTGGAGCACCCAGAACATAAGATCATGTCGACAAGGCAGAAGGCTCTAGCCTTGAATCGCTGGCTGAGGGCCCAGAATCTCATGGGGATGGAGAACGAGACCGTCAACTACCACAATCTGAGGAACTGCCTTCTAGGGCACGCCCTGTCTGACGACGAGCATCCGTCACTTCCCATAATCTCGAGCGCCATATTTGCTTCGGTTGCCGAACGCCTCGGCATGTCAAGCGCATGTTGTGCATTCCCGAGCCATGTCCACGCGTCTGTAAAGGCTCCTCCAGGTATGACCTTGGATGGTGATGTGGAAGAGGATCCCAAAGCCGAACCGGAGACTATGTATCTGAACCCTTACAAGTGGGATGGGGAGGTCACACTTGATGAGCTACGGAGGGCACTGGTCGAGTTGGGCTGGACTCAAGGGTCAGAGGTGTTTCTGAGGGCGTCGCCTGTGCCAATCATCGTCCTCCGAACAGCGGCCAATATCAAAGCCGCTACGAGTCGAATCCAAAATCTCGCCGACCGATCAGGGGAGCCCATCGAGGTCGAAGCGAAGCGGTTGCGGGCGGGTCATCCAGACATCAACGTGGAGGCGGCCAAGTACGCCTCGATGTGGGCCGAACTGATGGTCAAGCCGGTTTCCAGTGTTCACTGGGACCATAACCTTGAGACCTTTCTGCACTCATTTGCCATGTCGTGGGGCGAAGACGCCTGGATCGTTCGCAAATATCTTCTTCCGATGTACGAACAATTCGTCGCATCGCAACCGCACGTGCGCAACCGGGCTGGATGGGAAAATGTCCGCGAGATTCTCAACATGCTAGACAACCTCGACAGGAGGGAGGCGGTCGTCACCCGTCGCTACACGCAGGAGATGCAGGAGCGCGTGCGCTACAGGATCGGCCAGGTCTTCCGTCACAAGAGATACGGATGGATCGGAATCATCAACGGCTGGGCAGCTGGGTCTGCAGGCCTTCCGGTTCCGCATTACCTCGATGGCTACGAGGATGAAGTCCAGTCTCCAACGACTTCTCCCAGATCTTCAGGGGACAGGCTGCACTCAGAAGGCCAGCTAAGGCCTCAGTTGGCTAGAGTGTTTTATACATGCATGTACGTGTGGCCATGTCGTTCCCTTGATGTTCTTCCCTCTTTCTTGTTTGATAGCTTGTCTTATTATCAACTTCCACTAACACTTGGAGTCACAACAGGAGTTCTAAGAGACCTAGGATTGACCGCTTGCGGGTGGCTCAAAATAGCATCGAGATTATCACCGATCCTAACCTCATTCCCGAATCGCTCAAGTTCCTGGCGGGCAAGTATTTCAAGCGGTTTGACAGAAAAACCTGCACTTTCGTATCGAACATCAAGGAATCGTACCCCGACGACTAGATCTCTCTGGGTCAATCTGTTCAGTGATCTTTGGATCCTGCAGAGGAGATGATGGGAAAAGATGTCGAGGGATGCAAAAGGGGGGCCGCGGAAGATGCGTGTATCATGTTGTACAATAAGAGAGATGTTGGGGCCGCAGGGTTGTTGAAATATATGTATACCTTGTACAACAACAAAGCAACTATCACAATGACATTGAAGAATTGACGGGAACTGCCAGACTAGTTGGTCAGATGGTGTGAGAAATGGTCTAAACACGGCTCACACCAACATAGAAACTGTCAATGCATGAACCGCACTTTTGGTAAGCACCTCGGCACTGGATTTCCGACCTGGGGAAACTGTCAAATATGATCTCCGAAGTGGGCAGTATCTCTTTCGAACTTGGTGAAATTTTCCGAGTAATGAAGGTCTTGTTTGGTAGCGGTCGAAATAAGATTCATCAGACCAACAAGATCAGCTGCTGACTAAGAGGAAATCCCGACTATGGCCAGTGTCCCTTTGTTTGTATGTTCGGTTTTTTTTGTTTACATCATCTACTAGAATAGTCAAGAGGGACACAGTATGGATCAATGATGACCTGGGAATTGAAGTACATATACATATTATCATTTCATGCTTTATCTTTACGTCTACTTGCACCATGTACTTTTCCTTCCATCTCTCGGGACTGCCCTTCCCAGCATCGTATGGATATTACCACTCTACATCCAATCCATCCATCCATTGCTGAGGGCTTCACCCCAATTATTTTTGCCTTGTTTCCCTTGTCATTAATCGCATTACCATAATGTCGTCTCTCAGTCCATCCCGTCTCATCCATCCCATCCATGCCAATCCCGATTCTGGGCCCTCATCTATCGTTGATGTTGTCTCGCCGTGTTGTAGTTGCAATGTAATCCTCCCTTGAGCGAGTGTCGTAAATGATCGTATGTGTGTTGCCGCGTATCGATGTGTATGTGTATGTCGCACAAAAAGAAGGAAATTGGGTATAAAAGGGGGGTGGGTATCTGTCTTTGGAAATGCAGAAGAAAAAACAAAAACACCGATCTGATGCGGACCCGTTGGTATATAAAATTCAAAACACCACCTGGGTATCATGCACCATCCTCATCAATCTCCACAACTGTCTTGTTCTGGTCAACGTCCTCGTTAACCAATCCACTCGGCGCTGCTTTTCTCGAAATAAACTCGTCAAGAAGCAAACGCGCCGCATCTGGCAAAACCAAGCCATGTAGGGCACTTAGATGGGAAGAACCAAAAAAGTCCCCATGGTCTGGTTGATTCACCCTACTTGCAAGGTTGTATATCGCACCGCATTGAAGTAGAGTGCGCGAGCGATGTTCTCGGAAAAGGAGAATTTTGTGTCGCATGAAACGAGCTTGGACAAGCCCCTTTCAACGATACCGCCCCGCCTCTTGGCGAACCGCCCATCCCTTGAGCGCAATACACAGAATGACCCACGCCATCAGCAGCCCAACCAGGCCCATGGTGACGGTGTACGTGAACATGGCATCAAGCTGGTAATGGATCATGCCGCTGACGGTGTCGCCCGCGCTAGCCATAAAGATGATGCCGCCGCTGATCAACCCAAAGGCCGTGAGGAGCTCCGTCGGCGGGCGCGAAGGGTACACGGACCGGGGCGGCTTCAGGTAGGTGATTACATACGTAAAACCGCGCGCGAAGGAGGCGCCGGTAAGCAGATTGCCCCACTGCTTGTGCACCATGCTGGAGATCATGCTGTCTTGGGTGTGCGAGGACATCATGATGCCGAGGAGGAGGATGACTAAGGCAGGGATGGGGTTCATGCTGAAGGAGTAGGTTTCAGGCTCGCGTCTCTCGGAGTCTTCGACTTCCGCGTCATGGAAGTGATGCTGCTGGCGGGGTTCCTCGGTGACGGTGGTGTTGAGCAGGTCGCGGATGCGAACAGATTCGATGAGCATGCCGCACAGGCCACCTCCAATGAAGAGAATGGTGATGGAGAAGTGCTCAAGATCCTGAGCCGACCATGCGCCGCCCCAGTTGCCGAGATGCTCCAGGAAGACGTTGGTGGCGCCGTAGGTGAAGATCAAGGCACTTTCGACAAACTCGGCAGAGGGTCGCCATTTCTGGCCTGCCTGCTTGGGGCGCACGTTCCAAGCCTTGGGGTATCGTTAGCAAATTCCAACTGTTGCAGATATTGTAGAATCAACAGGGGATAAATACGTACCCAACCAACTTCACCGAAGCAGCCGGCCCAACGGCCAAGGGTGAAAATACCCAGCCAGAAGAAGATGCCGCCCTTAATCCAGTGAGCGAGACCAGAGAAGATACCGGAGCCCTCCTGCAACCAGAACATATTAGCCTCTAATCCCAGAGCACCTTGCTGCAGCACCTTTATGAAACCGACCGAGGGAAAGGGGGTGAAGACTCACAAAAAAACGACCATAAGTCACGATACCGGTGCACAACGCAACGAAACCCAGGGGCAAAATAGCCCGGTCAACCACATTGTACGCTAGGATCAAAACCTTCCAGAATTTCCCAGAAATCTTATCGGCAATCTTTTTAATGGTAGAGACGGCCTTGCCGGAAGCAGGAAGGATGGGTCCAAGAGGCTCGCTGCCGCTGTGGGAGTTGACATCGTACGAGTCATCGCCGTCATCATATTCCTTGGTATGCAGGTTGACATCTTGGAGAGCGAGGGGCTGTCGAGAAACGTCACCGGAGCTAGACGAAAGGGAGGGACTCCGCGGGGCATCGCTGGAAAGCTCGGTTCCCTGGCCGCTGTCGTTGGAGAATCGGTAAGCGTCATTATTGGCGGGCTTGATGTGGCTGTTGTGCTCTTCCATGGCCTGGGTCGAGACGGGCATGAAGCCCTGGCGCTCCCTGCTGTTGCCGTCGGATTGCTGCTTCTTGAAGACGCCTGCAACACTCGCCAAAAGGCCAATGGCGAACTGGGCCCCTACGAGCCAGGTGACAACCCATCCGAGCTTGTGGTGGGCATTGTTAGGATACAGATCCGGTGTGCTGGCATTGTAGACGATTCCAACGAGCATGCCGCCTGCATTGGTCACGAGAAAAGCGAATTGCGCCAAAAGCCTATACCGCGAACGGGCAATAGAGAGCATGACACCTATGGGTCGCTTCGGTCAGCATTCTGGAGCTCTCCTTTCCTTGTAGCACGCCCAGATGCCGGAGGGCGGTGTAATCCTTACCAACTGGGAGCATGAAAACCCAGGCAAGAACCATCAGGGCGATGTGTGCGTAGATGGCGGTCTTGTGATCGGGATGCGCAAAGTATGTGAGAGGGTACTCTTCCTCGGGCCGGGGCTTGTCGGCATCAGTCATTTCCATGCCCCCGTGACCGCTATGGCCGCCGTCATCGCCGCCGTGCGCAAGGACAGTCGGAACGAGCAGTCCCAGAACCGCGGCGCCAGTTAGCGCTGCAAGCAGCGGCCTTGTAGTAACGGACTTCATCTGGTCCAAATCCGTCTAGTTTTCAGTCGTTATGATGAATGAGGTCAGAGTGCAGAAACTTGGGACTAGTTTTTAAGATGGGATGAAGATGAGCACATTCAACTGAGCGAGGCTGGCGAGGTGGTGACGGAGAAGGTTAAGGATGAGCAGATCGGAAGCTGTCGGTCTTCCCAATCTACCGTGGTGAATGTGATCGAGGGACAATGTAGACAAAGGCGAGTCGAGTAGTGGCTATCAAAACACGGACAGCAAACAGGGGGGTCTCTGGGTTTTTATCGACATATCAGGATCGGAAGTAAAAGAGACGGGCTAGAAAAAAAAAACATAACATGATGGTGACGAGAATGATATATCTTGCTCGCTCCATGGACGCACCCCGTAGAAGAGCAGGGAAGCTTGTGCATGGTCAAGGGTATGTGGTAGGGGATCACAGTCGGGAACCTGAAGGGAGGATACCTAGCAAAGCTCGGCCTCCATCATGGAACAAGTCTGTGTATAGAATCTTCACCGGTCCCCACTGATTGGTAATGTGGCCGGCCCAGGGCAACGACAAGACCATCCGGTGCCATCCAAGACCTTCTTCCATTTTTTTCAACACCACGGACGGCACGGCGTCGAGTCAGACCAGCCGACCCCCGGAACCGTGACCAGCTCGTCTCCATTGTTGCTGCCCGGTTGCCGTTGTGGGAGGTTTAGTGATACACTAATGCTGTGCCAATGGTACCTGACGGTTCATGGTACGTGATGTCGTTCCTGATACATGAGAAGGTCCCGATCGATGTTCGGGATCATGAGGTGTTCGCGACTCCGAGCCATCCGAAGCTTCAAAAGCTGGGGCTTTGCGTACCATATTGTAAGGCATGTACGGTAATAAAATGTTGGTCGCTCCTTGCAGTCTCACTGCAGCGAGAAACGTCACAAGCACAAGCCCGACCGACGTCGCTCCTTCCCGCCCTGGCAGTGGACATGTACCTGGACAGTCACGGCAGACTGTGTGGAACACGTACGGAGCTCTCACGTACATAGGTACATACTACTTACAGTACTTCGACGCCGGCATGCACTTGCGCTCGCACCATCACTCGAAACAAACATCATACAAGCTGTGGCCACAGGACGGGAGTCCAGTGCAATCAGAACGCGGTTGCAACTGTCATGGCCGTTTTGCAACCCTACGCTTCGTCTGGGATTCATCGACCAGGGCACGTAGTGTATTGCCTGGCGCTGCAAGCGTTTCACCAACAGACCATCGGACAGCACCGAAATGGATTGATCTTTGCGGGTGGTCAGCAAGCGGAAATGGGATGCCGTCTGAGGTAAGAGGCATCTACACATCATGATTCATCTAGTGTAGTGTTCAAAATACCTACAGCAGTACACAGAATCGGGAAGAAGCGTCCAACAGAGGAACTGCAAAAGGAAGTTCAAGGGCCGTCATCATCGCGAGGTTGCATGGAAAGCGGGGCACGCCAAGCAGTGACAAAAAAGCCTCCAAGTCCCGTGGCCGCGCGTGGACACTGCAGCCACTGAGCGCCATGCTATTACCTCTGGGCATGTAACTCACATTACCCACCGGGCGTCTCTTACATAAGTATCAAAAAGACGCACGCCATTGATTTGTTTTTCCTCCCCTCGGTGTTGCCCTTTCAGGGTCTAGATGCTTATATTGTCGGATCTCTCGGACTCTTGAGTCCCCCGACGCTGATGTCGATCGAGATCTTTCACATCTCGCAGCCCTATAAGTCGCGGTCTGGGTACGTACTCTACTGTATAACAAGTACCTTTGAAATGGACCTTTTCACAGCACAGACAGAATAGGCCCAAGTTCCTTCTCATCGACCATCCCCTCCCCAGGAGTTCGAACGTCTCCAGTTCGTTTCACGAGAAGTGAAACATTTCTCCTCCCCCGCATCTGATTCGAACTTTTTTTTCCCCCTTCACTTCTAGTGTGCACTCTTGTTGTGGCCCGGAGCTATGTCTGTCCTTAAGTCCGTGCGGTACCGCAGCTATCACGAAACCCTTCTCAGAATGATTCACACTGACATCGGCTTTTGGGATTTTTTGGCCAACGAAACCTCTACCGGATCTCACCAACCCTGTCATTATCCTGCACGGCACTGCACTGTGATAACTCCACCCACCTGCTGCCCACTCGGCAAGGCTACCCAACATCGCTTAAAATTCCCAGCCTGCTGTTTTTTTTTGTGTCCTTCTTTTTCTTGTTTTATTCCCGGTTGGCTCGTTCATAAATCCTTTTCGAGATCGTACGAAGATGGCCTCTCATGATCCAAACAAAACCGTTATCGTCTGATTGCCAGTATCTACCCCGCATACGCATCGGTTCTTTCCGGCCAGCAAGGGACCGGAGCTGCCTCTCTGGCAGTTATGCGCATCTTCGGTGATGTATTACACTACAGATGACATGAGCCGTCGGCAACGTCAAGCGCTTATCTCATCCCATGGTCCCTGTCAACAACAAGACGCGAACATGCTTCCCTCCCCGTGAAGTGTGTATGTATGCCGCTTACATATCGGAGTTTGGGAGCGATTACTTCCGCTGGATAACAGAAATGATGTATCAGTGACATTGGTCAGTCTCATGATTGGTGTGGTCCCTGGATCGACAGTACCTATCAACGTGTAAAATTCAGCCACATGGGCACTGTCCCCTAGCGTCCTTGCAATGGTTTGTAAGTGTATCGCACGAGATCCAACTAGAATCCACATGTGTGGGCGGACGTCTTGGAAATCCAGGAAAACGACGAAGCAGAAAACCTTTTTTTTTTTTCCTTTTTTTTTTTTTCTCTCCGTCCCGCGATGTGGGGACGCCCGAGATTATGCCATGGCTCGCGCTGAAGAGTCGTACATAACTCCCAAAAGACATTACGGCTTCGCGAGAGCGATTACTCAGTTACTGAGACCGCGTTGATCAACAAATGAATCGATTGGTCATAGACTCGCGAATCAATCACATGCTGACAGATATGTTTACGGGCTTCGGCACATCGCAGAACAATAAAAATATTTGTATTGTAGGTTCCATATCACCACAAACATAAAACATGGGATGGCAAAAAGTTTCTGTTTCGAACGCATAAACAAAACGGGAGTATTCGGAATCCACTAACGGCCGGGCCGGAGCGGTCCTCTCATGCTCGGGTTGGGATAACTCGGGTGGCACGACGGGGGATCCATACTGGAGTGCAAAGAGACGGGAACCCACCCTTGCAGAAACTCGGTGAGACCGCATCGCCGGGATCCATAGAATGCCGATGAGCCAGCCCTGTCTCCCATCCTCTGTGGCAGACAGACCGACGTCCCGATTCCGAGAGCCGAGCCGAACCACAACACCGTGCGCCGGCTGACACCGACCTGAACGGCCGAGCTTCAACACTAGGTATGAGATCGAGCGGGACGAGATATGTGTTTTGGCACTGAAAGCTGTCCCACACGGGCGGTCGTCGGTTGTCATCTGAGGCTCTGCTCCTGCAATGAAAGCGAGCTACCCTAAAGCGGCATGCATTCAGCTCCGTCATTGACTGACGTCACGGGCATGCTAGGGCTGAATGATGGTGGTTTCGGTTGTCACTGTAGTGCACATACTATGTATAGTTCAACTGCACGCCCACTCGTTCTCCATCCGTACCAACCTAAGGGCCAGAAACGTGCATTGCACACGAACCGCGTAAATAGTCGTTTCCTGTGCTCCAGGCGCTCCCGCTAGGGACGGGGTAACAATGTCGAGAAACCTAGTACATACTACTATGTACGCTGGACCGTCCCCGGGCCGTTTCGCTTACTAGGGTTGACTGGGTGCTGGCTACACAAGGATCCGGACGAAAACGGGAACCTCGTCAGGCCAACTTGGTGTCATGAACTGGCGCGCCAGTCATAAATCCATTGCACCGCGCATCCTGTCAAGGCTATGGGCGATCATTGTGTACAGTGCCCAACAAAAAGATTCGAGTGCAATGCACATCGCACTCGCGGCTCTGGGGAGAGGGCGAAGCGACAAGCGACAAACGGCACCAGTTCCGAACCCTGAATGAATGGGTTCTACTCCACCCATCACCATCATCATCACTATGTACCCTCATACATACATCATGCGCAATTCAGCCCAAAAACCGGCTGGCTGGTTTTTCCCACGTTGTGACCCTGAGCGCCATCTTCTCACAGGGCCGATCGATCAGTCAGCCGCCATCGATCACCACCATCTGCCGTCGTCACCTTCCCCTCTTTCCTCAATTTATAAAGGATCTGCGTCACCCCTCCAGCGGCCGGTATATGCAGAGTTTCCGGCACGCCCTGGTAGATAACCTTAACCAATTCCATCGGCGTCCATCCATCTTCACTGTCCCTCTTTAACGTTGCAATGACTTGGTCCTCCCTCTGCTGCCGATGCCTAATATATTCTCCAATCTTGCCTGGCCCGTCCTCCACCACCGGTCCGTGGCCCGGATACCCCTTCCCTTTAAACAGCCCTCGCATTTGCTCCAGACTGTTCAGGTACACTCCCAGATCCTCGTACACGGCCGTCCCGTGGCCTAGCACATTGTCCCCCGTGAAGAGCGCGTCCTCCTCGGCCAAGTGGAGAACCATGTGGTCGACCGTGTGGCCTGGGGTGTGCACCGCTTTAAGCGTGGCGCCCTCCACGCTGAACTCTTGTCCGTCTTCGATGGGGAGAAGTGGGGTGCCAATTTGCTCGAGCGAGACTGGGCTGCCGTGGTAGCCTGGTAGGTAGGTGGGTTGGTTCTTGTAGACGTTGATCTTGCTGTTCCAGTCGAGCAGGTGCCGGATCCCGCCGGTGTGGTCGTGGTGCCAGTGAGTGATGATGGCGGCTGATATGTGAGCTTTCTCCTCGGTGAGGGTCCGTTGTAGGGCGGAGATCCAGGAGCGCTCGCCGGCGCCTGAGTCGACAAGGAGACGCTGGGGGCCGGTGCCGACTAGATAGGTGTTAGTTCCCTGGAGGGTGAATTTGCCGGGGTTGCCGCCGAGGATGCGGATGACAGTTGGGCTGAGGCGGGTGACTTCGGGGAGAGGAGTAATTGGCGGTTGGACTGCAGATGAAGACATTGTGATACTGCGGTTATGGTTGTTATCTGTTTTCAGATGTTGATATGGGATCTTGAAAAGGCGAGATAGCCGTGTATTAAAGGATGATAAAGTTCGATACAATGATGGCCTGGTTGAGAGTCCCAGGAGCGGGATGACAGGTGAGGACATCCAGGACCAGGAGTAGTACGGGCAAAAAATGAACGATACACAGGAAGTAGTGGTAATTCCGAATGAGAACCATACTTGGTGTGAAACACGGGGGGATATTGCGTCCTGTACCGCGTATAGAGAGAAAGAGAGCTACTATGTACATAGTGTACTAGGTAACAGACTGCGGGGTACTGCCGAGCCGAGGCGTCGGCAATGATACCATCGCACATAATCAATGTCCGGCTACCACCCGCGCAAGCTCCGAAGATCACCTGGCGAATCGGCCATATGAGCCGGACTCGGGGTGGATGGTTTGTTGGCCGGGCTCGCCAAGTTCAAGTCCGTTGTGAGAACGTGTTGTAAGTTGTGGCCTGAAGAATCCCTTTTCTGTTGATACCAAGTCTCCCAGGAACGTAACCCGCTTGATGGTGTTTGCGTGCTTGTCCGAATCGCTCCAATTTCTTGACATACTTAGCTATAACTGATGTGTTTAGAGACTGTATCAACGGCTTGTTGTCTGCGTAGATTTGTCATAACGGGAGCATTTGGCATACAGCCACATCATCGGTCACAATCGATACAGACGATAGAGGATACCTCTAGATGTGCTGCCAACCCTTTGGACCGTGATCTGAACCAGAGGCCAGAACAGGTTACCATGAAGCACAGAAGAGAGCCAAATCAGCCTCCAGAAAGTTCTGATTTTCTGAAGTCTAGCTTCTCAAATGACGATGGCTCACGCTGGAGGTTGCCTAGTCGTTGGGAGAATTGATTGTGAAGTGAAATGCAGGCATGGCAGACACCTCGGTTGAGATCCTCATGACTCCGTCTCAGGTACCTCGCTGCCTCCCGTCCCGCTGCACGCTCTGGTATGAGTGCTACGGGCCAATCAGACACAACGAAGAGTTACATACCTAGGTACATACTTATATGTGTCTAGTGCGTTGAAAAGGTTCCACCCGTTGGTTCTGTCCCCTTTCTCGTTATCGATAAGCCTTGCGTAGGTAGTAGCGTTCGATAAGCCGTTCAAGTCGCTGCCGTGCAAGTGCAGTTGGCGTCCATTGATTGATTGCCCATGTTGATGCCGCGGAAATCGGATGGAGATTCCAACCCCGAACAACTTCAAACCCATCTTGCTTCGAAAGAACCAACACAACCAGAGAAGATCCCTATTGCTACTTTACCGGCTTTGTACACATTGCTTTTATAGACGGTAAGACAAAAATCACCAGCAAATGTTGCCAATAGAAAAAGCGCGACCGTTAATTGACGTGCATCGCTGCTAACAAGTCCTCTTATTCCAGGTACTTGGACCGAACCGCCGGGAACTGTGCTCTTTCCCCATCGGAACGCGATTTGCCGGCCTCGCCACGACCCTTACAAGCCATCTCGACTGGTGAAAAGCTAGGCTCAATAAAGCCAATTCTGCAGCTAGATTCACCCATTTTTTTTTTCGAATCTTATGAGCCGAAAGTCCAGGAACATCATCCCCAGCGTCTGAAGCAACACTCGTCCTCGTTGCTAACCCGGTCACGGACCGCTCCAACCACTGCGAATTCGAACACAGCTCCTCCCCTTCAGAATTACTAGCACACACGGGCTTCACATTTGGGGCTTTCGACGAGCGAACAATCACATCACCATGTCGGCCAACGCTGCGTCCTCCAAGGACCACAAGGTCAAGGAACCCCAGCCCGGCCAGCCAATGTATGGATGTGGTAAGATAGCCCATTCTTGTCCCTGCTACACGGCCTTATTTTCTAACCTCTTCTAGAGCATGTCGGCCGTCTCTTTAACCAAGATCAAGCGACGATCAACATGTCCATACAACATTACAAGACCATTCTGCGAGCCATCTTCGACATCAACCCTATCCTGTCACACACGGCCAAGGGCGTAGATGGCCAGGTTGTGACATCCATTACCCCAACCTACCTTTGTCTGCAATGCCCCTCGACTCTCACCGATGATGACCTTACAAAACACGGCAACAAAAAATCACATCGCTTCTGTACGTTCGCTGCCTCTGCCAGAAGGAGCCAAATCATGGGGCAAGGAAACTGACAGTTATAATCAGATGTTGAGTCGAGGAGCGGAGCGCTGTATTGCCAAATGTGTGATGATATCGTTTGGGACCCTACCTTTGAGGATTTGAGGTTAAAGAAGCTCGGCACAGGGTCGTTTTTCGGTAGTATGTTCTTCTGTCCTTTTCTCCGTCTAACCCATGTGGGCTTATGCCCGGTACCTTCTCCTATGTCGATGAGCCCTGGCCGTTACTAATCTGTATCTCTATCACAGGCCGAAAGCGTAAACATGAGGAACTCTTCGCCCCTGATCCCGTAAAAGACGCTCCCCAGTATATATCGACCAACACCACCCTTGCCACCTGCAAGGCCAACGGTCTCCGTGGCATTTATAATGCCGGAGCAACTTGCTATCAAAACGTTGTCCTCCAATCATTCCTCCACAATCCAATACTACGCAACTTCTACCTGAGTGATGGGCATCAGTCAGGCAGTTGCGACACACCCCATTGCCTCAGTTGTGCCATGGACGATATGTTCCAGGAATTTTATGCCAGCGAAACGACGAACGGTTATACCGCCGCAAATATCTTGTCCGGATTCTGGATCAGCGAGAACAAGGCGTTTGAGAACTTGGTAGCCAACAAGGAGCAAGATGCTCATGAGTTTTTCCAGTTCATGGCTGAGGAATTACACGAGAGAAATGGCGACGGCAAGAGACCGGAAATTGGCAGTGAGCATACCTGCAACTGCATCATCCACCAAACATACTACGGAAAGTTACAGACGTCCACAACGTGCCAAAACTGTGGGGGCGTCACCAATCAAGCCCAGAGCTTTTTGGATCTCAGTGTTCCCTTGGAAAATTTGACGCAAAAAAGGGGCAAAAAGAACTTGAGTAATGGCGACGGGGTTGCATCGACAAGAACGCAAAACAGCGTGACTCTCCAGGAATGCTTGGACGAAGAATACATCAAATCCGACAAGTGCGAGTATCGGTGTCAGAACTGCAGTTCAGTACAGCAAGCAAGAAGACAGACCAGTATCAAGAAATTACCCAACGTTCTTTCCATCCAGCTCAAGGTCAGATTACCAGGAGTCCTTCCTCATGCACATTCCTTACTAGCCGTTACCGCTGGCTTCGCTCGGAGACAACAGAAGCTGACAGTTGCCAACAGAGGTTCGAGTTCAAACAAGGGCGTAACGATCGTGCCCAGAAGATCGAGACACCTGTCCAGTTTCCTCTACAACTCAACATGCTGCCTTATACGACACGCGCACGAACACAGGATCTCAAAGATAACTACGAGCTACAGCGGTCCTGCACTTATGATCTTCTTTGCGTTGTTGTGCACGTTGGCGACATGGATACCGGACACTACATTTCTTATTGCCGGGTTGGCGACCAGGTGAGTCTGACTAGTGAACCATGACAGACATCTAGTTCCTGAAGGATTAGACTTGTTGACCCGCTGCCTTTGGCACATTTATTTAGTGGTTCGCATTTAACGATCACAAAGTTGAACTGGCCCAGAAGTCTGATGTGCTGAACGCAAAGGCCTATCTTCTCTTTTACATTGTTCGGTCCCTGTCTTGAGCTCGGATAAACGGTGTACGAGTAGGGGCAAGTAAGCAGCAAATATTTCGCTTGTGTATGATGTTGTTTCCAGTAAACACGTGCCAGATGGCTCATTTACGTTTTGTACAATACTTGATCTTTTTGCGGCGTTCAAGGAAGCATATTCTGCCGGCGTATTTTGGATTTGTCTTTGTTCATGGAGCGTACATGGAGAGGATTCACATAGACATAACTCAGGTCAAAGCATGGGCCTGGATATTTAGAGAATGGAGGACGTACGCCGTGGGCATTGTCATGCGTTAAGGGTATTCATATGTATCATGTAAAGTCGGTCTGCCTCATGTAGCGGAATAACATCATGCCTTTAGCTGGCCTTGTTCCCTGATCTAAGCATTAGGTTTACTCTTGTATCTCCAGGTTTGATGCCATCCGTTTGAACGCCCGAATTGTTCCCATCTCCTCACACCGTCCGTAGATTCGTCCAGCCTTTAAGCCCAAACATCCTGGCCCACACCCTCGATCCAGTTACCAAGCTTGTCAACACTGGAATCCCACTCTTGCAGCCGTTGCCTCATGCTCTTGATCTGCTGCATGTCCAACACCTTGGGCTGCACCCAGTTGATGTGGGCCACCTCGTCAACCTGGTCGATCGTGCCCCGCAGCAGATCCAAGCTCAGCGCCTTCATGATCAGGTGCTCGATCTCGTCGGGGTGTACCTTGGTCTCGTTCGCGATGGTGGAGAAAGACATGGCGCGGTCATGGGGCGGGCGGCGAAACACGGCCTCGGTCAGCGCCGCCAGATAGATCTTCTCGCGCAGCTGGCGCGTGTGCTGCGCCAGCAGCGGGTCCGAGCTGATGTGGCTGGCCAGTAGGTCGTATGCGGCGAGGTCGCCGCGGTTGAAGGCAAAGAGGAGCTGGTGCAGCCACTTGTGCCGGTCGTCGATGGTGAGGGCGTCGAGGATGGGGTGCAGCAGAAGCTCGCCAAAGTTGTAAATGCTCGAGCTGACGAGGGCCGCGATGGCCAGGTTGTAGGCGCGCTGGCGCTGCTCCTCGAGTGAAAGTGACTTGACGTCGATGCAGGCGAGGTACAGCAGCGCGTTCTTGTAGTAGGAGCCCCAGTCGGACTTGGCTTGGAAATATTTGGCGTTGGTGTCGTAGAAGGCGGCGTGCACGACCGACTCCACCGAGTCGAAGTTGTCGAGGATTCGCTCGGCCGTGTCCAGGTCCTTGCGCGCGCCGTCAAGGTCGGAGAGGTCGAGCTTCACGCGGGCAACGGCGATCGTGGCGAATACATAGGCGTCTTGAGAGTCTTCGTGGTCGACCTTCTTGACGACGGCTTCCAAAAAGGAGAGGCGCTCTTGGTTGTCTAGGGTTTGCGCACCCAGGCATGGTTAGTGCTAGCTGCCAGATGCATGTTGGGAAGCAGAGGAAATGAAGACCGTCTGCGCACCTCTACATTGTGTGGCGGCCTTGAGAGCAAGATCAACGAGCTTGAGCTGGTTGATCTTGTCGGCGAACTTGAGAATGAAGACCTTGTAGAACTGTAGCCTCTGCGGGGCACTGCCGGGGTGGTTGAAGAACTCAAGCAGCAGGTTGGTGAGCTGATGCCACAGCTTGCGCTCCCATAGTGTCTCGAACTCAAGGACGAGGGGTTGGAGTTCTTCGGGCGCCTGGTCGCGCTGCTCGGCGAGGAAGTCGGAGATGGTGTCGACGTTCATGGCTGTGCTGTTGTGTCTAGGTGGGTGTGTGTGTCTGAGTCTGCTATCGATCCTTGCTGTCCAGTCCTTGGGGAGGTAGGCAGGTTCTCGAGGATCCGATTTCTTTGGTGGAAACGTCGGTGAGTCTGCTGCGGATGGAAACCAGAGTATCGTGGGACGTTGCTCGTTGTAGAAAATCCCGGCGGGACAATGCAGTGGTACGTCTACAATGGAGGATGAAAGTGTTGTTTGAGGTTGTCTTGGTTGACGTCTTGCAGTGAAGCCTTGACGCGGCGTTAGGCGTGCAGCCAGCTACGGTCGGTCATTGTGGATGCTCTCTCAGCACTGTGGAGGCCCCCACAGTCACTGCCAAGTGGAAGCTGGGTGAAGCTAAGGTACAGGCGGGAGCCCAAAAGGTACATGCCCAACTGGTAGAGGTACGTACTGCCGTTGAGTATAAGTGAGGAAGCTTGGCACACGTGATTCCCGTCAGCTACATTGAAGGGGGGGTGCTGACGGCAGGCGGGCAGCAGGCGGGCAGCGAGAGCCGGCTTCGACGTCCCGGATTCGATATTGAAGACGGCAGCTTGAAGCTCCGGATAGCCTCTGATTCCATCGCCAATTGAACGGGATCCGGCCAGCCCTGCCACCCCACAACTCACAAGATGGCTCCCCTGATGGCCGCGATGCGGTCGACTCCCAGAATCATCGTTTCCAGTGCCTTTGGCTTTCAGCGACGGGCTATCTCCGACGTGACCATCACCCGCACCGGCAAGCCCATTATCCGTAACCAGGGTGGCCGGTAATTGTTGCTATATCTCTGTTTGGGCAGAATGGACGATTGCTAATACGTCGTCTACCTCCACAGCTCCTCCCTCGGTGGACATACTGCGACAGTCTTCGGTGCGACCGGCCAGCTCGGCCGCTACATCGTCAACAGGCTAGGTGCGATCTGACGACTTCGTGGCGTAGGCCTCTACTATAGAGATCACCATGGCTTATATCAAGAACGTTTGCAGCGAGACAAGGATGCACTGTCGTCATTCCCTTCCGCGACGAGTACAACAAGCGCCATCTGAAAGTTACGGGTGATTTGGGCAAGGTGGTCATGATAGTGAGCTTTTCCCCACAACAAGTCATGTCCACACAGTCGAGGCCCACGTACGCGCAAGGATCCAGCTACTAAGCATAACCACCACTCCAGGAGTTCGACTTGCGCAACACCCAATCCATCGAGGAGAGCGTCAGACACTCGGATGTCGTCTACAACCTGATCGGTCGCGACTACCCGACCAAGTGAGTCTGGATTTACTGGGAAAAGTTGTGGTGGAGATGCACGAGTATTGACCTGGGTCCCAGGAACTTCTCGTTCGAGGACGTTCATATCGAGGGTGCTGAGCGCATCGCCGAAGCTGTCGCCAAATACGATGTCGACCGCTTCATCCACGTATCGTCTTACAATGCAGACCCCAACTCGGAGTGCGAGTTCTTCGCCACCAAGGTACGATTACAAGACAGCCTCTTCCTGCGAGTTGCATCGTTATGGGTTTCTAATTGGATCTGTAGGCGCGTGGTGAGCAAGTAGTCAGGAGCATTTTCCCCGAAACCACCATTGTCCGGCCAGCTCCCATGTTTGGCTTCGAGGACAGGTTGCTTCACAAGCTTGCCAGCGTCAAGAATATCCTGACATCCAACGGGATGCAAGAGAAGTACAACCCTGTTCACGTACGTCTTCTCCCCCCCGATATAACCCTTTGCGCGCGGATGGTAGCATCTAACAGCCGTTTTAGGTGATTGATGTTGGCCAGGCTCTTGAGCAGATGCTCTGGGACGACAACACTGCTTCGGAAACTTTTGAGCTCTACGGTCCCAAGACCTACACTACCGCTGAGATCTCCGAGATGGTTGACCGCGAAATCTACAAGAGGCGGCGCCACGTGAATGTGCCCAAGAAGATCCTCAAGCCGATCGCCGGTGTCCTGAACAAGGCCCTTTGGTGGCCCATCATGTCTGCCGATGAGATTGAGCGTGAGTTCCACGACCAGGTCATCGATCCGGAGGCCAAGACCTTCAAGGACCTCGGCATCGAGCCTGCAGATATCGCCAACTTCACCTACCATTACTTGGTAAGTTGCCCACATCACAATTCGAGTGCAAAAGAATGATGACTGATTCCCATGCAGCAAAGTTATCGCAGCAATGCCTACTACGACCTTCCGCCAGCGACCGAAAAGGAGAGGAGGGAGGACAGGGAGTACATTCACATGCTGTGAGTATCTTTGGGGTTGCACAGGGATGCATGTAGATTGTAGAAATCCACCGTAGAGCATTTGGTGAGTCGACGGAACACAGAACGTCCAGACTGGATGCTGTGGTGAGAATTAGAGCAATCAAAAGATTTGCGCAAGCGTCTGAACGATCTGGGGTGAGATTGAAGCCTTCAACTCGACGGGGTTGTGTTTACTGGCATGATGCGACCAAAAAGGGGAACGGATAAGGGAAATGGCATCAATGCATCCACAAATTTTTTCCGATGCTGCACACTCCCGTTAAACTTTGACTGTTAGTGCCAAGAGCACACCATTCCCCAACACTTACAACCGAACAGTCACTCACTGCCCACTTATACAACCGATTATAATCGATTCGCTCCCACTTGTACCCGAACCATATCGAATCGAGCCATACTGTGATTAGCTTGGGGTCCAAAATGGCGTGCATCATCGACAAATTCTCTGATGATGAGAGTGACCTGTGAGTAATGCCTCACTACCAGTAACTTGTTTTAATGAAATCGTGATCCACAGGGTACTGACTATCTGAAGCGAACTCTCTACCTCAACCCTCGATGCCCTCAAATCTTTTTACGCCGAGCGCGATGCCCGTGCCGAGCAGTTTGCTAAGCTCCAGGCCGAGGCTGAGGAGAGGCATGCTTTGAACGTCAAGCTGTCTATGGATGCTTTCACCGAGGATTGGAATGAGAGCCAGTTCTGGGTGAGTGATACCATTTTCGTCAATTTTTTTATATATGGCTTATAAGGAGACCTTCAACCCCCACGATGACGAACCAACTGACATGAAAAATCAACAGTACTCCGATGAAACAGCTACCTTTCTCGCCAAACAACTCCTCGCCGGCGCCACTCCAACCACCTCCATCGCCGTCGTCTCTGCCCCCTCCGTCTTCGTTCAGCTCAAGAACCTTTTGAACAGCGACGCCTACAAAGACAAGCCCAAGCCCAAACTCACCTTGCTCGAGCACGACAACCGCTTCGCCGTTTTCGCTGACGAATTCATCTTTTACGATTTCGCCCAGCCGCTCAAGCTTCCGAGCCACCTCAAGGGCGCCTTTGACCGCGTCATTGTTGATCCTCCCTTTTTGAGCGAGGATTGCCAAATCAAAGCTGCCTTGACGGTAAGGTGGATGCTCAAATCTCCCCAAGGTAACGAGGAGGAGGAGGAGGAGGAGGAGGGGAGGGAGAAGGGTGAAAAGCCCAAGATCATTGCTTGCACGGGCGAGCGCATGGAGACGCTGGTTACGGAGAAGCTGTATAAGAGCTACGGCCTGAGGACTACTACGTTTGAGCCTAAGCATGCGAGGGGGTTGAGCAATGAGTTTTATTGCTATGCTAATTTTGAGGTGAAGCCGGAGGAGGGGGCCGGGGCTGAGACGCCAGAGGGGAAGGGTTGGACGTTGAGGGAGTTGGGGTGGAAGGAAAAGGAGGGTGCTGCTACTGCTGCTGCTGCTTGAGGCTGTGGGCTAGGCTAGGCTAATCATTGGGGGGGGGAAGGAGGTTGAAATTGGGGATAGGAAGGAATTTTTGGTCCATTAATTGGGACTGCGCTACTACCGTACAGGGGAATAAGTATACTCATGAATAGAAAGTTTTTGTTGTAAGCGTGAAAAGGGTGGGAAAAGCAAAGTGACAACATATTATTACATCTGGATAACTCGCGACCTTTGCCATAATGACTCGAGCTTTTATGACGCTATGAGACTTTGAAGACCACGAGACCCCGTACTCATCAATCATGGACGTGTTCGAGCTGAATGATTGGCACTCATCATGAATAAGACTCTAGTTGCAGACTTCAAATCCCAAGAGGAAATTCGATTCATATCCAGAGAACGCCATGCAACTACCATCTCCATTTTCCCCCGGCCCTATATTTAGTCGTACAGCATCATACATTAACAGTAAAGATCCTTTCTATATCCATTATTCATGACACGCATGCCTCGTATGTACCATTTCATACTTCTATGCTCTTCTGCTCATGCACGTAATGTACGCCATATTCGGGAACCCGTCTTTTAAGGTCCCAATCGCTGGCCACCAGAGACCCCAGAAAACGGAATGCCAGCCTCGGCTGACGAGGCAGAGGAAGGGAGGACACCGAATCTGCCAAAAGTCTTTTGATCCACGCTGACGTAGTGAGGCAGTCTACCCAAGAGGTTGAGCTTTCCTTCGATGAACCGCAACGCCCACTCAGGAGGGGCGAGGAACTTGAGGTATCCTAGGCCGACTGTTTATCATCCATGTTAGCAGATATAGCTTTTTTTTCCCCTCGACATGAACGTAGGTAGGGGAGCAGTTGGGATTGAAACACTTACACCCGTAACCGACAAGCAGACCGGCCAAGTGCCCGAGGAAGCTCGAGCTCGGCAGCAACGCAGCAGTAACCACCACCAACAACAGAGGAGTGATCCACGTAGGAATGTTGTAGGTGCTGATGGTGAAGTAGGGATTGGTCTTGTAGGTGCGAATAGCTTCCATGCCCAGCAGCAGGAACACCCACATGCTGGCTCCCATGACTGGCGTGTTGGCGTGAAGGATGAACCTTTCGATGAAGACGTAGATGAGGCCCGGTATCGTTGCGAATGCTAGAGGAGAACAAACGTGTGAGTTGTGGCCCTGGGTAATTTCAAGGAGATGAGAGGGGAGTTGTCTTACGGCCAAAGAAGAGCGCCACAGAGGTCAGAGTACCATGTTCATGCTCGAACCGCTCGAGAAGAGGTGTAAAGGCGACAATGTTGAGTATTGTGTGGAAGATGTTCAGGTGGATGAAGGGGAATGTGTTGATGCGATATACTGTTGCCAAGAGTGTTAGCAGGTGCAGGTCTCATGTCACAGGCCAGCGTTGAGGCATGGTCCATTTCAGAATGTGAAGCCTCCTGCCATCCCGCAGGACTGCTGTTCGGTATCTGGGGTATCCGCTACCAGCGCGTGCTTTGCATCCAATTGAGGATTCCCTCTTATCCCATTCCCTTCAGCGAGGTCCTCCACTTTGGCCACTCCCTGGCATGACCATACCGAAGAAGAACAAAAACTGAATAGAACCTACATGTCGCAATACCAATCTCGTCCGGTATCAACGCGCCCCACGTCTTGACGTCCCAGTTCCATGACTTGCCAACCAACGTCAGAACCCATGTCAGGACAATGATTAGCACCGTGGCTCTTGTGAAAAGTGGCAGCTTAAGGAGATATGCACGCGTGCGCTGGGTATTGAACGTCACGGCAGCCCCGGAGGCGGGCAGTGTTTGGGCTGCCATTATGCAAATTCGTGTGTGTGTGTGTGTGTGTGTGTGTGTGAGGTCGTGATTCGGGTGGTAGATTGGTCCGCGGTCGGTCTACGTTCAGGAAGAACCCAGATAAGATGCGCCGTCGATGGAGGAGAGGGTATCTCCACGTCCAAGATTAGACTTGCGAGCGCCCGTTGTATGCGAAATCGATCGTCTCTGAATGGCATACAGCGTCTCGAGGACTCGGGCCGTTGATGGAGAATGGACAATTGGCGTTGTTGTCCTGTCGAACGAGGAAGGCGGAGGGGGGGGTCGTGGGCGTAGCAGGTATGTATGACCGCCTTGTCGCAAGCACCGACGTTTAGTGCTTCCTTATCGTTCTTATTGTGCTGCAAGGTACACAACCTAGGTAGATGATGATCCAACGTTTTCAGAGGAAAGAAAGAGAAAAAAAAAAAAAAAATCGGCCCCTCGTCGAATGTCGGTCAGGAGTAAGGTCCGACCCCAAGCTTGTGTAGTCTCGTTGGATAAGGCTAACAGGCGGGCTCTCGGGGTTCCGTCGCGGCCGTGGGGAGCGTTGGTCAGCCCTGGCCCCCTCCGTGTCGGATAAGTCGCTGGTCGGAAGTGGAGTGGAGGGGTCCAACCGGGCAGTTCTTCACCGTCCATGATGTTATGCAGTGATCCAGTCCAAACTATTGCCTTGTAATGTATTGATTGAACTTGAGACATCAATGACCTGCCCGGCTAACAGTGTTGACTTCTTGTACACAGACTGGAAGCAATACTGGGTGTATCTGAAGCACCGTACTTCGGCAGAGCTTCTTCAACCCGAACCACCCGTACGGGAGGGACATGGAGAGGGTAAGCATATCACAAGTACATAGGTAGGTACCTCTCTCTACATACATTGAACAATGTAGTGAGTCGAGGCGAAGTGTCATATAGCATTCCCCTCTCTTCCGTCGTGCCTTCTGGTTTTGAAGCACGTTATCACCGCGCAAACTGCAGTGTTTTTTTTTTTTTTTTTTTTTTTTTTTTTTTTTTTTTTTTTTTTTTTTGCAGGTTGGTGTCTCTACGTGTGGAAGGTGCACCACATTGCATCCCCGCTTCACATCGACGGACTTTTTGGGTCTTTATCTTTGGAAAACCAACGGGCTTTTTTTTATATGTCCAGGGTCTAGCTAGCAATCAAGGCCCAAAAAAGAAATTGAAAACGGGATCTATTTCACACATATCAGTAAAACTACGTGTTGAAGCTAACAGAAGGGGAAAAAATGGTTCAAAAAACCAAAAATTATCGACAACAGTAGGGTTCGAACCTACGCGGGCGAACCCAACAGATAGCTGAATAAAGGCGGTATTCAAGTCTGTCGCCTTAACCACTCGGCCATGTTGTCATGGTTATAATTACTTGCAGCTGCAATTATAACGCTAGAAACAGTCAGGCACCGGAATGCGCGTTTCAGTATGAACGGCCTCTGTTGGATAGAACTTGTACAACAGCCACATTTAAACCGGTTGACTTCATTTATCAGGTTATCATTCTTGTGCAGCATATCATTCTTCCCTGGTCGCATGTTCTATGCTTTTACGGGTATTCCATGCCCATCTTCCGCGGCCTTGAGGTTTGCGCCTGACTCTGCTCTCCAACTATGGTCGTAGAACCGACTGCGGGTGATCGTGTGGGTGAACAGCTCCTGCTTCAACCAATCAGTCTCTCCCCAGTTGTGTCATGTCGATAGACAGGTTGACGTGGAAAGGATTCGCATGGCCCTCTCAAAGATTACGTCCGCCGAAGCCTTTGGACCGATGGACTGCTCTGCTCGATGCCCGCTATCGAGAGACGACCTCCCATCTTCGGATCTTGCTGCGATCACGCAAAATGTAACCTCCGACTTCTCTGAGCCTCCGTGATCCTTCCCCTTCAAAACTTGCGTCGCTCGTCCTCATCACTTCCTCTCTGCCCCAGACTCGACTATCCTCCTCTGCTCTTCGGGAGAGAAAAGCGCAGTACCCTGCTGTAGCGCGTTTACGAGCAAGTGGATCGCATCGTTTTTAAAGTCGTCAGCCGTGCGCACCTTGTCCAAATCTTCGGCAAACTCCTTGGTTGCTCGCTGGAGGTAGTAGGAAGTGAACTCGGCGGAGACCTCTTGCTGACTCATTTGCTTGCTGTCAGACATGTTGAAGGGATTTTTTGTAAGGATGATTGGTTGGTTGGTGGTTGTGGAAGTGGAAATGAGAGGACGAAAACTCTGGACGTTTAAAATAGGCCAAGCTCAAGATGTTGTTTCAAAGCTCTGAAGTCTGTTGCGAAAGCGCTTGGTAATTTCGTGCTGATGTTATTAAAGGAGAAAAATTCGGTGGGTATTGCCCGGTGAACCCAAGGTGAAGTTTCACCGTGCAACTGCCCCACTTTTGACTTCAAGCCTCTCGACGACAAGACGGGATTGACAACTCAACACCAGAATCAAACAAGATGACAGGGCAAAGATTTGGAGGTCGGACATCGCAGGAGAAGGGTCAAGAACACAGCAGCCAATTTTCCGCAAGCACAACATGCGGGTCTTCCCCCAGGACAACCCCTTGCCTTCATTCTCCTCCTCCTTTACTCCCCCCCACCTCGGGGGCACCGACCATGGATGACGACGCCTTGAGTCCATAACCAGTCCTCGAATTTGTCCGCTCGGTCAAATGTACGCCGAACGCAAATAAATCCATAGTAAAGAAAAGTGCCGTTTCTCCTGCAACTTCCTAAGTGGGTGGCACTCGTCTCTTTACCTTAATAATCGACAGCGTAGTATTCTCGTATGTTCATCCTCGTTACGAACACCGCTACGTTTCAAACCCCCGGTCTTGGAAATGTGATGATCTTGCAGCTTTTCCCACACAGCTGATTTTATATAAATATGGTCTTGCCTAATGTTTGGTTTCTTCATGTTCTGGGAGCATTCATCTCATTGTTCTTGTTGTGCCTATACCGATAAAGGGGTACCATAGTCAAATCTACCAGCTTCCAACAACCATGAGAATCACCGCCTCTCTTTTGCCAGCCTTCCTCGGAAGTGCGATGGCAGCCTCGATCCCATCAACATCGGGCAGCCACATAGCGTCCTCGTCCTGCACCTTCAGCGGCTCAACTGGCTTCGACCTCCTCTCCAAAGGACACAGCTCCTGCAAAGAGATCGTCATCTCCGACCTCCAAGTACCCGCGGGCAAGACTCTCAACCTAGACAAGCTCAATCCAGGAACGACAGTCACCTTTGCCGGCAAAACCACGTTCCCTTACCTTTCCTCCGGCTGGGAGGGCCCCCTCCTCTCCATCTCCTCCTCCTCCAAGCTGACCATCCGCGGCCTCTCTTCCTCTGTGTTGTACGGCAGCGGCGAAAAGTACTGGGACGGTTTGGGACAAAAGGGACCCATCAAGAAACCCAAGTTCTTCCAGGTGCACAATCTTGAGGATTCCGTGATCGAGGGTGTCACGATCCTCAATGCACCAGTGCAGGTGATGAGTATCAACGGATGCAAGAACTTGACGGTGACAGGATTCACACTTGACAACAAGGCGGGTGATGGAGACTGGAAGGCCGGTAAAGGAGGAAGAAACACGGATGCCTTTGATATTGGGTCATCCAGTAACGTGGTGATTGACGGCGCGAAGGTGTATAACCAGGATGATTGTGTGGCTATTAATTCGGGCACGGTAAGCTTTTTTTTTTTTTTTTTTTTTTTTTTTTTTTTTTTTTTTTTTTTTTTTTTTTTTTTTTTCTTTCTGGGGTACCTTCGGCTAACCAACGTTTTTGCTTCAATCAGGATATCACTTTCCGCAATGGTCTTTGCTCGGGTGGCCATGGTCTGTCTATTGGTTCCGTGGGCGGTAGAAGCGATAACACCGTCAAGAATGTCCTGTTTGAGAACTCAGTGATTGCGAACTCAGAGAACGGTAAGCACCCTTTTTCTCCTTAGCTTCCCCGTCGCTTGGCAACAGGAAGCATAGATTCTAACGCTGCGATTTGCGATACCTCAGGCGCCCGAATCAAGACCAATTACGGAACCACGGGTCTCGTCTCCAACATCACTTACCGCAATGTCAAGCTCCAAAACATCACCAAATACGGCATCATGGTTGACCAGTCCTACGGTTCTTCCTCTAAGAACGCGTCGCCAACTAATGGTGTGCCTATCACCGGGTTTACACTTTCCAACGTGACGGGAAATGTTCTGTCCTCTGGCACTAACATCTTTATCAACTGCGGCGATGGATCTTGTAAGCAATTTGGATGGAACCAAGTTGATATCAAGGGTGGGAAGAAGAGCTCCAAGTGCTTGAGAGTTCCGTCGGGCGCGTGGTGTTAGATAGATAGACGTATGGGTCATGGATATGTCCCGAGACTTTGAGCAACCATATTTAGTTTCTTGTCCCAAGAGCCATGAAAAAGACCAAAACATGAAGTGAATATGTACCACGCGATGCCGTCTAAAAGAAACTCCCACACGAACCCCGAATATAACGTATAGAACATACCTCTCAAGCCTTCTTCACCTTCTTATCACCAGCACCAGGCCGTCCCAAGACGGATACAACTCCAACAATCCAAGCAGGCCACCACACACACCATACCACAACAGGCGTATATGTCCCCGTGACATTCCAAGCAAACGCCGCTTGCCTCAGCACCTCTCCCAACCCACATCCCACCTTTTCGTCCAAACCCGGAAGCATGCTGGCGACCAACACCACCGTAGTCGGAGACAAGACATACAAAACGACCATAGACAGCCATTTAAGGGTGGAAGAGTTGGGGCAAGGGCGGACAAAGGTCAGCGGAGCGCTGAAGAGGCCTACGAAAAAGGCGAGAGAAAAGTTGAGGGTCGCAAGCGAGGAAAGGAACATGCCGAGAAGGAGGAGAGAAAAGGAGCGGATGAGGTGATATTGTTGGGCTGTGGTTGAGGTTGTCGAGGTATGTAGAAGGTTGGAGAGGAGGAATGGGAGGATCGAGGAAAGGACGCTGAAGAGGACGAAGGCTGGAATCAAGGCCTGCGGTTTTTGTTAGCACGCAATCAAGGAGCAAGGAATCGTGGAAAGGGGGTAAAACACTTACACTCTCTGAGAGGTGGTTGAACAGATAGAGAGGTACCACGCCCAAAAACTGGCAAACGGCCACGAGAACCAGAGGAAGAAAAAGATCCCTCTCCGATGCGACGTGCGGGTTAGGCGAAACGATTTTCTCAGCTTCCTCAGCCGTCTTAGTCTTCTCCGTGATGATTTCTTGCACATCGGGCTGTCCGCTCTTCACCCAAAGAGCAATCGCCATAATTGTAAAGTTGGCTGCCACCAACATGGCGCTGGGCAAGTACGTGCCAATACTCACGAACCGCTCTCTTTGCATGAGCAAGTAGAAGAAAAAGCTCTGGTGCAGGTGTTCCAGCAGGTTATTCAGACTCCTAAAAGTGCCCTCAATGACCCTTCCGATGGCCATCTCATCCTGCCAACCCTCACCAAATGGTTGCAATGTCACCGCGTCCACATGGTACGGGATAAAACTGCTGTGCGGGCCGCTCGCCAGCCCCAGTCCCTGCTTGAGCATACCACGCAGCATGGTCTGTAGCCGGTCGTGGTAGCTATTGCTGTGCTTCCACATTTCCTGGATCGCAACGCCCATGCCCATCTGGCCGCCAGCAACATGGTTAACCGAGTTGATCAGGTCCAGGTTGGGAAGCTGGCCGTTAACTCCATCGTACACAATATGCACGCTCTGGAAGCGGGTCTCGCGGGTGTAGTCCAGGGCAATGGCGCCCTGCAATGCACCACTCTTGAGAGGCAGACTGGCGACGCGCGACGAGTCGTGGGCGTCATGGTACGCGTCGACCCAGGCCTGGGGACCCGCGATACTGTCGGGAGTGAAGAGGAAGATGATGTCCTTGGACCAGAGCGACCAGCGCTTGAAGTAGCGGGCGAGGGTGAGGACGAGGGGCACGCCGCTGCGGTTTAACTCCCCCTTGACATTTTTCCAGGCAGCGACGAGGACAATGGCTTCGGTGGCGTCGCCGCGTGGGGCTTGGAGGATCGCGTAGATGTTCTGGCCGGAATGTGTGTTGCCGGCGGAACTGTAGGTGAAGTTTTGGCGGCCAACTTTCAGACCGAGACCTTTCGCGATGGATTCGAGTTTGTCGTTGACCCTGAATGCAGTAAATCTAGGTCAGCATGTTTCACAAAGTCCCCATTCCCTCCTCCTCAAAAGAAAAACGAAAAAATAATTTGGGGGAAAAAAAAAATACAACACCAACCAACTGAGGGTGGATGAGGGACGTACTCGATGTTCCCCTTGCCAGCCAGCTCGTCAGTCTCGTGCTTGTACGCGCGGAAGACATTCTGATCGCTGCCACCAAAGTACGTGTGGACTTGGCCCGGCAATAGGGCGTTTTCGGATATGTATGTTCTTCGGGAATAGTCGTCGAGTGGAAGAAGGAATAGCCAGACGACGCCAACGACGATGCACAGCAGAGAAAGGTAGGGCGGGAGCTTGAGCAACCGCGGGTCGCGCCGCAGGCTCAATGCGCTAGCTGCAATTGAAGGTCAGTCAATTGTCCCAAAGTTCGACAGACGATGGCAAAGCGCAGGTACCTAATAGACGTGGCATCTTGAAGCTTGCCTATCCACAACTCCAGCCGGAAAGGAAGGCGTTGTGACAGGAAGCAGGCCGAGGAAGTTGACGGTGCCGGTGATGTCGATGAAGCTCCCCGTGTCACTTAATCAGGGGTTGCCATCGAGGTACCCAGTGGAGAGGTTTTACAGTACTTACAGTTCTTACCTCTGGTTACATTAACTGCTCCAGTGTACGCATATCGTGCAAAAGGGGTTCAGATAGCAGCGAATGGTATGCAGCTACCTAGTATGGTCCCGCTCATGGCGAAATACGGTAATTTACACAGCGTCACAGACCATGAGCCACAAGCCGAGGATATGATTTTTACAATACCTACGCTAGTTGTATTCGCTCAACAAACATCTCTCTATCTCTCACTCTGTGAAGTGATGAGACCTTCATGAAGGTGTTGACCATTACCATAAGTCGCTGAAAAGCACCATCCGAGAACCGACGCTTTGTAACATACAATATTTGTGCAAATGCGTTACATATCCGATTCACTCATGTCAGACAAAGGACCCAAGTGTCGTGTTAACATCAAGGCCCAAGCAAATTGTACCGCGGCGGGTACCCCTAGTAATAGGAGTTGATATCCGGTCCTCCGGATCCATATCCTATTCCTCCACTCCCGCCACCTGTTGGCCTTCCGCCTTGGTGTGATTGATTCTGATATCCTTGTTGCTGCTGCCAACCGCCACCACCGCCGCCGCCGCCACCATACTGCTGCTGTTGCTGATACGGCGGCTGGTACTGGCTATTGTTGTTACTAGTGTTGTTGCTGTTGTTGTAGAATCCTCCACCGCCCTGCTGCTGCATCGCTGCCGGTGCTGTAGGCGGCTGGAATGTGTTATTTCTCCCTGGCGGTTGTTGGTGAGAAGAATTTGCTTCGTCTTCGTAAGAGACGCCAGAGTTGTCTTTCGTCCCTAGATCATCGAGCGACTTGTAGTGATGACCGCCACCGCCGCCACTATTACCACCGCCGCGACCGCCACGACCCTTAGCACCTGGACCACCTCCTCTTCCGCCCCTAAAATTACGTTGGCCCTGACCACCTCCGCCGCGGTTGAACCTACCACCGCTACCGCCTTGGTTGCCTCCGCCACGGAAGCCTCCTTGGTGGTGGGCGTTTCGACCTCCCTGTCCATATGTGCCACTCTGGCCCGAGAATGCACCGGGAGCGCTTGGCCGCGCCCGGAAGTCATCTTCATGGCTTGTATGATGCCTCTTCTTTCCCCTACTTTCATATGAGCTCCCATGAGAATCCTCAGGCTCTATGCGGAGCAAGATCTTTTCATCAACAGTCGTCTCGAACCTGAACACCTTGTCCGCTGGTAGTTTCTGCCAGTTCTGGATCCTGTTGGCGTCTTGGAGACGGGCACGATCACGGATAGCCAACACGACATGCGGTGACGGGTTGTCCGTATAGAAGTCCGCAGTAGGGAGCACTGGCTTAACAGATGCCGCCCAGACTTTGTTATCGAGGCACGCCGTTCCCGTCACCTCCCAGGTCATCTTGGCACGCAAACCACCCACCTTGTCCAGGATGTCCTGCGAGCATGGTCCCGCACAGATCAAGATGTAGTTACCGTGTATCTTGAGCTCAGTATCGGATAAATTTGTCGGCAATTGCGCGAGGCTGAGTAGGCGTTTTGTGTCAGCGCTTCCAATCATGTAGCCCGTATAGAAAACCTTCTTCTTGATCATGAGGCGGTCGTTCCGGTGACCACGCCGCGGCCTCCCCAAAGCGGAGTTGTGCTCGTTGATGAGTTGCTGAACTTCAGCAATTTCAACCACGGGATCCAAAAAGGTAGATATATCGGCGACCTGGACAACCTCTCCGGTAATGGGCCCCCGAGTTGGCGTGGCAGTCTGCTTTCTGTTGTAGTCCGCTAAGAAATTGCGGAAGGCTTGTGTATGCTTGGCGCGGTCCTCATAAATCCGTATCTCCTCGGCATGCTTGTATGTCTCCATCAGTGCCTCCAAGAACGCCTGCTTGAAATTCATCGTACTGGAAAAGCGCTGGTTGTCGGGCCCGATGGCGGGCTTGAGTGCAATGATATCGAACACGAGCCCTTTGCTTTCCACCATGCGTCGAACCAGATTGCTGAACCCAGCCTCGGCGCGCCCTGTCAGCAGAACGCAAAGAGCATCCTTCTGCTTCATGGTAAGCTCAACGAGCTCGACAATCTTTTCGTTCCACCACCCATCCCAGGCGCGGGGCTCCTCTATTGCGAGACCTTCCCCTGTCGCGGCAAGAATGCGAGAGTCGTGCCACCATCCGCCGTTGACAAAAGCATCAGGGTTCGATAATGTACCGATTGTAGGACCTATCCAGAGCTTGGGGTTCGGAAGAGGGGTCGAAAACACTGGTTGAGAGAGCCGGGTTAACCAAACCGCTGTGACTGTAGCTGGGGGGTATTCTCCTTACATGTATTGTCAAAGTCATAGACGTGGATAGCCTTGATGGTATCAGGTTCTGTCGAAGACCGAACATGGTTAACGATTGCAGTTCACCCAAACAGATGATGTAATCGCAACTTACTTGGAGGCTCCTTGGGCAAGATGGACCATCTGCCCATGGCCGTGTGAGTGTGGACGGCATTCACGCTTTGGGCCGCCGCAGCACCACCATTGGCTTTGGCGCCGCCAGCTTTACCATGCGAGTGATGGGATGCCTTTGGTCCTTTGGGGATACCGCTAGGCAACGCTTGACTTTGGGCAGAGCCATTCAGCACTGAAAATGCCGACGAAGCCATCATGGCTTTGGGTGCAACTGGGGGGAGAGGTTGTGACATGCGCAAAAGCTGGCGAGAATCCAACACCGAGATGAATGATTGCAGTCTCAAGAGAGAACTTGAATGGAATTTTTTGTTGCAGTAGGTATAGCATCTGTTTGCTGTTGCTGAAACCACAACTCTGACGCGCCGCATTTTTGGGAACTGCCCTGCGACGGGTCGCACATCAGCCACCCGATAAGATAAGCAGCATCGGTACGTGGGGTACCGTAAAGTACCTCTAGCGCATAATCGCATATCATAGGTTGCCCAGCAAACGCCATGGTTGCTGTGTACGACACTTTACAATACAGGGGTTTGGGTTAACTCAAATGCCCACAAGGCAACTGAAAGCTAGTAAAGAAAGACACATGTGAGGTCCCGAGACAACGCTTTCTGAAAGCCTTCCATCGTAATCTTGATTATTCACTGGCTCTTTAGATAAAGGTGCAGAAATCGGTGCTGCTACCTCTGCTTCCCCTACGACAAGGCCATGTTCGATCCCTTCCTATCCTGCCTACCTGACAATATTGGTGACTTGGGCTGCACTTGCGCCCGATGATTATGCAGTATATATCTTGTTGCGGATCTACGGCTAAACAGTGAACGGGGTAACTCCCTTGTGAGATATCCAAGTACACTGCATAGTTCTTGATCAAGATCGCAATGTGTTGAGCGCAGTTCATGCGTTTTGGGTCTTAATCAAGTTGCGTTGCATTGAGGTTTGAGATGGGCTACCCGTGCCCGTGTCCGAAGTTGAAGCTTGACCAAGACTATGTGCACATGTATAGAGAACAACTTCATAGAGCATCGTGCACGCGGGACAGGAACCATGGCAAGCTTTGGGGAATTTCACAGAAATCAATTGAAACGCAAGGGCCATGACTGTATACATACAAACAAGAAAAAGCGCGATGTCTGCGTATTACGCCGATCCGAGTTGAAAAATCCCTGAAAGTCGCCCGTCCATCCCGACTTTCCCTTATAGAGTCCCGTCCTTACTCGTCCCTCTTGTCATTCTCATTTTTATTATTTTTATGCATATTTTACTGCTTAGTTCTTGGCGTTCTTGGCCATGGTGTTGAGGGCAGAGCCGTTCTTGAACCACTCAATCTGGGCGTCGTTGAAGGTGTGGTTGAGCTTGATGTCGAAGTCCTTGCCGTTCTTGGGGTGGACACGCATGGTGATGGGCTTGCCAACGGCGAGCTCAGTGCAGAGGATGTCAACCTTGTCCTCGGGGCTGATCTTGTCGTAGTCGGCGGGGTCGGCGAAGGTGAGGGGAAGCATACCCTGCTTCTTCAGGTTGGTCTCGTGGATACGAGCGAAGGAGCGGGTGATGATGGCGAGACCGCCAAGGTGACGGGGCTCGAGAGCAGCGTGCTCACGGGAAGAGCCCTCACCGTAGTTCCAGTCACCGATGACAACCCAGGGGATACCCTTGGCCTTGTAGTCACGGGCAACAGCGGGGACGGCATCCCACTCACCAGTGGTGAAGTTCTGGACCTTGTTGGCCTCACCGTTGGCGGCGTTGATGGCACCGATCAACATATTGTTGGAGATGTTGTCAAGGTGACCACGGTACTTGAGCCAAGGACCGGCCATGGAGATGTGGTCAGTGGTGGTCTTGCCCTGGGCCTTGATGAGGATGGGCATGTCGGTGGCGTCCTTGCCGTTCCAGGCGTTGAAGGGGGAGAGGACCTGAAGACGGTCAGAGGTGGGGGAGACCTGAACCTGGACAGTGGCGCGGTCGGCAGGAGGGGCCTGGTAGGTGTTCTGGCCGGGGTCGTAGCCACGGTCGGGGAGGCCAGCACCAGTGGGGGCCTGGAGCTTGAACTCCTTGCCGTCCTTGTCCTTGAGGCTATCGGTCAAGGGGTTGAAGTAGAGAGAGCCGGCGATGGACATGGCGACGACAAGGTCGGGGGAGGTAACGAAGGAGTGGGTGGCGGGGTTGCCATCGTTACGGCC
Organism: Neurospora hispaniola; assembly: GCF_033458365.1. Lineage (NCBI taxonomy): Eukaryota > Fungi > Ascomycota > Sordariomycetes > Sordariales > Sordariaceae > Neurospora > Neurospora hispaniola. Next base: position 700,014 of record NW_026944413.1, read on the forward strand.
AGTGAAGTTACTATGAATTGCAATTAGCATTCGTCGTCGTCACAATAAAGGAAGCAGGGAGTTTCTTACCGGTTGTAGGAGCTGAGAATGGAGTTGGGGGTGCCCTTGGGGGTGTCGCGGCGATCCCACTGACCAATGCAAGGACCGCAGGCGTTGGCGAGGACGGTGCCGCCGAACTCCTCAAAGGTCTGGAGCTGGCCGTCGCGGGCAATGGTGGCGCGAATCTGCTCAGAGCCGGGGGTGACGACGAAAGCAGCCTTGGCCTTGAGGCCGTGGTCGAGGGCATCGCGGGCGATGGAGGCAGCGCGGGTCATATCCTCGTAAGAGGAGTTGGTGCAAGAGCCGATAAGACCGACCTTGAGCTCCTCGGGCCAGTTGTTCTCCTTGGCGGCCTGGGCGAACTTGGAGATGGGGGTGGCAAGATCGGGAGTGAAGGGACCGTTGATGTGAGGCTCGAGCTCGTTCAGGTTGATCTCGATGTGCTGGTCGTACTCCGCACCCTCATCGGCCTGGAGCTCCTTCTGGTAAGTCTTGGCGAACTCGGCGATGTCGGAACGCTTGGTGGCGACCAGGTAGTCGAACATGGCCTTGTCGTAGGGGAAGACGGAGGTAGTGGCACCAATCTCAGCACCCCTATTGAAGAGTTAGTAAACATCCAAAGTTCATCAACAGAAGGGTCGGGAAGGACTATACATGTTGCCGCAAGTAGCCTAGCAATAGGTGTTAGCAAAGATCAATACAGAAGCATTTTGGCGGAGTTAGCTTACCTTGCCAGTGGCGGACATGGAAGACGCTCCTTCGCCTGCGTAGTTGTTAGCATCGTCATGTTGAGTGGTGATGAAGGTTTGGTGTTTTGGGGCCGATGGTTGCTGTTGGCAGCTCGCCCCACGAAAAAGGGGTAGGTTATACTGCCAAGCCCCGTGACTTCCCAACCAATAACATCGATACAAAGTCAAAATGCATTTGACAGACCAGTTAATGCAATGCGAGAAAATCGCAATGCCACTGAGTAATCTGCAAAAGCATTGAAGGATTTGATAGAGGCCATTGGCGGAAAGTTCAGGGCATTGATAGGATCCCCAAAATGCATTCAATTGGACAAGTGAAACATACCATAGTACTCGACGATAGAGCCAGTGCCACCCTTGACAGTGAGGATACCAGCGAGCTTGAGAATGACGTCCTTGGGGGTAGTCCAGCCGTTAAGAGCACCAGTGAGCTTGACACCAATGACCTTGGGGGCCTTGAGCTCCCAGGGGAGGTTGGCCATGACATCGACGGCATCGGCACCACCGACACCAATGGCGGCCATACCGAGACCGGCGGCGTTGGGAGTGTGGGAGTCAGTGCCGATGAGGAGACCACCGGGGAAAGCGTAGTTCTCGAGGATGATCTGGTGGATGATACCAGAGCCGGGCTTCCAGAAACCAATGTTGTACTTGGCGCAGGCGGAGGCAAGGAAGTCATAGACCTCCTTGTTGATGTTGATGGCGCGCTCGAGATCCTTCTCACCACCAACCTGGGCCTCAATCAAGTGGTCGCAGTGGACGGTGGTGGGGTTGGCAACCGATGGCATGCCAGCGGACATGAATTGGAGGATGGCCATCTGGGCGGTGGCATCCTGGCAGGCAACGCGGTCGGGGCGGAGGCGGAGGTAAGAAACACCGCGCTCAATGTCCTGCTCATGGGGGTTGTCCAAGTGAGAGTAGAGGATCTTCTCAGCGTAGGTGAGGGGGCGGTTGAGACGGCTGCGGACAACGGCGAGGTTCTCGGACATCTTCTTGTAGTTGATGAAGTTACCCTCCTCAAGAAGGTTCTGCTTAACCTGTTTCCCACAAACATGCCCGGTCAGCGCCCTGTTGCGCTCGTTGCGACTGTATTATTCGCTCTGTGCGCTCTATGCGGCGCTGGGGGGGGACTCACCTTGCGGTCGAGGGGGTTCTCGGTGGCGGTAGCCATGCACCGGCGGCCGAGGCCAGCGGCGGCACGGCTCCGGGCAACGCCCAAGAGCTGACGGGAGGCCAACATATTGACTTTCAGCTCAAAGAGCAGGGGATGAATAACAACAGGAGCGGAGAGTTGCGCAAAAGGACAAATTAAGAGAAGAAGAAAAAAAGAATGGAAAGACGGGCTCCCCAAACTAGAACGGGCTTTTTCTTCAGCAGAGGGATGGACGTCTGCAAAGAGGGAAAAAGAGGGAAAAAAATACGGCCGGGTGGAGAGGTTTTGTAGATAACAAGAAACTGGCTCAAGCGGTCCACGGGAGCGGGCGGGATTTTAGGTCGGAATGCCAACCACAGACTGGCAGCGAGCGACATGGACCGAGCGGGCGCGGGCTGCTGCTTGCTGTGTCAACCACCGGGGGGTAAATGCGACTCCCTGCCTTCGAACCTACTTGCTGCCCACCCGCTGGAGCTCCCCTCCCACCGTCATAGCCGAACAAGTACCTGGCTCGCCCGAATGGATCGCGCGGCCGGCCAATCAGCAGGCGGCTGATTCTAACTCTTGACCACTTTTGCAGTGTGGGGGAGCCAGAGATGACATCGGGTGCAAGGCAGTGAAAGGCGACGCTAGCCTGTTTCAATTTGACTTTGACGTTGATGCCGAGAACCATGCTGGCCCATCAAAGGCCATGCGCCCGCAGCGTCCGTCGTTCCTCGGGTTTCACGATCCAGCTTCCGGGAATCCGCTGCAAATCCGCCGCCTACCGCCGACCGTCACCGCATCTACGTCCGACCTCGCGGCCCAGAGGCACTTCCAGCGACTCCAGCAACCTCAGGGGGTCGACTGTCACGACCGTTGGGCCGGGATGCTTTCACGGGGCGCCTTCAGCCTTTCGACGCATAGGTAACCCTGGACTGTGCATCCCTCACGGCGACTACACTTCTTCGATACGTATGTACACATGTCTTTGTAAACGGTAATCGACACCGTAAACGGGCACCCCGGACCCCTCAGGGCCCAACGATGTGCCCCAGCGAACAAAGTTAAAAATACCCATGTAGTGTACATGTCAAGGAGAAGAAGCCTCGCGTGGGTTGACCGTCGAAGCCGAGGCAGCTATGGTTTGCTGCTGATCGATACTGAATTATTTCCTGGGCATCCGGACCTCAGGATCTCTGTGTCCCAGAATCCACGTCTTCACCGGTCCGTCCGGGGATTAAACTAGATTGCGAATCCCGAATCTTCAACCTCACCGTCTCGTGGCCAAGGAGGAGAGGACGTTCGCCTGGCCAGTAATAACGGATGGTAAACTAATGTAGAGAGGTACAGTAGCCTCCTGTGTATGTACCTGACCTGCTGTCGTGCGTGCCACCCCAGACGGGACTGCCGCTCGGCTCGGATGGCATGTGCTTGCTGGCTTTACACTGCAGCCACAGGCAGCCATGTCAACCGCCGAGCTGCTGCTGTCAATGATAAAACTCCATCTCCCGCCGGTCCTCTGTTCGCATACATGTATGCTTCCATGGTATTACTTCCCTTTCCTTTCATCATACACAGCCGATGGTGTCAGGCAATGTGAAGCCAATCTCCTCATTGCTATTTCCATCGCACGGTGATGGATCTCTTATCCAGCAAATGCCTCATTCGCCAATGCCGGTTCGCTCAGGGTCACCGTGTTATAATTGCTGTCCCCGCCTCGATCATCCTGACGTGGGGCAGACGGGATGGAACGTCCTCGAACGCTTGAACAACAAATGTGGACTGCAAGGCTGGTTCCAACCAGTGACGCAAATCCTAACAGAACACACGGCCACCCGATCTTCCACGGCCTGTGATTGGCTCGCCATCAAAGGTCAACGAGTCAAGACCCGAGAGCTCTCCCTCAAAGAAAGGCCATCTCAAAAGGAAAAGGGGGGGAGAGAGGGGGACGCAACATGGCCCGCGAACCGGAGGGTCAGTTACGAGGTGTGGACGAGAAGACGCAACCTTGGACCTTCATCCCCAAGCCTCAAAGGCTCAACGCGTCGGCTCTGCGATTTCCATCATCTGTTAGTTGTCCAAGTACCAGCTTCAAAAACCATCTTTGGGCGCCAGGGACCAGCTGAAAATAATAAAAATTCTGCAAATCTGGAGACAGTCCTTAGGGTGGGGTCCCCGGCTCGTTGGCCGGCTCGGCGAAGGTAGTGGGAAATGGAGAAAATCCAGAACCCTTGCCAGCTCGCTGGTTCCTCTCGGCCGCGAAAGGAGATTCGAGGGCGATAAGGCTTGTTAGCTCCGTTCGCTCGGTTCGCTGCGTTCGCTCCGGCGCTGCGGCGGCGCCCCTCCTTCTTCTCCCTGGTTCGTAGAACGGACGGCGCTCCGAGAAAGAGTGAGGACCAGCGCAACACCACCGGAAGAAGTCGTCGAGAGATGGGGATTTCGAGAAAAAGTAGTTGGGTGTCAGCGCCGTGCCGTTTCCGTTCTTCGGCGCGCCGGTGGGCTTTTCACGGCATTTCAAGGTTGGTACGTAGTCCAGACCGGATCTCCGTGGATTTCCACATCGAGCCGATCTGGGTTTCACATGATGGATATTGTCAGTGAAGCATCTAGTGTAAGCAGCCCGCGCCAGGTGTCGGAAAGCTGACAGCTGGCCTTTACAGCTGCCAAGCCATGAAATTGTCAAGTTCCAATTCAGTGGGCGGCAAAGGCAGGCCGCCGTCGTTCGCAGGTGTTGTGCTGCTGAGTTTTTTCTCCACTTTTTTGTCAATTGTGCTTCGTTGCTGGACCCCTTCTGTATGAGAGCCTCTCTCATGTCTATGTATCGCCGCCGTCGTCGAGACCTTCACTGCGACGACGACAACAACCACCACGCCGTCACAGTAATCGCACTTGGAATTTAGACTTCCAACTCCATCCTGACACATTTAAAGTCGGGTACAACCGAGGTCACTCACCGTTCAAAATGGGCATCTTTGCTAAGCGCACAAAGTGCAAGACCAGGCGTCGTCTGAGGTGAGTGACTGACTTCATTGTTTACACACATCTTTGCGTCGATTGGATGACTGACGTCGTGCAAAAAACAGAGATGTCGATCAGGTCCAGAAGGATTTGATCAATGCCAGACACTTGGAGCTTTACAAGGAGACCAAGGCCGTGGAGGACCTGCCTGGTCTGGGCAGACACTACTGCGTCGAATGCGCCAAGTGGTTCGATATGGAATCGACTCTTGTCAAGCACACCAAGGGCAAGCCTCACAAGAGGAGGTCAGTTCTCTTGTTTTTTTTTTTTTTTTTTTTTTTTTTTTTTTTTTTTTTTTTTTCTGATGTGAGCCATTGAACGGTCTGAAAACTGACGTGGCTGGACTAAAAACAGGTTGAAGGAGCTCAAGGAGGGTCCCTACACCCACAAGGAGGCCGATGCTGCCGTGGGCCTTTGGACAGACAATGGTCGTCCACGGAACACGACCACTGAGATTGATATGATGTGAAAGCGGCTACTTCTTCCAACATTGCATGCAGGCCAGTCTCAACTCATGGACGCTAAGGCGGTTTTCACATTGCGTTGCTATTTCTTACTTACTGCCCGATTTATTCCCCATGGTCGAAGAATGGGCAAAGGCGTTTGTTTGTTACCACGAGGGCTATATGGGCGGCGTTTCATCAAGTAGGGCTTTGTGGTTTAGATGATTTTATTCCCATTTCACAGGCAGGGCTGTTGTAGAATCTGGGTAGTGAAGACTTTTGTCGTTTGGAGGACGGTATAACTCGAGGACTGTTTTCAGAATCTTGCGCCGTCTACCTAGCCTGGCTGGCAACTCAGGAGGCCAACGACGGTCTCCATTGAGCCGGTTCTCGGTCAGGCATCTGACATGAAGGAAACGTTTCAGTGATATTGCTCGTTGTGCCCATCACATTGCCGAGCCTAGAGGCATGCCTGCAAAGATTGAAGGCGATTTTTTTCTTATCCTCCGTCATCACATTCAAAACAACTTAAGACCGCTTTTCGCTTCATCTAACAAGTGACCATGCGCTTCGATTTATCCAGGTTGTATGCTAGCTGGCCCATAGAATTTCCATAATGGCTAGTAAGAAAAACCGTTGTCGAACGAACAGCGCATCCTCGCATTCAACCACTACTTAACCAATTGCTTACAACGTCAACCGGGATTGAACAAATTACGAACAAAAATTGACGGGGTTCTGCGAACGAAAAAGGCGGAAAGGGCATGTAAGTAAGCACGGAACTACTACACTAGTTATATTCAACTGCCTTGTACAGCCACAGTAATCCACAATCTGCGGAGGGAAATCTCACCCCTGGCTTGCAAGGTGATCACCTCATTCGTCCAACATGAAGAACCAATGCGATGTATATGATGACTACCTACGGTAAGGCTGTGCTGATGGCTGAATTTGGGCGCAAAGCGACGAAAGCGACGAAAGCGACTAAATCGACTAAACCGACCAGGGGGTTAGTTGAGAATGAGGTCGAGATATGTGCAGTTTGAGATGCGAAACCCACGGCGAAAACCCATAAAAAGGCTGCAAAGTCTTTGCATTGCTCTTGATATGGATGTCATTTTACAATAACCCCAGTGAACATTCGAAGAAATACTTGCCACGTTCGGACTTTGCTTGGAAACTCTCCTCACTATGTCGGACGGAAGATACGGTTTGTTACCAAATGTTCCATGTACCATGCTAAGAGCGCAGCTGACAGGATCTCTTTCAAGTTGACGGCAGTATCTATTTCTATGCCCCCAATAAGGGCGCTCCAGTATTCTTTGCCGTTGCCTTCGCGGCATCTGGCATCTGTCATATCTATCAGTGCTTGTAAGCCTTTATGTTCTGATACCACACAGTTCGGGAGAAAAACAAGGTGCTTACTTTGATCACGCTAGTCACTACAAAAGCTGGAGATTAACCACCTTCTACGTCACATGCGCTGTCCTCTTCACTGCCGGCTTCATTGTTAGAGAACTTGGTGCATTTGATTATGGTGATCTGGTCAAGTTCATCGTCACCACCTGTCTGGTATACGCAGCGCCGTGAGTATCGACGATCAACGCGAGAGTTGCTGTCAAGACAAATTGCTAACCTCTTATCAGACCCAGCGCCGAATTGGCCAATTATAACATCCTCGGAAGGATTCTGTACTACGTCCCCTACCACTCACCGATCCATCCTGGCCGCGTTATCACTACCTTCGCCTTCATCTCCACCGTTGTCGAGGCACTCAACGGCAACGGTGCATCGTTAAGCGCCAACCAGTCTCTTCCGCGCTGGAAACAAGAGCTTGGTCGGAACCTCCTCAAAGCCGCGCTCCTTATCCAGCTCGTCGTTATCGCTTTCTTCCTTCTCCTAGCCGGTACATTCCACAGGCGGTGCCGTCGAGGCGGCATTAGGAGCGCCAAGCTCGAGAACGTTCTTTACACGCTCTACGCATCAACAAGCCTCCTAACCATCCGGACCGTCTACCGGGTGGTCGAGTACTGGAGCGTGGCGGACCTTCATTACGACGACAAATCTCTGGACCCGATGTCGCTCAGCCCCATCATCCGTTACGAGTGGTTCTTTTACGTGTTTGAGGCGAGTCTGATGCTTGTGAACCATGTGCTGATGAACGTCAGGCATCCGAGGAGGTACCTGCCGAAAAGCACAAAGACGTATTTGTCGGTAAGAGACGGCAAGACCGAGGTCACTGGGCCGGGATACAAGGACTCGAGACCGTTCTTGTTGACGCTAGTTGATCCGTTCAATCTGGGAGGGCTGATCAGGGGAAAAGGGGATGGTAACGTAAAGTTTTGGGAGGAGGAGGATGGCGGGCACGAAGCTGACAAGCTGGAAAGCCAAAAGGTCAAGGCTAAGGATTATGTCAATGAGGATGTTGAAGCGGCGAGATGAGCATGTCAGTCGGTCGAGTCCGAGATTTCTGGGATGGAAGCTTTGTGGAAGCCATTGTCGTTTTTTTTTTTTCCTTTTTTTGTCTCTAGATAGATTTCTCTACCCAATCCTAGCACGAAATAATCAGCAACCGCACATAGCCATGCCGCGAACGCCACACCTCCGCCCAGCTCAACGGTGCCAATGTTTACTCATCATTCCTGGCGCTAAGCATTCACGTGGGATCTAAATGAATAGTTTGCTTTCTCCGGCCGTTCGTCGCGACCAGTATGCCTTTATCGGGACATTTCGCATCGGCCATGTGTTAAAAGAAAACCGGAGGAATACCTGAAGACATCGAGTGAATCACTTACAAGGCTCACGCGTTGCCGAGATGATCAACTGTATGTGATCATTGTTCGCCGAAGAGTAACCGAGTTACGAAACATTTCTCAGACAGAGCTCAGATTCCCTTTCCAGTCTGGGGTGAAATGCGAAGTGTAAGGTAATTGAAATGAGCAATGCCGACTGTGACGTGAAATCAAGAACCAACTGCAGCATAGCATGGTGAGGAACATATATGTAGGGGTATACGATTAGGATATCAGGGACAATGCATACTAGCCAAGCCTTCCATCTAAGGCATGAAATATAGGTACCTAGATGGAGGTAAGAAGAAGTGTCGATCCGGAGGGTTGCCGGCCATTCGAGACAAACTGTGGAGCAAAGCCGGAGAGAACGGGGGAGCGTCGGAGGTGTTGGGGGCCGGTCGTCCGGGACGGGGGGAAGCGATCCCCACCCCACAATTACAAGCTGAATGCGAGCATTGATTGTTCCCACACTCAATCGCCTGTGCAGTCTTGGCAAGAGGTATGTGTGCGCGCACACACACACACCGCATTTAACAAATCTAGCCATTTAACATCGCTTTACACGACTCAACTCAATCGTTTAACATCGAAATCTAGCCAAAACTAGTGCAAAAAGTCAATATTTTAATACTCTACATCGTATAATTATCTATTTTAATATTTACATTATCTTTTAAACCGTTATCGATATAGTATACTACCCTAATACCCGCCAAAAGGTATTAATAATAATAATATTAGTAAATAACGAGCATTCCAATAATATCGCTAAAACTATTAATATAAATATAAAGAGTACATAAAAATATAAATATATTCTATCGGATACTAATAAAGTATTTTTACTATCGCAAACTTCCTAAAATACTAGAAAGCTTCCTATATAGGTATTTAAAGTAAAGCGTATACTATATTACTCCCTATACTTTATTAATTATAATTAATATTATATAGGAAATTATAAACCTCCTTGTATTAAAATCTGATTTATACCTCAACGAAATTTATACCTTTCTAGCCAACGAATATAACATACATATTTCAACTAAAACCGTATAGCGGTACTTTCGATAGGAAAAGTAGAAGAAGAAGCGATTCTATATAAAAATATTATAATAATCCCCTATACTAATAACCGAATAAATATTAAAAATCTCTTTATTTATTATAGAAATATTCGTATTTTATAACGAGTCTAGTATAGACTAAAGGGATAGTACTCGTCGTACTAGCTAGGTACCCTGCAGCGCTATCGCGATAGTATTAAGCAAATTCGTATACGGTACGCAATATTACTTCCTCCTAGCTATTATAGTAAATAAACTATTTAATATATTAATATTTAAAAATATAACGGATTTGGCCGGAGTTTAAAACTAAATAGTAAAATACTTATTCCCTAAAATAAATCCATTTCCTAATTGTAATAATATTTTAATAATAAATAATACTAATTAGCACCCCTATACCGAATTCCAATATACGTACAATTAAAAGGGGGTTCTATTATAGTATCTACCGCTGTACTTTCCCGAATTTAACTCTATTGAAATATATTTTAGTAACTTTAAACGGTAATTCAAAAGGGTATATTGTAATAAAAGCGGTAATAAAATATTAAACAACAATTTTATTACGTTTTTTAAGCGACTAATATAAGATATAGGGTATAAAGTACAATAGATCCGTAGCTATTTCAAAAACGTAAAATTAGTAATAGATCGATTTAATAATATTAATAAAGAATATAGCGAATTGTATACTAACGAACTAGTTGAATATAAAAAGACGGGTACTATATTTAAGTAGTAATAGAAAATATAAAAGGGAGAAATAGATTTATATATATTTATTTATTGTTTTATCACACTAACTAGTTATACTAGTCTACCCAATGGGTATGCGGTACTGCTTCGTTTGTAGTCTAAGGGAAAAACCGTGTTGTTGAAATCCGGATGAAAACCCTCAGCTTCTCTATATTTAACTCTAACCCTAACCCGAACCCTTCGTTCTACTTTACTATAGGGGGCCCGGGGAGCCGTAGTTGCTTCTTTCGTCTTATCTTCTCTCGGTATACTATCTCTTTAGTCCCGGTGGACTTCGTTACTTCTAATTGGTCCTTTAGACCCTACTCCCTACCCAACGCTTCGGCAACGTTTTTTATTCCGGAAATAGGTATTCTTCTTTTATCCTATCTTTAGGGTAGGGGTAGGGAAGTGGGGTCTTACTTTCGTAATCGGAATCTTCGATTTTTTGTCGGAATTGGTAAAATAATATAATTAGTTAATTGTCGTATTACCGGACGGGTTCTATCCAAGCGGAACCGTGGCTCTGGAATGGATTTTGGAGGTAGGGTTCTAATTCCTAAACCCTATTGGCGGAGCGGGGGAGGCCGGCGCGTCTTCGATTGGGATGAGATTTTTAACACGTGCCCAGTTACGTGCACCTAGGGTTTTGGACCAGGGTGGGCCCCCACATTTGATTTCGCTGTAAATGCTCTTCTTCTAAGAGCGCTCAGTGGAGCGACAGCGGGGAAGATCTTTCATCCGATCCGGCCGAAAAACCGGATGAAAGAGGGGGAGGGAGCGGGATTCGAAGATTTATATATATTAAATTAAATTATATATTAAAAATACTAAAAATATTAGAAATACTAGAAGTGCTAAAAGTACCAAAAATCGTATTTATCTATATAATAATACTAAAATACTAAAAACCCCCCTCTTTTGCTATAAATCAATTCGTAATATTATTATTACTTACTAGGACCGCTAGTAATAGTATTGCCCGCTATAGAAGCGAGAGTTCTAATAACGCTATACTCGAATATAATATTAAATTGCAAATCTAGAGTATATACTAGTTAATTAAATTATAGTAATAGGGGTTAGAGGGTATACTTACTATAGTTTAACTATATTACTAGTACCGCGTACTCAATTTTAAGGAAATTTTTAATACCGTCCCTAAATATTGTATAGAGGTCGTAATTAAACCCTAGTCTCGTAAATTACTCTACTGGCTACTCTCTAAATATAAATATATTGGGTAATGCTTCTTTATTCCGGAATTTATTCCTTAAAGTAATTAAAATTCTATATATTAATACTATTTTAATTAATAATCTAATATAATAACATTTATAGAATACCTTAAAAAATTCAATAATAATCTCTTTAATTGGTTAACTAAGTAGGGCGGAGGGTAGTAGTAATGAACGAAGACTGAAAATCGAAGGTATAGGCGGACGTAGTATAGAGAATTCTCTAATTTCTACTAGGGAATTTCTAATCTCTTTACCCTTATCTTCCTTGCCTGCTATTAATGGTAATACAATTAATAATAGTACCGGTAGCTAAATAAAAACCGTAATCGCTATAAAAATAGAAGGAAGATTAATGTTAGCGTTAGTGCACTTAGTAATAAAAGTTTCGTAGTCGGTCGGGTACTTATAAAATATAATAATAAAATACTTTAACGGCGTATACGAATTGATAATTACTATTTTACTTAATAGGGGGAAAACGCCTACTATATTATAATTATAACCGCTAGTAATTACCGAATTAGTAATAAAACCGCCGGCGGTATAAAATAGCTAAATTTAAGAATATTAAAAGTAGGAAGGAAAGTATTAATATAATAATAGGTATAGTAAGTATAGGGGAGGAGGGTATAATTAGTATAAACTTTTAAAATCGTCCCTCCTTAACGTAGTTTACAATAAACTATTTATAATCTCTATATTAATATTACTATTATTGCTATTAATATTATTAATAATATTAATATTAATTAGTAGACTATTACTTCCTCCCCTATATTTACTATTACTATCGCTAATGCTAAAAGCGGTTACTATCTTATTATTTAATATATTTCGTATTAATTCAAATAGCGGGTTAACTACTGTAACCTTCCCCAACGATATAGTACGTACCTACTTACCTATATTTTTAATATTAAAATTATAATAGGTTATATTCTTATTTATAATGTAGTATATTTAATATTTAATAGTTTTATTATAATTCTTATACTTATAGTTAAGATTGTACGCCTATACTTATACTAACTCCTAATATATAATACTGTGTAGCTTTACCCCCGTATATTCCTCTCGCTACTAATCCTCCTCTAAATTCTTTTCAACTTCTACTAATATAATATTTATTGTAATATATTTAAACTTCTTAATACCGGTTAAAATCCGTAACCCTTGTAATAATAATATATCGACCGTTTATAGAATTAAAGTAACGAAAGAATTAATTAAATTACGAAAGGGGGTAGGAGTAGAGGGTATATTACTATAGGAAGATAAGGTAATAGGGATTTCACTAGCGGGCGGGTCGGTTAACCGAAACTTAAATAATATAGTAAAATAATAATATTAGCTAATATAATAGAGGTACGACTTTATAAGAATCTTATATTTAATATTATTATACTTATTATAAAAATCCTTCCTAAGAACAATCTTATTATATATAATAACCCGGGCGCGACGGTTATTATAAGTAGTAGTAATATATATAACATTATATAAAGAAACTAACTACTTTATCCCTATAGCTATATTATCGTTAATAATATCTTCTATATAACCTCGCTATATATATAGAATTTTACTAAATAATATTGTCCTAAACCGCCACTTACAAAATTCGCTATTATCTTACTCAACTTTAACCTTTTTAAATAAATTACGTTCTTCGATAGCGGATAATTTAGTACGGCTAGTAATAATATATAAACTGACTATATTAAATTAAACTTGTATTAAGTTGGGGTATTTAAAACGTAGCGGTAGTAGTACTATAATAACCGGCTTACAAACGGCGTAGGGCTAAACCGGTAGTGCTGAAGCAATTAGTTTAATTAGGGAAACTACCTTATTGTTATTATTGCCTAATAAATAAAATAAAATATTAAGAACCTACTTCTTAGGAATAAAATGGACGGAGAACTATTATTCGACTTTATTATCGTTGTTAATATCCTCTTTACTATTAAAAATTTTAACGGATATTGTAAGTTTAAGGAGGAATAACGGTGGTTCTAGGACTAGGATTAGGATTAATTCTAGCGTAATAACCTTCCCCTTCTTAATAGTAATTTTAACGGCGGTCTTCTTAGTAACGGTCTTAATAATAATTTTAATGATAATTTTAATAGGAATAACCTTCTTTTTAGGTAGAATAATCTTAGGAATAACTTTAATAAATTATTTAGTTTTACGGCTCTTCTTTCTAGGGCGGAAGGAGGCGCGTTATAGAATTATTAAGCTAGGATCTTCCTAATTTTAATCTTTATTGAAATAGACTATTAATGCGCTATTTTAAATATAGAATCGCTTTACGCCGGCGGATTTTAAATTAAGGATTATTTTAGGAGGTATTATTGCGATGGGTTTAATTAATTACTAGTGTTGTGATTACTTTGCACGTTGAAATGGCTTTAAATTGATGTAGAAATTATTGTAAAATAATGAATTTTAACGAAGTTGTACAATACAGAAGTGCGGTGTGTGTGTGTGTGTGTGCGCGCACACACACCTCTTACCAAGACTGCACAGGCGATTGAGTGTGGGAATGGACATTCGGTAGTGGCCGATATGTACATACCACGTTCATCTCTCGACGACCATGTTTTTGTAGCATTACAGATTCTCGTGAAACCTGGCCACTTGGGTATGTATTGCAAACATCGGGTCGATGTCCATAACTTGTCGGCTAGGGATGATCTTTCTGTTTTGATATGGTGGGGGGTTAATCAAGGATGGAAGAAACCAGGTAGCGAACCCGACACTACTGTGTACACACTACCTTTCTCGTGCCTCCTGTCCCAACTTAAATACAACAATTTGCCCCGCATTCGGTAACGACCTGAACCCGCCCGAGACGCAGCCAGATCGTACTCGCAAATAGGAAGAAGTTTAGAGATGAGTGGAAGAGGGCGGGGTCATCATTCCTTCCGCCGCTATCTAAAGCAAGCCACTATCTCGGACCAGCAAAAAGCAATCACAAAGCAAGAGCTGTGCTTGTCACGGGTGGCCATTTCGCAGTCGTCTGATAACTAAGCACTAGTACTTACCTACTTAGGTTTCCTCATAGGTAGCCACAGTTCACCAGGCCGAGGAGCTTCAGTTGGCTGTCTCCCGCGAAACCAGGCAGCGCGTTCTATCTATCACCAGGACGGCACAGTTTCTCGGAGAGCACACGGCGACACCGCAACAAAGAAGCTTTCGACATCCAAGTCTTGATCCAGGAACAGCAAGAAAAGAAAGAAAAAAAAGTGCAACAATTGCCCGATATTGGACCCGTCCGCTCGGACGCGGCAACAAACAGTGTTCGGTCATCCGGGAATTGTCCGACATCGACATCACTAGTCTAGGCTGCCGCTTTTTCTAGCTCCGTTCCATCTTACGGGATCTGGGCGGTGCATGCAACTAGATCTGGATTACACTACTCCCCACAGCCATACCTTGATGATACAGATGGATGGACTTTTGTCCCTGGCTCATTGACAAATCCTTGCCCTGACCGCCGCCTGCCCGTTATCCCCGGAGCACTTCTTGACCATCACAGGAGACTGCACCAACCCAACAGAAACCTTCTTTGTTGTATTTGTGAGTCGCGGGCGGCTTAGCTGACCTGCCGCTGGCTTTAGCTTTGCTCCTCCTCCCATTCTTTAAACTCACCCACCCCCTTACCCCCGCTTCAACGACGCTTGCTGAGGCTTTAATCACTCCCTTACACATATTCTGATATCCTCCTCGTATTTTGAATTCATCGTCAATCACATTGCTTCACCAGCTGGTACAGTTCGCCGAGGTCTGGACAAGATCATGGATCGACCTTCATCACCATCATACCGCGAACGTCGAGGACCGCATATCTATGTTCATCTGGAGGTTGGCATCTCGTGGACTTCAAAGAAACAACACAAGCACCATGAAGTGACATATGGATCAAGAGGATCAAAGGCAGCGCGCGAGAAAGAGCAATGTCCGGGTCCCAAGCTTCCCCGTCAAATGTCCGCCCCTGATCCCACCTACCTAGCCGCCGTCCATGATTTCGAGCAAAGGCAATCGAGGACCCGAGAAAGCCGGAAAGCTGCTCGTCCACTTTCACAGATCGACCCTATTGCTTCGATACCGGGCACTTGTCTTGGCCCCCATCACCAAATGCAGGAGTACTATCAAGTACCCGGATATTATGGTCCAGCTCAACCATCAACGCCACCCCGGCAGCAGCAACGACGGTCCCGGTCCGGGTCGAGACCTGTTGGTGAGAGGGGTCAATCGGCACCACCACCTACCGGTGATAACCCCTGGGGTGTAGGATTGGCGGGGGAAGAAGCGGCGGGACCATCGAATTCAATATCAGAGCTGTCCCCACGTCCTCCGTCGGATGTTTGGAAAGCCCTGCCAGCGGCCCCAAATCGGTTTCGTCTCGGAGAGGCCGGTATGCCATGGTCTTCACCAACGGTTTTTGAAACAGGGGCGGGTTCACAGAGTGATGATGTCTCCGACCACCCATCGGGCCATCACCGTCAGCACAGCATACCTAGTTTCCATCCGGATAATGAAGCGTCCATCTACGAAGCTAGCCCTGTCACAGGCATCTCTGTTTTCTCGCCTGGACCAAGCAAATTACAAGATTGCGAAGATCCCGAGCCGGGCAGTGTACGACATCTAGAGGAATTATCAGCAGCAATGGTGACGGTGGACAACGGCTTTGAAAACCAGTGGTGGAATCAAGGGCAACGTCGAAGCATGATCTTACCAGCTCCAACCGAAGAACCGCCATCCCTCGACAAAAGGATCTCCGCAAGATCACTCGGCTGGGCGGTAGCGAACAGCAACAATACGCCATTGCGGGAGGAGATACCCAGTACGATACCCAGCATCGCTGCATGCGAGATTGTTTCGCCTCTTTCCGAGTACTCGACACTAGCCTTCAATTCACCACAGTCTCACCATTCGCTTCACCGTTCGATGTCGACAAGGTCGGAGGAGTTATGGTTGACTACCAGGGATTTGTGTGGATGATATTTGGTGTTCCTACGTGTCTTGCTGAAGGGCCCGTTGACGACCAGAGCAATGCAGGAACATAGCCTTTTTACGGAGTAAATGCTTAGGACACACTCAAGTAATCCAAATGGAGATATGCTTGGGCCTTGGAGCATGTGTAGTGGGGGAAAAAATATGACTGTAATCACAGATGGGTATTCATGGTTAGGCGTTTTGGCATACCTTTTTCTTGCTGTCCCTTACACCTTTATTGGTATTTTCTTTCCGGACACCTTTTCACACGGTCGTCAACGCAAGGGACCGTGTAAAGCCGAAGCTGTACTGGGAAATAGTAGCTAGATCCGGAAGAGTGCAATATCATGTTCTTTTCTGCGCTCAATCAAGAAAAAATGATGCGTTCTTCTCCTTCATCTTGCTCGTCTTCTGCCTTTCTTTCTTTTCCTTTTCTTCAAGTTTTTTCCCTAAATTTCTTTTATCATCACCTCAATATATTCTTATCCATCACATCTCATACTCGCAAGAGGGAGGGGAGAAGGTCCCGGGTTTGTTCGTTGTTACCATGTCATTTCACTGCCACCCCCCTCTCCCGATCCACATTTTAGTCTGCATGAAGCCTAAATATCGACGCCCAACACAGAAAGAAAATCAAGAAAAGAAAGAAGGGGATGGCAGCACATCTTAGGAAACATAACAACTGTCATGTCATCCTGAGCCTATCATTGACTGTTTTTCTCCGAGGGCAGCTTGACTGTCATGAATTGAGGTATGGTTCTTTGGGAGGAAACCAAGCCAAGCTGCGGCGCACACGGCCTTCCATGGTGGGCCATCGGGCGTTTGGTAGCCAGCATGATGTTCATTGTTTCATAACTTGTACTACGCAACAATGGGTGAAAGGAGCCGGACCTGGGCCGAATGGCGTATCAAAGGGTAGAGAATTGTGCTGCCTAACCCCATTCGCCTCCACCAGTCCAGTCAAGTGTTCATTGGTGTCCAGCGGTGGTGCTCCCGATTTTTTTTTGAGACACAGGCGAAAGGCCTAACTTGAAGCTGCACCTCCTCGCCGTCGGGTAGCTTGATAGGTATGTCTTGCATTGAAAGGCAATAAAGATGCGAGAGACTAGTATCAGTACAAATAGTATCTCTGATGTCCTCGTCTGAAAATTCGTGTCTCCCCTGCGTAGATAGGCACGTGGACTGCCGTGCCGGCAGGGCTGAGGAGAACATACTGATGTCAACAGTAGTTTCCTTCAGTCACAGTCACAGTCGGCAGGATGATTTAAATTGACTTTTGGGAGATGGCAAGGTCAAGAAATGGAAAATGTCGTCGAGTAGGAGGAAAGGAGGCATGAATGTTGAACATGGACAACTCCAGGCTTCCGCATTCTCAAAACATCCATCTGATCCCTCCCTGCAGTAGTCAATCAATCCCCACTTTCTTCTGTCAAATGTCCACACGAATGGATTCCCTTCGGGCGCTAGCGAAGATCGTGGAGACAGGAACTACGGTACATAGGTAGGTAATAAATGTACCTTTTTCTTGCGTTTCATCTGCCTCCTTCCACCACGGTTTCTGGCCGTTATCTTTTTTTTTTTTTTTTTTCGCTCGCTTCGCACTTTCACAAAGATCTGGTGGTGACTTTGTTCCGTTTCATTCATCATGTGTGTGTACTTACACCCAAATCTACGGTCCGTCTTTCAGAAGCCGTGGAACAGGAAATAGTCGTTTGGAAAATGCGCTCCAACAAAAATTCACCAACTCATTTTCATCAACTAGCTATGCTTACCTATCCTACAGCCAAAACTTCTCTCACACCACCCCCTACCTCCTCCTCTACTCCTTATAAGTCAACCCACCACCAAAGCTAATTTGACTGTTCTTTCCTCCGTTCGTGACCTTCCCTTCAGTAACGCCCGTCTCGAACGCACATCTACCTAGATCTCTCTTGGTCTCTCCGGCCTTGAGCGCCGCGGCGGGGGAGATGTCAAAGTCAAAGATATCCATTGGCAGACCGAGCGTTGTGCAGGCATTGGGCACATCCACGATGCCGGCCACGTGGCCCTGGATGGGCGCGCACGAGAGCAGCAGGTAGATCTGGTAATCGGAGTAGCCAAAGCGGCGGAGGTACTCGATGCAGCGCAGGACGGTTTGGCGGTAGGCGACTGTTACGTCCATGTAATCTGTCGGAAGCATGCGTAGTCAGCACCGAAGTTTGATGACGGTAATGGGTGGGACTGGGATAGTTGAAGGGGGGGAGAGACAAAAACGTACGCTGCTTCCCATGCTCATCAACCGAGAACCCCTCAAAGTAGATATACCTGCCTGGTCCAAAGCTAGGCTCGACCGGACCCGGGATGTAAATGGGGCTCTTGAGCCCCATACCCTCCACCCCGTTCCTGATCACCTTGAAGTTAATAGTGATCACGCCGGCCATCTCAATAGCGCCACAAAACGAAATCTCGCCATCGCCCTGCGAGAAGTGCAAATCACCCACACTGAACTTGGCCCCGGGCACATGGACGGGGAGGTACACCTTGGATCCCCTGCTCAAGTTCTTGATGTCGCAGTTCCCTCCATGCTCCGGCCTTCCGGGGACCGTTCTCGCACCCTCCTTGGCCACTTTTTCAGCAATTTCCTTGTTAGCCGCGCCGGCGTGCGTGTTGATGGGCTGCGGCAGATGAGCCACGTCGCGATCGGCGAGCTTGTTGGCAGCCACCAGCTCGCCCTCACGCTTGTTCCACGTGGCCAACACCTCGGCCGAGGGAGCGCAACCGATGATGCCCGGGTGGATCAAGCCGGCGAACTTGACGCCGGGGATGTGGCGCGAGGTGGCGTAGATGCCCTCAAAGTCCCAGATGGCTTTGGCCGCTGAGGGGTAGATTTCGTCTAGGAAGCCGCCCTGTGCCACTCTCTCAGTCAGCAACAGTTTTACTTCCACCAACACCAAGAGGGGAAGGAAAAAAGAGAGAAAGAGGAACATACCCCATTCGTCTTATCAAAGATACCCGTAAAGCCCCATGGCCGGTCTTGGAACGGCTGCACATCCATGATCTCTACCAGCAACAAGTCGCCCGGCTGGGCGCCCTCGACCTCAAAGGGGCCAGACAAGTAGTGGATCTTGGTCAGATCGACGTTCTTCATGTCGTCTGCCGAATCATTGTTGCCGATTTGTCCGCCTGTCCAGTCGACGCACTCGATCTTCACGGTTTCGCCGTCCTTGATGGAGCCGGCGAACGGGATGTCTGGGTGCCATCTGTTCTGTTTAAGGGTGGGAAGAGGGTAGAACGGTTTTGTCAGTTTTGGAATCTTGACTTGTCTGACAAGGTTTGGATAGAAAGAGACGGAATCACTAACATGAAGTTGAGGCTGTTCGGAGGCGGGCTTGTCAAAGTCGACTTTGCAGACGGTTCGGATCTCGGTTTTGCCCATATTGTCTGTCTGTTTCCTTGTTGTTTCTGACTGAAAAATGGTAGGTACAGTGGAGAGTGACGAGTCAGTATCTGGCATAAAGTGCTCGCAGGGAACCCGATGTTGAAGATGAGATTTAAGGGCAGAATTTTAAGCAGGTAACAAAAGGTAAGCTCATATCTCGTAGAGAGGATGTCGTATTTATATGTACAATCTTATTCCTCTTCTCTAGCATAATCACCTACCCATGTATCATCGTCAATGGCTACAAAGGTCATAGACGATTTCCCTGCTAAACCCCCGCATCTTGTTGGCGATATCGGTGCGGTACTTGGCTTCCAGATATCTCAGCAGTTTCGATAGTTCCTCTTGGAAACGCTGATCAACAGGACTAGTATGCTCGCAATTACCAAATCTTTAAGGGCGATTGGTGTCACCAATATTGTTGGATCGAGCCAAAGGAGAATCCATTGGAGATAAGTAAATGTCGATGACCTTATCATATCCCGAATGACACCCGCGTTGTTCCCGACCTTGAAGAGTGCCCCGCTCGCCCCTCAATCCAAGCCGAGCTACTCCCGTCCTGTCCCGGCACTTACTATGGACGGCAATTTGCGATAAGATAGGGAAGAGGCATCCCGATAGAGACATTTGGACTTTCAAATATTGCGCGAGTCGTAATAGTCTTGGCCTATCTATGGATCCATGAACATGTGAGTGTATGCTTTTTGTCATAGAATCCCTTATATAGGCCTACATGGAATGTGTAGTTTACTCTTGCTTACATCGTTACTTGACGAAATTCAACTACATGCAGTTTCCAGATGACAAGAAGGGACAATAGTCTATGTAATGATACAATTCAAGTTATGCTTGGGCAGGCTGTGATGTATAGGATCTGGAGTCGCTTTTGTAGTTTCATATGCCAACTTACACCAGTGATGTTAGGTGTGGGTCCTGGCAAAGTCGCCAAGATACAAATCAGAGTTCCGTCTTAGGGTTCGGGTCATGGATCGAATACGGAGGCGGTTTGTCATGGATGCTGTCCATGTTTGCCAACGACAAGTTGAGGAACTTCTGCTTGTTCCTCCATTCGAGTTGGCTCTCGGCGAACCCGCTGGACTCTGACGGCGGCGGAGGCGGGTCGGATACCTTGGTGATCAGATAGGCCGCGCTCTGTATCATCGAATTAGCACTACACATGACTAGGCTTGAGGTGGGATAACTCACAGCTTCAGCAACGCCATAAATCAAGACTCCAAGAAGAGGAACACGGAGTAAGATGTAGAATCCAATACCGAACCCAAACAGGAGACCTTCACGGCTGCGGAACCACTTTCTCTTTTGCTCACTAGTGAACCGGATTCTGGCAAAATACGGCTCCAACAGCTCCCTCACAAGACTCCTTGAGGAAAAGTAGCTCTGCAGGAAGATAACGAGGTACCTCCTCGGCAGGAGGATGCCGGTGCCGAAGATGACGGAGGCAGGGCCAAGACCTACTGCCCTGTTGAATGTCCAAAAACTGGCTGCCGGAAGGACGAAGCGGCCAACATAAGGCAGGTATGAGGCCGCAAAGACGGCGAGCGAAATGGCGCCTTTCCTGGCGAACCGGTAAATAAACATGGAGATATTCTCAGCGGTGCTTGTCGAGTTCGTGGTGCCGTCTCTGACCGAGTACTGGCGCAGGTTCGGGTAGTACATGGGTCGGAGCTTGCTAGGATCCTCGTCGTGCTTATGCTTGTTGACATAGGTTGTGTCTACCCATCGGATTGAGTCCATGAATCTATGGAGCAGCTGGTTAACAGACTCTCCTGAGAAGTGGAAGTACGCCATATGGGAACATACAGATCATCCAACGTGGGAGTGACATATCGCATCAAACTCATAAAAAACAGGGGGGCTTGGAGAACATGTTCCTCAACAAAGCCAAGCCCGCCCACCAATTTGTCGTCCCAGGTAGCATTGCGTAGATCGATCCCAAAGGACAGGAACCAGAGTAGGACCCTGATGCCGATGATCTAAGAAAAGAAGTGTCAGAATAAGCAAGCATACGCAAGCTACCCATATGGGCGGGGAGAGAGGAACTCCATACAGGTATGGATATGAGCAAGCGGATGAGAATGCCAGCAGCTACAGCAATGGCGGCCTGTTTGTAGTGTCGTGAGGTGAAGATGCCGGGATTCTGCAGCGCCCGTTGGGCTATGTAGGCGCAAGATGTCAGTACCTAGGTAGGCAATGTGGGCAGACCCGGGAGACAGGCGCACCACGGGATTAAAACATACCACCAACAAGCGTCAGCTGGGCACCTCTGATAATGGCATTGAGGTCGAAGTGGGAGATGTCGAACTTTCGTTTTACTTGTTCGGCTACAACGTCGAAGGACTGCCGCCTTTCGAG
This sequence comes from Neurospora hispaniola, assembly GCF_033458365.1. NCBI lineage: Eukaryota > Fungi > Ascomycota > Sordariomycetes > Sordariales > Sordariaceae > Neurospora > Neurospora hispaniola. The sequence goes on from NW_026944413.1 coordinate 722,031, forward strand.
CCTGTCGGCGGTGGCCATGGCGATCGATGGACTATCGGGTGTAGATAGATGGATGTGTCCCGTTCGTGTGGACGATGACCGAAGTCGTTTGGAGTATTTAGATCGGATGAAAATGATTGCGACAAACGCCGGGTGGAGGGGAGGACCTGGGACTGCGCGACGGGAAGAGCTGACACCTCGAGCCCCGGTCTTTGCACATGCCAAAATATGATGTCAACAGCCCACCGTGCCCGCTTTGTGGACCGTGCTCGGAGGCTCCGGCGACGTCGCGCTAAGCCAAAAAAAGACGTTATCCGCACGGCATACACTGTTCCCCCTGGCTTTGTTAAGCACAAACAGATGGCTATCTACACTACTTACCTAACAACCGCCGTGGAATCTGGTAGTAATGACTACTATGGTACTCATAAACCTCATCAAGCGCGATAAACGCCAACGATCGGATGACCCGACCGGACGGGACACGAAGCGCATTGCTAGGTACCTACTGTACTGCTTTGACATTATGAACGGATGAGAAACAGCCCGAGAATCGGCTTTTGTCTGTTACTCAGCGGGTCCCTCCAATTATTTAACCCAATTCCCCCTTGCGTTAGCGTCCGGCCTGCCGACCTATGCCCGCTGCGTCTTCCCTACGTGGATACTACTACTAGACTAGTGTCTAGGTGCAAACACTGTCACCGTCCAATTTATCGAAATAATTCTTTCCCACGATTTCCGCCCCTAGAATCTCCTTTGTCAAGACTCCCATCTTGCTCTCTTCAACCAGTTGTTGTTGATGTCGTTGCTTTCCGAAACCTACCTGCAAGCCATTACCACCCAGCGACGACGCTGAGCGCTTCGCGTTGACCCAGCGTAGCACTGTGACGTCGGCTGGCCAGACATCGAGAACTAAATCGTGCCATTTTGTGACAGCCTCAGCGACTCGCTCTGACCGGAAACACCACCCACGCGCCGACGACCAGTACCGTATAATACTGTCCGATTTCCCTCCGACCGCAGCTTCTCCATGTGCTGAGTCTAGCCGTCTTTCCTCTGCGTCACGATGCTCTCCGCGACATCATAAAGCTGCGAACAATGGAGTTCTCGAATCCCTTCGCCGATACGGCTCCGCGCCGCAACTTTACGGCTCCTATAGGCTCTCAGATCCAAAGACCGTCTACATCAGCAGGAGAAACAAGTCATGCCCTAGTCGATACGCTCTACAGTCACCCTTCCGTCAAAATCATATCCTTTACTGCTGGGAACCGGCCCCCGACCCTCGGTCCCACTCCTCCTAATACCCCTACCAGCGTCGAGCCGGGCTCTCTGCCGTGGTCTTCCCATCTGGAGAGGACCATTGCAGTCGGTATGTCCGTAAACTGGAGCGTGTGTGGTTTCGGAAGTCTGACAATATCACATTACAGGACACTTCAGAATATACCGTGCCCCTGGCTCGATAACCTTCCTCAACTGCGGTTCTGCCCTACAACCGATATTTCCAAAAAGCCAGGCTTGGTGTGTTGATGAGGACTCGAGCAAATTCATCCTACAAATTCGGAGGCCCCAGTACTGGCGCATCGAGGTACCTGTTGACGACCCGGAGGATGTACGACGCGCGCAGCTTCTGCGTGAGGTTTTCGACCAAATCCTACAATTCGAAAAGACTGAATGCCCTTTTCAGCGATCCTTTACCGTCGAGCTACCCGAACGTCCGCAGACGCCGGTTATTAAGAAACCGTGGACTCCTGCTAGGAGATCTAGTGAATCCATCATTCCCACCCCGGTCAGCGCGATCACGATACCCGCCCAGATTGCCCGTGTACACCGAGGTCCGCCTAAAGATGACACTATCAGAGTGCGCAAGAGAAGAGCGACTGGTACCACAAGCCAGTCAACCTTACCCACCAGCGATGATCTGTTTAGAATACAGGAGCATAACATCGTTTCGGTACCCGACATTACACTCTCAAGTCAGCCGGAGGAGGAACCACAGCAGCCAGAGTCGTTGTCTTTGCGGAATTTCACAAGGACCCCTCTTATACCAAGCGGCCAGCAAACTAGTCATTCTGTTGCCGCACCCCCGCAGCTAACGTTGGTCACTGCACCGCACTCTACTGAGCCATCCATATATCAACTGGACGGCCATGCGCCAGAAGTACCCGGATCACTGTCTTCGGTAACCTCCCGCGACTCTTTTCACAGTGTACGATCATGCAACTCTCATATTTTTCCCCCTTCCCCACCCTTGTCCAAGCCGACGTCTCCTTCAGGCTCTTCCTGTCTACCTGGAAAGAGAGACGAACCAGCGGAAGACTCATCAACCCTTACGTTAGATAGGGCAAATCGATCTAACATTTCCCAGACATCGGATACCAGCCCGGTAGCAATTGATCGAAGCGCCACCTCCAGCTCGACATTTCACGGCACAGCTCCCTCGTCTACCCATGACATCGACTCTCCATGTAGCCCAACAACAACAGGACTGATATTAGTTACTCCGTCGCCCAACGCATCACCGACTTCCCGTTCCCGATCTCCCTCCGTCAGCAGTCGTCGCTCTCTCATCCGCGGCCGCCCAACAACAAGCAGCAGCATATCCCCAAGTAGGAGAGCGCTTTCACCTCTACCACGCGCTGCAGATTTGTTTGCCCCTCGTCGAAGGGCGCCCTCTACCAGCAAACTCGAAGTGGTGCGCAAGCTACCCATGACGGTCATCAATAAGTCCTTCGAAATCTTGATGGCGCCTCCCACACACTTGATGAGCCTCATGCTCACCGTTGCGGCGCGCATCACCGCTGGACAAAAGAGCGGCGCGGTCTTGGGATCCGGCGAGGGAGGCGAGAGGATACCCGTGCAGTGGGATCTTTCGGACGAGACGGAGGACAACAGCAGTTTCCCCCAACGGAAACCGTCAGCAGCAACAACGCTGTTTTCATCAGTGAGAAGGTGGAGTGTCTCTCATGTGAGTAATGATGACGACCACCTGCCCCCGCATATGCGCGGGCGGGAAAGGGGGATGAGCTTGAAGATGGCGGGGAGCTTCCCGGAGTCGGATGAGGAGGGCGAGCACGACGATGGCGAAGGCGGCAGCACTTCGGATTTCACACATGGTCCTCATGCGCCCACAGCTCGACGAAATGGTGCCCTCAAAGCCGACGATGGGTCGAGGCTCGATGGTGCCTGGATTGGAGTACCAGAAGACGATCCCCAGTTCGATTGGAATCAGAGCATGGGAGTGGATTAAATGGTGTGCTTACGTGGAGGTTCGGCATCTTGCGACTGCTTTGAATATGATGGAGCTATATCTAGCAACCAAACCCCCCTCAGCCCACAACACAAATGTGGAAAGGGTTGTTGTACCTGTACCAGTACTGCTTTGTTCCTATAATTCGGTGTTTTAATGGAGAGGGAAAGGGAGGGGGGCGTTTTCAGGGAACCTGGGTATGCATGGCATAGATAGATACCCTGTTTCGATGTCCCTTTATGGTAATAGGTGGTGGATAACAAGGCTCAGGCGCTCTAAAAGCGGGGAGAGGGGAATCAAAGGTCGAGGCCGAGACCAAGGGAGAGGTAGAGCAGCAGTGTGTTTGGATACCCGGACGTAGGTGAAGCGAAAGGTATCACCGTCTAGGAGCAAAGAGGGAGCAGCCCTGCCATAAGCTGAGGTTAATGGCGTGCTAGTCTGTGACATGCAAGTCATGGAAAACCATACTACTAGCTAGAAAGAAACCAGCGCGATACTGGCACCACTGCATAGTCGAAAAGTATTATATTTCGGTTTAGTTTGCAGCTTTGAAAGGCTGGCACATATGGAACCCCGTATAGAGAATGGACACAGCAACCATCCCAATCTAGCTAGCCACCCACAACGAATGCCTTACCAAGTAGATATAGGGAAGGCAGTAGAATGCATCCCCTTTTGTTTCAAGCCATAGCTGTTCCGTTTTATGCATATCGGGGCTGTCTTGATCGGACTGCACCCTCCTGCTACCTACAAAAGTAATTATCGAAACTACCTTAAGCTGTCCATGTGTTTAACTTTGATTTCTACTTATACAGGACATCACCTTCGAAAATCAACGCTTCCTCTTCCATTATCTCTCCCAGTATCCAGCGTAGGTCGGACTGAACAGCTCGAGCTCCGTCTTCTCCTAGCCCTTTGCTCACTAGGATCCAACGGCCTCAGGCCACTTGTCTTTGCAAACAAGTTTAGGATGTCCGTCAACGACACCACGCCTGTCAAGCGCCCTGACAGTCCAGCACCCGGCAGCGCCGAAGCCGGAACCGAGGTGAATGGTCCCTGTGCTGACGGCGACTGGGGCGTCGACGTTGTGATGGCACCTGGTGGAGGAACGACAACAGCTGCCGATCCAGGGGCAGGACTGCCCGCTCTGCCGGGCGAAGCAACCGGAGGTGATAACGTCGAAAGGGGAGGCAAGTTGGAAGCCTGCAGTAAAGGTGTAGCCGGGGCGCTAGGCGACGGCGAAGCGGACTCGACTACCCACATACGATGAGACTGCGTTGCGACCAGCTTGGCGACCGTGTGAGCTAGGGTAGAATACGGATTGACGTAGAAAACTGGGAAGGAGTCACGGCCATGCTCGACACCACGTTCGGAGAGAATGACGCTGACGAAGTGCATGCATGAAGCCTTGAGCAGGGGCAGACTGTTGGCGTTGGTTAGGAGGCGCACGTCAACGGTGGAGATGTTTCCCACAACGTTGTGGCCGTTATCCACAACCGCGACGGATGTCAGGCCCTCGGAGCTCATGAGAAAGAGAGCATCGGCAAGAGGAGCGTCAGCGCTAGGAGATGTTAGCCAAGCAACTTCATGGCACTGGGCAACTTAGGTACACAAAGCGGAGGTGGCTTACTTGATGGCAATGATTTGCTGCGTCCCGATTTGAAGATCACGCAGTGGGATCGTGTAGAGACGATCAATCAAGGGGAAATTGACGGCCTCGTACCAGAAGAACTCGAGTAGGCGCAACTGGCTCAAAATACCCACCACTTCTGAATCTTTATTAGTGACCAGAACGCGGTGAATGCCACCTCCAAACACTTCAATGGCTTTATCGAGAGTGGAATCGGCTGGGAGCTTCACTAGTTCCTCGTGGCGAAAGATGGGTTGGAGGGTACGTAGCGGGATCTCCTCCTGAGACTGCGCTTTGACCGAAATATCTGTATATAGAGCAACCTGTTCTTCTTCAGGCTTTGCGAGGCCTACCACGGCCAAAAGGTAGGCATTGAGATCGCTGTGGTCAAAGGTAGAAACGGCTTCCTTCGAAGACGAGTCCTGGCGGACAAGAACCACATTGTTCGGACTACTTTGAAACAGGGTCTGGACAGTAAGTAACGATATCAGCAAGGTTCAAACCAACAACGAAGATTGGCACAGAGGTACTGTCGCACCTTGGTGGCCTCTTGGATGCTAGTGTCCAGTTCCGCCCATTTGACTTCATCCGGCTGCAATAACTCGCCAATGGCAATGTCCCGCCAGTCACGGCCGACATAGCGAGGGTTTTGATGGCGGTTTGGCGGTGGGTGGTTCATCAGGTCTTGAATTGCTTGCTGTGTGAAGGAGGGGTGTCTCTGAGTACGTGGCGAGGGGGGCGGATGACGTTGGTTCTCGGCGAAGCTCTGGCGATGCGAATGCGACGAAACATTGCTCGTTGTTTTGGACAAGGGGTTGCCGCCTTGAGAGCTGGAGCGTTCTGGAGGAGACGGGAGCGAGGCGCCGGACAGTGCAGTGTCAGAGACCTGGAAGCCCGGGTTGGCGCTGGCCAACGTGCCAGGAGAGGGCGATTTTGGGATTTCTGATGAGGACTCCATCGAGGTTTCCGAGATGTGGTGGTACTAGTGTTATTGTTGATGTTGTTGTTGCTGGATTTCTCGGGTAATAATGCACGCAACTTGAAGCACTCGCGTCGGACACGGCGATGATGCGGATAAGACCGAAGAAAGAACCAAGAGAGCTTAGGGTAGTTCACTTGGAGATGGTTCACAACAGATCGATGCGCGGAGAGAAGCTACTACTGGTACTGTATCTTTGCCAAAAGTTCAAGGTGACCGCTGCCGTCGTAGTCGGTTCCGCTGTTCGGAAGGTACAAGTATGCTTCGTATGTATGTAGAGGTAGGTGCGTTTCACTTGAGCTTGTCCGCAATCTCGGAGTCGTTGCCGCCGCCGTCTTTGCGCAACCGAGTATGTGGTAGGTAATGGTGGAAGTGTATCTGAAATTCGGAAATATCTGGCAGGAGAGTGTAGTAGTATGGCGGGAATCAAACACTCAGTGATACCTAGGTAGGTAAAGTCGAGATCAAAACGAGAAAGATTCAGATCGGCTTGTTGCGACTGCCAACGAAACTGACGAAGCAAGAAGCATTGACCAGTCGAGAGCAACAGGAACCTATGGAAACGTCCGCCTGATTCTCAAGTCCAGAAACGGGAGAGCAATGACGATGGTCCAGCCGCGGCACGTACCTACCTACCTATCCTGAGCATACCTTAACGTGATGGTGCGGGGTTGCCCCTGTCTAGCCTATGCGCGGGAAGCACTAGCCTCCTCGCATTACTGAATGTCAGGCTACTCTCACACTGAGGCGTGCGAATAGTCTGTAGTGTCCGGCGGTAAGGTCACCTGCAGGGCAGGACAGGGCTGAGGCTGTCACCTGTTGACCGTTGCTGCGCGGCACCCAGAGGCGATCTAGGTAAGTAGAGGTAGGCTGAGGTGCAAACTGAAGGCAGCCTGGCGCAATTCTTGTCGATGAAGGTCCATCCATATCCAGCGGGGCAACTGCCCGGGGTTAGATCAGGCCTATCCACCATTTTCTGTCACCTACATTTCATCTAGGCCATCACCACCGAGTCCTGCTTCCCTTCCATGTTGTTGATCATGATCATCACAGACGCCCTACCCACCCGGCAGTGGAAGCCTGGGCACACAAGTTGTGGAAGCTGGGGCCGCCCTGGAGCTTTCTATCGGTTGGAGGAAGGAAAGGCCTGAGCCGGTGGCCATCTCAAGATGCCACTGCCCCACTCCGTAGTTTTAGCGGACCTCTGCCGCTTGATAGTTATTTACTAAGTGATCACATAGCAAATGGTGCTGTGCTCTAACGGGATGTTAGCGACGCGGCGGCGGGAACCTGGGCGCTTATGGGGTACCTTACCTAGGTACCTACCTCTAGGTGACGGGAAGTAGAGGTAGAATGTCTGCCTGCCCTATGCTATGCCGAGAGGCACCTACTTTTGTACGCTACAGTGCCGTGTGCCCCTCGGCCCCCTCCATTGATGAGCTCGGGTTGACCCAGACCCAATCAAAAAAAAATATTGTCCATTCGGTTTTCATACGGTCCATGCGCCCCCCCCCCCCCCCCCTCCCACCACTCACTCCCCTCGACCCTTTCGAGCCAGTCTAGAGCCATCAAACACCAATTCTCGACAATCCAAATCCACCTTTGACTGGAGCAAAGTCGAGTTTCGGACGCGTCCTTTATCGCGACTTGAATTCATTCAAGTCTCGGTTTTATTAACGGTCACCGTCGACGCCTGTTGTCAATCCATCATCAACTTGGCACTCGAGTTGCTTCTACATCTGCACCGTTGCCGTGTCCACCTCAAGTCCGTCCTCCCTGGTCCGCCTTTTTCCCGGTCCTCATCCGTATCAGACTTTAGCGAGAGTTCTGATGTTGTTGTTGGGCCAACATCGTTAACCACGTTCCACCTCTTCCAGAGCCCACCGACCGACGATAACCCAGGGTTACACATTGTGTGTAAGGAGTGCAGTGTGCTTTGCGGTTCACTCTTCTGCTCCCCGACCCCACGGCACCAAATAGACACAACTAGCACTCTACTTCGCATCATACATCATTCATCATGTCGGTCCTTCCCGCCGATGTCACGGCCGAGCTGAGCCAGCTGCTCCAGGCTCTTCAGTCGGCCGACAACAACATTCGCTCTCAGGCTGAGGAGCACTTGCAAAACAACTGGACCAGTTCCCGGCCTGGCCTCCTCTTGATGGGCTTGGCTGAGCAGATTGCTGGATCAAGCGACGCTTCGGTATGGCTTCTTCACAACTCTCTTTTGCTCGGCCGGTCGCCTCAGCGTGTCACTGCTCACATATAACTCACTCGTTTTTTTTAACCTTGCAGGTCCGTTCTTTCGCCGCCGTCATTTTCCGCCGGATAACACTCAAGACTCGCAAAGCCACGCCGACCTCTGAGGCTGCTACCGATATGTTCCTTTCCCTTGACAACAACGAGGCCGTCGCTGTCCGTAACAAGATTCTCGAGGCCATCCTTGCCGAGACAGACAGAAACGTTCGCAACAAGATTGGTGATGCGGTTGCCGAGGTTGCTAGGCAATATTACGACAATGACCAAAATTGGCCAGAACTACTTCAGACTCTCTTCAACCTCAGCCAAGCGCCCGATGCTGGCAAGCGCGAGACGGCCTTCCGTATTTTCCACGCTACCCCTAGCATCATTGAGAAACAACATCAGGATGCCGTGGCCATGGCATTTGCCAAAGCCTTCACGGACGAGTCAGTTGCCGTCAGGCTTGCTGCTATGGAGGCTTTTGCGGCCTTTTTCCGCAGCCTAGGAAAGAAGAATCAGGCCAAGTACTTCGAGCTCCTTCCTCAGCTCCTCAACATTCTTCCTCCTATCAAGGACTCGCAAGATTCGGACGACCTTAGCCAGGCCCTCATCGCTCTCATCGACTTGGCCGAAAGTTCCCCCAAGATGTTCAAGACCGTCTTCTCGACTCTTGTTGGATTCAGCATTTCAGTCATTCAAGACAAGGAGCTCACAGACCTCTGCCGACAAAATGCGCTGGAACTTATGGCCACCTTTGCCGATTACGCTCCGTCCATGTGCAAGAAGGATGCTTCTTATACCAAGGATATGATCACACAGTGCCTTAGCTTGATGACGGATCTTGGTGAGGATGACGATGATGCGGCCGAATGGCTTAGCTGCGACGATGTAAGTTGTTGGGTCACTTGTAACTTCTGTGGGGCCCATACATTGGCTATGTGCTAATGGCGTTTATGCAGCTCGACACCGACGAGAGTGACTCCAACCATGTCGCAGGTGAGCAGTGTCTCGATCGTCTGGCTAATAAGCTCGGAGGTGCCGCTATTCTCAGCCCCATCTTCGGCTGGTTGCCTAGCATGATGAACTCCCCGGCTTGGAGAGACCGTCACGCTGCTTTGATGGCTCTATCCGCCATTTCAGAAGGCTGCCGCGAGGAGATGATTGGTGAACTGAAGCAGGTCCTTGACTTGGTTGTCCCGGCTCTGAAGGACCCCCATCCTCGTGTCCGTTGGGCTGGCTGCAACGCCCTCGGCCAGATGAGCACCGACTTTGCTCCTACTATGCAGAAGCAGTACTACGACATCGTGCTGTCGGCCATTGTGCCCGTCCTTAACGCACCTGAGGCACGGGTCAAGTCACATGCTGCTGCGGCGCTTGTTAACTTTTGTGAGGAGGCTGACAAGAGCGTCCTTGAGCCTTACCTTGACAACCTTTTGTCGCACTTGTTTCAGCTTCTTCAGAATGAAAAGCGTTACGTCCAAGAGCAGGCTTTGTCCACCATCGCCACCATTGCTGACGCCGCAGAGCAGGCATTTGCCAAGTACTATGATACTCTCATGCCCCTGTTGATGGGAGTGTTGCAGCGCGAGAATGAGAAGGAGGTCCGCCTCCTCCGGGCAAAGGCGATGGAGTGCGCCACCCTGATCGCCCTTGCGGTTGGAAAGGAGCGTCTCGGCGCGGATGCTATGGCGCTCGTGCAACTGTTGGCCAGCATCCAGCAAAACATCACCGACCCCGACGATCCTCAGGCCCAGTACCTCATGCACTGCTGGGGAAGAATGTGCCGTGTGCTGGGTAGGGATTTCCTTCCCTACCTGCCCGAGGTTATGCCGCCACTCCTCGAGCTCGCTAGCGCCAAGGCCGATATCCAGCTTCTGGAAGACGACGAGCAGATTGAGCAGCTACAGACCGAGGAAGGGTGGGAGCTTGTCCCGCTCCGTGGTAAGACTATTGGTATCCGTACCAGCACCATGGATGATAAGAACATGGCCATCGAGCTGCTCGTGGTGTACGCTCAGGTTCTTGAGGGTGACTTTGCGCCTTATGTCGCAGACATCATGGAGAAGATTGCTCTTCCTGGTCTGGCCTTCTTCTTCCACGATCCTGTCAGGTACATGTCTGCGAAGCTAGTTCCGCAATTGCTCATTTCGTACAAGAAGCAGTACGGTCCCGGCTCCAACGAGCTCAAGGGCTTGTGGACCAGCACCGTCGTTCAGCTCCTCGACGTCCTTAGCGCCGAGCCTGCCATTGATACGCTCGCGGAGATGTATCAATGCTTCTATGAGTCCATCGAGGTTATCGGCACTGCCTGCCTTGATGAGACGCACATGGGCCGCTTCATCGACGGTGTCCACTCCACTCTTGAGGATTACAAGGATCGGGCAGCCGCTCGTGAGGAGGAGCAAGGAGGTGAAGATGGCGAGGACGAGTCGGAAGAGATGCAGATGGCCATTGAGGACGATCAGACTCTCCTTTCGGACATGAACAAGGCGTTCCATGCTGTTTTCAAGTATCACGGCGCAAGCTTCTTGAGCGCATGGAGCCGCCTGCTTCCCACCTACAGCAGCTTCCTGAGCTCGAATGATACCACGCAGCGACAGTGGGGATTGTGCATTATGGATGATGTTCTAGAATACTGTGGTGCTGAGAGCATTCACTACGCCCAGTATATCTCGGAGCCTCTGCTCCTCGGCTGCCAGGATGCCTCTCCCGCTATTCGTCAAGCGGCTGCGTATGGCATTGGTGTGGCTGCCCACCATGGCGGCCAGGCCTGGGCGCCGTTGGTGGGTCAAGCCGTCGAAGTTCTCTTCAAGGCTACGCAGATCCCAGATGCGCGCAACGAGGACAATGTGTATGCTACGGAGAATGCCTGCGCTGCCATCGCCAAGATCCTGCATTTCAACTCTTCTCAAGTCGCCAACCCCGACCAGGTTGCGACACAGTGGTTTGAGACTCTGCCGGTCTTGAACGACGAGGAGGCGGCGCCCTATGCCTATGCTTTCATGACCCAGCTAATTGAAAAGTAAGTCTCTTGTCCTGACATGGCGAACTGGAAACGACTGACCCGCAAATAGGCAACATCCTGTCGTTATTTCGCAACCCGCTAAAGCTTTCTACTACGTCGCACAGGCGCTTGAGGTGGACGTTTTGAGCGGACAGACTCTCGCGCGCGTGATTGCCGCTGTCAAGAACCTGTTGCAAGCAACCGGTACTTCGCCCGACCCCGTACTGCAGCAATTTGGCCCCGAATCTCAGCAGTTGATTCGGGAGCGGTTTAGCAGTTGAAAAGTGTCGGAGGTAGTGGCTAGAGATGACATCGCTGATGGACGTAGGAGAAGGAAAAGCAAAACGTCGACTTAAGAAGGTGATGATCTACTTGGAAATCAGGATATAGATGGCATGGAACCAGAGGGAATTGACAGGAACTGGTAGGGAAATCATGGTAAGAGCGTGGGGAAATACTTGAGCACGCAATCAGGCTGTTGATGGCCTTGGTCATGTAGGGAAGAGGGCGAGAGGAGTCGAAGCGGAAATCTGAATTTGATGGAGATACCATGCACACCATAACGTTCCTCCGGCGCACGTAACCCATATCTTACACGTATAAAAACACATAAGCACTTGTAAATGACTAGGATATGTAACATGGATCGGTCCAATCTTGCCTTTTAGTTTGGGTGGGATACAGGGGAGATCGGAGGGTTGGATCTCTGCTACGTGAGCACATGTGTTGCGTCTGTGGTTGGGAAAGCTCTACAGGTACTCGAGGGTCCTTGAATAGAATACAATGGAGTTGATAGACCACCAGCATCGATCTGATACGGGCGGGTATCTGCAGTATGGCATTGTACATGGTACCCTCAATACATACCCAGATAGATGGAGGCTGATCAGGGGTCTTTTCTTGAGGGGTCCAAAGCAGCCACACCAATCTACAAACCTTGGGTCCGGGTCCCCGTTCTGAACGGGAATGGGTGCATACGTACACTACAACTTTCAAATGTGTGCCATGATTGCCATACCATCATTCATCTAACACTATACGTTTGTGTGTGTATATGTCTGTATTACGCTGCCGGCAAGGTTACTCGAGGTTTATTGCCATCCGATAGGTACTCCAAAAACATCTTGCCCTAGTACTGTAGGTATAATGCGCAAGTGTCCATCAGGGGGGGGTGTGAGGCTATTATACCTTTACCTAGTCTATTTGAGGAATAATCAAAGGTGCGACAATCGACGTCATTTGGTGGAGCAACTTGTTTATCATTGTTTGGTTTACCGATTGGTTAGGTAAGTGGTCCCTCGTCGTGGACTTTGTGGGTTCGCAATGTGCTTTTTTTTTTCTTTTTTTTCTTTTTTTTCTTTTTTTTTTTTTGGGTTCTGACAGTACTTACACTAAAAAGTAGTGTAGTGTAGGTAGTCTTTGGCAGCAATTCCGTGAGCGGAGGACGGGAGGGTGGGAGTGGGAGTCACGGGAGGAAGGAGTGTTGATGAGTAATAGCGAGAAGAAGGACGGGAACTGGACGAACCGGCGGCGGCCCGTCTCAGGTGTGCTACGAGTTTTTGTGGGGAGGCAAATGATAGGTTGAAGGCGGGCAGGGCAAAAAAAAGAAAAGAAAGAGGGTCGACGTAAAAAGGGTCAGTCAAGTCAGTCAAGACGGTCAATATGCTGGTTCGAAAAGGAGTCAATCAGGGGGGGGGGTGGGCTTTGAATGAATGTCTGTCCTGCTTTGTGTGCTGGTTTTCAATCACAAGGATAAGAGAGAGAGAGAGAGAGAGAGATCGACGGTGTACACGTGTGTAGTGTTTCTTTTTCTGTTCATCCCTTTTTCTTTGCCTGGATTTGCATTGCAAATTCGAAGAACAGAGAGTGGTTGTGAGCAGATGGGGGAAATCGATCGCTGATATGCGAATCGGGAGAAAATCCCATGTTTTGTAATGCTTTGGGCCATCGCCCATTGCTTGGGCCGGGGGAGGGAAGGGAGCATTGGGAGATCATCGGGGGGATTTCGGTGTGTTAGTGTAGACTAAGTACCTTTGACTCGCTCGTCCAGGGCTGGCCCAGCTTTTCGACTCTTGGGTGCTGGCTAGGTTAGAAAGGAACAAGCTGGATGGTTGAATCCGTCCATGCTGACTGATGAATAGTCGATCTTGCGAGTGGCGGGTATCAAAAAATGTTTCATGCATAGAGTGTTCTCGAATTTATAACATGAAGATACATGGCGGGTTTGGTGGGAAATATGTTGATGCAAGAGGAGCAAAACGCGCTGCGAAATCGAGGGCCGTTTTTGCCGAACCGAGACAAGCTCTCAGCTTTGGGCTAGTCAACGACGGTGTGCGCAAAGTGTGTCTCGTCACACACGATTGTTGTAAGTCTATTCCGCGCCATGCTTGTTTGATATTCCGTCCAGAGCGAGTCGGGCTGGTGTTTCCATTTCGAGACTGGGGAAGGCGCTGAATATATTTCAAACAATAGGTTTTCATGCGAACGCATGTCTTGCTACGTAGGTACGGTGGCAGTTTGGGGGTTGGTTTGCTAACTGTTCTCCATACTTAGTCATAGTGCGAAGATGCTGTGAAAACTAAAAAGGAAGCAAAGCCAGTGGACGAAGGAAAGGATATTTTCGTATATGTAAGCACACGAAAGAGAGCATAGGGCGATCGCGATTTCCATGCTAGGGTTCTGTCGATCGGCTGTGAGGGTGGGGAGGGGTTGACAAATAGTGTGCGTGAAAAGAATCGGGACCCCTTCGTTCGAAAGTCGGGCACACCTAACTGAACCTCACGTCGTTCAAAAACGACACTCCTCTTTTCGGAGGAGCCTCACGTTCTCGACTTTCCCGCGCACACACGCGCCCTCCCGTCCGTTATCAGGATGCGACTAGGTAGTCAAGCCAGTCCGAAAAGGTTCGGGGTGCAGCGTAATTGCTGGAAAATTCTACATAGCTGAGTGGCTCGGCTGGCGCTTCCTTGCCAGGCAGGGCAGGGCAATGCCAGGGTACAGTAGCAGGGTCTGTGCTAGCATCATGTTCACTCCACACCAAGGGAGCATCATTGCTGTGGAGTCAACCTCATGGTTAATGTCCGATAATCCGGGTGTGTCGTGGACAAAGGGTCATGGGAAGGGGGAAAATGCGCTTTCGTATTTTTTTTCTACATCTTTCATGTCCTCTTTCGGTGTGTCTTGTGCTGAGGTCATCATGTCGGAATCTGCCAAGAGACGCCGTCTTGGGGGGGAAGTTGAGGGATTGGCATAGTGACGGACTGACGTCGGCTTTGAATGCTGCCAAGTCTTTAGGTTACACAGTACATAAGGTGCAGCATGTGGCGCCATGTACCGAATTGTAGTGTATATGATGGGGCGAGGGTTTTATGTACCGTTTTCTTGGATGGGGTTTCAACTTTCTCAGGGTCCTATTCCCAAAGCGGATGGGATTTGGGGGAGGCTGTGAAGAAGGTCACGACATGTTTGCACATGATATCATTCTGACCCAACAAATTGGCGACGACGTGGACGGGGCGCGCCGAGCGGCCATGAGTCCGTAACCCCGAAATGACGGGCCGGGGTCATGGGCGACGGTTACCGAAAACAGGGCAGGGCAGGGCAGCACACATTGCAATGCCCTCATTTTGGGCCCAAAAAAGGGCGCATTTTCTCCCATTTTGCGGCGCTGGAGATGGGGCATGGGGTGGGTGGATTAGCTAACATTGGACACCCCTCTCGAGGGCCAATGGGCACAAGGAAAACCCGGGGGCCGCGGGGCCGGCGGGGGGAAGCGGTGCGGGATTGGCAGGCCCCTGTGATGTTCTCGACCGCGAGATGGTGTGAGTGGCTGCCAAGACTTGTTCAGAAAAGAGGGGCGCGCAAATATGTAGCTAGTGTAGTGTAGTGTAGGTCCCGTCTGCCATTCCACTTCGTCTGGGTGTCTGTGAGCTTCCTGAGCCTTCCTTCAGTTCCCTTTGCCGTTCGTCGGCTGGGCCGCCAAGAGGGGAACGGCGAGTACAAAGGGGCCCCGCCCTATCAGGTCTCTCTCTCCCTGAGGAAGGGCCAGTGGCTACAACCTATCAAGTGTGGATTCGCGTGTGAATGAAGCTGCAGTGAATCTGCACCGTAGGACCAACGGGTTCACTCTCATTCATAGAGTTCAAAGGCACTGACTGACTGCACTTTTGTGGTGCATGTAAGACGTGGATGCGGCCACCTGCCCATTGCATCATGGTCCAGTCCTGCGTCCAATTGTTTTCCCAAAAGCATTCGTCCTTGTGATACCCGACCCATTCCTTGGGCAACAACCTCATACTACCCTCTTTTTTCCTTTTTTTTCCTTTTTTTCCTTTTTTTCCTTTTTTTTCTTTTTTTTTTCTTTTTTGGACTTGACAGACGACCCGGGGGCTTCCCTCACGCGCTTCCCTCCAGCTTGGGCAAAGAAAGAAAGGCCTCTCTTTTTTCGCCTCTTCTCACCTTTCACAGCCCTCGGGACACACGCCGTTCGATAGACGCAACGTCACTCGTCGACCGTCCCGTCTCTGGACCACCAATCAAGACCGAGTCCTGCCAAACCCACGGCCAGAGGGGCTCCCATCGTCTTTGCTGTTAGGGCAGAGCCGGATTCCGATTCCCATCCCGTATGTTGGATCTCTCTTTTTTCTCCACGTTCCGTTGCGAAGCTGCCAGCCAAGAACCACGCACCACATCGATGCCATCCATCCCGGAAATACCCACTACATACTGCTATACACCTTGACACTACACTACACTCACTACCACATCACATCTACCTTATCCTGGTGGCCATCCAGCTAGATTGATAGTACATGCTCTCTTCACCTATTCCCGGCCCTTGTTCGTTACGCTTAGTCCATATACACTACACTGCCGGGCTTCTTGCAAGCCACCTCGGCCACCCTCCTCCTCAGCCTCCCGAGTCTAATTACACTCGTCTCCTTCCACTTATTGGTGCAGCATAGCGTCTCCATTCGTCTTTTCCCCCTCGCTCAGGGTCCTCCCCCAGTACGTCCGCATTCCACGTGCGTCCCCTCTGCACTCTGCAGCTTGCGCTTGCTTCCGTGATCCGGCGGCGTCTGGTCATCTCCGAGTCGTCCCCCCTCCATCGCGTACCTAGAAAGAAGCTGAGGTGATCCCCTGTGTCGCCCAAGCGGGCTTCTTCCATGTTCGGGTCCAAGGCAAGAAGGCTACGGACGAGCGCACTGTACGCGTAACACTCGATCGCCCGGCTCCGCTCCGTCTACCCAAATCACCACACACACTGCACCGCGTGCCCGCATGCCGGTTTCCTGGACATTCCCAGTCCCCCCCTGCGCTGCTTCGTCCTTGCTTACCCCGAGTCACACTTCACCTTCCCTGCCAAGAAGGCCCTGACTTTCTTTCTCTT
The DNA here is from genome assembly GCF_033458365.1 of Neurospora hispaniola. Lineage (NCBI taxonomy): Eukaryota > Fungi > Ascomycota > Sordariomycetes > Sordariales > Sordariaceae > Neurospora > Neurospora hispaniola. Next base: position 738,500 of record NW_026944413.1, read on the forward strand.
TCATACAGCTAACCGCTGCCTGGTCACCTAGATAACTGGCGCTGCCTTGAACACGCACACGGACACAGAGATACTTTATTCTTTTTTTCCGACAGCCAAACAAACTTCAAACCCCATGCTCGGGTCCGCCGCCACACTACATCTCCGCACGTTCTGTCCCACCTCCCGTTCCGTCTGCGTCTCCACGTCTGAGCTTCCTTCCCCGTCTGCTTGAGTGACAGCTTCGTACCGACAAGCAGGTACCAGTATCAGACGGCTTATTGATCGATGCAGCAACGACACCCACGGTCCCTCAATGTGATCACCCGACCCGGCCCTTCCTGGCGCACCACCTTTTAGCACACCTATTCTACGACCAAATCCTAAGAGAGAGAGAGAGAGAGAGAGAGAGAGAGAGCTTCATAGCTAAGAGCTTGTTTCTATTGTCAACCCAGTACGAATCGCTTGGGGCGACCGATGCAGCCACCATGAACAACAACAACTACTACGGTTCCCCGCTGTCTCCTGAGGAGCTTCAGCATCAAATGCACCAGCACCACCAGCAGCAACAGCAACAACAACAGCAGCAGCAGCAACAAAATACCAATCAACATCGCAATGCCGGCATGATGAATACGCCTCCAACTACAAATCAAGGAAACAACACGATTCACGCTTCAGATGTAACCATGTCAGGAGGAAGCGACTCTCTTGACGAAATCATCCAGCAGAACCTCGACGAAATGCATCGAAGGCGGAGTGTCCCCCAGCCCTATGGGGGCCAGAATAGGAGGTTGTCCATGTTTGATTACGCGAACCCCAACGATGGTTTCTCAGACTATCAACTCGATAATATGTCAGGAAATTATGGGGACATGACTGGCGGCATGGGCATGTCAGGCCACTCGGGCCCGTATGCAGGGCAGAACATCATGGCTATGTCGGACCACAGCGGTGGATACTCGCACATGTCGCCCAATGTTATGAGCAACATGATGACTTATTCCAACCTCAACATGTACCACTCTCCCCCGATCGAGAACCCCTATTCTTCGGCCGGACTCGACACTATTCGCACCGACTTTTCCATGGACATGAACATGGATAGTGGCTCCGTCAGCGCAGCCAGCGTTCATCCCACCCCTGGGCTTAATAAGCAGGACGACGAGATGATGACCATGGAGCAGGGCTTTGGTGGAGGTGACGATGCCAACGCCTCTCACCAGGCCCAACAAAACATGGGCGGTTTGACTCCGGCCATGACTCCGGCCATGACCCCTGCAATGACCCCGGGTGTCAGCAACTTCGCACAAGGCATGGCTACACCAGTCTCACAGGATGCGGCAAGCACGCCCGCGACAACCTTCCAGTCTCCGTCCTTATCCGCAACAACACAGACAATACGAATTGGGCCGCCGCCACCGCCGAGCGTCACCAATGCCCCCACCCCAGCGCCATCTACCTCAACCCCGTCAGGTGGAGGAGCGTCCCAGACAAAGAGCATTTACTCCAAAAGCGGTTTCGACATGCTGAGGGCGTTGTGGTATGTGGCGTCGAGGAAGGACCCAAAGCTCAAGCTCGGTGCCGTGGACATGTCTTGTGCGTTTGTCGTCTGTGATGTAACACTCAACGATTGCCCCATCATTTACGTGTCCGATAACTTCCAGAACCTTACGGGCTATAGTCGCCATGAGATTGTCGGGAGGAACTGCCGCTTCTTGCAGGCCCCCGACGGTAATGTGGAGGCTGGCACCAAGCGCGAATTTGTCGAAAACAACGCCGTATATACGCTCAAGAAGACCATCGCGGAGGGCCAGGAGATTCAGCAGAGTCTGATCAATTATCGGAAGGGCGGCAAGCCTTTCCTCAATTTGTTGACCATGATTCCCATTCCCTGGGATACCGAAGAAATCCGTTATTTCATTGGATTTCAGATCGATCTCGTGGAATGCCCTGATGCCATAATCGGCCAGGAAGGAAATGGGCCCATGCAGGTCAACTATACCCACAGCGATATCGGGCAGTACATCTGGACGCCACCTACCCAGAAGCAACTGGAGCCTGCCGACGGCCAGACTCTGGGCGTTGATGATGTTTCGACACTTTTGCAGCAATGTAATTCGAAGGGTGTTGCATCCGACTGGCACAAACAATCCTGGGATAAGATGCTTTTGGAGAATGCAGACGATGTTGTCCATGTGTTGTCGCTCAAGGGTCTCTTCTTATACCTATCTCCGGCCTGTAAGAAAGTGTTGGAGTACGATGCCAGCGACCTCGTTGGGACCTCGCTGTCCTCGATTTGCCACCCGTCCGACATCGTGCCGGTGACGAGGGAGTTGAAAGAGGCCCAGCAACACACTCCAGTCAATATAGTCTTCAGAATTCGGAGAAAGAACAGTGGTTATACCTGGTTTGAAAGTCACGGAACATTGTTCAACGAACAGGGTAAGGGTCGCAAGTGTATCATTCTTGTGGGGAGAAAACGCCCCGTTTTTGCTCTACACAGAAAGGACCTCGAACTCAACGGCGGTATTGGTGACAGCGAAATTTGGACCAAGGTCTCGACATCAGGCATGTTTCTGTTCGTTTCATCGAATGTCCGGTCGCTCCTGGATTTGCTCCCGGAGAACCTCCAAGGTACCAGCATGCAAGATCTCATGCGCAAGGAATCCAGAGCCGAGTTTGGGAGGACGATAGAGAAAGCTAGAAAGGGCAAGATCGCGAGCTGCAAGCACGAGGTGCAAAACAAGCGTGGCCAGGTGCTCCAGGCCTATACAACATTCTACCCCGGAGATGGTGGTGAGGGTCAAAGGCCAACGTTCTTGTTGGCGCAAACAAAGCTGTTGAAGGCGTCATCAAGGACACTAGCTCCCGCGACCGTAACGGTCAAGAATATGTCTCCGGGCGGTGTCCCTTTGTCGCCAATGCAAGGGATCCAGACCGACAGTGATAGTAACACTCTCATGGGCGGGATGTCGAAGTCGGGAAGCAGCGATAGTACGGGGGCCATGGTCTCAGCTCGTAGCAGTGCAGCACCCGGCCAGGATGCGGCTTTGGACGCCGATAACATATTTGACGAACTCAAGACAACGCGTTGCACCAGCTGGCAGTACGAGCTAAGGCAAATGGAGAAGGTGAATCGCATGTTGGCCGAAGAGCTGGCGCAGCTTTTGTCTAACAAGAAAAAACGGAAACGAAGAAAGGGAGGAGGTAACATGGTGAGGGACTGTGCAAATTGCCATACGAGGAACACGCCCGAATGGCGGCGTGGGCCAAGCGGGAATCGAGATCTATGCAACAGTTGTGGGTTGAGATGGGCAAAGCAGGTAAGCTATCAATTTTCTTCTTTGGATTTGTTTGCCCCCAAGTTACTAATGTGGAAAAATGGATAGACTGGGCGCGTATCGCCGCGCACCTCATCCCGAGGTGGGAATGGTGATTCGATGAGCAAGAAGAGCAATTCACCTAGTCACTCGTCGCCCCTTCATCGAGAAGTCGGCAACGATTCACCGTCTACTACCACCGCTACCAAGAACTCACCCTCTCTTCGAGGAAGTAGCACCACTGCACCCGGTACGATCACAACGGACAGCGGACCAGCAGTCGCATCGAGCGCTAGCGGAACTGGTAGTACGACTATAGCTACTTCAGCCAATTCTGCTGCATCAACCGTCAACGCCCTGGGCCCTCCTGCGACAGGTCCCAGTGGCGGCTCACCGGCTCAACATCTTCCGCCTCACCTCCAGGGAACACACCTTAACGCCCAGGCCATGCAGCGTGTACAGCAGCACAAGCAGCATCAGCAGCATCAACAGCAGCATCAACAGCATCAACAGCTTCAGCAGCATCAGTTCAACCCTCCACAAAGCCAGCCACTCCTGGAAGGCGGAAGCGGTTTCCGTGGAAGCGGAATGGAGATGACCTCAATTAGAGAAGAGATGGGCGAACATCAACAGGGCTTAAGTGTATAGGAACCACTCGGCCCATTGACTACATCGTCGACCTCTTATGACTCATCGGTCTCAAATCTGTCGTTGCCTGCAGTGGAAGTCGGTGGCCATACTGACCCCCAGCAACCTCAACTACAAGATCAAGGCCGCTGTCAGACTCAAAGGCAGGGACAACAACAACAACAACAACAACAACAACCACAACAACAACAACAACCAAAAGAACATAGTACGAGTCTACCGTCCCAGAGGCAACGGTCACACAAGGAGCTTCGTGAGTTCCATGAGTTGCATGACTCGCGGGAATGGCAGCAACAACACCAACAGCAGCAGCTTTACGCCTCACAACAACGACGATATCATGTAGAGATGCAAAAGAGGTTGCAAGACCGGCAGCAAATGCAAATACCGCAGCCGCAGCAGGAGCGGCTGTAAGAGTAACCACGCATATCATCACCGACCGAAGGGCCGAAAGACGATATTGAGTACACCAATAACCTCGGCGGCCCATCTCATGCCCATTGTCTCTACTCGCAGCTACTATACGTTACCTGGGCTTCAATACAATAGAGAACATGTGTAGAATATGAGAGGAAGACGGGCAACCAACATTCCCGGAACGGACGATGGGAAAATGCTCGAGGCCCACGCGGTCGTCAGAGAGAAAAAGGAGCAATCTTACTAGAGATTTGCAAACTTCGGATCATACCAGACCTGTATACATACATGCACACATACACGTATACGTATGTCATGATAGTTTTCTCTTCTTTTCTTTGTATGTGGAGGGTCATTCAACAGAAGAAGGCCTGCATAGTGTAGACTTTTACATCAAAGTGGCACGAGCTAGGGATGGAGTATTTTCAACAACAAGGGTAGGAAAAAGGAAAGGAAGGACAAGGATTGGTGAATGGGCATGGACAGGTTGATTTGAGTAAGAATGGTTGGTTGGTTGGTTGGTTGACAGGAGCCGGAGCGTTTAAGAAATCGGCTGCTTGCTGGCTTGACACATTGTGTTTTTCTTTTCTTTTTTGGATGTGCTTTTATATACATATATATCATCATAGTTGGTTTTGATTAGGTCGTTTATGTGCTGCATTCAAGTATGCATTCTTGAGCTCCAATCTGATGTAGTTCTCTCATGATGGTCGTTATCTTGATCTTTGACTGCACTGGTGGCATACGTTCCAGATGGAGGATATGTTGAACCAAGTGGGCATGGCATTGGGAGGAAGGCAGTTTGTCCCTTTGCTATCTTTCTGTTTGAGCAGACAGACCATGCATGGTAGGACAGGCCGCAATCGTAATTATCACCGACTAGTCGTTGTCTGGAAACGAAGGAAAAAAAAAAACTAAAAAAAAAAAAAAAAAAAAAAAAAAAAAAAAAAAAAAAAAAAAAACTCTTTCTGTTCGGTTTCAAGTGTGGATGAGTGTATTTACTTTGAGCGAGATAATCATCTCATCACAAGCTAAGTTGTTGTCTGTACGCTTTGTTTCACTTTCGCGAGTACCTACCTCCTTTACCAGACTCACAACATTGCTTTTTATGCTCTGACATTGCAAACCTTGACAACCCCAGTCACTACGACGACCATAACGGCGAAACGACGCTCTTCCCATTGTTATAGGCACCTAACTACTACTAACAGTGTTTGTTAACCTGCATAATAATTTGTTGCATTTCGAAATAATTGAGCGGGGGGTATTATCCATCCATCCATCCATCCATCCATCCATCCAGCAGTTTTTCCATTTCTCTTTTCTGCTTCTTGCACATTGCGCTAAATATTCCCTAACTCCCCAACTTATTCCCTTGTTTGAAGGGGGAAAAAAAGAAGAGATAATAATGCCAAACCATATCTGCCAACACCAACAAACACCACCACCACCACCATAGCCAGTGAAACTCCATCTACCTATCTATCGATCTATCTCGCATATCCACCCCTCCCACATAGAAGAAAGTCGACAGTGATGATAGAGAGATCTCCAGCCAAATAAATGGTTTATGTGTAGTTGGACAGAGTTGTGGCCGCGCTACGGTCCGTGATGAAAAAAGAAAAAAAGAAGAACAAAACCGATGGACAAAGCGTATCATAATGTATGAGAATAATAATGGGTATGCAAGGAGTTACCAATATGCAGAGTAGGATAGAGAAAACGCCCACTTTGTCCCCCTCCCCCCCATCCAGAGAGAACGCCCAACCCAACCAATGCCAAAGCTTGCTTCCCAACTCCTTTGTATCCATGATGTGATGTGATGTGTGACCCGGAATCGGAAAGAAAAAAATGGGAAAAACGTGACGAGATTAAAGAACAGATCCCACACCCACAAGTCCCAGCATAGCACGCCGTGTGGTAGCTGTGCTGTATATGTAGATTCAAATTCCACGCCTCCCCCTTTCATGAATACCCTCTTACCAGATCCAGTCCATCAGATGGCTCAAACCATCCCAAGAATAGACAGCCCGCGCCATTCGTAAGTTTATGTCATGATTGTATGAATCATTATCGTCGCTGCTGCTGAAAAAAATAGAGAGAAAAGGATGTCCAGAGCTAGCGCTGCAGCCTGAGCAACCATGTTTTACTGATGCCATTTACCACATGCACGCAGGTTTCATTTGCGAAGCAAACAATAGATGGTCAGAAGAAAACCGGAGTAGATGGGAAGAGGAGAGCCTGGTGGAAGAGTGAATGCCCGTGGATGATGAACAGTATGGGCTCGTTTGTTGTTGTCGGTAATGAATGTGAAATTTGCCGCATGGGGAAATGAAGAGCATGGCTCGTAACTCGCTGTCTAAGCAGCACATAAAACGAGCCTGTCTTTTCAGAAGGAGTGTAATGTGGATCGAAGAGGATGCGTCCATACCCATGCCGGTGTGTTGGCCCAGTCAAGTCAAATATGACTCTTTGCGCTTCTCGTTCCAGAGAAGCTTTCGATTCCGATGCAGCTGCTCAGAGGCAGCATTGATGTAGAATGCGATCTGCGAAATCGCTTCCTGTTGTGTCTGGTGTTTGTTGGTATGAGTTGTTCGAACGGTATCAAATGAAAGAGTATGAGAAGAAACAATGCTGAGGTCACACCATCCGCCATTATACCATTTACATGGTAAACAACATGGTGGTGGAGTGAACAAAATGCAGCTGTATGGGAAAAAATAAGCCGAAAACGTAGTGTCTCAGTGACCGCTGGTAAATGCGCCGAATGAGAACCGGAGACGATGCCGCGATGATATAAAACGAAGGATGAAAAGGAAGATGAGAAGTGAGTCTGATAGCTCAACAACTCGAGCAGTGACGAGATCTTGTAGCAGATGCAATTACAAGTGAAATGCAAGTATGCAGATCCGGTGTCGAAAAACCGGTAGCGACAAGCGTTCAACGCTTGCTTGTCATTGTTGACAAGAATTCCCAAAAGCTCAGTCAAATCTCCATGGACTCCTTTACTGCGACTTTGCCCACAACGACTCAACGGTAAGGTCCAAAAGCTCTTCACAGAAGTCGTCAAGCTCGATGATCCTAAATCGAGAACCCCATCTGGAGGTGAACTCCGGGTCCCGCCAATCTTTCGCAATGTTGTTTTTCCAGCCGTAAAGCTCGATCTTCCAGCCACGAGCTAGTGCCCGCTCGGTGTTCTTCTTGAAACCGTCCGAATACTCGGCGCACGCAGCATCACCTGTAGCGAGAACCATGGTACCGGGATTCGGAACGTCCAGAGCGCTCTGTAGAATCTTGAGGTGGAGTAGTTCATCAACGCACTGTTCACTGCGCGTTTCAGGGCCCTCTCCTGAACCTTCAGAGCGGCGACCATATTTCTTGGATTTCTTGCTCAGATCCAGAGAAGACGGCTTCGTAACACGTGAGAGAATGCACATCTCGTATTTGAGCTCCGCGGCTTCCGTCATGTAGTCTGGACGCCTGTAGCTGTGATTACTCACAGAACCTGCAACGACCCTCTTCTCAACCTTTCGGCCACGAGTGAGGATGGTATCAAAGTTCTTGAACGAGAATGGCACCTTAAGCCGCTTCTGTGGCGAAAAGCCACGGCTCTTCTTCATGGTGTCGTAGAAGCCAATGACGATGTTGGACAGATCGACAAAAATATGGACGGACTTGGATCGGACTGCGTTTGTTCCAGACGCATGTTCCTTTTGGACCTCCTTATCTTTGGCCCTCAGACCCAAGAGCTTGTCGAACAGAAGACGAGCCTTGTCTTCCTTGGTTGTCCAGTAAGCCGGATGAATGTCAACAGTGCCGAGGAGAGGATGTTTCACCTCGTAACACGTGATGCTACTGTACGGCTGAGACTTGGCCACCTGGCAGTGATTCTGTGGGCGTTGAGCTATGGTATCAACCGCTGCCTCAGCTGACCCCTTGGGTTGTCTGATTGCGGTCCTCGGACTATCGGTGCGATTTTCTTCGAGCTTGGCAACGCTGGGAGTGGAAAGCGACGTCCATGGGAAGGTGTAGTTGGCCGTCACGTGGCCATTACCGACAGGCCCATAATAGACATTGTTCGCGTAAATGATTGGATAAGGGTTGGCAAGCGGTGTCAGGTTACCAGGACCATACAAGGGCTGCGTTCCGCTGAAGGGCCCGTTGAAATTTACGTAAGTAAATCCAGCCGTGTTTCCCATGACTGGTAGAGGTGCAGACTCGGGTGTGTTGACCGCAGCCAGCGCGATGGGTGATGCAGTGTTCCCGCCGATATCCATAGCTTTGGGTTCAGATCTCGGCTGCGGTCTCTTCAATATGGTTATTGCGGGTTTCGGGAGAAGCGTGGGTGAAGGGGTCGAGTGGGAGGATCGCGGGCTCCCTGATAGAAAAGAGCGGGCGGAGCGGGCGGAAGTGTCACTGCCATGTGTAGGGCTCGTCGTAGGAGTGGGAAATCCTTGGTCTTTGACAGTTGCTGTCGCTCGTGGATCGATCTTGAGATCCTTCTTGCGCGAGTTCGTGCTCGCAGAAGCGTGGTTGAGTTTCTTGATCGCCTGAATCATGGCAGCCTCAATCTCATCGGCACTCATCGGGCATCTCGCAGTTTTCTCAGACTGCTTGGTGACCCTGGAAGATGGAGCGCTCCCACGCTGATCGGCCCGTTTTTGTTCCTTCCACTTCCGTTTAAGATCATGGCCAACTCTCTCAATGTAATCGTTAGCGGCCTGCTGGGCGTATGCGTCCGCGATCTTGGTGTCGCAACCGGCGCTTGAAGCCTTGTTACGGACAGCCCAGTATCTGCGGGCGGCTTCGGGTTCAGAGTCATCCACAAGCTTGCTCATTTCATTCTGCATGCGTACGAGCTTGGCGTAGTTAGGGTGGGACATCATGGCCACTACTTCAGGATCGGCCGTCTTCTGGAAATCGTCCCGGTTGGTAGGCTCCAAAACCGTCGAGTAGGGGATAGCCTCGAGTTTGGCAGTCATGTCGGGCTGCTCGCAGATGCGGAACTCGCACTTGGTCTTGGAGAACAAAGTTTCTTGATCGGCTAGCGAGAGTCGAGCGACGGGAACTGCGTGAGAAGAAATACGCTGAGTATATGATTCTCCCCATTTGCCGATCAGAGAAAGATCGGAGCCGAGCCGTCGGCCCTCAGGCTCATTGCGGCCAAAGAACGAAGTCGCCATGATTGGCTGAGATGCAGTTGGGCTGATGTGGCGCGGTGAAAGCCGAATTATTGTTGAAATGCTGGAAGATATGGTAAGGATAGCCTTTGGTGGACTGACGACGCGAGCACATCCAAGGAGGAAACTGAATGGTGAGGTCGAATGGATGGGGCCAGATGACCCGGCTTCTTGTCGGGGGGGTTAACCGGCGGATTGGTGGACAACTAGACGAATCACTGTGGGCTCTGTTCTAAAGCAGAGAAAGGTGATCGAGGGTAGGAGAAGGATGCTGAAGAACAAAAGGCATTGTAAAGGCACCGCCCATGCTATCAGAAAAAGAGAGTGCGTGCGACCTAGGTGTCTACCTCATGAACACCAGCAATGCAGCGCATAAGAAACAAGGAGGAAAGCAGTCGGTAGTGAGGCTGGAAGTCTGTATTTGTATAGTTGTGGGTCCCAGACTTGGATGATTCCAAAAGAGTCGACGCGCGCGCGACTGGAAAAGGGGAGATGAAGTTGAGAAAAGACGACAACAGGAAGGCGAGAGCGGCTGCGGTGGTGGGCGCGGGCGCAGGCTCGATTGACGGTACGTAATGCAAGATGGGAAAGACACCAGTGAGGCAAGCCGCGGCGTGCGTGGCGTAGCGTGCGTGAGTGAGTGAGTGACAAAAGGACGAATGCTTGCTTAGTTGCAGTGCTTGACTTGCTTGCCGAAGATATCTGAGATTGTGTGAGTTTTCAGTCACCAGAAATTCGATGGGGATTGGGAAGTTCGCTTCAGGAAGACTGACTCGGTTGAAGACTCGATCTCCAAGTATCCCGGGGCGGCAAAGATGGTGCAGTGAGGAGGGGAATGGAAGAGGGGGGGCAAATTATCGGTGGTGACTCTTGAGTTAGGTCCCGTCGGTGGCAGTGAATGAGTGGGTGGGCCCCCAACAGCAAGAGGCCCAGCCGGCCGGGGATCGGGCCAGACGGAAGCTGGCTCCGGCACCAGCTGGCAGACGTGTGAGCTGTTGGCCGTTTGCTTCCAAAGCGGACCGTCGAGGTTGACGACGAGAGTGTCTGGCCGACTGATTGGAAGATAGTTCTCTCGATCCATTGCACCCTTTTTCAAGCCCAAGCTCGCTGCAGGCCGCAGAGCCTCAAAAGCCCCTGTAGTGTAGACACTCGCACGTTGACAGGTATATGCTTACGCAGTACAAGTACCGCGTCCATTGCACTATAGATCGCTGTCTAGTGTAGGCTGTCTCACAAGCTACCCTGTCACAAGCATACACAGTAAGATCGCGCCAACGATACTGGGCATGACTGGATTCAGATCGCTGAGACTGGATACCTACATACCGGGAGTGCATACTACCGTAACCCATCTGCATCCGTTATCGAGCCCCTTTCATGTGATTCACGACGCTTTTTGTTTCGCTGCTTGGATTGATTTATCCTTATCAGCTTGATCAAGGTTCGAAAGGACCTACCTATGCTGCCTTGTTAACCGTTGGAGACACGGCAAACATCAACATCCTCATTGACGCAGGGGAGAATACCTATGCTTTTTGGTGATACTCCATAGTGAAAAACTTTTTTCAAAAAGCCCATCACCCGGCACAACTTTGCCCCTTTTGAGCGAAAACACCGTGTGATGTGTCAACCTTCGGCACTTGAAGATAGAAAGCCGACAAAAATCCATCAGCTAGTTTGGAAAACTAGTTTGGAAATTGGAATTAACGATATACTCCCAAGCATATTCAGCAGCTCTAACCAGGCAACTCCCTCTGCCAAACATCCGAGTTCCGTATATTCTTTTTGATTCCCAACAGAAAACAACATGCAGAACAGTGGCTAAAAACAAAACCATGTGATGGCCAAGGTATCGCCTACTGAGTAATACTGACAGAGGAGACTTCAGGGCTAACCCAAGTAAACGGCGCCGTCCCAACCAAAAACCCATCCATCTTGAACGCTCCCAGTAGGGCAAACCTACTCCGTTCCTTTGCTACAAGTGACCTCAACCTCAACTTGGCTTGGGATCCAAAGGTTTCTAAGCCTTCAACCCCGTCGCCTTGACGCTCGTCAAACCCTTTGCATCGGCCAGAAAAGCCTCCTCCAACTGTTTCCTTTCCTCCTCCGTAACCAAGCCCTTCTTGATCTGATCCTCAAGCCACCACCTTAAACTCTTCTTCCTAATCTCCGCCTCCGTTAGCCCCTTGTTCTCCTCCTTACTTTGCCTCATCATCTCTTCCCACTCCTCCCTGCCCCCTAGCAATTCCTCCAAATGCTTCGTCCCCTTCTGCATCTGCTCGCACCACTGAAGGATGCCCTCCTCCAGCAGACTCAGTGCCTTTTTGTGCTCATCCCCCTCGCCAATCGCCTTTGCCTCGGCGGTTTTGGCAGCTTTGCGCTTGTTTGCCTCTTCCTGCAGCGCCTCATCCCGTTCCTTCCTCTTGCGCCTCCGCTCCTCCTTGAGAGCTTTGATGCTCTCCCAGTGAACACTGTGACCCAATCCAGCGTACTGCTCCGCCACGCCACCATTGCGAACAGAAGCCCGATTAAGGGGTGGCGCGGTGAAAAAGAGGACACGTCCTTGGTCGTCCGTCTGAAACTGCTTCTTCACCTCCTCCGGGATCTCACTGTCGATGTTCTCGGCAAGGGTGTAGACCTCGGGGGCACGCGGCGCGTTGTACGCATTACCAGCGGCCGGACCTGGGGCGAGCTGCTGTGGCATGGTTGGCGGGTGCTGCTGCATGGGAGTTCCCATCGGAGGTGGCTGGTGGTGCCTGTTGGGCGTGGGGAAGTTGGGCGCTATTGGCGACGGCTGCGGATGAGAATGGGAGTGATGCGCTACCGGCAGGCCTATGGGGACACCAGGGTGGTGCGGTGGGCCGACTCCAAAGGGCTGTTGTTGTGGTGGTGGTGGTGGTGGTGGCGGCGGGTGCGCGTGCACCGGCCTGGAATGTGGGTGATGGGGGTCGTACTGGGGCCCGGGAGGCGGCGCCGGAGCGAGCTGGCTTTGTGTGGTCGGGGGGCCGTGGTGAATGTATTGAATTTGCTGGTAGGGCTGGTGAAGTTGTTGTTGTTGGAGTTGTTGTTGCTGCTGCGGCGGCGGCGGCGGCTGGTGTGGAGGCTGAGGAATTGGGACGTGTTGTGGCCCGGGACCGTGGTACGGAGGAGGTTGTTGGTGCGAGTAAGAAGGAGGCTGCTGGTGTGGGTAATGATGGGGGCTTGGCTGCATCGGGGGCATCCCGGGTTGATGGGGCTGCACGTGCATGGGCATGCCGGGCATTGGCTGGTGCTGGTGCTGGGGTCCTAGTGGCTGCTGATGGAGACCCTGATGGGGATGTGGTTGCAGCTGCGGTTGATACTGATGGATCGGCGGCGGCGGCGGGTGCGACTGCGGATGACCGTGAATCTGGACGATGTGAGGAGCGATGCCGTGACCCTGGGGTGGCTGCTGCTGCTGTTGCCGTGGTGCGAAATGCTGCACGTAATGTTGACCTCCAAACGCGACGTGTCCACCAGGTCCAGGCACGGGAGCGACAGAGGGATGGAATGTTGGTGTTCCTGGAACACCACCAGAGAAGGACTGACGGTGCGATGATCCGGAGCCAGGGCCAGGACCAATAGCCAGCGGCACAGGCGCGATGAATATTGGGTGAGCTTCTGGCGGAGGCGACTCCTTGTTCGAGAGATCTGTCGTCAGCTTACTACTTCACACGCTTCTTTTCCAACGCTTTCTTACTAGCCTGTCCCACACTGGAGGTAGAGGAACAGGGAGGTGTGACAAGCTTTTGTCTAATGCAAAGAAGGTTTGACGGAAGCGCGCAGGGAGACTTGTGTGTGTCGAGAATCGATGGCACGGCAAGAGGCAATGGGAACGAGAAAAAATTGCCAAGGATGAGTGAAAGAAACCTGAAAGAGGGTAACCCAGTTCAAGGGATAGTAGAGGAAGCGGCAGGAGGGGAGAAAAGTAAGACCCAAAAGGTTCAGAACAACCAATGTTGAAAGAGGAAGAAAAAAAAAAAAAAAAAAAAAAAAAAAAAAAAAAAAAAAAAAAAAAAAAGAAAAAAAAAAAAGAAAACAGTACAAGGGAGGCACTGACAGGTTGACTCTGGCACTAGCCTCGGTCTCAAACGGAAACGAAACGAGGGATGACCCGGGCGTGGGAGAGCGGGATAGGTCGAGTCGTGAAGAGTGAGGTTGCGAACGAGGAGTGAAATCAAACACAAAGGACGGGATGACAGAACCAGGAAGAAGCACCGAGGAAAAGGTGAATGGGATGGATGAATGTGGGGTTGGGAAAATTCTCAAAAGCACGCATTGTGAGCCACTTTGTTTGCTCTCTGCTCCTCTCTGGAGGGAGCGGCTCCCATGGGCCCTGGCAACCTCACAACCTCGCAACAGAAAACAGTTCAGAGAATGACGCTCAAGGAAATCAGCTTCGCTTACATTGGGCTCACGAGGGCGACGATGGACCGCCCCAATGAGGGGAGGCGCATTCGGGCTCCTCCACGTCGGTTTCGGCAAGTCGTCCGTCTCTTTGGCGTCGGCTTGCAGCAGATGCTTGATGGGACTGGGGATCTTCCTCATGGTGCGCGGCACGGGCCAGAGATCCATCTCATAGTCCTGGTCGCGAACCTCTTCGGGCAGACAGCTGGACCACGTCTTGACCTTGTTGAACTTGCATTTCTCTTCGTTGTACCGCGCCTCGCAGACGTACACCATTTTGTTATATGGCAATCCGCGAGGGCGGCCCTTGGGGTAGCGGGTAATGAACATCACGAAGCATCGGTCCTCAACTTCTTCGATCCGGTGGTCGCGATACTGGCCTGTCTTGACCACCTCGTTCTCGTAAAAGAACTTGTCATACCGATGGACCGTCTGTTCTGGGCGATAGAACCAGCAGGCGTTCACCCACTTCTGGCCAGACTTGTCCGACCACATGCGGTAGATCTGCGCGACTATGGGCTTGGAAAGATCGTTAGGGTTACGGATGTGAACCCAATCACCTATAGTCACAGTCAGTCATCTGAACTCAACATGGTTGGCGTTGGCGCTTTTCCTTGGGGCCCGGATGCATAAACACATACCCACTCGCCACAGCTCGCCTCCGTGCTCAATGCTGTCCAAGGGCAGCTTTCCATCTGCGTCGCGAAAGTCATCGTCGGGCTTGGCCTTTTCCTGCTCCGCGAGGGCGCGCGCCTCTTTTTGTAGTTCAACCGCATCTTCATACTCTTCACTCCCCTGTTCGTGGAAGAGCTTCGCATTCTCAAACATGAGTTCCAGGTCCTGGAGGACTTGGTCGAGATTTTGGTACTTTTTACGCTTGTGCTTCCTGATGATCATATCCAACGCAATCGGGTTGCGCACGGCGGCGTAATAACCCGGGCTTTCTGACTTGTCAGGGAGCCTCTGAAAGTGATTGATGCGCACATGGCCATTTTCGTTTTTGAATTTCCGCAGCCCCTTGAGTAGGGCCTGTATCCTGGCCTCTTGCGGCGTGAGGACCTTGAGGGATCTCGTGTGCTTCTTTTGGGCCTCATCATCGTCGTCATCTTGTTTCCTTCTTCGAGACCGGCCACCGCGTCTCCGTCCACGCCGGCGCCGCCCATCCGAGTCGACAGCATCTGAGTCATCCGATTCTGATTCTTCCTCCTCCTCCTCCTCCTCTTCCTCATCCTCTTCCTCTTCGGGGGTTGGCGAATCTTCAAACTCGGGTAACGGACCGTAGTCGGGGATCTCGGCGTCTTTCTCGGTAATGTCCCCCTTCTGGACGAGTTCGGCAAGCTTTTCTTTGAAAACCTCGAGCAACCGACCGGCGTCGGAGAAGATGGGGGCGGAGGGTCTATTGTATACTTGTGCGTTGTGGCATATGCGCGTCACGTCTTGAACGAATTCGTTGAAGCTTGTGTAGCTCTTTTTGCCCAGCTTGCCCTGCAGTGTTGCGAAGAAACATGGTCAGCTCGGGCTTCATGAGTGCAGGGCAGCAAAACATGTCAACCTACCCTGATGGTACTGAAGGCCATGGGGGTCTTGATAACCTCAAAGTAATCGGGAAGACTCCGCTTGTTGACTAACCTCTGGAAGCCAGAGGCAATCTCGTAGTCCCTACAGACAAGATGGTTAGCGTGCCGGCAGGTTCGCGAGGCACAGCATGAGTACCTGAGCGCAGGGGGCAGAGGGTGACTGACTCTCCATCCACCTTGATGGTGTACCGACACAGGTACTCGGACGTGTCTCTGATTAGCTGTAAGAGATCCTTGGCAGAATCACTCTCTTCTTCGTCTTCTTCGTCTTGGTCTTGGTCCTCGTCCTCGTCGTCTTCTCGGTCGTCGGCCATGTCCGCATCTTGGTCTTTGTCGGTGGGTTTGCGTGGCTCGTCGTCTTTCGCATCGACATCCTCCATGTCTACATCATCATCGACGTCGCCCTTGGCCTCGATGGACTCGCGTACCTCGATCGCGTCACGGGCCGGGGCAGCAGCCATAATATTGCTGTTGGCGTTGCTGGACTGTCGTCGCGTGGTTCTGGGGGTGGTTCTGCGGGCGGTTGTCCTGGTCGGGGCAGCAGCTGAAGACGTGGTGTTCCTCTTGGCGGGGGAGGAGTCGCCTCTGCTGGGGCGCTCGCGCAAAGTGGGCATCGCGGCTACGCAAGCTAGTGTAGGTACGCAAGCTACGGGGATGTGGTAACGGGAGGGCAGATTGTAGTGTAGAGAGCTGGGACGGTAGCGCAAGGGTGGACTCCTAGACTCCTCTCCCCGGTCGGTTTGTCTGTGTTTCTCCAAGGTGTTTCCGCCAGACAAACCAAACACGCAGCGGCAGCGGCAGCAGGTGCTCTCCCTCACACATACACGGTTCTCCACGCGCAGTCCAGAACACAGACACAGACACAGGCTCAGACGCCCGCTGGAGCCAAGCCACACCCTATGTCTAAGGTAGCAGTAGTAGTAGATCAAGTAGTTGGTTGGCGTGTTGGCTCTGTTGTTCTTGGTGGGTGTTGATTGGGGTACCGTTGCCGGGGCCGCGAGTCAGTCTGTGTGCGTCGATGGCAGAAAGAGGACGACGATCTCCGAAAAGATGCCCACCAAGGATACCTCGTGTAGAAAGTAGTGTAGTGTAGTGTAGTGATGGCTAGCTCTTCCTGGGGAAACACGCGAAACCAAGACGAGGGTCCAATTGGTGTCGATTGCTGCATTGGCAGTGACTGGTTGGGTCGCCGCCTCCAGCACTTCAGTTCCCTTGGGAGTCCACCTTAACCGCACCTTAACGTCTTAAACGTGCTATTAGACGCGCCCAACCCCCGTTAGTTGCTTAGGTAGGTAGGTTGACAGTAACGGGTTCAGTTGATCGCCTGCCACGAATGCATGACCCCTGACCATCTGTTGCATATGTACTTAGCTAAGGTTCCATGCTGTGTGGGTTGGACCGTGCGTGATTGCCGGAAGGGCCGATCCACTGCGGCCCCGAGCCCCGCGACGGGCGGGGAGGAGGGGGTGAGCCCCGGTGGGCAGCTGCTTAGCGCCTTGCTCAACGCTCGGGCGGGGCTTAAAGGCCTGGACTGCCTGTTACATTACATTACATCGATCTTGTTGAGGACTCAGCTTTACTGCATACAGGTAGGGGTAACTAGAGGTATACTACCTCTACGTACCTGTGTCATCTGTTGTACATTCCAGAGTGTCTTGACGCAACATGGCAGTCCGAAAAAAGAGGAACCGGGGTGTTTCTGCTGTGCCATACAGGTCAAAGTGTCACGTACCTCTACGGGCATGGGCGCTAATAATGTCGCCAACCCACAGTGACGTTTCACGCCCCGTTCGTTGTGGGAATTCCCCCCCCCCCCCCCCCCCCCCGGTCAGCTTGAACGGTTCCCGCATTGTACATCTAGGTAACCCCCTTGTTGATACACTACTAGTACCGTAAGCTGTAAGAATGACACCTCATCAGCAACATCAATCTTGTCACCTGGACTCTTTAGACTAACTGTTGGATGAACCAGCCAGGGCAGTTTGAGTTTGCAGCTTGCTCTCGTCCCATCTTGGTTGACATCGTGACATACTTCGATCTAGCCGCGCTTGCATGAACTGTTCCGCTTGTGTGTACCTTGACCCCTGGTTTGTCCACCTCCTCCACTTGACTATTAAAAGACCCATAATCTTTCTCTTGGAAAGGTACACCTTGAGTCTTGGGAAACCGTAGTCACAAGGAAGAGCTTACCATCCATCCTGACTTGCGCAGACAGAGCACCACACCGCCGGTACAGCCCTCCTTCCGTTCACTTCGGCGCATAGAGGTACCATATCATCCGCACCAGGACAGAAATCTGAAGCTCTTATATACCCACCAAATGCACTCTGCACTTGCGTCCCCCTAGTTGGCCAGCTTTGAATATAACTCTCGACTTTCACCCAAACCTAGATAAATCATCCACCATATCATTCAATCTCACGGCGAAGCTCTATCCAGGACATCGACCGTATCACCTATCCTCGAAGTATACTGTTGTCAACACTAGCACACCATCACCAACGCTAAGCGAGACCAATGCCGCAAATTCAATTACGCCTCAGGACCCCCAGCGGCCAAACCCGCCTCGAAGTCGACGACGAGTCCATCTTGGAAGACCTGGTGGTACAGATAAGGACGGCCACCAAGATCGACAAGTTCTCGTTGAAATATGGCTACCCCCTAAAAGATCTCGATATCAGCGATGAAGCACAGAAAGTCGTCCCTCTCAAGGACCTCAAGCTGCGCGGAGAGACAATTGTCGTGGCTCCTCTGGAAAGCGCTGCTTCATTACCTGCGGCAGAGCCAGAAAAGCCCAAGTTTACACCAAAGGGCATCGAGCCGGACGAGACGTCCATTGAGTGGCCTGAAAGAGGCGGATATCTTGGTGAGCGCTCACTCTACAAGCAAATTTTGGTTACCATATATGATTGTTCGTATGACATGCGATGAGTGTATTCTGACTGAGAAACCTGTCCTGCACAACACAGTCCTCCGCGTAATGCCCGATGACAACAGCTGCATGTGTAAGTTTCACCACCCTTCACACCCATTCATAACCCATCTCACAACCGCCCGTCCGCCCCCTTGCGCACGCACTCACTCACTCACTCTCTCATCCCATTCATCCCACTCATTCACTCGCTCACTTTCTCACCTCTGACAACAATAACAGTCACAGCAGTAGGCGGCGCCCTCTCCATCGCCAACCCGTCCGCCGTCCTTCGTTGCCAAGTATCCGACTACATCCTCTCCCACCCCACCGAGTACACGGCCGCGATCCTTGGCTCCCCGCCTTCGGTCTACGCCTCCCGCATGCTGCAGTCAGACGTCTGGGGCGGCGCCATTGAGCTGTCCATCCTCTCGGACATTTACAACATTGAAATCTCGTCTATCGACGTCAAGTCCCTCCGAGTTGACCGGTTCGGCGAGGGCAAGAGCCTGAGAATCCTGATTCTCTACTCGGGCATCCACTACGACCGCATCGCCTTTGCCATGGATCTGAGTTATCCCGTCGAGGTGGACGTGACGAAGTGGAGCACGGAGGACGAGGAGGTGTTGGATAAGGCGAGAAAGTTGGCGGAGCAGCTGCAGCGGATGCATTATTATACGGACACGACGGATTTTGTGATCAAGTGTGAGATGGATGGGTGTGGATGGATTGGACAGGGGACGAAGGATGCGGCGAAGCATGAGAGGGAGACGGGGCATGGGAGGTTTGGGGAGATGGAGATTAAGTGAGGATGAGCAGGGAGGAAGGAAAAAAGATAGAAGCGAAAATGGACAAAGGACGGGGCAAGAAAGGTGAAGGGGATGATGGGAGGGGGGCGATGTGAACAACGCGGGAACTCGCCTGGTTAGGCGGTCGGAAGCCGAATGTTGAGTGTCTCCAAGGGGTTCATATATACAATCGCACTTGTACCTGCGTCTCGTACATAATGATATGCCGATTAACATTTTCAATTATTGCATGTATGTTCCTGGTGGTATACATAGTACTCCCCATCCTCCATCTACGCGGCGCCATGCCATGTCCGTTGGTGCACGTCCTGCCGCCCGGTTCGGATCCCGCACCAACGTCACACAGAGTGGAGACCCGAGAATCCGGGGAAACGGCGGGGGTGCCTACGGTCGGTGTGCGCCGCCGGGGGACCCACTATTCGATGCTACGTACTGTGTCGAATCCTTCCATCTCCGGGCGTGAAAATGGTCACAAAGAAAAAAAAGAATCCTAGACTCTCATATTTTTTATCTCAAGTCGTGTTCAGTCGGTCCAGCGAAGTTTAATTTGTGGAGACCAGGTCAAAGGAACGCAGCTGTTACATACCTACCTTATCAACCGGACCGGACAGGAGGCCGAGCCCAGAATTCGTCACGGGTACCTCGGCATCTCTCCAGCTAGGTATCTCTACTAGGGTAGGACCTGTTTGGCCTAACACCAACGGGAGTGCCTACGACATTCCATGTCACCAACTTCACGCTCAAACATCTGGATGTTGGATTTGGTTCCTGGTGTTGAAATCAAGCTCTGACGAGCGACAGCCAATCGGATCACCACCGTCCCAGACAGACAGCCAGAAACCAAAGCCCCGAGCGCGGAACTGAAGCTGAAGCGCTGCAGGCCAGGTGTCCCGCGCAGTGAGCCCAGTGTTTCAGGACACACGATTGGCTAGACCTCGGCCCTACGGCGGCAGTGGTATGGTACACAGCGCACCATGTCCGCCGACTTCTGGGCCGGATACGTCTCCGGCGCCATAGGCATCGTCATCGGCAACCCGCTTGACATTCTCAAGGTCCGCCTCCAAGCCGG
Organism: Neurospora hispaniola; assembly: GCF_033458365.1. Taxonomy (NCBI): domain Eukaryota; kingdom Fungi; phylum Ascomycota; class Sordariomycetes; order Sordariales; family Sordariaceae; genus Neurospora; species Neurospora hispaniola. The sequence goes on from NW_026944413.1 coordinate 758,838, forward strand.
CGGCTCTTCCTCGTCGTCTTCCCCCTCTTCTTCCCTACCCACCCCAATCCCAAACTCAACCCCGTCACCACCACCCACCTCAGGCACACCAACAACAACCTCGTGGATCCGGCCCTTCCTCAGGGGCACTGCTGCCCCGGTCCTCGGCTACGGCGCCCTCAACGCGCTCTTATTCGTCTCCTACAACAGAACCGAATCAGCCATCAACCACTTTGTTTTCGGAATCGACCCCTCTCTGCCTTTACAAACGGGGGTCAACCTCTGGAGTACCTGGATCGCGGGCGCCGTAGGCGGGTTGGCTACGTGGGTGGTGAGCACGCCTACCGAGTTGATCAAGTGTCGGGTTCAACTTGCAGAGGAGCAGCAGGGGCAAAGATCGAGGGGGACCCAAGGTAGTAGTAGTAGGGGGGGAATAGGAATAGTAGGAACTGAGAAAGGGTCATCGTCATGGCAAGTAACCAAACACGTCCTTCGCACCCAAGGAATCAAAGGCCTTTACTTTGGCGGGGCGGTGACGGCGCTGAGGGATAGTATCGGGTACGGTTTCTATTTTTGGAGTTATGAGTTGAGTTCGAGATGGATGGTGGCTGCTGCTTCTTCTTCTTCTTCTTCTTCTTCTTCTTCTTCTTCTTCTTCTTCTTCTTCTTCTTCTTCTTCTTCCTCTTCCTCTTCTTCTCAGGCCGGAGGTATCTTGACCTCCGAAGCAGCCCGCGTCCTTCTCTGCGGTGGACTGGCGGGAATCATCACTTGGGCGAGCATTTTCCCCCTGGACGTGATCAAGACACGGGTTCAGACCCAGGGGATCCTTCCACTTCCAGCTTCGGGTTCGGGTGTTATCGAAACCCAAGGGGAGCAAACTGCACTCTTGGACAGAACGGCGAGCCGGCGGAAGCAAAGGCCATTGGGAGCTTGGGAAATCGCCAAGCTGACCTACAGAGAGGGCGGGGTCAAGCCGTTCTTTAGGGGGTTGGCGGTCTGTAGTGTCAGGGCTTTCATCGTCAATGCTGTGCAGTGGGCAATGTATGAGTGGATCATGACGGAACTTGGGCAGGGCAGGAGGGCGAAGGCATCGGGCACCGGTGGTGTCGAACCGGGAACTTTGGGAAGCGGCGAGCTTGCTGGGATGGGTGCTGCTTGAGGTGCAGTGGACTGCAATTCTTTGCTAGCAACGACGTACAATACACGCTGCCTTCATTTAGCGGAAAGAGATCAGGGTCAATGCTGTGTAATGACCAACTGGATATTCTTTTTCTTCTTTTCTTTTGATGGAAATACACCTAAGGCCATCACGTCAACAATGGCCCCATCACCTCTGTTAGTGGCCGTCATAAATCAGATGGAAAGGGAATGTCGATTCCCCTTCAGCCAAGCAGCCGTAACGTTCCTACCAAGCATGTACAGTCAAACAGTAGGACATCAGGCAAAATATCTGACGGGATCAAAGATTGTACAGAACTGAAAAGAACTCGATTCTCCAGGATAACAGATTGACTAAAACCGTTTATTTGGGGGCGGCTGCGTTATATTCACCTCTCCGTACCAGGGCAGTCCTGAACTCCTTCTGCGTCAGCCATCGTCGTGATCGCTTCCTTCTACCGCACATGGCGTGCATTCGACTATATAGACCAGTGCCTTCTCCAATTTAGGTCGTGCAGGTAAGCATGATGCAGGCCTTTAGCAACCAGTCCCGACAGTAGAACGCCCACACATCGTTACCATCTTGCACAGGTCGTGTTACTTAATTGTACTTGTTTTTCCTCATTGCAAGTCGCTATCGTATCTCTCCCACTGTGCCCGGAATAAAGAGGACTACAACTCATTTCTAAGCGAGCGGGAGTTCACGCGAACATAGTTGCGGCAGCTCCTGCCCCCCATCTAACAGTCTCGCTGAGCTGACCAAAGTAAACCAGCAAACAGGTCACCTATTTAAACATACACGCACAACTCCGCCAACTCCCTGCAAACTCAACGCAATGATCCTGGAGCTACAGGCTGGGTATCAGATCCTACCAGCATTATCGACGCGAAGGTAGGAGAAGCGCGCACACCGCGACCTTACATCACAACCTATTTGTAACCCTTATTAGAATCCGTTCAAAAGAAAAGAGGAAAGCAAAAGTCAGGAGAAGTGCACTTACGCAGTCGCTGTCGTTTTTCCCCTGCGGGATGCCCATCTCCTCAAAAGTAGCCGGTCCGTTTCCGACAGTCTTGCCATCGGGATGCTCAATGTTGGATTTCCCACCAGCGCCCCCGTGCCCCGGCAGCCTTGTCGTACTGGCTGCACTCGGCGTCGGACTCGCGGAAGGCCCAGGGCTATGGGTAGGTTTACTATGTGGGTGAGGCGGTTGGTGTTGCTGTACTGGCGGTGCGCTTGCTATCCTTCCGATTCCAGCTCCAGATGGACCTTGGCCTCCATTCGAACCCGGTCTGCCTCCCGTAGCTAGACTGTCCAATCTATCTGGCCTTGGCATGGGACCACCGTTCCCGGGAGTCGGAGTGCCGGTCGGGAACCGCCCAGGCATAGGAGGAGCACCCTGCCCATGACCGTAAGCATCGCTGTTTGGTCTGCTGCTGTTTGTCCTAGAGCCATAGCCTGGTTGCGCGCCACCACTCATCACGGGCGGAAGGCCTGGACTCTGTTGAGGACTATGCATGGCACCTCCAACCTGCTGAGCCGGAGGATAATTGCCAGCATTCGGATTGGGCTTCTGCAGTCTTTGTCTCATGGGATCGCCAATGGGTGCAGCGGAGGGCGGAATGCCGGGACCAGCACCTCCACTCATCCGCTGTGGCGAGGGTCCGGGACCGACATCATGCGGAGGACGATAGCTGTTTTGTCTGTAATCAGGTCGAGGGCCGGAGCCAGGGCCAGGGCCAGGACCGGGACTGGGCTGTCTATATCCAGGTGAGACTTGTGGTTCCCAAGCACCAACTGCCCCGGGAGGAACTCGGCCTCGGGGCCCGGGGCCTTGTGGTGCAGAAGAACCGTTGGCTGAGTTAGGCCGGATCCCGAAAGCGCTCATTGGCCGGTCGGCATGTGGACCACCCGAGCTTGATGACGGGCGGATTCCCGGGTTGAAATGAGGTGCTAGGGGTTTCGCAGACAGATAGTTCTGCTGCATGTGTGGTGGAGGAGACGGGTGACGCATATCGTCTTCCGGATACGGTGCGGTGTTAGTACGCGCTCTGAGCGGCGGAGGCCTAGTGTCCTCGGGATACGGTGCCGTGGACTTGGACCGCAAGGTCAGGTTCAGGTTCAGGTTCGGGTTCGAATCAAAATTGACCGTAAAGGCAGGCGGTCTATTCGCGTTTCGTGTAGGATCCGGAAAGTCAATCTGATCATGGCCGATTGCCGATCCCTGAGACGCTTTGACAGGAACTGGAGGCACGTTGTCGCCGGGATCACCCTCACTCAGGGTAGGCAACACTTCCGTGGGTCTTGAGAACCGCTCAGGGCGCTTGCCGCGCTGCGAGCCGTGCTGAGACTTGATACGCGTAAGTGTGGTTGTTTCGTGGTCCTGCTTCGTCAGCGTCTTGGACTGGCTCAGTGAATCCAATCTGGTCATGGCATCCTTGTTTCCATGCTCCGCCGCCTTTTCGTACCACTTTCGTGCCTCGATGACATTCTTTTGTACATGAATACCTATTTCATGATAGTATCCCATGGCAAACTCGCCTGTCGCTAAGCCGGCGTTGGCTGCATCCAGAGCGTACTTATACGCGAGTGCCTCATTTTTGGAAAAGGCACCCTCGAAGCCGAACAAAAACCACCTGCTAACACCCAACGCAGCTTCGCTTTGTCCCTGGCGGGCAGCAAGGCCGTAGTAGTGAAGGGAGTAGGTTGGATTGAAGTCGCACCCGAGCTGACTGAGTTCATACGCCTGACCCATCTTTAGCTGTGCCTTGGGAAAGCCGAGGTATGCCGCCTTCTCGATATACTGGCGAGCGACGACCAAATCAAACGGGAGAATGTCTTCGGGAATGGTAATGTCGGGAAGCTCTCGGGAAAGAAGCAAGCCGTACACATAAGCGCCCTGCGGAGAGTCCTCATCGGCCGTGTCGGCTGCAAGCTGGATCATGTCGAGGCCCTGCAGAATATCCTTGTGGAAGCCGTGCTGGCCCATGAGGTGTATCATGCCTAATCGGTAGTTGGAGGCGGTATCCTTCATCCTCACGCCGGCCTCGTAGTGCTTGATGGCGTTGGGGATGTCGTTGGAGTTTTCGTAGAGCATGCCCATGCGGTATTCGGCCCTCCCGTATCCGTTCTCTGCCGCCCTCTTGTAGTGGGCGTAGGCTTCCCGCTTGTTCTCGCGATATCCAAACTTGCCGAACTCCAGCCATTTTCCCTTCATAAAGTTCGCCTCGGGATGATCTTGGCTTGCCAGGTACTCGATGATGTTGAGAGCGTCGACGCGCAATTCGTGCTCTGTCGTAGGCGTCGATGGCCGTTCCCTTCCCTTCCCGTCACGCCTCCAGTCTCTGGCGGCGGCCTCCTGGGCTATGTCGACCCAAATCAACGAGTCGCGCGCCCATGTCACCTGCATCGAGACATTGTTGGAGTGAAGGACCAGGGTGCGGGCCTGGTAGAGGATCTCTTCCTTCTCCTCGTCGCTCGGAGGGATGTTCTCGCCCTTGACCTTGGGGAAAGGGGAGAACGAGGGTGCGTCCATGGCTGTTGACCGGGCGCCGGAGCGTTGTTGGAAAGGCTTGAACCTGTTTGTTGCCCACCAAGGTTGGGCAAGCCGTCAGCAGCAGGTCACCTTGCATTTATAGATTGCGGTATACAGCGCATCGACATGTGCCATACGCGCATAAACGCCCCACCCGAACGGAGGGATCCTGGAACTCCCCCTCTGCTGGAAGCCAGCGTACCGGTATGGACCCCCTCCCCTGGACAGGTCGGTCGGTGTGATTCAGGGTCGGGTATAGACTTACGTCTTTTCGTCTTGTCGTTGGTCCCTGTTCTTCGCACTACCGGTGGTGCCGTTGTTCTTTTGAGGATCGACTTCACGAGCTTCGAGTTCCATGCGTTGGATGTCCTTTTGCATGTTCTGAGGCACCTCTGGCATTACCCTGTAGAAACACATCGCAACATGTCCGTTAGCCTCTCAGCGCTCGCCGTTCAGCGGCTCAGCCCTCCACTCAGCCCTTTTCCACCTGCTGGCGGAGCCTTGTAGCAGATTCGTCATTTCGCAAGCCATGCAACTCCGGTCCAATATTACTATGTAGATCGGACCCGACGGCGCAAAATGTAGTTGATAATTTGCGCTCAAATTGACGAGGCACTTGTAGGGCGGGCAAGAAAGTGGCTTACCGTTGCGGGGCTGGTGCGACAACTTCGGGCATGAAGTAGTCATCATAGCCTCCAGGGACAAACGTTGCGCCCAAGGTAGGCATTTCGGGGGAGTCTTTTTCTGTAAATAGGGCCAGGGGCAACAGTGGTGACAATGGCTCCAATGGCTTGGCCGCGACTGTATAAGTTCCCGAAAACGTAGGTATTCGTCAGCACATCCGCCCACTATGTCCAGAATGTCCGGTCTGACAACTTTAACAGTAAATCCCGTCCAAAAGCATACAGTAGTAGTAGTGTGAGCAGCGGCTCCCCCACTTCCGGTGTCGTGGTAGAAATGTAAGGTATGTAGAGGTATGTAGCGTAGTGGGTTCAAGCTTTGTCGTTATGACGGCCGCAAAGAGAGAAAGGGAGAGAGGGGTTGCGGGGACGTTTGCAGGGGAACTTTAGCAAGTCAGGAGGGGCGCCAAGTTGAAGCTTCGGTGTACTATATGGTAGTCTTCCACTACTTGTACAGGTAGACGTGGGATGCTGCGATTGTATTGGTCTCGTCCGGTGTCTTTGATGATGTCGATGGTTGCGATGACTGAAAAAGTCAAAGAAAAGAGAAGCTTGGTATGTCGAGAACGGAGGAGAATGCTTCCTATACGAAAGCAAGCAAGTCTCAAGAAAAAAGGTCTCTTGTCTCGAAGGGAGCGCCCGTGATCTCTCGACAGCTCGGCACAGCCAGGCAGGGCGACCCGCATAATAAAATGGAATGGCACGGAGCAAGGTGAGGTAGGGTACCCATAACTTCAACAAAGCAAGGGTGAAGGTCTCGAAGAGCTTGCTTGGCTTACGCCCCTTGGGACAGGCAATATGCAGTTCCAGAGTGCTCTATGGGTGATGGTGTGTGTAGCGAGTGTATGTTGCGGATGCCAAATCCGGGTCTCGCACGGGATGCGACCAACGTCCAATTTCATGGCCCAGCGGACCAGCCCAAATCCAGCGGCAACAGTGTGGCTTGGTGCCTGACTCTATTTTTGAATCGCCTCCTAGAGTGTATCGAGAGTGAAGATGGTAGTGTTGGTTGCGGATTTTGAACACCTTCATATCTCCCACTGCCTCGCCTGGTTTGCTCGCAACTGGAGAAGAGCCTCAACTCAACTCTGGAGCGAGGTGTATAAGCAGTGTACTGTGCCATGTACATACGGCGATAGAGTGACTCTGCCCTGCTGTGCCTCTGTCGATGGCAACTTGGCGGCCGCTGGGAGTTTGTGCTCGACGCTCTCGGCCCCTGACTGGTCAAGTGCGTCGAATATTCGGTGCATGTGAGACCTCCACATTCCCATAGTTACAAGTAGGTAGTACCCAGTGCCAGTCCGAACACCCACGCTTGTTGTCCGCCCTCATAGACATGACGGATGCAAACACTATAAGAATAGCGCTCCAAGGCGAGTATCTACATACCTTTTGAGCGCGAGGCTTTGACGTTAGCCTCCTGGAGGGTTAAAGTCTGTTTTGTCCGGGACGTCATCGTGATCGTGGACCTCTGCGTTTGAAGCGCCACTGTCGACGGTAGGTAGGTAGTTCTGACAGGAAGCAAGATCTAGGTTGTAGTAGAGTGGAAGCAACAAAGAAGAGAAAACCTGTAAGGAGGAGCGAGTAAAGATATCGAGGTTGTGGATCTAGGTCTCGAAGTAGGAGGTCGTGTCCAGGGATGACATTCTGGAACATTACTAGTCGAGGGGAGTTCACATCATGTTTTAGATCGTGCAAGTTGAACAAACCAAGTCAAGTTCACCGGAAGAAATTTCCAGCTCTCTTCATCCTTTTCGGGCAAGTGCGCATCTCGTCAACCGCATCAGTCAGCATCGATTCCCTTGGATTACATGCCACAAGCCCTGTGAGCGGAACTGGAGGCGTAACACGACCCCGTTGAGTGAGACTCGTTCGTGCCTTCTGCGCAAAAGAGTGTACAAGTACACTAGTGTAAAATGGCCATCAAGGTACAGGAACTACCTAAGTAAAAAGCCGCTATCACAACACGCTATCGATAAGCTATTCCACCGAGAAGGAACAAACCCGTGCACGAGCCAGCTGCTCCAATCACCTGCAGCTGGCGGGGTCGTGGAGCTCGACCCAGCACTCAGTGGGCGCATGCCAAGCAAGCTGGCTACAGTACAGCTCCCACTTACCAAAACGTCACCCCGTCAGCCTGCCGCCGTGACGTCCCCGGGCAAGACAGCAGCATCCAACCGTCAGCCTCGACACCAAACTACGTACCTACATCCACTGCCTCGTTTCCCAATACAAGCCAAGATCACTGTACCAACAAACTCGACGACAAACCAGACAACATCGCCGGTCTACCTAGTACCACAACAATATCAACTCGGAATCAGAATACGCATACGCGACGCATTTACCCAACCGTCACATCCATTTGCCGCCCGCGATAGCTTCAAAAACCACCTCGAAGCTAGAACATCAAACGAACCTCGACTTGCCGCACCCTCAGATCACCACCACATCACCACAGCCAGACACCACCACCACCCAACATGGCAGAACGACAACTCACCCAAATCCTCACCCAACTCCAGACCTCGGCCTCCTCCCTCTCCTACACCGACTCCTCCGCCCTCCTCTCCAAAGCCAAGCTCTTGCTTCTCCAACTCAACGCGCTGACCCCGACCGCGCCCGGCTCCGCCTCCAACCCCTCCCTCTTCTCTCTCGCCCGCCAAGTCTACGAGCAAGGTGCCCTGGCCTCGATCCGCGCCAAGAACCCCGACGCCTTTTTGCGCTACGTCAGCCAGCTCCAAGGGTTCTACGAGCTCGAGAGTACTGTCGGTACCGGTGCCGCTGGTGGCAGGATTGCCGGTGCGGACGCAAACAGGGAGGAGAAGAACAAGGTCACGGGCTTGTATTTGCTGCTGCTGTTGACGCAGGGACAGTATGCCGAGTTCCATAGCGAGCTGGAGGCGCTGAGCACGAGGCTGGGTGGCGCCACGCGCGAGCTGGAGGCGGATAGATATCTCGGGTATCCCATCAAGCTGGAGCGGTGGCTGATGGAGGGGAGCTATGATCGTGTATGGAAGGCAATGAAGAAGGGGGAGGTTCCTTGTGAGGAGTATGGAGTTTTTTCCGAGGTTCGTGGGTTTTCTTTTCTTGCGTCTTGCTTTCTTTACCTTTTCCTCCTAGGTCCTTCTCTCTCGCTCCACCCCCAGCAACGATATCATTCTTGATCATTTAGACCACATTAATCACTAACCACCACACCCTACTGCCAACAGATCCTCACTTTCCAAATCCGCTCCGAAATCGCCTCCTCCTCCGAGCGCGCCTACCCCTCGCTTCCCATCTCCTCCACCAAGTCGCTCCTCTTCCTCGAGTCCGAGGGCGAAGTGGTCGAGTTCGCCCGCTCCCGCGGCTGGGTACTCAAGGACGGCCACATCTACTTCCCGTCTGCTGAGCCGACGACGGAGGAGGCCGGTGCCGAGCAGGAGAAGCCCTTCAGCCGGTTGATCATTGAGAATACGCTGGGCTATGCTAGGGAGTTGGAGACGATCGTCTAAACAGTAGAAAAACAACAAAGTGGCTGGCCGGTGTGGCATGGGTTGGGTTGGGTTGGTTTACGCAAGCGTTTTTAAACGATGGTCCTTAGAGGTTTAGCTACATAGGCAGAACAGAGGCCACGTACAGATACACTACTTACCGTTGTGTTCCGTGTGTCGCCTATATGTATACACAAACGTGATGAACAATATCACGGCTTGCGTCTGGCATAGTATTATCTAATCGACAGTTCAGGTGACAACGACTTTTATGTTCGGGTTATAGCACACGAACTTACTTGGTGGCAGGCAGTAATTGTTATGCAACAGGCGCGTCCAAAATGGTTTTGTCTTTCCTTTTCTCTTCTCCCCTGTTCTTCCTGCAGAAGAAAGCAAGAAACGCGATCATTATACCTACTTTAACTGTACTTTAACTACTACTTTACTTGTCATCAAAACCCCCTTCATCGTGCAGCACCCACCGCATACACACCCACCCCTTTTAAGCAAACAGCTTCAGGCCACTACCGTGCTTTCCGACCTCGCAAACCTCGCAGACTGTGCACACCGTGCCCTTGTACTTGGTGTGGTACTTGGCTCCGTCAAATGCGCACTCCTCGTAAGGGGTACCGCTGTAGATGGGCGTGAAGCTGGCAGCGCAGATCTCAAACTCGGCAAACTGATCGAACTCGATCTCCACGGCGTCGTGAGGGTTGCGCTCGCATTGCGCCTTGGTTCTCTTGGCCTGTTATTTTTCAAACATGTCAGTGTCTCTACCCAAAAAACAAAAGGGTAAGGTTATGTAGGTGATCACATACGCTCTCAGTGATCTTGGTGGCTCCTCCGTTGGCCAATATCCTGTTGGCGAAGCTAAGGGCGGAGCTGTAGTTCTTGCTCCGCACAGCCAGGTTCATTGCGTTAAGCAAGGCAAGCTGGCGATGGGGAACCTCGATCTTGGGAATGGTGAAGTAGGCCGACAGTTCCAAGCTCCGCTTCTGGAGCGAGGGATCGCTGTTGACCTGGTCCGGAGAACCGAGTTGCCTGCGGGCCAACTCGATGGACATGGCAACCGAGTACTCGCAGGCTGAAGCGATGAGCTTCTTGGCCTCAGCCACCTCCCCATCACTGCCTACAGCGTTGACAAGGACGGAATGCAGAATGCCCTTGAAGATCTTGACACCATCCTCGAGCTTGTTCGCCCTCATCGCGTCATAACCGCGCTGCAGGTCATTAGAAGCAAGGTACTCGAGGTCCCTAGGGATGATAGGGAGAACCTTCCTGGGATCCGTCTCCTCGGGATTCCTGCGGACGTAGTTGACGAGAGGGTCCAGGCTAGCCGCGGCAGGGAGATAAGTCTTGGATGCCTGGTAAACCTCCAAGAAGCGAGGCTTGAGCGGAGCAAAGTTGACAGCGCCAACCTGGCGGTTGAGCAGCTGCATTGCCGACTCAAAAGAACCACCAGCGACGTGATCAACTGCAAGCGGTGAGTTCCGGGACCACAGATCTGCTTCACTGCTTGCAGCACCGCCGGCATCCGCGCTCTCCACGTTGACGAAGCCCTCCTCGACTTCAGGAACAATGTCATCACCCATGTCCCAGCCCGCAGCATCTTCGTCCTCATCGCCTTCAGCAAGAGCACCGGCCTTCTTGGTCGCAGGCTCATCGGCACCACCCTCTTCAAGACCTAAACCGTTGGGAGCGGCAGAGGGCTGGTCTTCCAGAGACAAGCCCTCAACCTCGCCAAGCAGGGCCTTTTCGAAGAAGGACTGCGAGGCCGCCTTTGTTGGCCAATTAGCCTTGTATGTGGGAACCACGGGCTTGGGCGGAGTAAGGGGTTCACCCAGGGTGGGCATCGAGAGCTGGTCTTCTGTAAGGCCAGTAGCCTCGAAAATTTCCTGGCACTCGTCCTCAAGCCCGTGAGACTTGGCAGTCATGTAGGCCAGGGGGTACAAATCGATTTCCTTGAACATCTGGATTCGGTCCTGGACCTCTCCCAGATAAAGGGCGTTCTGGAATCTCGAAGTGAAGTCACCACGGTGCTCAGCAATCTTGGCCATCCTCGAGAGCTTGTCATGGTCGCCGGTGGTGAGGTAGAGGAACGAAAGCTTGTCAAAGTGTTTGAGCTTCTGGTAGCACATCTCCACGATCTGGTGGTTACCATGGGCGAGGGCCTCCTGGCTAAGTCTCGTCCAGAGCTTGGGCTTGTCCAGTTGCTTGGCCATCTCAACGGCGACCTCGAGATTACCGCACTCAATGGCAAGCTCGAACCTGGTAGTAGGATCCTGGACGAACTGGAGCGCAATCTCAGGATAGCCCTTCTTCTGAAGGTAGGCAATGATTGACTGGCCAACCAAGCTCGAGTTCTGGATAATGTGTAGCATTTCCTCGTAGTTACGCTTGACTAGCGCAAGCTTGAAGCGGTACTCGGTGGGGTCAATCTGCAAAATCTTGGGCTTCGCAGCACGATCAAGGCAGTACACGTTTCTACCCTTGACACGGGTGAGGTAAACAGTCTGGTCGAGGGTACAAACGATGCCGTTATCGCCATTAAGAAGCGTGTACTTGACGTGGTTGAGAGTCGAGTAGAGCAGAACACCGGCGTCATCCCACGCAGCACTCTTGAGACGGATAGTCTCATGTAGAGTGCTAACCTGCTCCAGGGTCTTGGTCACAATTGTCACATTGTGCTTGCTGAGCAGAGCGGCGTAAAGACCATCGTTAGACCAGACAACGTATTTGACGCCAGTTACAGCCAGCTCGGCAGTGCTCTTTCTCTGCTGGATATCGTAGAGGTGAACAGCGGTCGGAGTAATGATGAGGAGGTTGCCGGTGCCGCCAAAGTAGATGTCGGTAGTGCCAACAGGGGGCTTGAACGATCGCGTGGTGTTGTTGGTCAAGTCCTTGATATCGACGGTCTGGGTGGCAGTGTTGAGAACAGCGAAACGGTTGCGAGCCACAAACACAGCGGAGTTGCCCTGGCCCCGCTTGGATTCTGTGGGTTCGATAGCTCCAGAACCATCGCGAGGAAGGGTGATGAGCTCGTACGATCCACCATCCGCCGGGGAAGTGACCAAGATTGACCTCTCCGCGGGGTTGTAGGAGAGCGTTCTTGGGGGCACCCAAGGGCTTCCGAGCTTCTTGAGCGACAAAAGCGTGGGCGATTCGACATTCTTCTGGAAGTCGTACATCTTGACGTGCTTCTCCTTGGTAATGTAAAAGATGTTGTTCTGATAAACGGCAGAAGCGGGCCTCTCGCGCTCGAGCTTGAACACCATAACACCATTGTCGTGACCAGCAGCGAACAAGTTGATTTCCGGATGAGCAGCGATGACCCAGATCCTATCGTTCTCCCGCTTAAAGGTGTTGACTACGGTACGCTTGTTAAGATCCCATACGCGAATCGTCTTGTCCTCGCCGGCCGAAAGGATGAGGTCCTGGTGGGGGTGGAAAAGACAGCCGCTGGCGTTCTGGAAATGGCCGCGGCAGGTATCGACTTCCCACTATGGATGGTTGGTTCAGTCAGCAAGTTGTCATCAGATGCACAAATCCTCACAACACGTACAGCCTTGGTCTCGCTCATGCGCCACAGCTTGATAAGGCGGTCGTCACCGGCGGACACAATCAAGGGCATAGTGGGGTGGAAGGCAACCCAGTTCACACCGCGGTCGTGGCCCTCGAGAACGAACTTGACAACGGCGTCGGTATTGCCGAACATGTCGGTCTGGTTGGCATTGGCGCGAGCAACTTGGTCCTCGAAGGACATGGACGTAGGCGCGGAGTGCTTCTTGCGCAGGCCCGAGACTGTGACAAGACAAAATGGTCAGCCATCCTTGTATTCCGCAGATATCCATGCCATCTTTCCCGGCCAAGGCACCACGTACTATCCCAAACGCGAACAGTCTGGTCGAGGGAGGCGGAAACGATGAGGTCCTCCTTGGGATGGAACTGGGCGCACATGACGTAGTGGTTGTGGCCCGTCATGGTGCAAAGCAGGGAGCGGTTCTGCCAGTTCCATATCCGAATCGTCTGGTCGTCACTAGCACTAACAATCCAAGGAAGCTCGTGGTGGAAGAAGACGGTGCGGATGTAGTCCAAGTGGCCGTTGAGTGTAAAGAGGCAGCGCCGAGTCTGGAGAGACCAGACCTTGATCTTGTAGTCGTCACCGCCAGATACGAAGAGGGGCTGTAACGGATGTGTAAGCTAGTTGTCGATAACTCGGGTTCGGCGCATCGAGGGAACAGGGAGCTCACCTGTGTCTTGTGGAAATCAACGCCGCGGACGGGGCCATCGTGCTCTTCGAATCGGTCAATCAGGGTACCCATGCGGTAGTCCCATAGCTGAATGGTGGAGGAGTGGAGGGAGACGAGAATCCATGGTCTGGAGGCAAGGCCATGTTAGTTTCGCGTTTGGTTTTCTTGACAAGCGTAGACATCAAGACCCAAGGGTTAAGTGACGGGGGAGCTTCTGCTCTTTCGGGGGACGGAGAGGCTGACCGTTTAGGGTGGAAGGCGATGCCCTTTGCTCGCGACGACTTGGACTCGAACTGCGCACAGGGGTAAGGTAAGATGTTAGACACGCTCGAGCTGGGGAGAAGGCGCATGGAGAGTGGACGACAAACAACGTACTTTGGTGAGCATTCCCGAGGAGGCCTGCATCTTGCCAGTGGCTTTAAGGGGAGCACAGCCTAAGCTCCCGGCATCAACGTGGGAAAGGTGGATTAAGTATTTAAGTGGGAGACGGGGGGAATTAGGACGCGATCAGCCGAGACACCGTGAAGTCGCAAAATACTATGGCAGATGGGAATTGCCGTTCGGGGGGTGGGAGGAGGAGGAGGGGTGGCGGCGGCGGCGTGGTGGTGGTGGTTTGGGCGTGGGAGGGATGGGGAATGAACGGAGCCAAAGTGGAAAGGAAGTGTCGAGGTAGGCTGAGTGAGCAGTGTAGGTAGGTCCAGTCGTTCGAAAGGTCCGCGATGGATGCCACTCACAATCAGGAACGGAGCTGAGGTGCTGGAGTGGACGGTCTCGGGCGGCGGCTTCAATTCCACACTTCCTGTTACTAGGATACTACCTTACCTGTGTGTTTGGTAGGGAAGCGTGGCATCTCCATCGCACCTCACCTCCCGGGCCATTCAGTGCTGGCGGGCGCTGCAGCTGCCACTCGCACAGCACCTGTCTGTCCACTGCAGCTGAGTTAGTTGGGGCCTTGCAGACACGACTGGCGTGGCCTCAGCGGCAGAACTCATCGATTCGTGCACCGCCACGCCATAAACACACAGAGGATCCGCAATTCAGGGGCTACGGCATGCGTAAGCCTCATTTAAGGGGCCGCAAGTCAAGGGTCGCACCAGCCACAACCTCCCATGTGAGACGGATGAACCCTGGCGGCCACCTGTACACAGCTTCCCTCAGTCAGACGCTAGACCGAACTGGGCGAGCTCTGTTGCTTCACTACAACTGAACAGCCGGGGCGAGGTGTTCACACGGCAGGAACCTCAGCGCCAACTTGTTTGTGAAGCTATCCCCAATTTTACCACTCCATGTGTATCTGGTAACTGTGCCAGATTGCTGAGGTTGTTATTTTGTTTGAACCCTTTTGAGTAAACCGGTGACCTCTTACATTGTCCCGTTTTGTTTACAAAACACCATCACCACCAACACCACATTCGAGCTGGGCCGTTTGACGTTGGTGGCATCCAACGTGGCACCTTTTCTCATCCCACTCATGATTGAGCTTTGAAACAGGCAGCCGTCTCATCGAGCAATCTTCTACCTGCGCATTACCTCCCTGCGTCACCATAAATAAACCTGCTTCCTGGTCCGGACAACCATGATCCGCCTCTCCCAGCTGCCGTGGGGTCTCGCGGCAGCCCTTGTCACGGCGACATGGCTTCCCTCACACCACGTTGCAGCTTCTCCCTCTGTAGACGTCGCACTCAAGGCCGCGTTTCCTTCACCTCCGTATCTGGTAGAGCTCCTGTAAGTTCCCTGACCATCCCACTTCACCCGCACCGGACCATTCTCACATCCGAATCCAGCGAAACCGCGGCTTCCGAGAATGCTACTGCCTACTTCCCACTGCTGGACCGCATTGCCAAGGGAGACTTTGCCCAGGCCAAGTCCGACAAAGAGCTCTATGAAAAGTTCCTCCAGGTTCTTCAAGAAGATGGGCATGTGAACCCTGAGGCGCTGGCGACCTTCAAGCTGGCTCTTTCGTTGCGGTCCGCTGCGCCCCGTGTCGAGGCTCATTATCAGTACTATACCACCGCTGTTGAGCCATATGTAGTGGCCGACGAGGACGGATGTGATCTGTGGTTTCTATACAACGGGAAGCAATACTGCAAAGCCAGCCTCCAAGCTTCATCGGGCCATGTCAACAGCAACTCCCGAGAGCGTACCTTGCCTTTTGACAGACAGTTCGGTAGTGGCCATCAGGAAATCGTGCTCTATGCCGACATCACCTCCCCTGCCTTTGGGAAATATCACGAGCCCGCCATGGAACTTGCTCGGAAAGGAGAGGCTTCGTATCGGCTGCGTTACAAGAGAAGCCTTGGACAATCAGATGATGCGCTCGCGGTCAACGGTTTTGGCGTTGAGCTTACGCTGAAAAGGACAGACTACATCGTCATTGATGACAGGGATACTGGTGGTGACAAGGCCACCGGAGATGACTCCCAAAAGACCATTAGATCTGATTCCGAGCTTGTCCTGGACGAGGATGAAGAGGTCGCAGACATCAAGCCCCTTGAAAAGTCCGAGCTTTCGCCCCTTGCTGTCAAGGCGGCATCCTTCGTTATGCAGAGCGAAGCGCCGTTTGATACCCTGCTTAAACTTACACAGGACTTCCCCAAGTACTCGACCAAGCTTGGAAAGCACAACGTGTCCAAGGAGTTTTTGGCCGAACATGAGTACAACAGGCAACTGCTGGTGCCACCAGGTGCCAACGTTCTGTGGATGAACGGTGTTCAGATGGTAGACAGACAGGTCCAGCCCTTTGGGCTTGTAGACATGCTTCGCCGGGAACGCAAACTCATCAACGGTGCCCTGGACTTGGGCCTGACTGGCCAGCAAGCCGTTTCCCTTTTGGGTCATGACGAGGTTGCCGCCGCAAAGGCCACCGAGGAAGAGCCTCGTAGGTTCGACTGGCGGGATGAGCCCGAGGGTGGTCAGGTCATTATCTGGCTGAACAACATTGAAAAGGACAAACGGTACGCCGAGTATTCTCCGTCGGTCTGGGCTTTGATTCAGCACTTTGGACAAGGATTGCCTCAAGTTCGCAAGAACCTTTTCAACCTTGTTGTTCCTGTAGACTTCTCCAGGGCCGAGGATGTCACCCTAGTCACCAGACAGCTCCTTGCTTTCATGAAGCGAGGCATTCCCGTCCGGTTTGGCCTTGTCCCCCTAACTCCCACAGGCGAGGCCGTAGAACAGGCAAAGGTCCTGTACCATCTTCTCAACACGTATGGTTTGGCTGCCATGTCTACCTACCTGGAAAAGTCTCTTGAAGCCTCCAGCACCGATAAGCCCAACGAGGATATCTTCAATCTGGCCATCAAGGACCGTGAGATTCGACCAGACCATGAGGCGCTACCTTTCAAGGACATTTTTGCCTCCGAGGAGTTGGAAAAGCAGGTCCACCGCGCGAAGCACTGGTGTGAACGCCTCAGGGCTGATACCGACATTCCTCCTGCCTTCATAAACGGCTTCGCCATCCCCCGTGAAGAAGACTGGCTACGGAACATGAACCATAAGCTTATGGTGGACCTCCAGATGTTGCAACAGGCGGTTTATTATAACAAGGTCAATGATCACACCAATGTCCCGGGCTTCTTCCTAGAGAACGCCATTGCCCGGCGCAATACGTTCATATACCCCGAAGATGCCAACGCCGTCAAGGTCCTGAATGTCAACAAGGTGTATAGCGAGCATCAACGTCTGTTCAGCAAGGTGCCTGTGGTTGAAGCGGATGACACTGCCCTCAAGGAAGACTGGGCAGTATTTACAGTTGTCACAGACCTCAATAGCGTGGAGGGCCAGAAACTCCTTTACTTTGCGCTGCGTTTCCGTCAGGAACATCAAGGAGTTCGCCTCGATATCGTTCATAACCCCGCTGACCTGACCAACTCGCCTTCTATCATGAACCAGCGCGTCAAGGCCAAGGAGAGCAGTCTGCTGGAGGTTACCCGCCTTGTTGACCTTGAAACTATCCTCGAGGAGGGCAAGCCTGAGGCGGATGCGGATTTTGATGCCGACCTTGCTAGCTTCCTCTCTAGCTTTAACTTGAAGTCTGGAGACAATATGCTCATCCTTAATGGCCGCATCGTTGGTCCTATCGCGTCGGCAAATGACTTCGTTAAGGAGGATTTTGCTGAGTTCCTCCGAACGGAACGTATGAACCGCATCCTTCCGGTTTACAAGGCAATCGAGGATCTTGGACTGACTGATAAGGTCTCTGGACCTTTGGCTGCTGCCAAGCTGACCTCAGTCACTGCTCTCTCGGGCATCTCAGATACTCCTCAGGGTATCTTTGACTCTGCCCCGCCCATCAGAACAACGGCTTATAACAGATTAAACACCACATATACCTCCTTCCATGTCGGTAACCCCGAGACCGCCACGATCTTCTTTGTTGCGGTCATCAACCCTGCCAGTGAGATGGGTCAGAAGTGGGCTCCCATCCTCAAGGTCCTTTCCGAACTTGAGGGTGTTCATCTGCAAGTATTTGTCAATCCACAGACTGAACTATCGGAGCTCCCCGTCAAGAGGTTCTACCGTTACGTCCTGGAATCTGCTCCCAGCTTCGATGAAAGCGGCAAGGTAAAAGCCTTGTCGGCGACCTTCAACGGAGTGCCACCAGAGACCCTCCTCGTTGCCGGCATGGATGTCCCGCCTGCTTGGCTCGTCGCGTCCAAAGTATCCGTCGACGATCTCGACAATCTTCGTCTCAAGGACATCAAGGCCAAGAGAAACACAGAGCACGTAGAAGCCATCTACGAGCTGGAAAACATTCTAATCGAGGGTCACTCCCGGGAATTCCCGTCCGGCTCACCTCCGCGCGGCGTGCAGCTCGTCCTAGCAACCGAGAAACACCCCCACTTCGCCGACACCATCATCATGGCCAATCTCGGCTACTTCCAATTCAAGGCCAACCCAGGCATGTACAACATCCACCTCATGGAGGGCCGTAGCTCCGACATCTTCACCCTCGACAGCGTCGGCGCCCAAGGCTGGTCCCCCGTCCCCGGCGACGAAACGACCGAGGTCGCCTTGCTGTCTTTCCAGGGCGCCACGCTCTACCCCCGCCTAACGCGCAAGCCAGGCATGGAGCGCGAAGACGTTCTTCAGGACGAGACCACGCCCCATGACGAATCCCTTGTCTCCAAGGGTCTCAAATTCGCCGAGGGCCTCTTCGGAGCCAAGAAGCCCGCCGAAAAGTCCATATCCGAGACCGAACACGCAGAAATCAACATCTTCTCCGTCGCCTCCGGCCATCTGTACGAGCGCATGCTCTCCATCATGATCCTTTCCGTCATGGAGCACACAGACCACACGGTCAAATTCTGGTTCATCGAGCAATTCCTGTCCCCCTCATTCAAATCCTTCCTCCCCCACCTGGCTGCCGAATATGGGTTCAAATACGAAATGGTCGCCTACAAATGGCCGCACTGGCTACGGCACCAATCGGAAAAACAGCGCGAAATCTGGGGTTACAAGATTCTGTTTCTGGACGTCCTCTTCCCCTTGAGCTTGGACAAGGTTATTTTCGTGGATGCAGACCAGATCGTCCGCACGGACATGTACGACCTCGTCAGCCTCGACCTGGAGGGGGCACCGTACGGGTTCACGCCCATGTGCGACTCGAGAACGGAAATGGAAGGCTTCCGCTTCTGGAAGACCGGGTACTGGGCCAACTACTTGCGGGGCCAGCCGTACCACATCTCGGCGCTGTACGTGGTTGATCTGCGCCGCTTCAGGGAGCTGGCCGCTGGCGATCGATTGAGGCAGCAGTATCATACGCTGAGCGCGGACCCGAATAGTCTGGCCAACCTGGACCAGGATCTGCCGAATCATATGCAGTTCCAGATCCCGATCAAGAGCCTGCCGCAGGAGTGGTTGTGGTGCGAGACGTGGTGTTCTGATGAGACGCTGACGAAGGCGAGAACGATTGATCTGTGTAATAATCCAATGACGAAGGAGCCCAAGTTGGAGAGGGCGAGGAGACAGGTGCCTGAGTGGACGGTTTATGACGAGGAGGTTGCGGCGTTGGTTAAGAGGGTCAGGGAGCAGGAAGACAAGAAGGCTGGGGAAGTTTTGGAGGGGAAGAAGGTTGAGGAGCAAGTGATTGTGGAGGAAAAACATGAGGAGGAGAAGGAGCATGTCATTGATGAGTTGTAGATCTGCAAAGCGAGGTGTCATGGCATGGGTGGGTGTTAGTTAGTCCTGTTAATGTAACGTGCGCCTATAGTACATCTGACAGATGATATACAAACCACTTCTCTGGCCCTTCTTATAACCAGCTGAAGGGCATGAATATCAGATACTGCGCTATATAGACAACAAACCGCCACTGGAGTCTTTACCAACCCCAGCAGCTGATCGAAGGATGAATGCTACTGATAGTTTACGTAGTGTGATGATTGTTACGATGTCTAACGATTTGTGTATTTGAAAATCCTCCCATAACACACCCGAAACACCCAAACACCGTACGCTACATGATACTTGTTTCTCAGCTAAATCTCACCATCCGACGACACCCAAAACTCCATCAGGCTGCGTTGATTGCACGCACCCTCTTACCCAGCATCCCCGCCCTCCTCAATTAGAGAGAAAGAAAAAAAAAAAGAAAGGAAACACCATCCGCTCAATGAGAAATATACTGAAACACAGCACTAACATCCCTCTCCCCAACCTCCTGCCTCAACAAATGATCATGAATGCTCTTCATCCCTCCACTACCACCATTCGGGTCGCCGCCCTTTCCACTCTTACCCGCCACGTCCCCGCCCTCCCAATGATTAACAAAGTGATTCCAAGTACTAGTATCGCCATACAACATGGCCTGCGCCTTCATATACTGCCTACCATCCGGTTTACACCGCTTACACTTGAACGTGTCATGGGTATCGCTCTTGGTCCCGGGTCTGTAAGTGAACAGCTCGCGCAGCGAGTCCAGAGAAAAGTGTCTCTCCACATCTTCGGCGCTGTCGACGACGCACGACGACAGGGATTGCTTGTGGCTCTGTCGCTGGAAGATTTTCTCTTCAATGGTACCCGTAGCGATGAAGCGGTAGACAAAACAGTCCTTCTTCTGGCCGTCGCGCCACACACGCGCCAGCGCCTGCTGATCGGCTGCTGGATTCCAGTCCGGGTCGAAGAGGACGAGTCGGTTGGCACCGATCAGGTTGAGGCCGCACCCACCGGCTTTGGAAGAGAGCAAAAAGACAAACTCGTCGCCTTCCGGGTCGTTGAACTTGTCAACAAGTTTTTGGCGTTTGTTGACGTTCATGGTGCCGTCTAGTCGGAGGCAGCCGTATTGCCGGTTGCGGCAGAGACGCTCAAAGAGGTCAAGCGTTTGGGTGTAGTTGCTGATGAGGACAATCTTGTCGTTAGTGTCGGCGCGGATGCGGGCGAGCATGCGGTCGAGCACTTGCATCTTTCCGGAGTACCAAGGCTTGACGTCGCGGTCGCGGCCGCGCGCTTCCTTTGGAACGTAGTCTTCTGGCCAGTACTGCTCGCAGCCGGGCAGATCGGCCGACAGGTCGAGCAGGTCTGGGTGGTTGCAAAGCTTCTTGAGGATGTTGATGGCCTTGAGAGGTTGAGAGCCCTTGCCGCGCAGGAGAGCTTGGATGTCGGGGGAGGCGACAAAGTAATTGTACAAGTCGAGCTGGAAAGGAGCGAGGTTGCAGAAGACAACGTGCTCGTACTTCACGGGGAGGTACTTGGAGAGAATATCGTTGGTACGGCGAATGATGAACTTGTTGACGATGGCAAGGAGTTCAACCAGGCACTCGTCACCACGCTTCCGCTCAGCTTCTGAGGCGTCAGCATCGCGGCCGCGTAGAATCGGAATTTCGAAACGTTTGCGGAACTCGAGACGAGTACCGAGGAGATCTGGGTTGGCGAAGCTGATCAGAGCAAAGTACTCTGACAAGTCGTTCTGAATGGGTGTACCAGACAAGATGACCCTCCTCGAAACATTCAGGCTGTTCAAGGCACTGAACGTCTGACTGTCTCCGTTCTTCAGGCGATGACCCTCGTCGCAGAGCATCAACCCAATGGGAGTCCCCTTAAGCTCGTCCACATTAAGCCTTAGCGTCTCGTACGAGACAATAATCACCGGTCTCGTCACAGACCGTCCACTGGCAATCGCCCACTGCCGCAGCTGCCTCGTCAACTCCTCCTTTGAGGCCTTTCCATCAATGGCAAAGGGCGTGATAGCATCCGCGCCCAACCATTTGACCAACTCATTCGCCCAATTCCTGACCAAACTTGATGGACACGCCACAATCGCCTTTTGGATCGTCGACTTTCCAGCATCCGGCGACTGCTTCAACAGCGTCCACAGTAGCGTGATGCACTGCAACGTCTTTCCTAAGCCCATCTCGTCCGCCATGATGCAACCATTCGCCTTCTCATCGATCATGCCCGTCACGCACCGGTACATGAACCGGACACCCTCGATCTGATGCGGCCGCAGCACCTTAGCCAGCCTGGGATCAATCACCACCGGGACACGAGGGTGCTCACCCTCGACTTTCTTCTTGATGCCCAGAATCTCCGCCAGACTCTTGTGCACCAGCGGCGCATCAACCTTGACCTCTGGTTCTTCCTTCTTTTCTTCAATGGCCTTTGGCGCCGTATCCTTGGGCTTATCATCCACTGTCGGATCATACAGCACAATAGCAAACTCGTCGCACGGGTCATGCAGCGGCTTAGCTACAAAGACGGCGCCCTGTCTCAGGCCGAGCGTGGGTGGGGGGCGGTTTGGGTTGTACGCGGTCGTGTTCTTGTTGATGAGCGGCACGGAGAACGCCTTGCGAAATACCTGTGATTTGTCTTTGACTGCGAACACGGGGAACTTGTTGGCGTCGCGGTTGGCGAGGGCGAGCCGGTCGGCGTTGGTGTAGGGCTTGTCGGCGCCATCCTCGTCGTCTTCGCCACCAGCACCTTTATAATCGATTTTTCTGCGCTTTCGTGCCGGCCGGTCGACGGCTACGGTGCGCGTCGCGGAGCCGGGGCATTTGAACGGCTTGGTGAGTTTATCGAGGGATTGAGGTGTGGGGAACTTGCTGCGTTGAGTGAGAGCGAGACTGTTGGTGCTGTTGTCCTTGGAGGCGGCCTTGGGTGTTGAGACCATGGATGCTGTCCTATCGAGATCCAGGGGTGTTAGTAGCCGGGTGCTGAGAGTGGTGATGTTGGTGATCAATGGTAATAGGAATACATGGGGAGGTTACGGTGTCTGCTTACATCTTCGCTGTAGAGGTAAGGAACGGGCTTTGTTGCAACGGCCTCGTTAGCGCCTAGCAACAACACTTGGCCTGTTTTTTTGTGTCTTTTTTTATTCCAGGCCCGTCACTCAAAAGATCAATGACCGAAAAATCCGGAAGGCAAATGAGGGGGGAAGAATCAAAAAAAACCACCGCAAAAAGACTAAGAAGCGGGCTACAGGCAGGAAGATGGCGATTGGCGCCTGCTTACCTTAACAATGTTGACTAAACACAGACGCGAAGATCGGAAGGATGAGGGGCGAATCGCGCCTTCCTCACACGGTGTCACATGATCTTGCCAAGATTTCCCTATTAGGTGACTAGACTAGACTGCTAATTACAGTGTGTGGCCAATCCTAACCCTTGATCATTCGTCTCCACTTTTGCATCATTCACAGCTTCGTCTGATTGGTCATTGTTTGTTACACCTACCAATGCCGTCGTCGTCGTTCTATGTTGAGGGCATTCACACATGCTCCTCAGTGAGACCTATGGTCCAGACCGACAAGTGCCAGGAAGGTATTAAATATGTATTCTCAAGTCGTAAGCACCCCAGAAAGTAACGATAGACAGAATTTGTCATGCATGCATGCTCGCTTGCTCTATGCCATGGTATAACGTAAAGGAAGTGGGTGTGTGTGTGTGTGTTTGTGGTGTTTAGCGATAAAAGATCCCAGTCCCCATAAAGTCACGCTTGTCATCTTCGTCAAAATCTGCCTTAAACGCCTTTGTCCCCTCTTTCTCTTTCTTTCCCAAGCTCTTCGCGACATACCATATCGTCCATCCATTATTTTGTCCCTTAGCCCTTGACCTCCCTTTCCAGCGACGCATCCATGACCTCACCAGGTGAAGGTTCGCCTTCTCCATCACTGTCAACCACATCCTCACCCCTTGCCGCGCGTCTCGCATTCTCCCTTTCACGGTAAATCTCCGACCTCCTGATATCTGCCTCGCGCAGGCTGTCTACATACGTCCTGTACTTCACAATTTCGTTGAGGAGATGCTGGCTCTTCTTCTCCCAGTTGGTCATCGCCTTGGCCGCGTTCACTGATCGAGGCGAGAATGCCAGAAGCATAGGACTCCTGAGCGAATTATGCTTTTGGAAATCTTCTTCAAGACTCCTGACGTAGGCGATGAGATGCCCAAACTGTTCACGCTCCGAAAGGGTGCTGGGCCGAAGGGACTGCGAGGGCGGTGTCCACTCGGCAATGTGAATCTTATCACCTGGTAGCTTCGAGGACGATGATGCGTGGTTGGGACGGGGGAGTGCGCCGGGGCCGCTGAATGTGACACCGAGGGCGCCGCTGCTGGCCGAGCTTCCCGGCCGACCAAAGTCGAAAGAAGAGCTTCTAACACTGCGTCGACTATGGAGCGAGGCACGGCTGCCAGAGATCGTGCTGGAAACCGCCATCGCTGCCATTGCCGATGCCGCGTTTGCTGCGCTGCCAGGGCGTGAATGGCCCTTGTAGTTGCTGCTGACGCTGTTGCTAGCAGGACGCCCGGTAGTTCCGCCGCCGCCACCTGTGTTGTTCAGGTCGCCATTACTTTGGATGCCAGAAACCCGGGTCGAGTTGATCACCGCATCACTCCAGCCGTATTCGATATTGGAGACACCGCCTATCATGGGATGGGTGCTTGACCGCGCGCTCCAATAGTTGGCTGTAGTCACAAATTCCCTGCAGATCTCGGCCGTTCCGACCTGGAACAAATGGAGTGCCCCGTTAGGTAACGACAAACACCAGACGTGCGGACGGGCTCGCGAATAGCCTGGTGGCGGCATAATCGTCGCCAGTGTCTGGCGCAGCGAAAACGTGCCCACTTTTACCGCATTGTCCTGCCAGTTGCCACCACCAACAACTCCTCCCTTTGGTGCGTTACTGCGCATTCCCCTTTTCCTGCTCGTCGATTTGTTTGGAGAGAAGGAGAACAAGCTTAGCTGTCCCTTCTGGATAACTGCAAAGACCTCGTTCCATGTGCGTTCTTTGGACCGTTTATCGACGGTTTCCATATGATGTTTGTGCGTAACAATACCCTCCTTGACCCATGGAGGACCGGCTAATTCCAGGGACTCATCTTCCAGCAGCTCCCCGGCGTTGAAATCCTCCGTCTTGCTAATCGCGAGATCAAGTGTGTTGTCTTCGCGTATGATGGCCTGACTAAGCGCATTTGCAAACCCAATCGATTGCTGATAGTCGCCACGGAAGGAGGATCCAAAAGAGTCCATGGACATTGTCGTATGGGTCCTACCCAGCGACGCTTTGCTCCAGGTCGCCGAGGATTCGGTGGGGCTCCAAAGTGAGTTTCCGTCGTCAAAGCTAGTCCGGCTCGAATTAAAGCTAGTTCCAAAGCCTCTTGGTCGCGACCGACTCTTTGAGTTCCATCTGGATGAATTCGCCTTGGGCCCTTCGGGAATCCTACCCCGAGTGGAAGCCATACCCTCCGATGGCGCTTTACTCAGTACACTAGGGCTCCGCTTGAGCACACCCATAACCGACAAGCTGCCTTGGGCGGTTGTTGAGAGACCCGTCGTATTGGTGGCACCGCCAAATAACGGCAGGCTTTCGTCGCGGATGGATGAGTAAATGTCTTTGAGGACTGCTTCGACTTGCGATTCCCATCCTTTCAGGGGCCCATCAAAGGGCGCTCTTACGAGAGGCCCGCAACTGTCAGCGGTAGACGAATCTGTTATTGTACCAAAGCCAGACGTCGGCCGTGCTGGCGGCTTGAAAGAATGTCTGAAACTGTGTTTGTTATCTTCACTAGAGTTGCGACGGTTGCCCTCAACGCCAAGACTAGCACCTTTGCCAGGTAGAATACTGGGACGTTCAAATGCTTCCGGATTTGAATCCTCGAGTGCCTGTCGGATCGTGGTCATGGTGTTCTTGATGAACTGGCTCTTGGTCATCTTGTGTTCAATATCAGCCATATGCAAGTCCGTATTGAGGAGCATGATGGAGTAGCAAATGGTGTGAATGATGTCTGTAACGTAGATTGTCAGCGCAAGAAACACTTCGATTGCATTCCAAGAAGGACTTACCCATTGATTTGAACCCATGATTGGGATTGCATTCACACCATCGGTTGGAGAAAGCGACCAGAATCCGATCAACCTGCTGGGTTTCCGCCCTCAGAAGGAGGCGGTTGCAAAGCTGTCGCAAACTAGCACAAACACTCATGTTCTCAAATTCATAGTTTTCCATGTACGCCCGGAGCGTGCGTTGCCGGACAGGACCCTCCTCACCCATCCATGCGGCCGCCTTGTCTCTGGCAATGAAGTCCTCATTACCTTCGTAAATTTTGAGCGCCTTCTGCCGGTCATCGTCGGTGGGGTCGCCGACCACGAATTGTTCGGGCTCGTCGAGTTCTGATTTGCTGGCCGGCTTGATTGATTCGGCAGTCTTCAAGCCACCTGCGCCCAAGCCCAGCGAATTAGGCTCGGTGTTATCTACCCGTAAACTAGGCAAGCTGGGTTTCTTGCTCGCCTTGGAGGACATCTTGGAGTTCTGACGAGCAGGAGCCTTCAAGTCCTCCTTTGACTTGCCAAGGCTAGGGTAGCTCTTCGACTTGGACACCGTCGGCGAAGAGGATCGTCTTTTCTTTTCCTTTGCTTGACCCGGCCTCAGGCTTAGTTTACGAGACTCGGTGCGAGAAACTGTCTTTGATTCGGGACTGTATTCGCTCTCGCTATCATCGCGCAAGAATGATCTCGGGGGTGAAGTCATGGTTCGATCGAGCGCTGGCCTGCCTGGCATTTCTATTCGAGGCTGTCTGGCTTCAACCGAGTCGCTAGAAGAGTTAGGGTCGATGGCGCGTATCACGGCTTTTGGACTCGGTTCGTAGTCGGGAGAGAATCCTCTTTGATAACTATCCTTGTTCCGTCTGATCTCGGGAGAATCCTCCAAAGATCTGTATGGCGCGCCCGAGTCAGAAGCCTCTGTCGACGGTAGAGGGGCATCGGCAAATGATTCAATAATAGGACTATCCTGCAAGAACGGGTCCATAGCCCGCCTTGAGCTGCCGCCCATGGGACTCGGCTCCGGCCTAGCCATCAGGGTGTCTCGGTTGCCCAGAGTCATTCTGGCTGGCGACTTGTTCGGTAAATGAGGGATCGGCGGTAGTTCCAGTTCCGTGATGGACTGCTTCCGCCTCTTGAAAAAGGACGAAGTCTTCTTTTGCAGCGTATGTGTGACGGTCTGGGGTGGCTCGCGAACAGGTGGGAGGGTTGGCGACTTGAGCGAATTCACCTTACTGCTCGAGCCGTCGTTGGCTGTCGATGAGAGGTATGGGAACGTGGGCGGAGTTTGAGAGTTGGCCTTGGACGAGCCAAACAATTTGCGGAAAAAGCCAGATTTCTCCTTTGGTTGTTGGATGGCTTGGTGTATGGCGCTTATCGGGTTCTCAAGCATAGTATCCTTGGTCTTCTCGTAGCCGACATGGGGAGCAGGCGCTGCGTCCACGTCAAAAGGAGGAATAGAAACCGGAGGAACAGAGGGAACATCGCGCTGGGCATTGTATTTCACTTCGGACTGGCGCACCGTCGATGCGCTCTTTGAAGATCTCATGCTGCGTGGGCGATCAATACCCGGGGCTTTGGGCGTTAATTTGGAGTTGCTCTTTGTGTCTAGAGGCGCAAGAACGGGCAATGACGGGACGGTAGTCAGCCTTCGTGGGCCGGCGGGGACGTGAGGGGTAGGCGCGGCATCGTAGTCGTGCTCGTGGCCGTTGTCAAAAAGGGATTTTGAAAACTCAATGTGCCACGGAGGCTGTTGTTGACTGGTGGAGGGCCTGGCGTCGCCGCAATCAAAGCTGGATGATCTGCCAATGCCTCGGGCCCAGCGCTGGCTGCCAAGGACCTGCGCATAGCCTGGGTCTATGCTGTTAGTGCTGCTGCCTTTGCTGCCCTTGCCGCCTCTCGAATGTATCGCCCGTGGCGTGCCACCCAGCTCGCGCATGCTGTTGATGCGACCCAGGCCTGATTGGTAGCCCGAACTGCTGTTACTCCGGCGCCTGCGCGACGACCTATCCTCTGCCTCGTAATCCGAGCTGTAAGTGTACGCATGTCCACGACCTGCCCTTGAGTTGAACGACATTGTGCGACCGGTGTCGTTTCCGTACGAGTAGATGTTGGAATCGTCAAAGGCGTTCCGTGACCCGCCGAACGAGGTGCCCATCTGCTCCAATGACAGCTTGTCGAGTCCCAGGAGCATGTTTGTGACCAGGGAATCGCGGGTAAACTGGCGGGGCGAGAGCGAAAGGTCGTGCGAGTCGCGATGGGGCGGGCGCGTCGATTCGGGGGAGGGTTCGGAGGGGCGTTCGGAGGGATCGGACTCCTTCGACATGTTCGTGTCGACGGGTCTGAGGCTTTGAAGAAAGGACTCGATATCGGCGGCGTTCCGCACAGGGTCCCTCAGCGAGCGGGCACCAGAGGGAGACCTTCCACTTTTGCGCTTGGGGGGCGTGGACGGGTGGAGGAAGGGGTGCTGCGCGGGCGTGGTTTGCAGAAAGTCGTCGCTGCTGTGCCTCCTGTGATGGCTCGTGTGATGGCCGAGATGGGAAAGGGGAGTCGGAGTATCTCTGGTGTTGATCCTCAAGTCTAACCTTGGGTCAGGGTGCTGGTTGTGGTTCCGCCTCGCATTCGCACTTGGGCGCGCCGTATCTGGAGAATGCATTGTGGTGTACAGCAGCCGGAGCCACTCTGGTCTAGTTCGAGGCAAGCAAGACCCAAGACACACGTTTACTCAGAAGGTAAAAAAAAGTAAAGAGACCGGGATGGATTAGGTTGGGATAAGCAGTGACAGGCTACCGAGGCCATCCACACTGGAGCGAAACTGGAGAGACTGGAACGCGCCCAAGCCAATCCCCGTTGCGCGCAATCAAACGGGCTGATTATTGGCGCGGTGCAAGGGGCATCCACGGACGACGATCGAGGAACGACACAGGAACCCGCTGCGCAGAACCCAATGTGGATGGATCGGATGTAGAGGTAGGTACCGGGCAGTATAGTGGGCGTGTAAAGAGTAGCCCCCCCAAGGGACTGGACAATTGGTGGGATGTCGTGGAGGGTATGTGGTTAGGTCAAGTCGGTTCGTTGTTGCTGAGTATACCTCCCGTCTACATGTAGTTGGTGTACCCGGGCGACTTGCCTAAAGTTAGGTAACCCGGTTCGTTGTCTGTCAATTCTTGACAAACTATGGTCGGACGGATTTGAAATTAAACTTGGGTTGAAAAGGTCACGTCAGGCTGATCCTCTAGGTAATCCATGACACCTTACTAGCACGGCGCTGAAAGTGGGGTATCGCTGGCATGGAAACTTCAGATTTCCTTCCCCGGACTCAGAACTGGAGTCTCCTTGAAAAGTAGAAGCCTTGTGCCTCCCATTACTTCTAAAGCTGCAGCGACGAGGAGAGCGAGAGACCGAGTGAACTGAGCCAACCGCACTCGAACTCCGACTTGACGGAGGTTGACTAAGGTACCTACTAAGGTAAGTATGAAACAAGAGGAAAAAAAACTTGGTCTCAAGGGGACGGAATGGAATGCAGTGCCTGACCGGGACGGAGCGTTCGACGGGACCCAAGATCCTGTGCGGGAGTGCGGGGATTCGCTCCGCACGGTCAAGGTACCACTGATTCAGGTACCAGCCCAGAACCACGGGCAACGAACCAGGGACTTTCCTGGGCCTTGAGTCCATTCCGCGCGCCTCCCTGGCACAAATGCTTCCATGATGCCTTGCTCAGACCAACACATACAACGGAAATAAGTCTGTCTCCAACCAATCTCCGCCGCAAGTCTTTTGTTCTACAGTTTACAACTGCTTCAAAGCCTGGACTCAACTCAAGTCTTGACAGGAAATCTGGAGAAGATCAGATGAACGAAGCAGTGACATGCCCCCTCGTCCCCTCGATGCAGAGGCCCCTTTTTTCGGATATGTACTAAATGCAAGTCACAATGCCGGCATGGCCTCTTGGACGCTCGTTGGCTCACACAAACTGCGCTTTCCCCTTTTGTGCTGCCAAATGAAACTTTAGTGCCCACTAGGTAGAGGTACCCATCAGATTGATGCCGTCCGTGCACATGACCAAAGGGCCAGTGA
Source organism: Neurospora hispaniola (assembly GCF_033458365.1). Classification (NCBI taxonomy): domain Eukaryota; kingdom Fungi; phylum Ascomycota; class Sordariomycetes; order Sordariales; family Sordariaceae; genus Neurospora; species Neurospora hispaniola. The sequence goes on from NW_026944413.1 coordinate 788,240, forward strand.
GTGTTGTCGAATCCATCAGACTGATTCCATGATATTTTCCTTCACGGCAGTTATCTGACTTTGTGAGCGTCTCTCCAAGAACCTCCTCTCCTCAGCCTCCATCGACCCGGACCCTGAATGCTTTTTGGTCTCCGTCATAACTTCAACTCCCCTTGTCCGATCTTCCTGATCCAAGCACGTATCTGAAACGGGCCTGGACTCGAAGAGAGAGGATCGATATCAACCGCGTTCCTGGTTTGGGTTTCGCCAAGCCCCAACCGTTGCAACCTGGGGGCCCACCGAAATTTACCACCACGCTCGGACGAGTCGAGGTTTTGAGCCCCGTCTCTACCCCTGGAACTATTTACTACTGCGTACACTAAGGGGTCTTCTCAGGGGTTGCAATATCCGATAGACCCTTTTGGAAAATCTGCCTCTCTCTCTTTTTCCTATATCCGTTTGTTAGGTAGGTTTCCGAGCTGTCCAACAAGGCAATTGCCTTTTTGACGGGACAGGATAGACCGAGAGAAATAGCTGTTGTACAACCATCCGGAGGGTAATTAAAATAGCATGTCATGGCAATCTCCTGATGTGGTTCAAACTCCATAATAAGTATCAACCAAACTTGCAGCTACTACCTTTAGCTAGGTAGGCAGACCTAAACAACAAAGCGCTGGAGAAAAACACGGGACCGACCACCATGCCGAGTGAGTCCACTGATGTGCCCTTGTTGTTGTGGGTGACCTCCACCTTTAACAAGTCATCCACCATGCACACACCTGGCACCATCAGGAGGACGCTTGACAACCACGTTTTCACTCTGTCTAGGATCATCAGATCGTCGCCATATTTAGCCCCAGCAATGATGGTGGTTCCCAATATCTATCTCCAGGCGACTAAACGACTCGCCGACCGAAATGCCTAGCATGCAATTTTCTATCGAAGCCACTTGACACATTCCGTCCAGTTGCCAAGTCAAGAGACTGATCAGCCTATGCATATCACATGCCGTTCAGGCCTATATGATGGCGGGCGATGAGAAATGAGCCCCGCAATTTCAACAGCAATCGTCTCTTGTGGTTCGTCAGTGTCCTGTTCCCCCTTGTGGACTTTTTGTTTCTTTTTCTTTGTTCTCTCCGTTGCTGCAATATCTCGACGACATGTCAAACTCCCAATTAACCCTGTGCACTCCCGTCTTTTGTGGCTTTGGAGTTCCACATGGACCCAAGTTCTTGAGGCTGAACATGAACATCTGAATCTCCTTGGGCCAAGGGTAGGTGGTCTGTATGGAAAAAGGAGGTCTTGGTAATGCTTGAAGGTACTACCTGCTACCCTATTCGACTCTTCTCGTGTCTCGTCTTTTTCTCTTGACTTTTCAAGGCCGCTAGAGGGTAGGGACAATCAAAACGCTGTTTTGCATACCTAATATTTCTGGTGAGCATACATATTGCAGTATAAATACTCTGTCTGGCATATCTCACGGTGTTTACCTATAGTATTGATTACTCGTCAGGTCTTCAAAATCGACCGTCTGACTAGTGGGCGAGCAGCTGGTTTCCCAAAACGAACGGTCCGGGTCTTTGCGGTAGTTTATCATTGGTACTACCCAATGAACTATATGCCTGCCGCAAGCAATCAATGCAGATGCGGATTCCATATCAATCATCCACAACACCCTGCAGCGTAAAGCTCAGCAGCACTACTATCTTTAGTCGGTACATAGGCGGAGGAAGGAATGCACCAAATCACAACCACTGGTCACTTTGGCGGAGTGGTTAATGCAGTGGCTGCTACTTGCAAGAAGGCTTGGGTGATTCCATTATTTTCAACCAGTCGCAATGTGTAGATCTCTGTATTGATATCCACTACATCATCTACACTGTCCTGAAGCATCCGGCTTTGTACATACAACTACAGCCTGCAAGCTACCGTATAATTTCGAGGAATTCGGATTCCAGGTAAGGCACATACGCCTGGTGCCCATCTGGAAAAGGGTGCCAGATTCTGCCCGCTGCACTCTCAAAATGCCGCTTCATGTCATGCAGATACTACGCAAAAGGGTGAGGGAGTCAATGGTCCCGAGTGGAGGTCTATATAGGTACGCAGCTAACGACGATGATACAGGGCAAAAGAACAATAGGGAGGGAATAGTAGAGAGGACAGGGACTGGGCTTCAAAAGGATCGAGCGAGCGACTAGAGGGTGGGGTAACCCAGAATCATTTTCCAATGCAGCGAGTACAGAGAGCATGAAATGCACATATATGCTAAATAAGCCATCTTCTTTCTTGCTGGGCACCAGGTGTATATGCCTGACCTGGAATCTGAGTTGCCCGAGATCATAGTGCGGGATACCCATTGGGGGTTAGGGTTTTTTTTTCTGGGTATATAGTTTTGGTTTTTGACCCATTAATTCAACAACAACGACTAGTCGCTTTGGCGGAGTGGTTAACGCGCTGCCCTGCTATTACCTAATATGCTAGGCAGTTCTTTCGAGAGCGCATGTTCGAATCATGCAGGCGACGTTTGATTTTTTTAGTTTTTTTTGCTTGTTCTTGACGTCTAAATGATCCCTTTTTGTTGTTTTTGATGCTTTCCTTTTTATATCGGTTGAATTGGAGTTGGAATGGTCATGATACGCTTGTTGTGAGGTGTGGTGGTGGTTTTGCACTCGGTTCAGTTTGCAGAAATGTACAAGTGCATTCGCTTCGCTCCTTCCACAAGGTGACAGTTACTTTTTTGGGGCGGCAGGGACAGAACACCCAAGTAGAAGGCCTTTGGTTCCTCCTGCTAGTTTCTCTGATATCGAGTCCGTGACTCCCTTACGACAAGTGACGGGCCTCGTTCCTTCCACCTGTGGCAGTCGTCACCCACCTGCCTCTACACTCATCCAACTGTCTGTTTTATTTTACTTTTTCCTCTGCCAGGCGGAAGGACATTCCCTTTTTTCTTTTTTGAAAACCTCCAAGGCACTTGATTTTCTTTCTCTTTTTACAGTCATCCTCGCCATGTCGTCGAGCTCTTCATTCGTCGCAGATGCAAACACGGGCCTGGTCACGGTTGGAAATCACAATATCTATAGTCGCTGAATGTCTGCACTACAAAAACTTTCTGAATCAATCAAAACTCCATGCCTCGGCCGAGATTCACTGCCCGGCATCCAATCGTTGTTGAAGCTGATGATGCCAAAGAAAAGCTCCCGGCTTTACCGCGCTGATGGAGTTATAAATATCTTCCACACGCCTCATATGCCTGACCCCAACGGAGCATGGAAATCCCGGGTTTCATACATGCTTAGCAATCTTCGAGCCAGTCAGTGGCTCCTATCGCGGTTCAGCGTTGAACATGGTTTGGGACGAACACCAACGAAATACAGCTGAGAATGAGTCTCGTTTCATCAGACACCAAACTGGCGAAAAGATCTCCCTGGTTGAATAACTGGACGCGGTATTGTAAGCGATCCCGAACGTGCCACCCTGCTACAGCCTTGAACGGCAGTGCCTCTATTCGAGACAACGCTGCTCATTCCTCGCCATCCTCATCCTCCTCTGGCTCCCCCTCCTCTGGCTCCCCCTCATCAAGATCCAACTCCTGCTCTTCCAGCCAAAAGTCTTCATCCTCTTCTCCACCCCCAAATTGGGTCTTCGTCATGCTCTCCGTCTTCATTTTCTTATTCTTCTCGAACCCCTTTCTCTTCTCCATCAACCCGTCGAGCCGTTCAACTATTCTCTTCTCAGCTTCCTTAAAGATCTCCTGAAAAAGCTTCCCTGCTTGCTCGTTGATGAGCATCCTAACGAACGGGACGGTGATTTCGGTTATTTTGAGCATGTTTTCGAGATCGTGTTCTAGATGGGGAGCTTTGGGTACGCGTGCAGGCCCGTTGCTGCTCGAGCTGGTAACTCGGAGAGTCTCGCCGTGAGCGACGCTATCGCTCAAGACTTCGACAAGCTGCTTGAAGCAGCCGCCTTCTCCTCTCTCGACGTGACGTTCGCATGTTACCGGGAAGAAGCCATGTTCTTTGCCAGCGCCAGGGCTAGGCTCCGAACCCGAACTTGGGTTGCGAAAGCTACCAGAAAAGTTGCGTTTTATGCCCCTATTCTCAGCCACCGGAGCAGCACCCGCAGAAGCAGCAGCAGGTCCCACATCAGCACCAGAGTCAGCAGAACCGGCAGTAGCAGTAGCAGGAGCAGGAGCAGCAACAGCAACAGCAACATCAGCAGCTTGTGCCGCCGCCGCGCGCTCACACGTTTCTTGATAAAGGTACGCAACCAGCTCCAAGCCTGTCCACAACCGGTCAGGCGGCATGGCCGGCTGGTGAACGTGAGCGGCATGAGTTTGCGTTCGGGGGTGGAAGTAGCCATCGTAGACGTCAGTAGGTTCGGGAGTCTCGTCCTCCTCGGATGGAGAGTTTAAGGAAGAGTCGTTGTTGATGATACTCCCACCATTCCCACCATTCCCGCTAAACCACACCCTCCTCCTCTTCCGAGTCTCCATGCCCTCCGCCCAAACACCAGCACGATTTCCCTTCGCTCCAAACTTCATCAACAGCTTGACAGCAGCCACAGGACAGGTCTTCCAGGTCCATACAATAGGGCTAATTGAACCTGGGTCTGCAGACATGTGGTCTGGGCGATGGTCAAGAGCTTCACCGGTATAACGACTGGTCTTGGGATTAAAGGCCGTCCAGAGCACGGATTCAAGAACGGGCGTGAGGCTGGGAATTAGATCCTTGTTGCCGTGCCAGAGAAGTTCTTCGGCAAAGGTCAAGTCGTGGGTGAGAAGGGCTTCCTCGAGGGCGGAGGTGAGGAGGGGACGGATGAGCCGGAGGGAGGGGAGGTACTCATCACGGAAGGAGATGATGGTTTTGGAGGGAGATGGTGCTCTTGTGCGAACTGGGAGAACTGTTTGGTTGATGGTGCCGGCTTTATCAGTGTCATTTTGTGGGTCGTTGACCCTTTTGGGAACGACCTCCCTGGCAGGAACCTCGCCGGTGATGGCCTTTTTGTTCGGCGTCACCTCTTTCTTTTTGGGAGTCACCGTGAGACGCGTGATCAGATGCCGATAGCGGTTAAGAAACGGCTTGATGACTCTTATGTTGCGGGTTTGGAGGCCATATTTCAGGGTGATAAGGCGGCCAGAGCGAAGATCCCGGTGGACCAGCGTGTAGTACAGCTCACCGCGGAGTTTTTGGCACGTGGCTGACAAGTTGACAATATCTCTGCGGTCGGGGAGAAAGTCGCAGATGCACATGAGGAGTTCGACGGGTAGTCGAGGTGCAACGATGGAGCTGCTGCGCGTAGTAGTGTTTTCGGCGCTGTTATCGACGCTGTTATCGACGCTGTTGTCGACGCTGTTGTCGATGGCGTAGCTGGGCACAGGAGTGCCATCGCTGCTATCGACAAACACAGGTTCAGAGAGGGACATTATGATATAGCCGATTATCGGACGATAGGTCAAAGAAGCGAGCGACAAGATTGCCCGAGGGCACCGGACGAAGTAATGCTTGAGGTGAAGGGATAGAGTCGTATCGAGTCTTTGGATGGCTGCGCCTTTGATCAAGAGAAGACGACGGAAGAAGCCTTGATATGGTAAGGTCTGTCGTCTTGTGAAAGGTATAGGCCAAAGGGTGCTTGTGATGGACTTGACAGCGTCCGAAGTCGGCTGACGTTTTATTTCAGGTTGCCGGTTGGCCGAAGGTTCAGATCAGCTTACCACGAGTGAATGGTAAAGGGCAAGATGCAGGAGTTAATTTGTTGGGACGACGTCGAATTGCGTGGGAGGCAGCTGGTGGCAGAGGTGATTGACAGCTGATATATCAACCTTGAGCTGAAAAACGAACCTGATACTTGAAGGTTTTCGATATGTTCCGGTCCTGGTGAAGAGCTCTTCGATCTGATCTCGGTGGATGGTGTCGAGAGGAGGCAAGGTGTAGAAGGTTAATATGGAGAACCCTAAAAAGGCCACATATATTTCGAGGGAAGGGCACTGCCGCAACGCCGGCCGACTACGAAGTGGAGGTGAGATGTCCGGTATATGTCCTCCTGCACTCTCCTGCGGTCTGCGAGATCAAGGTTCTGCGACGCCAAGTTACATATGTGCAAGTGAAGTGGCTGACCTTGATCCTTCACTTCGCCACTGAACCCGAGGAAGCATGTTTCGCAGAACCTGATGGCCGCCGACCTTAAATAGACTCAGCGAAGCGGGATTGCCTGGTATCCACAACCATAACTATAGGGTGCTGCTGTAGCTGTTTTATACCATCGTGGTTGCTTGTGTCAAAAGGTTCAATCCGAGATGGCTGTTCCGTACGAGATGGATCTTCAGTTGCAGAAGTTCTAAATGATGCCATGAACCTGTCAGTATCTTCGTTTCTTCGAATATCAGGCGCTGAAGTACCTTCCAAGGCGATGAAAGTGCTCAGTCGACTAATCTGTTCATTTGGAAAAGGTTCATCAGCAACAACGCCGAATAGTAGTGAACGAAACGCCGCTGTTCTCACGATGGTGTCGATGACAAGGCTGCTATGACGTCGTGTTACCCAGAAGGAAAGGGGACGGACGTACAGATATCGGATATATATACTTGAGCCGCACAGCTTTGGGATTGGTTGAGTTTGTTCCGAGGATGTGGTACCCGCTATCGCCATGAGACAGACACCCACGCGATATTGTACAGTACAAGTCACTCGTCGCGGTAGTAGTGAGTGGTTGGATACCTTGGGCGCGCGTGTGGCTGGCTCATGGGTGCCTACCTAGGTAGATAGGTAGGTATTGATGGACTCGTCGGGCAGTCTTGATTGCTTCCCCAATCTCCCACCATGTCTAGGTACCTAGGATAGTTACACCCATCTCAGCAAGCGATGACTTGACAAAGTTGGAAGAGGTAAAACAAAAAAGAAAATGTCATGCTATACGGTACCTGTGTCCATTCCACAATGACCGGTAGGTATTCATGCCCCAAAAATGGTAACCCGAAGCCATCCATCCGATCCGATCCAAAGTGACAACCCAGGAACTTTATTTTACAAAAGTAGACCAACTCACCCTAACCGACCAAGAACGCCTAACCAATCCGTCCGTCACGCTCCTTCCAGTGTTCAAAATGCATACAATCCAGATCTGTGTAGCCTGGTTTGCTTGTATCACGGACTTTCCTCCTTGATAACAGTCAATCTGCCGCTGCCCAGCCTGCGTTGTGGCGCCCGTGTAACCCGATAATTGCCCAGTCTCGCTGTCAAAAACCTATTCTGTTGTGGCTCGCTCTTCAAGTTATTTGCTCTTTGTGCTCTTCCTGGTCCGCTGCGCTTGATAACCTTGCTGCGTCTCCGGGGTCTCGCCCCGCGTCCCGCCCGCCTGTTGGCGCTCATTTTTTCAACTTTGTCCTTTTCCATCATGGTTCTCAGAATGTCTCTTCCCAAGTCCCTTGCCTTGTCGTCATTCATGTCGAGTCCGTATAAGGTTAGGAATTTCCACTCCGTTTTCCAGTTTCTCTTGAGGAATTGCTTCTCCTCCTGAGTATATCGCCCGTCGCCCGGGTGTTGCTTGCGTCTCATACCAGAGCCAGGATCGACAGTGTTGTTGTTGTTGTTGCTGCTGCCGTTATCGTTGCCCGAAACAAAGTTCGGATCGGCCTCATCATCATTGCCGGTGTCGAGCGTCGCGCTGCTGGCATCATCTTCGCTGTCTTTATCCACATCTCTATCCGCGAGCAAGTTTTGCATCTCCCGCTTCAGACTCCATTTGTCCAGTTCATCAGCGGCCCATTGCGCAAAGATGCTGAAGGGTAAACTTTCGGGCCACGCTTTAAGAACCGACTCCCGTGTTATCGGTCCGATCGGCGGCCCGCTCAGTTTCAGCGTGAACAATACGTGGTCTGGATCAAAGTAGGCAACCATTTTTCCCGTGTGGTCTTTGATGCAGCCTTTCATCAGTTCCTTTTGCTGCGTCTGCCCCGTGTGGTGGCCTTCTACCTCTTCACCGTCCATGACTGAGTAGCTCCTACTTTCGCCCCGGGCTGGAAAGATGTACACGGAGCACGACTGTCCATCGATGTTTGGGATCTTGGCGAGGATATTGCAGGTCGCGTCGGGCACGTGTAGGACTGTTCTGAGAGGGAGGATGCTCTGATTTCGCCGGCCGGTGCGCGCTGGGTGGCGTTTGACGTTGAGGTTGACGGTACCGATGCCGCGGACGGCGAGGTTTTGACCGCTGATGCAGACGGTAGATTTGAAGGGGGTGTAGGTGGTGAACCATTCGCGGTCTTTGGCTACGCTGTTGGGCGAAAAGAGAAAAGGTTAGTCGCGTGCGGTGGAATCGGGTCAGAGAGGACTGAGGTCCAGGAGGGCCAATGGCACATACCTCACGTTGGACATGGTCGACCACACCCAGTCTGGACAGAGCATAGGTATGGAGGGGTGTGTACGTGCGCCGAGGTTCGTAGGACCTTCATCTTTTTGGGCGCGTCGATTTCTGATCTTCTTTTGCCTCTGATTTCGAGGTTTCCTTGAACTTTGCTTCCGTACGGCGAAGTTCGGCATACCCGCGGCAGTCATAGGGGAACCAGAGTGGTGGAACGAGACTGGCTCGCCCGTAGGTTTTGAGATATCGTGGCCCATGGTGTGCGCGGGGCGATCTGGGATGGATTTCGAAAACCGGGTGGAAGGTATCGTCTGATAGCAGGGGGTCTATCACATCAGGTCGATGAGAAATGCTATAGTGAAGACAGAGAAGAGAATAGGCTCCGTAGTCTAGGAGCTCTTGGATCTTTGGTGCAAATATCAACAAAAGCTTCATCATTCCGTTTCTCAGCTAACAATGATCGATGTGTTTCCTTACTGTTTGCGCCTAGCGCCATCCACAGCGGGGTCTTAGCGTTGTCTAGTGGAAAGACCCTTGTGGGGTAGGTACCTGCAAACACACTGAATATTTCCCCTTTAGGGGAGCACGGCCCGGGCCGGGCCACCTACCTCAGCCTCTTGTCATCCATCGGGCACTTCCTCAACCAACAGCGGCACCTCTCCTAGACCATTGTGCTGAATCTTGATGGGAGAAGCTTCAATCCTCAACCCATCATTCATCACTTCAACAACCCAATCCTATCATTTCCCAGGCTCTGGTCATTACCTAGGTGGGAGTTGAAAAGAGCGGCAACATGATGCAGACAAGGCTTCAAAAGACGAAATGGCCGGATGACGAAAGCGGCGGAAGTCTTGTGAAAGATGCATCATGTATACAACAGATTACAATGAGACATGACAAGCATAGTGAATATCGGAGTCTGGGGGTTGCAAAAAGAAGTCGACCCAAAATTTGACTCTATATGCTATGTTTCGCTATGTATACAGACAGAGCAACAATGGCTCCCAATGCAAGGTCGATCAATAAAAAAAAATATCTACCAGAGAAATGAAAAGAACCTCCCCATCACTGATCAACAGCTCTCCCCGTCCTTCAACAAAAACACCATCGCCCACCACATCTTCAAACAAGCGAGGCAACTCAACCTCTCTCACTCTCTTCTCCGCCTTTTACTTAGTGCTTACGAGCGGCGCGCTTGCAGCCCTTCTTGGGAGCAGAGCTGGCCTTGCCCACAGCAGCAGCGCTGGTCGCGCTCACAGCAGGGACCGTCGCACTAGGGGCAGAGGCCGGAACACTAGGGGCGGAGGACGCAGCAGGAGCAGGAGCAGCCGGGCTCTGGGCACCACCATCGCAAGTGGCAACAGCGGGACCGGGGTTGGTATAGCTGGTAGGAGCAGGGTAGTAGAGGTTGAACAAGAGGCCGGGGTCGGTGGCCTTGTACGCGCCGGGGAAGGAAACCAGCTTGCCGCTGGTGTTGATGGTGCCGGTGCCGCCCGTCACGTTGAGCTGCGCGCACGCAATGTACAGCTGCGCGCCACCGACGGAGCCGGCGCTGTGCAGACCAATGTGCTCCACACGGAGGAGGTACTCGCCGGACTCAAGGCAGGAGGGGAGCTTGACGGAGACCTCGGTGGCGCCTGTGGGAGAAGGAGGAGGTTCCGGTTAGCATCATGGATACATATGTAGGTCAGGGGCCGTTCGGGATGGGATGAGGGAGGGAGAGATGAAAAAAGTCAAGACATACCAGCACTAGGCCACGTGAGCTGGCCGGTTCCCAGTCCCGACGGTCCATCCTGGTAAATCTTGAACCAAACGGCGCCCTTGCCGTCAAAAGTGGCAGCCGTCTTGCCCTCGGGGACCTTGGCCATATAGAAGTGCAAGGGACCGGGATGGCCGATGTTGTCGCCGACGACAAACGTGTAGTTGGATCCGGCCGCGACGGACAAAGTCTTGGGGGCGCCAGTGCCGGGGTTGAGCTCGTAGCAGGTCATGGATTCCGAGGTGACGTCGGCAACGGGGCCGCGGCTGTAATGGTTCTCGGTCATGCGGATGTGTTCATATTCTCCGGAGACGGCGCCAGTGGAGTAGCCCTTGGGGAAAGTGTCTGGCAGGAGGTGTTAGTCAAGAAAAGGTTGACAACCTGGATATCAAGTTCCAGTGGTAGGCAGAAGGGAACTCACAGTGAGCCTGGGCTCCGGCCGCAGCCAGGAAAGCGAGAGCGCTGCTGAACTTCATGGTGGATAGTAAAGACTGTGGTGGAACGAGAGTAAAGATTGTGAAGGAGAGTAGAAGAAGGAACGACTGATGCTGATGATAGTAATAGCACCATAAAGAAGAGCGGGAAGATGTGATTTTATATTCCTTAGACATTGTCTACTTCTTTCACCTCTCGCACCATCAACCATCCCCCTAAAGACCCGTACTCGTTAAGACCGCTTACAGATTACGAGTCCTGCAATCTCAGAGTCGAAGACTCCTCCCGACTCCCGGTGGTGTTTATCCATGAAATGCTACCTTAGCCTTCCATCCGGCGGCAGAAAGTCCATGTCTTTTTGCGAGATCGTACCCGACGTATTTGTTTCCATCGTGGCATACGCATGGGGCGTGTCGATAATCCTTGGGGGATGGGTGGGGGGACATGGTCCGATCGGTGTTCTCCTCTGCCAGGAGGGAAATTCAAGGGTAGCGGTCCGGACCATGGCCATGGAAGCGAAGCCTGTTCGACAGGGGTAAGGTAACACTCGGCGGAAGCATGTGAGAAACACCAGCGAACTTCCATGAAAGGGGGTGAACGTTCATGGCGCTTGACAATGGCAAGTCGGCAATTGATATTCTTCCCACAACCCTAGGGAACTTTCAACATCTTCGTCAGGAGAAGCCATGACCGGAAAGGTGGCGTCGCAAGACACCCGTAGACCTTGCCTTGCGAGGTGTTGCAATACCGAGCCGGGATTGTTGAATATGCGCGATGTGGTTCACTACAGCTAGCTTTGTTGCCAGAAGCTAGGGAAGAGGAAGCATTCAACCGAGATTGTAGTTGTCGATGCGGCTCGATGTTCCGAGCAGTGGTGTTGTCGAGATCCAAGCTAGGCGTCTCCTTGGCCAGGGATACAGTATCATCAAACCCCTGATAGTGCAAACCCCCAAATTACAAATACTAACCCATAGTGCGCCCCCTCTTTTGGTGCACTTGCGCTCTTTGGTGGCTAGAATGTGCTTTGTGGTCTGTGCACCAGATCCCCTAGTTGCAAACACCCACAAAGTGCAAACAAATGCAGTATCCATCGAAGAGGATGAAACATGTTTGGTAGCGTAGTATTTGGAACGCGGGTAAGCATTTGTGAAACGAAACTTCGGAACACTCGACTCCATCATGTCCATTTCGGGCATCGTTCGTCCCCTGATCCCCTCCGTTGCCCTTGACTCTTGGCAGGAACAAACCTATCGTACGGGGATGCCGTTATGCGGATGGACGCGGGCGGTAAAAAGAAAAGAATGCAGAAGTCGACCACGTTGGAATCCATGTGCCGAACTAGGACATGAAGATGTACCTTTGCGATTGACTGCATGAGGCTCTCAAAGGAGTCTGTCACGGGCCGAAGCGCCTACCATACTGGGGTTTCTGAGCAGCGCTTGTGTAAAAGTACCTACGTCGGTATCTACATTCGCGTCGGTAAACGAACTGATCTAGGTATGCCACTGCACTCTCTACCTGTCTCAATCACTATCCGTCTCCAGAACAGCAACACTCAGTTGTGGGAGAGTGAAAGAAAAGGTCCCTCCCTCCTTCGCCTTCAACTTGGTCTTGGTCTCCTCCACCACGTTGTTATGCTTCCACGGATCGTTGTACTCGTACGGATTGGTCGGACCCGTCAGGACCGTCAATGTAGCGGTCGCTGTTTTCTTATGCGGCTGCTTTACTTTTCCACCAAGTCCCGCGAACTGGACAGAGACTGCAACTGGCTCGGTAGAGTTGTAGACAGCGGCCTTGAACACGCTGCTTCCCCTTTCCGTCTCTCCAGCGACGTAGTAGAGCGGTCCGATGCCACCGGTCGCGGCGGTGACGGAAAGCGTCTTGGTTATGGCAGTGGTGCCCAGCAGCTGATATGAAGATCATTGTCAGTCATCTATCTGTATGGGAGCGAACCCCCCCCCCCCCCCCCAAAAAAAAAAAAAAAAAAAAAAAAAAAAAAAAAACAAAAGAGTTGATGGACATACCTTCCAAACATGGTAGCTGGTTGACAGCGTGGTCAAGGATGGGTCAGCAGCATGCTGAATCTGTGTCATGGCCCACTGCCAGCGGTTGAGGTTGCGAAGACCCGGGGCGTAAGTGGCGCCGATGACTTTATCACCATTGCGCTCCAGTCCGAGCAAAAAGATGGCTTCGCCGACACTGCCTCCCCACCAAGGGAAAGGCATAAGGTTACCTTCCCAGCCGATACCGCCGTTGGGGTGTGTTGATGCTGCCTCGCCTGGATAAAAAGTCAGTATCACGTCTAATGTCCTAGGGTTCCAACATGTAGTGGACATACCAATCAAGGTCAAGTTATCCCTCGTCAGACTATCAAACTTGTTGAAACTCAACACCATGTTATCTGGTGTCAAGTACGGGTGATAATCTCCACCAGCCGGCTTGGGAATAGTCATGCCATCGAAGACTGACGGCGAGGCGATGAGCTGGATCTCTGGGTACTTTTCCTGGAATGCCTTGAAAAAAGCAGGGAACCGATATTTCTTGTAATTCTCGAAGCCTGTAGAGCCGCCGCCCAGCCAATCCTCGTTACCAATCTCCACGTATCGGATCTTCCAGGGACGCGTGTGGCCGAGAATGGAGGCGCGAATGCCACCCCAATGTGTGGAAGCGTCGCCGGTGAGGAATTCGAGCTCATCGAGTGCGCTTTGGACGGCCTCGTCAATGCGAGATTCAGGGAGCTCGCCCCCGTCGAGAGCAAGGCCACTCCAAACGGCGAGAACTGGACTAGATTGTTAGGGATTTGCAGTGCTTGAGAATGGAGGAGGGTAAAAACTGACTTGGCTCCAAGTTGAGGTCCTCGCACCATTGCATGTATTCAACCAAACCCAGTCCAGCACTCAGAGGGTATCCCCAGACGCCAGCTCGGCCGGGACGGTTCTTGAGATCCCCGATCGTTTCGTTCCACTTCCACCAAGTTGGGAGGGTGTTGCCCTCGAGCATGTTACCGCCAGGGAAGCGAAGGAATTTCTGTCTTCGATGTTAGATCCTCTTCGAGGTAGAAGTGGGTATTGAACAACACCTTACCGGCTTGAGTGCGGCCAAAGCCTCCATGATATCGACCCTCAGCCCATTTGGCCTGTTATTGTATGTCGGCGGGAACAGACTGATGAGGTTAAAGTCTAGTGAACCACCACGGACGCCCTGCATTGTGTTTATCAGCGTCTTCTGGTCCCCTATATAACGATCATGATGTCGCGGTAGCTTACTGCAGCGTCAAAAGTAATTGCAAACGTGTTGTTGCTGTTTGGTGCCGCCTTTTCAGGAACCAAGTTGAAGTCGAATTTTACCCAATCATTGCCAGCCTTCTTGACAGGTACGTTCGTGGTTCCAAACACTTCGCCAGTCAAAGCACTTTGGAGCGAAGCTGTAAAGAATTTTCCCTGGTAAGCGCCCTTGACGTAGAACGACCCAGTGTACTTTTGGACTTTGACATCCATTCCCCAGTACCCGGCATTGGCAAAGCCAACTGTCTTGTTCGAAGATGATGGAACCGCTACGTTCATGGAGTAAGGAAGAGCCGCAGAGAGCGGCTGAGAAAGCTTCTTCAGGCTGAGTTTGGCACCGTTGACGGCCGACCAGCCGTCGAGAGTGACTGGGTAACGGGACTCATCGCCGGACTGAAAAGCGCGGTTACGGATGAGCTCGGCGTAGATGCCGCCATCGCCGGAGTTATTGATGTCCTGTAGTGTTTGTGAGCGAGACTATCTTTACACCCGCTTGGTCAAGAGGCAAATGAGGGCAAAAAGTACCTCGTGCATGAGTCCATACATAATCGGCGAGGAAACATTTCCGCCATCGGGCCGGACAATGAGATCAACGCGCTTGTCGGCAGAACATGGTTGTAGGGAAGTGAAAGTCAGGAGAACTGCCCACAGGCTAGGGTTTAGGTGAAAATGCACCATGCTGACGACGGCTCGAGAAACACGACAGCTTCCGACAACATTGGTCTTTCATCTAGGCTCGTCCGTGATGTATATACTCGAAGGCATCGGGTCAGAGCTGGTCTCATTCTTGAACTGCCGGTACCGCACGTCTGGGCATATCCATTTCTGATCATCCTGTGGTCCAGACGATGGCCTTGGCCGCGTCCGTATTGCGGTGCTATGACGAACGCGCCGCAACAGTCACATGCACCAGTTGAACAGAACATGGCAACAAGATGCTCGATGATGATGTTGGAGATGGTCGCTTATGGCTCTTCCCCGCCCTTCCCCGGGTTCTTGGGCTCTCCAACTTCCTGTAAAGTACAAGCGCGAGGAGACTATTCGTGGATAAAGGCCGGTTGTACGTAAAACTGATCACTACCTCGTCGATTCAAGGTTGCAATGGGCACGGTCCGCAGGTACCGCTACCGGATAATATACACTACTTAGCCGAGAGCGACACGCGGTGATGGGTTGCGGTGTCAATATGCGCCCCAATGGGAGCTGTGGACGCTCAACTAACATACTCGGAAACGACAAAGTTCTGTCATTCGCGGTCTGCAATATAGGACAGATGAACGGATAAGGTTTTGGGCCGTGGCTGGATATGGAGTGGTCGTCAGAATGAACAGAGTCAACAGGACAGATGGAATACGGGGATTCAGGTAGGTATATCTGTTCCCGCCTACCCGGTCTTTTCGACCACTTCTCCTGCGAAGACATAGCCTGCTCTTTGCCAACAGCCAGGCCCATCCATTTCCCGCGATGAAGGAAAGCCATCCAGATGTTTTTGACAACTGGTAAGCTTTCGATTCTCATCGCATTAATCGACGGCTACTTTGAATTGGAAAAAGACTCCACAGCAAAAAAATGATGTAACAAAATTACGCTTGCCATGTGCTTTTCACTGGCAGCACGTCCTGGATCAAGTGCCATTCACCATCGGAATACTGAGTAGGGACAGGGAGGTCAAAGTGCGAGTGATGAAGTGTCCAGGGCAGCAATGTGAGGTGTGTCTCTTGAGAGATAAGGGTGCCTGTAGAGGTACCTAGTGTACTCTAGAGTTGCCCAACACCAACAAGCGGCAGGGAGGCTAAAAAGACAGTGTGATCAGCTCAAGTCCCTACCCGAGACCCCGCATTCAAACAGTGGGCCTGAGTAGATCTGCAGATCTGACAGTCCGCTGCAGGTGGCGTCCCCGTCCATCCGTAGAGGTGCCTGTACTGACCTCTAAACGCCAGTGAACTTCGGCTCGAAACTTCGACGGCTTTCCCGTTCACTTCAAAATCGCAGCTGGACACTCTTCACCATCCGCACCACCACACGCCGCTGCTGTCTGAGGGAAGGAAGAGGACATCTGGATGTGATTACTATCCGTTAGCTCCTAATACGACATTTGAACGAGTCCATCAATATGAGTTTGATCGCCAAAATCGTCACCATGATGTGGTTCAAGGTCGAGGTTTGTTTTCCACCTGTCGCCATTCCATCGTCGGAATACTAAAACATGCTCTCTATCACTGCTTTAGGACGCCCTCGTCGCTCGAATTCTTCAAATGCCCCAGTTCCACCATGGCGTCCGCAAGATCCACCGCACCGTCGAAGAGTTCCGTCACGGTCGTGATCCCAACGAACCACTGCGCGAAGGCGAGGCTACCGAGGATCCCAATCTACAGAAGCCACAAGTTCAGAGCTTCGTCAAATTCTTTATCGAAGAAATGCGCAACCAGGCGCGGGGAACGCCAACCGACATCGATAACCAGCCTTTACCTCCCAAGAAGCGACCGTGATCCTGTCTGTCGTACCAGACCCCTGCGAACCTGACGCCTCCCATTCATCCGGTCGGCACATACTATCATGATGTTTGAGATACTGATGGACCGAGAGAGAGTTGGGATCATGGTTCAGGATTTAGAAAGACGGACAAAACATACGCAACAGGCGAGAATGATGGACCTCGAAAGATCCACTTGGGCCCGATGCTACCTACATCATCCACGGCCGACTACACCTACGAAAGGCGGCTCCAACGCAACCGCAATATGCAAGCCGCGACGGAGAGGAGTGGTTTATGATATACGCCCTTGGCATATTTGATTGAGATGGTGATGCAATCCATGGGATGCGAGTTGCGATGAAGCACACTGCTGCGGCACTAGTTTGGGTAATTTCGCCACATCGGACTATGGTTCATGAATACGATACACAAAACCGACAACATTATACACCCCATTTTTGTCCGGGTGTTGGAGCATTGGCGTGGTTTCACGGAGTTGCCTTGCGGCACGCCTGGTTAGGTTTATAACACCGTCAGTTTGGTGGAAGAAACAGCGGTCATGCCGTTGTCCAAAAATCTACAAGTCATCAAGATCAATGTCTCGGACTGTCTTCGTAGTTCTTCAGATGCGCACATTGGCCACTCGAAGTAGATCCGCATGCTCAACGCCACGAGCTTTTCTCAACACGAATAGATTTCATGGTACACCACCTAACCAGGGAAAAGAGACGATCCATCGGCTTGACGATCTCTGAGCAACCGTCACTCCAATGGCATCAAGGACCTTGTGTCAGAGCCGAGTTGTCACCTGCTTCGTTCTTTAGAACCCATGAGTTCATTGTCTCGTCACATTCTCATTGCTTTCTATGAATTAGCTCAACACTTCACTCTCATGGAGCTAAACAGTTGCTCAGAAGTTTCAATGGTACCTGTTGCCAACAAGTTCAATGGAAATTAGGTAGGACCGTCGAGTTGTTGACTTCAAAGAAGACACAGACACACATTTGCCTTTGCTCGAGTGTATTAATCCAGCTTACCCTCTACTCGTCATCTTCCCCTTTCGAGAGACCTTTCGACACTGAATGTCGCGCCAAAGAATAATGGAGAATCAGAATTTCTCAACAGGCAGGCTACGAAACACATGACGCTTCGCAGGCCCTAGACCGACATCGGATGAAAATATAAACGAGGCGACAAGCAGCACCTAATGGCGCGACCCTTCACTCTTTCCGATTGCAAAATCACGCTGGCCGGACAACGCGAATCTCGATTATAAAAACAATATGAGTCGGCGGTTTTCCCCCACCAAGGTTCTCTTCTCCTACGACCACAACACCACCATGCTCTCGGAGTATATCAAGTCAAAGCAAGGTATCTCTGTCTCATTTCTCGTCATATCCTCAACCTACTAGACTAGTGTCTATAGGCCTACCCACATCAAGCATCAACTTCACCAGTTGAACTTGTCGCTTTTGACCTCAACGTCAACAGAGCAACTTCGCCTTTCAAGAGCACAAAAACACGTGCGAAGTGCAGTCATCACGAACCCCGGCCCCTTTCAGTTTTTGCGCTCCTTGATCGCGCTGTGCTACGACGGCTCACGTCGCGACATCAGCTTTTGCTTCCATCTACACAGAACAGACCAAGGTTCTGCTTCCCTTTTCTCCCGGAGCACATAGCCTTGCCTTCCATCCGATCAGCGATGGGGTTCCAGAAGCGAATGGATTCCTACAGACCAAGGGAACGCCAGAACAGCAGCAGCCGTGACTCGTCTCGCCCTGCAGGTGGTGGATCTCGATCCAGAACTCGACGCAGATCTAACTCTCAGCAAGCATCCCCTCCCAGAGGTCCTGCAGCGAGTCGCTCATGGAATCACAGTGGACGAAACTTTTCTGCTCCTGATTGGACTTACCACCAGCATGATGCGTCTCGATATAGAGATCAACGTGGTAAAGAAGCATCTTCCGAAGCATTAGGAGAAATCACCAATCGGTCTGCCCTTCCAAGCCCCAGGGCCAGGCCTGGTCGGAGTAGGTCACCCCATGATGATGACGATGAAGATTCACTTTTTGTCAGCGATGGTCCAGGTCCTGAGTTCTTCGAGGACTACGCTGAACCCGAGCCGGAACCTCTTCCTCACCCAGTGCCGACAATACGACAAATGGAAAATCAGGATGGACAGTCAGAGTTTCCGGACGCCTTTCACAGACGTCCAAAACCAATCTCAGCCTCACGTATAGCTTCTGGCATGTACTTCCAAGCTAGAGGAAAGCCAATTTTACCGCCCTTGATGGCCAAACCCAATTCTTCCCAGACCGGGGAAAACGTCCTCAAGCCTCGATACATATCGACCACCAATATTCCAATTGAGGCATCAACCACCCAACCAAAGGCTGCTTCAAAGAAGCCCGTTAGCGATCCGTCGAAGCCTAACACTTCATCAAAACCGATTTCCCCGAAGACTGCTGCTTCTATGAAGGAGGCTGCTCTAGCGAAGGCTGCTACTCTCTCTAAGGCTGCTGCTCCATTGACGTCTGGCACTGGCATGCCTTCCAAGCCTCCTGTTCCCCTCAATACAGACAATAAATCTAGCAGTTCCGCCCATCAAGTCACCAGTACCTTGACCACTAAGAAGGAGCCAAGTCTTTTTTCTCCATTTTCCTTCCCGAGCAAAAGGAAAACCTCAGGAGGCGACAAATCCGTATATCAGGAGCCACAGCAGAGCGTTCATCGCCCTACTCTACCCTCGACATTTGATTCACTGCTTTCCAACAAATCCAGGCCCGAGAACAAACGTGACCCCAAGTCCGACCCAGCATCAACTCGCTCTATCCAGAAACGCAAAGTAGGCGACCTGTTTTCCGCCGCCGATCTCAAGATCATCTGGAAGCAGTGCTTCGAGCAGCGTCAACCCCCCGACCAATCTCGCCTCGGTCACTTCGCACTTCCTATTCCCTCAGACTCACTTCATCTCGTTTCTCCCGCGCAGCTGGAGCGAGCCAAGCGATACTTCGTTCCTGACATTGTCCGATTTGAGGTAACGCCGCTACAGCTCGGAAAGAAGAACTCACGATCAACTCAAGTCACTGCGAGACTGCCTCACTTAGATCCTACTCAAATCGTGGGCCACGAGACTAGTACTCCCGCCTATCACAAGCTGCAGCTTCGACCTTCTACATCCCAAACGGACGGTCTCGCCTGGCCTGTCTTAAGAGCCATGCAAGTCGGCTGGGAGTTGACCGCGCGATGGTACAAGGAAGTCATTGTGGACGGGGGATGGGTTAGTCTGGGTCGTCTTGACCGCGAGGACACCGTCATGTCGGATGCCATGGACATCGATGGCGAGAACGAGAATGACAAGGTCATCACCTCTCGGAACAGCAAAAACCCTATCGGTACAGGGCTCGGTGACTTTGTCGCTAATGAGCTGAAGAAAAATGTGGTGAAGACCAAGCTCAGCCGCGACGAACCTGAGGGGTCTTTGAATGTTGACCGCGAGATTGGACGCTGGCTTGATCACGTTTGGAGGGAGCAGAATTAAGCACTGGACAAAGAGGGACATACGTCTATCTGAGGCCTTGTCGCGGCTCTCATTGGGGTCATTGCTGCGAGGTGCAGTTCTTTCACATATCACCGGCCCAGTGAGTGGGTGCATACTAAATGCAACATCGATGGTACTGCGCTTCCAAGCAATACCACTTACAACTTCCGAGTAAATCTCTGTTGCTTTTTGTTGCTCTCAGCAGCTTCCGTTTGTTTAGTTTTACGAAGTGGTCAGTCAGTATCACTCCCATCCGTACCAGGTTCCGGACAAGGTTTGCATTGTTGTTGGTTTCAGGTTCACTTTGCTACCTCTATTATACGGAGCAAGTGACCGACTATGTTGGAGATACCCCGTGTACAAAACAAGAGCAAACAGGTCGAGCGCTCGTTTCTTACAGACAAGGTTTCAGAGGGCAGGGTTTTCTTTAGTACCCTCCCTTTAGGATCTGTAGCTTTAAGAGCCTCATTTAGTGATGAATTTTCTCTCTTTTACATGAGGTTGCCTGGTGACGTTCTCGAGTTGGGAATGGACCGCCTGATGTCTGTCTCGTTTCCCTGTTATCATCCTATCAGGAATTTGCCGCCAACAACCCCAACCTCTACGGGTGTATTTTATCTGGGAGAAGCGATCTACCGATAGATTGGGCCTTGTCGTCCACTTCATTCCCAAATTATCCAGGCCACACATTTGGTTCCACAACGGCACCTACATCTGTTCCCCGGATTTGGCATGTCCGCCAAATGCTACTCAACGTCTCCCATAGGCTGCACAAGTCGACCAAACGTCAAAGGGTGACATGTTAATATCGAACAATATATCAAATGGAGCCTCGATGACAATCGGCATTTCTAGTTTGTGGAATATGAACGGCAGTTGTGCAAGCCACGGCAGGGTAAACCGTGGACGGGCCATCATGGCTTCTAGGTCTAGATGCCGTGCAACATCCAAGACTTATAAACCCAACCTCATGGTTCCAGGTGACGGTGACTCTATCTTCTCAACCGTTGCCCCTATTTTGTTGAACTCAACGGACATCCGAGTTTCTCATCCTCCTTGGCTTTTAGGCCACCTTCGAACAGCCACTCCACCAAGAAGCAACCCCCCTAGCTCTTCACAGATCATCGACCTTTTCTCCACAATGTTCTGGTCCGCCCTCTTCGCTCTCATCGCGGGCACCGAAGCTTTGCCCCAATTTGGCGGCGGCGGCGGTAACCGCGTCACCATGTTACGATTCGGCTGTGCCCAGGTAGTCATTGACCGGGTCGATCCGCTCGTCAACCCGGGCCAGATCCCCTCTCCCCATGTGCACCAGATCGTGGGCGGGAACGGCTTCAACGTGTCGATGCCTCACACGGACATTTCCGAGCTTGCCAGCTGCACCACTTGCCAGTTCTCCGAGGACTTCTCCAACTACTGGACAGCGAACCTGTATTTCAAGGCTCGCAACGGGACCTACAAGCGGGTGCCGCAGGGCGGTGCGGCGTTGCAGTTCAACGACCAGTTCAGCACGCAGATCAATGGCGGGGTGTTGGTTTATTATGTCTCGGCTGATCCGGGAAAGATCACGGCGTTTAAGCCTGTGAGTGTGATGACCTCCCGTTTTTAGTCGTTGTATCCGGCAGTACCTAGGTAGGTAAATATGACTAATTCGGCCGGCCGGCTGATGTTCACGACGAAACAGGGATTCCGTATGCTCGTCGGCGACCCGAACATGCGGTCGAGACCTGACACCAAGTTGAAGAGACAAAACTGCTACCGTTGCTACACCGGCCCCAACTTTGGCGGCGACGTCGGCGCTCCGTGCCAGGATGACCGAGTGGACTCGGAGGCTCTTCCCAGCAAGCCCTGCCCGGGCGGGATCCGATCCAACATCCACTTCCCAACGTGAGTTTTTTTTTTCCCCGACATGAACTTCCCTTGCATTCATTAGATAGATACTTACCTACAAGATACTGACACCCATGCCCCCCCAAAAACAGCTGCTGGGACGGTAAAAACCTCGACTCCCCTAATCACCGAGACCACGTAGCTTACCCAACCTCTGGGCCCGCCACTTTCTTATCACTGGGCGGCTCCTGCCCGTCCACGCACCCGGTGCGGATTCCCCAGCTCATGTATGAGGTTGTGTGGGACACGGCCAAGTTCAACAACAAGGCCGAGTGGCCGGCCGACGGGTCGCAGCCGTTTGTGCTCAGCACGGGCGACGCGACGGGGCTAGGCCAGCACGCCGATTACGTGTTTGGCTGGAAGGGCGATTCCCTGCAAAAGGCCATGGATACGGCCGGGTGCATGGGCGCTAGGTGTGCTTCCCTCAAGACGCAGAAGATTGAGGATGCGAGGAAGTGCGCGGTCAAGCAGTTGGCTAAGGAGGAATATGATGGCTGTGAGTACCTACTTTTCGCCGTGAACTTTGTGTGAACTTGAATGGGTTGGACTGTGGTTGCTAACGTGTCTTGCTTTTTGATATAGGGCTTACAAAGCTTCCTGGTATGGATATGCCGATGTAAAGAATGCGCTGCTTGTACGTGGTGTTGGTTAGACTTTGGATCTTTGAGTTGGATGCGCTTGTGGTAGAAACTATATGTTGTGACTGTTTTTGTTAAAGTCAGATTTGCAAGTATATGTATGATGACATTGTAACCGGGCGTTGCTGGCCACGGTGTACTCCTCAGTAGCCCATAGCAAGTAACAATACTGCATCAACCCCCCCCCCCCCCCGTTTTTTTCCTTGACCCTGTTCATAGGAACCATCAGGCAGTCCGTTCCACCCTTATGATCCATCTCGCAAGTCTCCTCGTCTGGTCAGGATGCTTCAGCAATAGCCTGTCTCGCCTCGCCTAGTCTCGGCAAGATGTGTTCCTCATTAGCCAAGTGGCAGACAAGGTCGAACATTTCACACCAGATGCCATCGTCTTCGGTCTTGAGTCGATGAAGGTCGTCCTTGTCAAACCGCTTAAAGACCTCCATGAAACAGTCTTCCAAGTCTTTCCACATTTCCCTTTTTGATTTGATTGCTTGTTTGTATGGATTTTCATGTGTGAGTAAGCAGTGCAGGATCTTGTACTGGACGTCCAGAACTAGGAACTTTTCGTCGTAGTGTGTGTGGGGTGGGCGTGATGGAACACAAGCTATAAACGCGTCCAACAATCCAGCGGCCTCGTCCATGGCATCAAGTACACATTCCTGGACGTACTGGACACACTCATCAAAACTATGGCGTTGTCTCCATGTGGGATGGGGGCCGTAGTTCAGTACGACTCGCGACTCTCTCAACATACTGGGGTAGCCAGAGTTGGGGTCCTCGTTCAACCAGGTCTTGACGACGTCGTGAGAAACACAGCCTGTGACGACTCCAAGGCCAGCGTCGCCGTTAATACGCACTCGAAACTTGCAAGCAGGACCGCATTCACCTTTGATATAGCAAAAGGTGAACGGAATGTTCTGATGCTTGCTCATGATTTTGCGCTGCTGGTCCGAAATGGTAGCGTTATACGCCCTCGCTATGAACATGTCAATGGACTGATGTTCGTCTGTTCCAAGTGTCGTCAAGAGCTGGCCGAGGTTGGCGTTGTTGTCTTTGAGAAACTGCCGCATCATGAGGACTTTGTGACCGGTGAAGCTTGGGTAGTGCTCTGGAGCTTTATCCGGGGAGGCATTCTGATGACTGGGGTATCATCCATGCGTCCCATTCTCTGTGTGTATTCCAGTTCTGTCCACTCTTCGTTGTTGGTGGAAGCGGAGCTGGAGACCACTCGGACTTGGTCTCCCGAAGCGGATGCCATTATGCTGTGTCTGTTGCTTCCGGATGGAGTGCGAAGGGTGGTTGAGAAACTGGAGTAAGAGGATGTACGAAGATGAGGAACCAAATGGTGTACCGTGGGCTGAGACGATCCATTTATCCAAGGTAAGCACAGACCAAGTGTCCATGGATTTGGGACCATTCTTATCGTAAACGAAAGCCAATGGTAAATTAGGACCACAATGTTCATGGCCAATTAAGAGACTCATCATTATCTGATTCTGAGATTGATCTTACGTGAACACCAGCAACGAAAGTCCTGTAATAAAGTAGATGTATGTACCTCATGTTGACGCAGTCCGGGCCGCATACTGCAGAAGTGATGGTGCTGATACATATGGCCGGTGGTGGGGGATCAAGGAATGGATAAACCCCAAGGGTGATTGTGAAGGAAAAAAGTTGGAGAGCTTCAAAGATCTGGACAAATGCTGGATTCCAGAGAGGAAAAGAAACGGCCTCAAGCTAAAGGCAAGCAAAGGCCCAGATCCTGAACATGTCTTTCTCTGTTCTTGCCTAACCAAGGAACCATCTTTCGGCTGGCGGTGAACTCCTTCCTTCAGTCAAAGGGTCCTTCTTTGGCTGGTGGTGGCTTCTTTCCAATACCGAGGGCTCCTTCCATGTAGATACTGATTCCTTCCTTCGTAACCGGACTTTGCTGTTTGCATGATGGGACATGCAAGGAAGGTGGGGGTGGCCGTAATGAAGCAATTCATGAAAGAGAAGTTGATTAAGTAGATTTGGCATCACTAAGTAATGAATACATCGATGCTGATAGTTCACTGCCCTCCCACCAATGGCACCGGGTACCAAATTGTGTTTCTTCCTCCCACAATCACTCTTCCTTTCCATCGTGGATCTCAAGATATCTAGCCCATTACCGCCTACCAGTACGCCAGCTCTCCATCAGCAGCTCCATTGCCATCAATTACAAACGCGACATCGTCCTCGGACTTCCCACAGAATTCATCCGCCGTATAAAGCACGACACCCGCATGAAGCAGCTTCGACAAGGGCTCCTGTTCCTGAACCAGGTCCTTCAGTTCAAAGAACTTGTCGCGCCACACTCCGCCGTCTTCCGTAGCAAGCCGATAGAGATCGTCCCTGCTGCAGCTTCCAAATACCTGCAGAAAGCAGTTCTCCAGATCCCTCCACAGCTTCCTGTTGGTCTTGATGTACCGCTTAACGGGTGTTTCCGCCTCGGTAAGCAGGCAGTGGAAGATCTTGTACATGGTGTCCATGGCGAGAAACTTGGCTTCGTACGAGGGCAATCCGTTCTCGTTGTTGGATGGGTCCACGGTTGAGGCAACCGAACGGAGAATGTCGTGTACCCTAACAGCGGCAACCTTGGGCACGCCAACCTCTGTCTGCCCTGGCAACCACGGTGTGTTGAGATCGCAACCTGCGTTCAGGTCCTGCCGGGCTTGGGCTAGCAATGCTCGGTAACCGGCTTCGTCGGTGTCGGCGTTGCCCTCTGGAACGGTACATCCCAAAGCATGCGCGGGAACTGGGCCGACGAGATCGCAGAACATGTCCGGGTCCCAGGTCTCGTCGAACTTGCGTGTACACCAGCACTCGGCGTCGGCAAAGGTGAAAGGCTTTTGTTGATGACGGCGCAAGTTCATAATTTCGCGCTGCTGGTGCTCGATGGTAGCGTTATAGGCCTTGGCGACGAAGAGGTTCATGGACTCTTGCTCTCCGTTCGTCCCGAGTGTCTTCCAAAGCTCGGAAAGACTGGCGTGGTTGTCTTCGAGGAATCGGTACATCTTGAGGACTTGGTTGTCGGTGAACTTTGTGTTTTTCTCGAGGTTGAGGCGACGAGGAACTTTGATGATGGTGCATCCATCGACGCTTTCCAGCTCGTGGGTATGAAACAGATCGGTTTCTTCAATATCCTTGTTGTTGGCGGCGAGCACATCCTGGGGTTTGTAGATTGAAGAGAATGCCATGGTCTCGTAAACGGAATAGAATGCCATGGTGAGTGATGTCTGCGATGCTGGTCGCTGAGTGTCTAAGTGGAAAGATATGGGAAAAGAGTTTGAAAAACAAGTGCTTGTTGTTTTGAATGATTGTTGTCATGTCAAATCCCCTCGAAATTGTTCAGAGTTGTCGCCTATTTGTATCCGGAATCTCTTCTACGGAGCTGAAGACAAAGGGGCGGATGACACTTCCCATCGTGGAATTAGAATTGTAGCCTCCCGTCACCATGGTTCGTTATCCCAATACAGTTCCGCTCCTACAGCGGCTAGAGTAGCGGCGTCAGCACCAACAGTGATTCTGCAATAAATTTTTCTCCAAAGGGGCGCAGGACTGTTCCCACCTTGCAGTTAGGGTCGTCTTCCCGAAGACTCCTGGAGCCTCTGCGCAAGTTCAATTGCCCATGGTGACGTGTATGTGATGGGAAAAGGCCGTAATTAAATGACCTTGGTAATCGTTCTTGGACTGTGAAAGGGGTGGCAGTGAAATGTGATGCCAAAATAGAAATAGCCAAAGGGCAGATCTCAGGAAAATGGGGTGTCGTATGCAGTAGTGCAAGCTGCTATAACCGCGACAGCTGAGATGTGCCTCTCTCGGTAGAAGTGTTTGCAGATGGAAAGAAATCCGTGAGTCGACTAATGTCGAGTTAACCCAAACTGGCTGTCTGGGATCTGCGTCTGCTGTCATTTGGAAGTGCATCAAGGACAGGATACCTACGCAGGTATCGTCAACACGCATGATGCATCCTACCTTTACGAGGTTACGCCAACAGAAGTTAGATTGGTATCAGGCGAGCGCAAAAGACGAAAACTCGGTGACTCCTCAATGACTTGGACATTACGTATAGTGCAGTTTTCTTTATACCCACCAAATCACCCAGACTTCGAATTCCTTTGCAACTTCTGGCTCCTCCATCACCTCTTGACATCCATCCTCACATTTACCAACGCTTCCCGTTCCTCGTCCCTCTGATTCAGTCCTGAACCATCAAGCCCATCTCCCACTCCCACTACCACTTCCACCACATACACTCCTCGGCAGCATGCCCAACGGGTTCTGAATTCAGAACCGGCTGTTCCCTCCCATTCAGCCAACTATAAGCTATATACGAGCAATCCGGAAATACCTCGACTCCCGCGAGAGATGAACGAGAATTCTTCTTATTTCTGGAAACATCTGTGTAATCAGCCGTGTTGGCTAAGCGTGCAAAGGAAAAGGATCGCCATTTTTTTCTTCACACGGGAAGTAATCCGCTCAGCTACCCCTGCACCAGCGCGTAGTCTTTTTGCGGTTGTATTCCAAAGAGTTGTAACGTCTTTGCACAGTTTGTCTCGTGGTATGCCGCCATGTTAGCTCTTTTTGCATCTCGTTGCTGGAAAATGTAGCCCTAGGGAGTGTCCAGTTGCAGTCTCGCTTTTTCCATTGTTGGCTGACATGTGTTATACAGTTCCCTTACAACCTACCATGTGGGGAACTACCATCGCTCATACTTTGAAGTTTCTGTCCGTCACCTGTTGTCAGGAGTAAGGGAACCTAAGGTATGAGATGGAAACAAGTACCGGTTGTTCGGAGGAGGATATGGCGGGGGACAACATAAAGCACTATGTACAAGAATGTAGACTCAAAGACTCATTCCTTGTCAGGTGACACACGTTCTGGATCGACCAGAAGTATCCAATATTGACTTCCATCCAATACCATGATGACATGCCACGCAAAGGAAACCAAAACCATCATCCAATGATTCACAATTCCCAGCCGATCCCCTAAGGGTACCCTGGCGAACCCAAGGCATCTACATATGCATCGAAAGTGATAGCAGCCGGCTTCGCACTCATGATATTCCCCGGAAACGCCGAGTCTTTGAGCGCAATATTCGCCTTCCCAAAATCGTGCGCATACAGCAAGTCCCTAATCCCCGCCGGAAACCCATTATACGAAACCAATGGGCCCCTGAACCAGACACCCTTGGCATTCTCAATGGCATCATCCGCCGCGTCCGCGAACCGGAAGCAGTGCGTGTTCGCCCCATCCTTGTGGTAGACTATTTTGGGATGCTCCCCATCCCACCTGACATCAGCGGCGGCCTTGATCTGGTAGCCGCCGTGCCGAGAGGCGGCGACGTACTGGGCTTTGTTGTTTGCGTCCACCCAGACGGCGATGTGCTCCCAGTCGTGGGTATGGCCCGCATCGAGCAGGTAGGGGATGGCTACGTCCTTCTCGAAGTAGTAGTCATAGAGATAAATGCACCAGCCATTGGCATTGCAGCGCTGTCGCGAGTAGACGTTGTTGTTGTCCAGGTCGGACAGGTCACGGCAGTCGGAGGAGGGAGAGACGAAGTTGTGAGGGAGGCCTTGGGCGATGGTGCCGTCGGCGCCAATGGCTGGGACGTTGTAGCAGCCGTCGGTGTCAAAGTCGAGAGAGGGCTGCCACCGGAGGTCGTTGGCGGTGGCGGCTTGGGGCAAGGCGGTGGGTGGGTTGACGGCTACTCCCCAGAGGTGAACATCATCCAGTGTGGAAGAGGAGGGGGAAGGGGGAGTAAAGGTGGTGTTCCTGGGCACGGTGAGTGCCGAAGCGCAGGCCGCAAAGAAGAGGGTACGGAATGCCATGTTGACGACTTGGTCTGGCGGCTTCTGAGGCGGTAAACGAGGGATGCCCGGCCGAATGCTCTTCACTTGAAGTCCGATCGAACGAGACCTCCGATCCATCTTATATGGACATCCATCGACGGCACTTGCGGTGCGATAACCGGACAGCTTTCAGGTCAAGGGTTCGACAACCTTCCTATTCGGGATCAAGGATACCCATCCGACTGCAACCACAAGGATACGATGAAGCATCGGGCGTTGGCTTGCGCAGAGTATGTACCGCCGTTTCTCACTCGATATGGTCCTCATCAACTCACTAGCAGATTGGTCGAAGCCAGATATACCACCCGGCGCTATTCTTGGTTGAGTGAAACCATATCGAGTGAACATATGCGGTTTCATACTGGCATGGGAGCAGATCAGTCATGTTGTCATCGAGTCGTGAACATTGTCTCTGGAAAGGGGTGTTGCGAAAAGAGAAATTTCGTCTCAGGTTCTCGGCTGTTGTTCATGATGGTGTTGGCACGTTTTCCCCGATGTTGGATGAGGTGAATTTCCACATGTTGACTTGACGTTCGAATCACGGGCAGAATTGGCGAAAATACAGCAGATCAAGGGGGGTGTTGCTGCAGACTCGAAAGGTCAAATGGGCGACTGAGAATGAAGCTGCAGGTGATGCTGGACCAGATTCAGGGGCAGGGTTCCCCGCCCAATGAGCGGCCGTGACGACGATGCCATGGCCTGGCCGCCGTCAGCCATTGGAGGACAAAACCACCATGTTCTTGCCGAGAAGGCCACTCGCCAGTACCCGATGCGACGTTTTGAACGTGGGAGGTAACCTTCCGGCAGGTCAGTTCATGATCGGAAGTATATGACAGCTGGAAGCAATCAAGGACGGATGACTTTTTTTTTTCAGTATCAGACAGATTATCAGGCGGCAACTGTCACGAAATGGATCGCTGAGGACGGTAGTGGAGGTGAGCCTAGGAGAGTGACATCCATATTGTATTAGAAAGTAAGAAAAAACTGTCATGGGCTTTCTTAAGCAAGGGCGGACAGAAAGAAGCAAGCAGCAGATCAAAGGAAAAAATCACGTCCGTTCTAGTGAAAGAGTGAGTGATGAAAGCAATGCTCGAAGTTGACATTCACATCATGAGGTGTCGTTCACACGGACCCATAATCTGTCAGCTGCCAGTCAGGAACAGCGACTTTGCCAACTGCAATGCTTTGGGGAGCAGCTGATTCTACCCAACCCCGCATATGTAAGTACACTACTGTAGTGTTAAGTAACAGTGTTGCCTGCCGCTGACTCTCGTCGGTAGAATGTTCAGACGGGACGAATGCCCAAGCTCCACCAAGCTGATGGATGCCAAGACGAAAGGCATCCGGATTCTGGAGTTTGGATCGATGAATGGGAATTCTAGAAATCACCATTCGATCCATCTTGTGTTGACCTGTGATGGTCATTTCACTTACCTTACTTCACCCAGTACAGTCAACCGTCTCAACGATGCGCCCGAACCATGACACCACGCAGCTCCCATGGCCTCGGTAACGACAGCAACTTGAACAACAACATTTACACCCGAGATGCCCTGGGCGGCATTGGCAATCACCCCGGCGGCATCAACACCGGCATCCTTCCTGTCATCCCCTCCGATGGCCAGCTCCCGGACAAGGCCCCCTCCAGTAATGCCGCCACGGGCGCGTCCGCTGCCGGCGTCAGGGCCTTGGCTTCCCAGGTGTTGACCTTCTACTTCCGCGCACCCGCAAAGGCCTTCTTCCGAACCAGAGTCGACTACCTCGCCTATGCGCGCGCCCTACAGGAGCAGCAGGCTATGCTACTCAGTCAGCTCCATGTCCCCTCTCAGGTCCTCACCACGGCCGCGCGAGCTGGCGCCCCGACTGCTGTCCGCCAGATATGGGAATGGGTTAGGGTGCGCGCCAGGGCAACAACGCCGGGTGTGATTGCCTCCGCTGTGAAGCACTACGGCTGGCGCGTCGTCCCGGACCAGGTTCTCCCTCCCTTGATCGCCAATGTGACTGTTGGAGCTGTCCTGTATACCAGCTACCTCCACATTCTCGGCCATCTTCATCCGGAAAGCAGACTCGCCAGCAAACGTGTGTATCCGCCTCCCTCGCCTCTCGAGACCTTCACTGCTGGCTTCCTGGCCGGCACTTTGCAGAGTGTGATAGCTGCCCCTCTGGACGCCGTCCAGGCAAGATACGACATTGGCCAATACGCCGGCACATCGACCACGCCCGCGAGCGGCAATGCCAGTGCTGTCCGACCAAAGAGCATGTGGGTCTTTAGCTTTGAAAAGATCAAGGAGATCGGTGTGCGCGGAATCTTTGCCGGCTGGACCCTCTCCTTCCTCAAAGACAGTCTAGGAAGCGCCATCTTCTTTAGCACCTTTGAGTATCTCAAAGCCCAGGGCTACTACAACTTTGTGTCCTGGTATTACGGCTCCCTGAACAAGGAATCCATCATTCTCCTCTCCGAGAAGCAACCATCCTCAGAATCAGGTAGAGAAGACAGCGACGACCCCCGCATGCCTGCCATCATCCGCCCGCACTACGCAATCGAACCGGCCTTCCTCTTACTAGCAGGCATGGGCGCCTCAATCCTGCAGCAGTTTATACTGCACCCGCTTACCATCATCCAAGCCGAACACTGGGAAAGGCTGGAAAAGATTGATGCGCAAGCGCGCAAGCTGAAGGAGATAGACAAAGAGAGGCTACTGCCTCCCGCCGAGGAACGGGCGCGCTTCCGATGGCGCATGATGAAGACGTACTACAATGCCTACCAAGAGACGTGGGCGTCCTGTGCTGCCGACGCCAAAGGAGCCGGCATGAACATGCGAAACTGGTTGTACAGAGGTTTCTGGTGGAACACGATCCGCCAGGTGCCCAGCACGAGCGCGGGCCTGATTATCTTCGAGCTGGTCAGGAGAAAGTACGGGTTTGGAGGTGAGCAGGTCAGAATCAATCGGGATGGCTATGATATCCTCCTCAAATAGAGGTGTGGCACGTGGGAATATAGACTTGGATCTTCAACAGATTTCCACTTATAAGTGAGTACTGGTCTTATGTACACGGACTTTGGACTGGCATGGGTGGGCGTTATTTTGTGGGCTCGTTTCTGGTGTTTTGCTGTTGGCAGGCAGTGCATGGTTAGGTACTAGACATCGTTGCCATTTAATGGTTGTGAATTGTTTTCTCTTCTATGATCGGCTCAGACATCATGTGGAGGTGGATTGGTGTAGTGCTGCTGGTGATGGAGGGAGGTTGTTTGAGACGGTGGGAGGCGATACCCTGGAAAGGAAGTTTGATGGGCGGCAGTCATTGTTAAGTGGAGGGGGCTGTAAGAGGCCCGAGTGAGACGGTGATTAGAGCTCAACTTGAACAGTCAAGTCTAGAAAGCGATAATGATGAATGTCTAATAGAGCCCAGGAGTAGAACAAGGAAAATAGGATCTCAGCCCATGCTGTCAGTCACAACATTCTTGGAGCTAGTGGTTAGTTGAGATCGGTGCAGATTGGCTTGATGATTCAAGTCCAGAATAGTTGGAAAGGCATGAACTGGCTTAAAATTGCCATTAACAGTAAAACTAGGAACATAAGAAAAGTGGGAAAAGAGACCAAGAAAAATTCCCGAGATGCCCTCTTGCAATGCAAATGAGGCAGAGGTGAGTGAATTCAATTGCGAGAAACCAAAAATGAGAAAAAGAAGGTCTCTCCCGCCGGGAATTGAACCCGGGTCTCGAGCGAATCGAACTGATGTTCAAGCTTGACAAGCTCACATACTGACCACTATACTACGGAAGACTCACAGATGTTGACATCTGTCGTAGCTGATTGACGGAAACGAGTATGCATTGGGCCTCCTATATATCGCACCATACTTCTAGTCCGCAGTGAGCTTTAACACTACAGTACCGGCCCCGATACGTGTTTTGTCTTTTTTCATAGAGCTGATTTGCTGCTGTATTAATTATGTATATTGATTGGGGTAAACAGAACACTACAATATTTAATGTAGAATTTCACCATGGCCGACAGACAGTGACCGAGTACGCAGCTTCCAAAAATGTCAACAACACATGGTACATGGCATGAGGTTCGAAACATGGGACAGGCTTGTAGACACCAAGAACCTCAAATCTGGAAATGTCGATAGTTTGGCTCGGCTAGGTAGTTCCAATAGTGCGAGCATGGCTGACATTTAACATGCAATCGTGGCGAACAGCCCGTGTTTTTGTTTGTTTGTGGTGTCGCTGCCACGCTGGAGTTGTACGATGCACTGCACTGCAATGCCGACACCCTGCAGCAACCCGAGATAAGCCTAGCAGCTGACAGACAGTAAATGTGCTTCCATACACTCATAAGCATATCTGACTCGCGAATTCAGATACAGTCGACTCGCTCTCATGAGATGAGCGTCGAGTCTGAGGGAGATTGCGATTTGCCCCGTCATCGATCGTTGCCCGAATTGTCGGGTGAGGGGGTCCCGTCCCGTCTTCTGTTCCTGAGTATGTGGCCGTGTTGCTGCGGCCGCTGTGTACGGTGGCCCAAGTGTGACCTGGGTCGTTTATCCAAAAGTTGAAAGAAAAAGGGTCCGTGCCAGCTGCAAGCAATAGGTTCGCGCCTGGGCGCGTTAATATAGATTCAATTTAGCAATTAAATATAATTTAAATACATCTCACCTTCCTTAAACCCCACTTTCTCGTATATCCTTATACAGTAAAATACTCTTAATACTTTAACCCTAATAATAATACATTAAAAGATAATATCTATAAATAATAATAATTAATCGGTAAGCGTATTCCGTACGTATATATAATATATATTATTCCTATATTAATATAATATATAGTAACTATATCTAACGATAAATACCCCGATAATACCGATCTAATAGTATAATTGCGCCCCTTCAAGTACTATTAAATATCGTTAGCTAAAGGTATATCGGCAATATATAAAATAAAAATAGGGGATTAAAAGTAAAACGATATCGACGCTATTCATTTTACTATTAAGAAACTTCTTAATTGCAATATCAATAAAATTTATAAAATCTTATTTAAATATAAAGTAAGAAATATCTATTGGTATTAATTAATTTTAATCGGAGGTAGTTGATCCTAATTAAAGAATATAGACTATTACCCGTAATTTTAATTTTAAAGTCTTTTAGACTAAAATTGGCGAAGTTATATCGGAATTGAAGTGGGACTGCCGTAAATATTTCGTAAGTTTAGCCCGCCACCTCTTTTTGGGCTATACTAACCTTTGCGCCTATAATAAATATATTAAAATTAATAATTATAGCCCCTTTGAGAAATATATTGTTACTAGTACTAAATTTTTTAAGCGCGTTTGTACTAATTGTTTTTATAAGGGTGAGGGTATTAATTATAATATCCGTAAGGGTATATTATATTTCTTTTTTATTCTATATGTAATAGTAGTTAATTTTTGATATTTATAGAATACGAGAAGGAGTAAGAAAAAAAGAATAATTATATTGTTCCGTTTTCAATTTAAATTATTCGTAATTGTAAGGTCCGCGATTTGGAGAAGGTTTTAGCTTAAGTTCGTACTAAGATTGCTATTCGTAAGAGCGAGATATAATAGATATTAAAAATATCTATTAGTACCTACTTTATATATTATAAACTTTAACGTTTATAAACGTTTTAAATAAAATTTATACTTTTTCAAAAGAAAGTATAATATTTAAAACGTTTATATATTATATTATATAAAAATATATACTCTTCCTTTCTTTTTTTCTTATATTAAAATAAAATATAATATATTTTATTAAATTTTAAAAAAGGGATATATATATATAAATATATTTTCTTTTATTATAAATATAATTTTATTTTAAGAAATCGTATTTTAATTTTTTTTAAAATTTATAATAATGTAAAATATTATAATTATTTTAAAACGTTTTAGAAATATTATACATTATAAAATTTAAATTTATTTATTATATTTATTTAAAATTAATAATTCCTTTATAAACAAATAATAGAATAAATAATTTTTAATATAGTACCTTTTATATATATATTTGATTATAAAATAAGAGTAAAGAATTAGAATATTATAATTAAAAGAAAAGAAAAATTTAATAAATATAATTAAAATATATATTATATATTAAGAATATAATAAAATAATAATGGTAATATTAAATAAAAATTATATATACAAGTTATAGGATTAGAACTTTAAAGTTTCTTGAAAAGTAATATAAAATATAAATTTAGAATTCTTATATTTAATATAAATATTCTTTAATATTTATTTTATATTAAAATAATTTTTTAATATTTAAGAAAACTAATATAGTATATAAGAGTTTAGAAGAATAATAATAAGTTTTTTAATAAAATAAGTATTTTATTTTCTAATTATTTTAAATTTAAATATAATATAAATTAAAATTATTTAAAGCCTATAAGTAAAATACTATTATTTATTAAATTAAAATTATATTTCAAGTAAATAAACTTTTATTATTAAATAAAAAGAGGGGTTTTTATTTTAATATATATTATATTTTTAAAAGTCTTAAATATAAAAATATATATTTCTTATTAAAAACCTATTATATATTTTTAATTACTTTTAATAATATTTATATTTATAAAATTTTTTATTATAAAAGTATATATAAAGAAATTTATATAAAATATATTAAAGTATAAAATAAATATATTTTATAGAATTTAATAATATTAAAAGAAATAATAAAATTTAAAAATTTTTTTTTTTTTTATAAATTTACTAATTTAATACTATATTTAAATATATATATATATATATAATATAAAAATATATAATATGGAAATGAATATATTTCTTTTTAATATTTATATTATTTTAAAAAACTAGAAAGAATATATAATTAAAGTTAAAAGTCTTTTATATAATAAAAGATAAATATAATTTTATATATTATTTTTATAATTAAATTACTATTTATACTATATTAAAATTATAATAATAGTATATAAAGTAAATCTTATATTTAAATACTATTTATTAAATTATTTTAAAATTAATAGAAATTTTAATAATATTAAAAAGAAATTTTCTAAAATTAATTAAATTAAATAAAATTAGGAATTAAATATATATATAAGCAAATTATTTATTAAATATATATACTATATAATATATAATAAAAAATTAAATTTAAAAATATAATATATTATTATTATTAATTATATGCCTATTAATATATAAAGTATATATATTGTTCTATTTTTCGATAGTTTAGAGGCCTCGAACCTCAGAGCCGCTATACCTCCGATATTTAAGGCTGCGATTAATTGTTTCCGATTGATATTAACTCTTTCCGATTCCCTTCTATTAAATTCGATTTTGAGATACTGTTGATACAGCACATCTCCCATCATTCGTCACCAAACACCGCATCTTTTTATATTTACTCTTTATTATTAACTATAAACTATATTTTCTATTATATATTTTGAACGGTGCCTAGAAACCGGCATCCGCTATAAAGAATATTTAGCTAACTACCCGAAATAGATTGAGTATATCGAGTGTAGGTAATGTCTCGCTGTGAAGCTTGTTAATATACCCGAAACTGTATATATTATTAAAGGGGATATTCCGATTATTAGCTTAGTTTAATTACTAATATTAATTCCCCTGAAGCCCCTCATTATCTTTTATACAGTTTGTACTTATAAAAAGGGGTTTATTATTTATATTATTTATATCCCTACGGGTATAAAAGATAATATTCTAAATAAAGTAATAGATATTATTAAAGTTTAGAATTAATGTACTAAAAATATAATAGATAGAAAATTATTTAAAAATATTCGTTTTATTAATTTTAATTAATAGATATAGTATTATAAATATTCGAAAAGTAATTTAGGTTCTAAAATTAATAATAAACCTCTATATTACTTTATTTATACCAACCTAAAATATTAGATTTTAAACGAAAGGCCCTTCCTAAACTACCTAATATTTATTTAATATTTCGGTAAAAAATATCTATTCGTTAAAAAGGTATTTGAGGAAATTAAAATTGAATTATTCGAATTTATAGGAATTAATTAATTTAATATTGGAGGTAAGGTTAAATTTATAGATTTATATATAGAATTTTCTAAAACTATCGATTTTGAAGGATTTTAATAGAAAATTGAATTTGAGAAACCGAAGAAAGATCTACCCTTAATAATTATATTTATATAGATTATTCTAAAGGTTAGAATTATTAATAAGGATATTGAAATATTAAAGTAAGTATAAAAGCGGGTTATATTACTAAGCGACGGGAATTCTACTACCCCGTCCCTAATTATAAAAAGATCCTTTATAAAGAAGACGGTTATTAAGGAAGAATTTAGGTTAAAGAAGGAATATAATAATAGGAAAATATAAGTAGTAAAGAAAAATGATAGGGTACTGAAGGATATACCTATTATTAAATAAGAGTTAGGGATTGAAGTAGAACTACGTATAAAGCGGGCGCCTAAAATTAAAAAGGAGTATTATATTAAGCTAAGGGTAGGTACTAACGGGGAAATAAGCGTATAGAAAGGGGTTATTCTAAAAGAGAATATAAGGGTTAAATAATTTCTTTCCTCTTCTTAGTAACTAGCTAATACGTAAGAGGAGAATAATACGGAGGAAATATAATAAAATAGAAATGATAGTATTAATACAATACCCGGGGGAGAAGTATTATTTAATAAAGAAGTATAGGGTTCGGCGAATATAAATTTAAATAAAGGAGAGGTAGTAGATTTAACTAATATTGAGGAAATCCCGGCGCACTTCGCAATTAAATAAAAAGGGTTACGAATAATTACTTCCGATAGAAATAGTATAACCTCCCCTTTAATAGTCCCTCCTCCTATTCTATTAATTTAAAATTATAAATAGTAATTATATATAATAATTATTTTATATTATTTTATATAATAAATCGTACTTATAAGCTAAGAATTTAATATATTTACTTTTATAGTCTAAATTCTAGGTATTGTAGTATATATTGTAATGTGAGTTTTCTAAATACTATAATAATTATAATCTTTTTATAACTTACTCTCCTTTATTTTTATTTTTTTCCTTAATACTTTATATTGTATATTAATTTTTAAACGTATTAATTAATATTTTATTTCTAAAAGTATGTAAAATATTTAGTTAAATTATGTATTTCCTTCTAATTTGCAACTTTGCCCAATAATATATATAAAGAACTATCAACCTATACTATCTATAATTAATTACCTTTAATTATTTCCTTATATATATTAATATTCGTTATTGTTTTTAATATCCTCTATACTATTCTCTAAAATATCTATTATCCTATCGATATTACTACCTATTTATTTTACTATTTTTTTAACCTCTTCGAAAGTATTTATTAGTATTACTATTAATTAGAGTTTGGGGTTTTAATATGTGAGTATATAATTTTTCAATTTATTTCGAAAGTATTTATATTCTTAGTAGAAAGGCTAATTGTAGGTATTCTTAGTATAAAGAATAAAGTCTTTTATTAAGGAAATATAAAATTCTATTATTATTTACGGTAAGTAACGGTCGAATTCGAAATTATCTCTATATACAATTTCCCTCAATTATATATATTAGTTCTAATCTATTTAATAATAATAATTAAGAGCTTCCTTTTTATTATAATTGTAGAATAAAGTAATTAGTTAATTGGAAATAACGTAATGGTAGTTATATTGAAGATGTATCTTATATTGGTTCTAGTATTCAATTTAGTCGGCGAATTCTATTCGAATTCGAAGTATAAAGGTAAAAAGTAAAATAATTTAGTCCTCTATTCTTATTTCTAACCACGCGTTTGTATATTCGAATTTATAAAAATAGTCCTATTTGCGTTAGATTAATACTAGTTAATTATATTCGGAACTAATTTACTATTTAAAAAAACCCTCGACTATTACGTAATTACCTCTACTAATTTTCAATTTATTAATTATTGGTATTGTTTCTTTAGAGGAAAATATCCTATATTTTAAATAGTTAATTAAATTTAAAAATTAGTAATACTTAGTTTTTTTAGATTATATAATATTAAATAGGAAGATTACCCTCTCCTTTACCTTCCTTAATAATAATAATAGAATTGGGATTTAGCCTATAAGGTTTTAAAATCCGTTACATCTTACTTCCTAGGGCAATAAAGTAAATGCTTCTAGTAATTATATTAATTTTACTACTATAATCGCCTTATATAAGTATAAAAATAAACCTATACTTTCTAATAACTTCTATTTACTAGTAAAATACTGACTTTACTATTATTATAAATATACTGGTATAAAACTATAAAATATATTGTAAATATATATCTATCTTAATATAAATTTTAATACTAAATTGCCGTAGTTTTAAATATATATTAATATACTATATATAGTTAGGACCCGGTACGGTCTACCCCCTTCGGTATTATTAGAAGAATTCTAACTTCTTTTTAATTACTTTTAAGAATTATTTTTTAAAGTAAATAAAGAATAATTTTCTAAATAAGTAAAATTCGAAGAATTTAGTGAAATAGAATTATAATTCCTATTTATTAAATTTCCAAATAAAGTATACTTTATTAAATTCTCTAATACTTTCTAAGATAGTATGTACTTTAATAAACTTCTCTTCTAATATATCGGGCGTATATTTCTTTAAAATTCGAAAATATTAATACAGTTGTGCTATATTTATTTTTAAGATTGTAAAACCGTAGTCTTCTAGTAAAATATAGAATTTTATATCTATTACCGATCGTTCTTAGGTAATAGTCCTAATTTTATTATAAAATTTATTACTAATAATTATTGTTAATCCGCGGTTGGAGGTTATATTGAGTATTTTAAGGAATTTATTTAATATTGTCCGACCAATTTGGAGTCCGAATGTTTGCTTTAGGCTTTCGAGTATCTATTTGCGGTTAAATTTGTTGTTATAAACCTACCGAAGGAAATTAGTATAGGGCTTAAGATTAATTGCCTTACGACCTATAGCGATAAACGGGTGTTTATATATCTTTGGCGAGATAATTTATTAGGAAAAGATTGGAGTATAAAGGAGTAGAATACTATATTAGAGAGTTGATATTTAAGGTATAGATTTGGTAGAAATGTTTATAGTCTTTTAATTTTAATTGTAATTAATAGTAATTATTTAAAAATAAAGGTAGTTAATTGCACCTCGTATAGTTTTATTTCGTTAAAGAAATCTAATTTTCTTAATTGAATTTTATAATATGTAGGCTCCCTAATTTATTAAAAGAACATAGGATTTAATAGTATATTATAAATAATTTTATTAATTTCATTTTTTAATATAAAAAATATTATTATTTAAAATATTATAGAAAATTATATAATATATATATATATATATATTTAATATTTATATTTATATTATATTATATTAATATATAATAATATATAATAATTATTTATATATTAGAGTTTTAATTTAGTTTATTTAATCTTCTTTATATAAATAATTAAAATTAAAATTCTAATATATATATTACTATCTTTTTTAAAGAATTTATTACTAATATATAAATTTTAAAATAAATTATAAGTAGAAAAATAATTTAATTAAAATAAAAGATATAAAAAGGTTAATAGTATTAGATTTTTTTTTATTCTTTACTTTAAATTGTTAAATTAATATTATATTTATAGTTTTGTTTATAAGAAATAATAATTGAAATTTAATATCTTAAATTAATAATAGAAATTTTTTTAAAGTTTTTAAATTACTCTACCTATTTATATTATAGCTTTAATTAAGTATAATATTCTAATTTAATTAAGCTATTATAATAGTTTTTATATTATATTTAATTTAAATATTGAAAGTATAATATTCAAACTACCCTATAATTTATACTTTAATTCTATATATTATATATCTATTATATATAATTATATATTTAAAAGCCTTTTTTCTTCTTATAAAATTTTCTATTTTTTATTTTATTTATTATTATAAATAAAAGTAATTCCTTATATTAGCTAATTATATTTTATTTTTATATTTCTTAAATTATAAAAGTTTAAAGAAAGTATATTATTAGACTTATTTATATATTATATAATATTATATATATATAACGGATTTGCGGGTCTATATTATACTATATTAGTATAAAAGGTTATTATATAAATATTATTTATTATATATATATACTCTATATTTTTAGTTGAATTTATTTAATTTTATTTAAATAAATAAAATGTAGTTGAGATTCTACTATATATAACCCTAACCCTCGTAGAGGGTGTGGGGGTAACCGGTACGGCCCGGGGTAATTTAAATTAGCGTTGTAGTTACTATAGTGGTTTAACTAGGGTAAATAAGGACTTTTATTAATAAAGGAACCTTTTGTTCTTTTAATTTTAAAAAACCCTTAACTTTTAAAATAGATTTCTTAATTGTTTTGAACCGTACGGTACTAAATAAACTATTTTTAAATTCTTTAAAAAATAA
This sequence comes from Neurospora hispaniola, assembly GCF_033458365.1. Classification (NCBI taxonomy): domain Eukaryota; kingdom Fungi; phylum Ascomycota; class Sordariomycetes; order Sordariales; family Sordariaceae; genus Neurospora; species Neurospora hispaniola. The sequence goes on from NW_026944413.1 coordinate 828,999, forward strand.
AAAATCTAATTAAATAAACGGATTATTTATTAAATAACTAGAAGGACTAGAAAGTATATAAGAAGGAAGGTTTCTTTCGAGGAATAGAATTTTTATAACTATCTTATTACTAAGCAATACTACTACTATTCTTCTACCTACGCACACAAACCCAATACCATTCTATTCGTCTTTAAACGCTCTATATACTTATGATAACTATGTATTTAATTTCGTATAAAGCTACTATCTTTTTCCACCCGGAAAGATTAGATTATTTTTTCTTCTTTATTTTTCTTTAAGAAAAAGAATCCTAGATTCTCGATACCCTCTTCTAAGCTACCCTCTACGAATTTGAGCTTATATATATAATAATTATTTTATTTCTTAAAAAAGAAATTTTATTTATTTTAATATTAAAAAAGGATTTTTATTTAAAAAAAAGATTCTTTATTATTTTATATTTATATATTTTTAAAAAAAACTATTTCTACGTTTCTTAAAAAATATGAAGTTTAAACAGTAGAATAAATAATTTTTTATAAATTGTATAATATTATAAAATTAAAATATATATTATATAAGTTAAATTATTAAAAAAATAAAAGAATATTCTATATATTAAATAGAATATTAGAAATATATTTATAGTATAACTATTATAATTAAGTATTCTATATAATTATATTTAAAGAATTAATAGAAAGGAAAATTTCTATTATAATAAAGTATTTTTTTGAATTTATTTATATATTTAATAATACTACTATTATTCTTCTATATATATATATATATATATATATATATATCTATATACTAAGTAGTATATTCTTTCTATTAATATTTTAAACTTTTACATTTATTAAATATTTAACTTTTTATATATTTTTTACCCTCTTTTATTTAAAATATTTAAAATAATTTTACTACTTTACTTTTTTTAATAAAAAGAAGTTTATATTTTTAATACCCTTTTTTAAATAACTTATTTTAATTTTTTTTTATTAAATTAATATATAATTAAATATATAATATAAATATATTATAATAAAGACTTTAAATTATTAATATAATTTGTAATTCAAAAAGAATTTATATAAAATCATATATTATTTTTCTAATTTTTTCTTTTAAATTTTATTTCTTATTTTAAAAATAAAAAACTATATTTTATATATTTATATTAGTATATTAAGTATTTAAATCTTTGCTATTATATATATTGTAAATATATATTAATTTTTAAAATGTGAAATATCTATCTAGTAGACAGATCTATTATATATTATACCTACTATATTTATATATTTGCAAAAATAGTTGTTTACTATTAACTAATGTTAGTTGATCCTAATTAATACGAACTAGAATCTATTCAAAAAAAAAATAGTTTATTTTATTTATATTAGAATATATATATATTATTACTCATTATATATTATATACGAAAAGAATATATAAGAGTAAAAGTAAAGTCCAATAAAAATTGAAATATTATATAGCACAAGTAGAAGAAAAAAATATATATAGCGTACCCTTAAATATCTCTCTTATACTTAAGGGGTAAAGTTTTAGCAGCCTTACGTTTCTTCTTATCCTTTACTAAAATTTCCTCTATTTCTTCTAGTTCATTAAGAATTATTTCCTTTATTATCTCATCCTTATTCTTCTTTATTTAGAATACCCAAACATCCTCGGCCAATTCCTTCTTCTTCTTTTCCTCCTTCTCTTATATTTTAAATAAATATCTACTAATTAAACTAGTATAATAATAATAAGTATAAACACTACTAAAGAAGTACTTCTCCGGCACAATATAATACTTTGTGGGGCGTAGGATTATAGGGTGTACATACCGAATATACTCTTTATTTTTAATATCCGGCGCTTCGTTTATAAAAAGGTAAAATATAATAATAATAATATTACCCAGAATCTCAATCTTCGGAATAATAACCTCCTAAACTCTATTCTTTATAATTTTATTAACCTCCTATAAATATATTAAAATTTAATTAATTCTAATTAAAATTAATTATTTTTAATTATATTTAAATAATTTTAATTTACATTATTCTCTATTAAAATTTTAAAAATAAAACTTATCTTATATTATTCTAATTTTTTAAATAAGTATATTATTTATTATATAAATATTATATTATTATCTTACTTATTAGTAAGCGTAGGGAGGAAATTTCTATCGAATTCCTAGGGAGGAAGTATTTTTAATATAATTAGTAGGGATAATACTAATAGTAGGTAAATGTAATTAGAATTTTGCAAAGACGTAAGAAGGATAGTGGTAAAGTAGCGGCGGGGAATAATTAAGAATAATTAATATTGGTTGCGCAATATAAATATAAAAGGGTGTAGAAAGGTAGTAATTTATTTAGTGGGGAGGAGTGTGCGTGTGAATGTGCGTGGGGTGTCAGTAATTTGCCCTTCACCTGGCTATAGCTGGAAGCTTGGACTAATTTTGTAAACGACCTAGGTCACACTTGGGCCACCGTAGCTGTGGCCTTTTTCAGTTGTCCAGCCTGAATGCCCCTTGTGCTGGGAAGTACGCATCCAGGACGGCAGCTACGTGCGCACGGCTAGCACCGAGGCCGCTTCGGGTGCCACATTCTTGGCCAATGCTTCTTTCTGATTGGTTGGCTTAGTTGCCCCTAGTGTAGCTGATCTTGACGAACTATCGACTCCACCACTGGGTGCCATTTCCCCTGACATACCTTCTGCAGCGCGAAGGCATGGTTGCCTGGACTGAGACAGACCAGCTCTCCAGGGCCCCTGCTACCTCAACGGCTATAGTACTTACCACGCGCAACTAACCCACCCAGAATCTGCAACGCTTCACGGTTGCTTCATCCCATGATCCAATCTTCTCGAACCCTTCCTTCTTCAGCTTCCACCCGACTTTCTGGTCTACACTAGTGTACTTTCCATAGCTAGACACTAAGTCGAGTCGGTGGTGGCAACTTTTCTGTGCTCTTGATCCTTGTGTTTACATCCCTTCAGTCTTCTCTCCTTACATAGCCTATTTGCTCGGCACTCGATACTACACCAACCGTGCCTTGCTTGTCGATTCTCCTGCCGATCACGCCGACTCTAATTCCACGTACAGCGGGCCTCGTTTCAGGAAAAAGCGTCCTGCCAGTCACTCCCTTTCCCCGACGTTGATCCAACTGGCCACCCTTACCTGACCCATCCCACATCGTGAGAAGACCCGGCCGTTCAGGTACTTCGGCTCCCAGCACTCGGCAGGCTATATTTCTTGGCCTACGAAGCTTCGCTTGACATTTTGTCCCGATTCTCGTCCTACCAGCGCAACGCATCCTGTCTCTCCCCCCGCCACGGGACCGAAGAGAGCCACGCCAGCGTCGATACCCGTCTTGCTGTGCGACACACCCAGCAAGCGGCGAATACTTGTTTGACATCTCGACCTCGCTTGCCCAGCTTGTGTCATCCCATGTCCTCCCTCTCGACCTAGAATCTCGACAAACCCGCCGAACACTGCGTCCCGACCGAGCATTACAATCGCGCCATCAAGGTAGATGGGGGCTTCTAAACGCTTCTCCATCTCCTCTTCGCCATAATGATACCACGACCAACATTTTTGTTGCGGTACATCCTACCCGCCATCGCCATTATACTATGTCTCTTGTACCTTAGCAGTACCGACAACGTACTGCCTAGTGTTGACGTCGCCGCCCCCCAAGGCAAGGCACAATAACCGGAGAAAAGCCCGTGGGAGTACCCCAAGGGAATGGCAACACTGAAGAGCTCATCATCGATCACACATCACCGCCCCCCGCTGATAAGCCTCCCTCCAACGAGCCTCCCGTTCATAACACTCCTGCCAACAACTCTCCTGCCGACGCGACCCCCACCACCACCTCCGGCACCCCGCCTGCCACCTCCAACACCGCACCTGCATCTTCTGACGAGGGTTCTTTGAAATGGAAGCCTGCCGACTTCGCTACCGGTGACCACCCCATCGACGCTCGCGTCCGAGCTGCCGAGAAGGAGTTCAGTGACAGACTAGCAAAGCAGACACACACGCTCGCTGACGCTGCTGCCGCTTACCGTGAACGTCGCGGCCGCCACCCCCCACCCGGCTTCGACAAATGGTACGAATTCGCCAAGGAAAAAGATGCTATTATTGTCGAAGACTTTTGGGATCAGATCTACCACGATTTGGAGCCTTTCTGGGCGCTCAAGCCAGCCCGTATCCGTCATGATGCCTATGACTTTGAGATGCGCATTTCCGTCCGTGACGGCCAGGCCTCGAGTGGGAGCGACTGGTTCTGGACAAAGATTTGGCTGGATTTGATCAAAACCATCCAACACTTGGTTCCTGATCTGGACATTGCCCTCAATGCCATGGATGAACCCCGCATGGTGGTGCCCTGGGAAAAGATTGATGAGTTCATGACAGCGGCGCACAAGACAAGGACCATGAAAGATGCCGCGATTATGGTCGAGAAGTACCCAAAGTTGCCCAATCTTGAGATAAACCCTGCTGAGGACGAAGTTACGCCCAAGAAGGTTTGGGAAGACAAAACCGGTATGTCCGCCACAGGCTCACACATCAGACACTGGATGGACCAATCTAACACAAAGATGACAGGTATCCCAAGTTATTGGACCATCGCTCGTCGCGGCTGCCCCCCCGACAGTTTAGCCCGTACCTCCAGTCTCATGACCGATTTTGACCGCCGCCCGACCATCAATAACAACTTTGCCATTCCGCATACCGAGAAGGGATATGTCTCGAACTACACGTTGAGCACCCTAGTCTGTCACCAGCCTGATCTTCAGGGACTCAATGGTATCTTTGTCGAGCCTCTTTCTATTTCTGCTACCGATACGCTGTTCCCCATGTTCGGCGGCTCCAAGCTGGCCGTCAATAATGAGATTCTCCTCCCTGCACCCATGTACTGGAATGAAGAGGAGCGTTTCATGGGCGAAGAGGGTGCTGACGTGCCCTGGGCTGAGAAGAAGGATGCCGTAGTCTGGCGTGGTGTCGCCACGGGAGGAAAGAACCGCGAGACCAACTGGCGCGCCTTCCAGCGCCACCGCTTCGTGGCCATGAACAACGCCACTAAGCTCGAGCGCGCAATCTCATGGACTGAGCTCCCAGAGAACTTCGACTTGCCCCCGTCCGAATATGGCCTCAAGGCCCAACAGGATGGCAAGCTGGGCGATTGGGTCAAGGGATGGTCTAACGTTAGTTTCGTTGACCTCTTCTGCACCCCCGCGCCTGAAAAGGGCCTCGGATGCAACTACACCGACCCGCACTACACTGTCACGCCGGGCATGAAGATGGCGGCCCAGTTTTACTACAAGTACCTTCCCGACATTGACGGCAACTCCTTCTCGGGCAGATACCTTGGCTTCCTGAGGTCAACATCTCTACCCATCAAGGCCACTGTCTGGAGGGAGTGGCACGACAGTCGTTTGACTGCCTGGAAGCACTTTGTCCCCATGGATAACCGGTATAGCGACTGGTTTGGCATCATGGAGTATTTTGTTGGTTATGGTGACAAGGTCAAGGGCCATGACCAGGTTGCCGAGGCCATTGCTATGGCTGGAAAGGAGTGGGCCGACAAGGCGCTCCGGAAGGAGGACATGCAAGTTTATGTCCTTAGATTGCTGCTCGAGTACGCCCGTTTATCAGCCGATGATAGAGAAATCATGGGTTGGGTCGGTGACCTGATGGGTAGCAGCGGCGCCAAGACTGCTGGTGCCGCCAGTTCGAAGCAACAATAGGAGGCAGCTGAGGTTGATATGGATGCTCGAGTTGGAATTTAGCTGTTACTTCCTTTTATCAGCCTTTCTTTTGGAATATGCCTCCTACAGCCCAGATACTTGGGCCCTTTTGCGGAAGAGAGATGGAGCGCCTCTGTATACTATAATGAGTCATGTGGTCGTCATGTTGAAGTTCACTTCCCAAGGTAGTTAGATTTGTTCGTGGGCAAAAAAATGTTTTAGTAGGTCAATCAAGCAGATCAGGGTCTTCGGTCGATTATATGCTGTCATCAGTGTTTGGGTACATGTCGAACCAGCAATTCGCGCGGACGTCGAAACGATCTCTGCCCCTGACCAATTCTAAGCAGCCGTGGCATTTATATGTGGCGGGCCGAATGTGTTTTTCACATTTCCCCAAACATGTCGGTTCCGAATAGACCACCGAAAGATCGCCGAACGTCTTGAGGTCACCGAAAAACCGAACGACAATGTTCACCGACCGAGTGTTTGTAAGCGGGATGATTAGTCAGCCCAGTCGACGTTGGACCTATTGCTGTGTTATACGATGAAGCGTGGGGAGTTAATGCCGCGCTGATGAACGAAAGGAGTGGAGATACCGAGGTTCCCGATTCAAGAAGCTGAAGAGGCAAAGGGCTGCGGTATGATGTTGTTCCCGCTGGTGAACATTGTCACGAACTTGCAACACGATTTGAACCCTTGTTGGCGACTTAATATGCAATATACTCCCTATGTCCGTTAACACCGTCCATTCAGCTTCAATTCAACCCCAACCCTCTCGAGAGCATTGGCCCTTCAACTCCCCCAAGACGCCGAGCTGAACAAAGTTGACTTGCCGTCTGACAACCACATCCGTATAAGCAAGTAGGCTAGCTGTATCGTGGAGGTTGAAAGAAGCGGAATTGCAAGATATAAGGTTCCAGTCATCGAAATCCTTTGGTGCGAAGCTGAAAACTAAGCTACGAAAGTCTGGTGGGCCTAACAATTGATTTCCACTTGCGGGCGGAAAAGTGAAGTTCTGGGCCCTGCGTTATGATTTGGGGTACAGTATAGTGCATGCGGGGTTTGTATGGGTCCCGCCTGCGGGGAGCACTAACACCGAGACATCCTAACCGGGACTTCCGTTTTGGGGGGTGTCCTGGTATATGTATACTAAGTATTATACAGACCTGGTATATATTGAAGCTGGTCCCCATCACAATACATCTTCGTCTTATATCCTCGACTCGACAATCTTTCATTCTCCTTCCGTTTTGATATATTCCCAGATAATTCTTATCAACCCTTTATAAGATATATAATCACATAGTCATCCATCACAATGGCAGCCCCCTCCGCTTCCGGCCTTAAATACGCTTCCAAGCTCGCCAACCAGCGCGTCCTCATCCTCGGCGGCACCTCTGGCATTGGCTTCGCCGTTTCCGAGGCCTCTCTCGAGGCCGGTCTGCTCGTGACCGTCTCCTCTTCCTCCTCCTCCAAGCTCTCCACAGCCCTGGACCGTCTCCGCTCCTCCCCCGCCTACGTGCCCTCCTCCACCTCTGTAGCTGAGGGCGGCGTCCCCCGCCTCACCGGCTTCACCTGCGACCTCTCGAACCCTTCCACCGTCGAGGCCAACCTCACGCAACTGCTCGACCAAGCCACCTTGGAAGGCCGACACAAGTTTGACCATGTCGTCTTCACCGCGGGCGACGCGCTGGCCTTGACGCCCATCGGGCAGATCACCCCCGAGGGTTACGCGAGGGCCTCCGCCGTGCGCTTCACGGCTCCTTTGATCCTGTCCAAGCTTTTGTCTACGGAAAAGTACTTCAACCACTCGGTCTACAGCAGCATCACCTTCACTAGCGGCACCAACTCGGAGAAACCCGCCCCTGGATGGAGCGTGGTAGCGGGCGTGTGCGGCGCGATCGAGGGACTGGCGAGAGGCCTGGCGGTGGACTTGAAGCCTACGAGGGTCAATCTGGTCAGCCCCGGCGCGGTGAAGACGGAGTTGTTCAGTGCGTTTGGCGAAGGGGAGCAGTTGGAGCAGCTGCTGGATGGGTTCAAGAAGCAGACGCTGACGGGAACGGTGGGCACGCCCGAGGACGTGGCGGAGGCGTATATTTATCTCATGAGGGACCGCTATGTGACGGGGAGGTGCTTGGGCACGGATGGAGGGAGGCTTTTGGCTTGAGTTGGAAGGAGTTGAGAAGGGTTTAGCGATGGAGGAGAACGGGGGCTCGTCTTAAGCTTTCGTTTTGTATCTCTGGTGCATTACACTAGAATTTTCGTATTTTCCCGTCGTAATCATTTCCATCATGTCCGTATCTGAATCCAAACCTCGTATTCGTCATCATCCCACCTCCAATTCTTACCTTACCTATGTATCGAGCGCCCGAGAAACACAAACGTGTGCAATAAACCACCATAGCTCGCTCGCGTCATAACAAAAACATCCCAGACCTCCTTTTCACCCACCTGGCTTACCTCCCTCCCCCTTACCTTCTATCATCAGCAAAAACCTGATAAGCAATGACCATAATCCACACCAAAAACACCGTCCCGACCAGTGCAAACGAGAAAACCGCATACCAACTCTGGCAAATACTCCTCTGCTCCAGCCAGGCGAGTGTGACGAGAGTCTGGCCCGTCGGTTGCGGGTCGGCGCCAAAGACAAACGAATTGCAATTCGAATTGACGCTGCCGTTGGGACCCCAGAGCTGCACGCTAATGACGATCAATCCCACCAGCCAGAGGACGAACAGGATAAAGCCGCCGATCATGACGATGGACGGAAGCAAGCGGCGCTGGAAGATGAGGGCGAGGAGAAAAGCGATAAAGAGGATCGTGAGAGACGAGACGGTGATGAAGTAGGGGAAGTACCTGGTTACCTATGTTAGTGGTGGTTTGGGATGGGCATGTCAAATGAAGAGAGGGAGGGAGGGAGGAAAGCTTGACAGCAAACGTACCATGGTACAGGTAGCAGGAGGATGTTTTGCACATCAATAAACGTCGCAAATACGCCGATAATGGTGCAAGCCGCAATAAGCATGATGAGCATCCACACGTTGAGCTGGATGGCTGGCCAGTGGTACTTGTGTACTCGCTCGACGCCGACGCCGCCGTCGCCGCCAATGCCGCGGGAGCGGTCGTAGACGAGTGAATCGCTCGTTACTGTTGATGCCATGGTTGGCGAAAGGCTGGGCTCGCTGATGATTTTTTTTTTAGAATGACGGCCTTGGAGTTGAATGACAATTGAGTCTGGGGACCGACGACTGATAGAGGGAATTGGATGGGTTGTCGACTGAATGTGAAGATGCTGGTTCCCCCCGAGCTTTCTCCCTCAACAATGCTGGCAACCTTGGACGTCAAGATCTTTTTTCTTGAACCCTTTCCGTGGTCGCCAGCCCGGAACCCCTCGACACTAGACAGTAACCCACACAACCGCCGCGGTGTGTTGCACGTCCTGAGGATGATTCTCCAACTTCCAAACGGACTCCCTTCCCAAGACACTCTGACTTCTCGTTGCACAGCACCACCTGCCAGACTTCAGCTTCCAGCTCTTCTGTAGAGATCTTTCCGCAAGGGGCCAGCCAGGCGTTTGTGGTCAATGTCTAGACCCGGAAGCGCACAACCAATTCTCACGTCGTATCAATGCACTTTTCACTTTGTCGATGTGTGGACGCGCGACAGCTTTGCTTTAAGATGCCTGCCTCTGTAGCGTAATTCCGTGAAATCGAGGCTGTTGTTAGCCCTCAACTATAGTTGAGAACTGGGCTTGGCAGACGATGACAAGAACCGGATTGTAAGGGTTATCAATTAGTCGTCTGTCGTTGAAGTAACCGATTATGGTCTCTGGTATAAAGAATTAGATATCGATCAACTAGAACACAGCTATTGTTGAAGTTGTCGACGATGGTGTTGCTGTTGTTGTCCTGTGAGTCTGGGACCTTGCAGCCTGCCTGGTACGACAGTGGGGTAGAAATTGAAACTTGCTACGGCCGGTTTCCCGTGGCTGGGAGATTTTAGCGAGCCGAACGACAACTAAATTGAACGGGCTGGGAGGTGATGGAAACGGACGGGCATCATTGTTGGCCTGCATCCATGACACATAGTATTCCAGATATACATGATATATGCAGCTATGAAACCTTCCACCGACCTCAGTCCCCAGTTTCGTCTGTCTGTCCAAGCTCGAAAGTGAGTTGTCAAGGACTCCATCGTTCGGAACAGCGGCAGGGCAGCGCAGTGACAGCGGACGGGAACGGTGATCTCGGCGCTTAAAAGACGGAGGCTTGGCTTGGCTCCCGTCTCCGTCTGGAGGGGCAGCGTTATCGATAATGAAGGATGAGACGCGCCATTGCAGCGAGGAACTGAAGATAACCCCCCGCCTCAGTGTTGTTACCTTTTCGCACACTCGTCGGTGGATGTTCAGACATGTTATTCGGCGCAGGAGCCCGGACACTGCAGTGACGGCGCCGTTGACAAGCTGCTAAACATGCCGTAGTGCGGTGCCGGACCGAAGAGTCCGATGTCGGCCATCTGCGAGTTAATGTCTGTGCAACAGAACTGAATTGGGGGTGTGGGATGCGACTAAAGAAACTGCAATAGCTTTGGTCAAAAACAGGCAACGACAGAGATGGAGCCAGCAAAGTAGAAGCGCAAATAAAAGTTCTTTTGCGTTTCAAAAGGGATCGATGTATGCTCTCCATGATCAGAGGCATCATATCCCGGGCTGACCTCCAAAGACTGGCCAGGCCCGCAAGAAAGCCGTCTATGTACAGGCTAGCTCTTGAGAAAGAAAGAAAAAAAGACAAAAATATTCCCCCAATGGTATCCTAAAACACCTGACGTCCCATCCCATATCTATAGGAGACATCATTATGCTGCCGTTATTTGTCCTGTTATGTCGTATATGTGAAAATAAAAAAAAACGCCGCGTTGCGGCGGCCTCCTGGTGTTGGGCCCTTCGTCTGCCCCCCTTCTCTTCTTCACCCACTAAATATTGCCTTTACTGCCGCCATTGACTACCCTTTGGATAGGTGTCACACTCATAGAAGGCTTTCGCCGAGAGCGCACCTGACCAAGGAGCAACCAGCGCGAACAGTCTCGTGTGCGCCAACGTCGTTGGGAGCCGCCAAGGTAGGGTTGACCTCGACAAGATCGACAGCGACAAGGCTTCCCGTTTCGTGCACGCACTCGCAGATGAAGTCGCCCTCGCGGAGAGTGAGACCGCCGCGGACCGGGGTTCCCGTGGAGGGAGCCCACATGGGATCGAGCGCATCGACGTCGAACGAAAGGTGGATGGGGGTGTCGTTGCCGATGTGGCCGAGGGCCATCTCCATGACGCGACCGATGCCGTGCCTGATACGGAAGGGGTAATGATTAGCAAGATGCTCCGGGCATACTCATGTCATTCGCCGGGGAGTTGGCTTACTTGTCAATGTCGTGCATGCTGAACGCCTTGATTCCGTTCTCCCTGAGGATGCGCTTCTCACCCGGGTCGACATCGCGGAGGCCAATGTAGACCAGCTTCTTGACACTGAGGAGGTGGTCGGGCTTCAACCAGCCAAAGAACTCCTCCTTGTCCTCGCTCGCCAAGCCAGTGAGGAAGCTGACGGGCATGCCGTGGATGTTGCCGCTGCCGCTGGTCTCGGGGGTGTTGATGTCGGCGTGGGCATCGACCCAGATCACGGCAATCTCGCGTCCCAGGCGCTCCTTGATGGCCTTGGCCGAGCCGGCAATGGTGCCAATGGCAATGCTGTGGTCACCACCGAGAGTGAGAACCAGGCGACCCTCCTTGGCGTGCGAGTGGACCTGCTCGGCAATGCGCTTGGTCACGTTGGAGACGGCGCGCGGGTTCTTCATGTTGCGGTGAGGCGGGTCCTCCTTGGGAACGAGGTCAGTGTAGAGGTGCACCTCATCATCGCCGTGCAGCTTGTAGCCGAGCTCTTCGCGGAGCTGGGTGAGAAGGCCGGACTCGATGAGGGCGGAGGGGGCGGCGTCGACACCAGGCTTGCACTGGAATTTGGGTCATGTCAATGGATGCCAAACGCGTCAGAAAAAAAAAAAAAAAAAAAAAAAAGAGCATCACATACCTGGCCGCCGGAGAAGCCTACGGCAACAATGCCGAGGTCCCTGGGCTGGGAGAGAAACTTGGACTCGATTGGGGAAGACATGCCGAAAGTGTTGCCTGGTTTTTGGATCATTGGTGCCTTTGCGGACGAGGGAGCAGCTATATAAGCCGCTGCGTGGTTATCGACGAGGGAGGGAGACATTAGCAAAGAAGGAATGGTGCCGAGAGGTAGGGTAGCAGTGGGGGTAGACGAGGGCTAGAGCTAGTGATGCAACCAAAGAGATCTCACAAGACCAAGATCGGAAGAAGGCTAGTGTAGTGTAGTGTAGTGTAGTGTAGTGTAGTACGTAGTAGGTGTTACAAAGAGAATGAGAAGTTGTTGAGTGAGGAGAGAAGAAAGAAGAGAAATAGAAAAAGAAAAGAGAAATAGTTTTTCTCTGAAACCCACGCCATGACATATTCACCTACCTTCCCGACCTCTCCATCCCAGCAAGGAAGTTTCGACATGCCTAGATTCCCACCGCTCATGCCCCGGTACTGGTCTCGGCGTGAACGGATCCGAATCACGGACCACGGATCACTTTATCCTCATCCCGCCCCGAGGAGGGATGGAGTCCGTTCCCAAGGCTCCAACAAGTCTGAAATGACGGCTATTGCCGGTACTATCCGACAATACCCTGGCATTTTTGCATCTTGTCTCACCGAGCCGAAGAGCAGATCTGGGCATCTGGCAGTGGAAGAAGGTGAGGGTAGGATTCAGTATTACGTACGGTGATCTTGGCCATGTGTCAAGGCCGCCAATAAGAGGGCCCTGAGGGCGCCTCCTTGCTTGAGGGCCGACGAGGGGTTGATCAGAGAGTGGAGGGGCATCCTGTTTGACAGCAAAGAAATTCGAAGCAAAGCTTGTCAGCCGAGTCAGCTTTGTGGCAGCGATCGCGAGGGATCAGCCCGGCCAAGCAGAGGAGGTGGTTGGAGACGTAGAGTCTGTGGAGGAGCCTTCCCGCCAGTGGCATCGAGGGTCAAGGCCCATCGTCTCATGGCTGCCACAGGCCCGAGTGGAGGTTATCTGAAGTTCCAGAAAACTTCCATTCTCCATTTTTGTCAATTTCTGACTCAAAGCGGCGGGCCAGATAACTCGACTATGCGCCATGATAAATCGCCATTGTGGATAGATTGTAACCAATAAGGGCCATGACGCCTTCGGCGGCTCAACCACAAGCGTTCGCCTTCTCCTTCTCTCGCAATATAGAACGTCCTCCAACTACCCCTCGAGAAAGAAGAGAGGGAGAGAGAAGGAAACGAAGGCAGATACAGACCACTCGGGGCCAAAGCAGGAGATAGATTGTCTAGAAAGGTTAATTTTCGAGAGCCAAGAGAATTATGGTAAGAGACGGGAGGTATAGTTGGGCCCCTACACAGCCAACTTGGCGTGGCACACAGTCGATTTATCCAACCCGCATGGCAGAACACGAACAGTCCAATTGACCGCCCGGGCCATACCCCGGTCTGTTAGACGATGGTTTCGGGCACAAAAAAAACCTCTACCCAGGATGCAGGCATTTGCCATGACGCCTCCGACGACAGGACCGGAAGTCGGCATGCTCAAGTTACTGCTCAGGTTCTGTTGAGGGGTTTCTGTTAGTGCGAGATCGGTGTTTGCTGTGTTGGATGCGCTCGTGCGGTAGCGATCAAGCTCACGCTACGCCTGTCTCACAGCGATGTACCTCTATGTACTTCCCTCGGTATCCTTGTCGCTTGTCGCTGTCTTGGGGGAAACGTTTACAAGTCGCGTCACACGAGATGGAAGACAGATGTCCGTTTCTTTTCCCACCGTAGTTATCAGATGATCAGATAAAAATTGCTTATGGAGATGGCCGAGAGTAAGATCCCGGGATGTCGAGCAACCTCTGGCTTCCCATGATGCTCCGGATGTTCTGCTGTAGTAGATATGCGGGATATAATTCCATCAAAGAGGTGACGGGGTGAACGAGGAAGCGTCGTCACTGCTCGTCCTTTAACGGCAGTTCCTCCGATGCTTGCTGTCGGTCCCATTTCCACGCCGCCAGAATCGGTCCAACGTCGGCAACACAAATTCATTGCAAGTCGAAGGAAAAGAACGTCCTTCATTCTGTCATGATCTTGGAATATTGCGGGCTAGAAGAGGATTTTGTTTGTCCAGAAGTGCCATACGAGCAGTACAGCTGTTCCTTTGAAAGCTCTGGGAACTCAAATGACTCTCTCGCATCTTTCCGTGCGTCTTCTTTTCTTTCTTTTCTTTACAGAAAGGGGCAATGTAGATTACGGTGCTTACTACAGTCCTCATGTCTGTTTTGTTGCGCTTCGATTGCTTTTCTTCGAGCTCAAGGGCTGGACAATCGAAGATGATTGACCATGTCATGGTCAGCTGGAGATGGTCTGTTAAACTTCAGAGTGATCTGATCTGGGTGCACAGCCCGAACAAAGAGAAGGCGGAATGTCAGGCACGCCTGCCATTCATTACCCGACACGAAATCAACCGAATCCAGAATGATGCTCAAATTTCAAAATCAAAGATTGAAACAAAACATGGCCCATGGTTGACCACATCCGAATTCAGTAGACTGGAAACACCATGACGGGACAGGATGCTATCAAAACCGTGTTGCTTGGTAACCAAACATGGATGTCCCCAACGGTAGTACCCGTCGTAGCACTCGTAGCAGCTACATGTGTTGAAGGGAAAAACACTTGTGGTACCGCAGTGCTTTGAAGCGCACAATGCGAGGTTCATCTAACAATATACCGAACTCTATAGCCCTGAGTTTGGCGTATTCAGCAATATGGGATGGTACGCTTTGTTTTTGGTTTAGACATTCTTTTGTTAGTGTGACTCTGTGACCCGTGAGTCCAGTTCAGGTTGGGGTGGGTGGAGTGCACGGTCCAACCACGCGACCGGACCGCGTGAATCCTCCGCCCACCCAATTCGTTGGTTGCATGAGGACAACTCCGTCATACTGGACTCCAGACCATCATCTCCCGCTGTGAGCTACTGGTTGCACGGACGGTCACAAGTGGTGTACCTCTCCATCAACAAAATAATGAATCTTCCTTGTTGTTGTTCACATATCCTACCTTGACTGATCTTACTTACCTCGAGGTCCCCCTACAGCTGGCAGCTACAGTACAGTCCCCGTTTAATCTACTGCAACCCCTTACGAACCCCGGCCTGGCCATGGTAGGTACCTCCCGTCTACACTACTAGCGGGAGGTCATAACGTCGACAGCCTGGTAAAAAGGTACTTCCTGCCAGGCAATCTATTAGACCATTTCCAGGTACATGGACCTGCAGTCCAACCTCTCCACTCAACAAACGCCTACTATCCCCCAAAAAAGACCACACTACAGATTGCGGATAGTGATACGGGATCTGGACTTTCTGGAACATCTCTCTCCAATTTACCTCTTACACTAGTGTACTTGCTACGACTTATGACATCTCGACTTAACTCGACACCTTAACTTTTACTAATTCTAACCTCATAATCGCGGATGTAGTCCGCTAATACCTCGACTTCCGGACGACGCGACCATCAGCACGGCGACGACTCCCAGGACGACAGCACGGCGATTGACGCAGATACGGGATAAGGGCCCGAGGAGCCCCTTAAAACAACCGCAGCGCAATTGCGCTTAGTCCAACGCGATCCAGCACCGTCACCCTACCTCTAGGGCTGGCTGAAACCCAGGCCGGGAGCATACGGGGAGGTAGCTGAGGACTGAGGTGATAACCATGGAGGAAGAAGTCCCGGAGCGAGGAGGCCGTCGGTCGCGGCCATCCACAGCGACAAATCCCGATAGCAATGCCGACCCTCAACCTTCGACGCGAACGAATGGCGGCAACAACAACAACAACAACCGCCCTTATCCCTCGCCCGCAACCTCAACTACGAGTCCGGGTACATCGCTAAGACCCGATGACATACGGCCCCTGCACGCCGCCAACTCTGCTTCCTCCCTTTTAGCAGTTCCCGAAACCAGCTATCTGGAAGGGCCGAGCATTGAGTTGAGGCAGTCTGATTCGCAAGCCGAAATTGCCGTCCATCAACACCTAAACGAGATCGAATCCAGCTTTTCCGCCCCTATTTCACCCTTTCCGACTTCAGACAGAGGCATCGACGATACCTATGACCTCTTCGACTCCGCGTCCAGAGAAGCTGCACCTGCCGGGCCGACAGCGACCGCTGCACCTGCGACGCCTCCTCCACCCCCACCAGCGCATGCCGACGCACGATTACAAACAGAGAGAGACACCCAAGAATCAACCGAAAATGACTCGGACGACGACACACAACATTTCCCCCAAAGCCGCTCCAAGATGCGTGTAGCCACAGTCGAGGATGCCGACAAGACCACCATACAGAGGTCCCACAACGAAGAGGAAGACGGCGGAAGTGGGGAGGAGAGCCAGAGCAGAGAGGACGAGCTGAACAAAGCCCACGAGCAGCAAGCCGCGGACACATCAATGACAAGTCACACAACTTCGTCTCTAGAAGCCTTCTCTCCATCTCCCCCAACTGCTGCGGCTGCCGCGACGACAACATCTCGCGTCGTCTCGCAACCGAGCCTGGGCCGACAAGTTGATGACTATGACGGGAATGGGTTGTCCCACGAGCAAGAGCACCAGGACGACTCTGACGAGTCTGACTATTGGCACGAAACTCCCACCAAACCACGGTCGACCCCCGGAAACAATTCGAAGCTGCAGCATGCACCCTCCACTCAAAGCGCCAGGAAATTCCTTGCGAGAGAGAACCTGACCCCGGAAAAGACTGCTGAGCCGGCTCCCAAGCAGCCGGAGAGTAGAAAGCAGGGCCAAGAGCAACGACCGAAGGACCACCAGCAGCCTCTGAAAGCAGAGAGAAGCGAGCTTCCCCAGCGCCCCAAGTACCTTAAGAGAGGTCAGGCTGGACAGCGTGGTTCCGTGTCATCCTATGCTAGTGATCCAGACCCCGACAGCGATCATACGATTGGTTTGGAAACAGACTACGCGCTGCATTCCGGAGGTGCGTCTTCCTCGACAGAAAGACCGCGAGATACGAACGGCCTCACGCGGACCACCAGTCTGGGCAGTTTCGCCAGTGGCTATGAAGACCCAGATCCCTCGGGACCCATTTCTGGACTCACTCCTCTCGACGAAGCTTACAATGCCATCTCTCCCGAACCGGCGGTCATGCGCCAGCTTCGGGATCAAGAAGATGACGGGGTGCGAACACCCAAACCCCGCAAAACGCCCCCTCCACTGGCCGCCCCATCTGACACGGTTCTCGCCCGGCATGTTAGAGATGTGCAGGTGCCTGAGTCTCTGGCGAAAGAGTACAGGGCGAAGACAGGTCTGACGACGCCATCAAAATCCCTCAACCTCGCCGATCTTAAGAGTCCCGACAAGCTGGGCGCTTCGGTGGTTCCGACTCGCGCTGGCGGAAGGAGCTTGACTCTAAAAGAGCAAAGTAGCACCATTGAGCGATTGAGCAAAGAGAACTTTGACTTGAAACTCAAGGTCATGTTTTTGAGTGATCGCCTGGACAAGCTCTCTGAAGAGGGTATTAAGGAAATGATTTCGGAGAACGTGGAGCTCAAAACTGGGCTAGCCGTGTTGCAAAGGGACAACAAGATGCTACGTAAAAGGGTCAAGGAGTTGGAGAAGCAAGTCAAGGATGAGGATGAGCGGCCAGGTACTGCCCGCAGCGATCAGTCAGATGAGGAGAATGCTGCCTTTAATCAAGAGGTACAAGAAGAGTTGATGTACCTCAGGGATCAATTGGAAGAGCACATGGTCGAGATCGAGAGGCTCCGGAATGAAAATCTTCACAAAGAGGCGGAAAAGAGGCGAATGACGGAAATGGTTCGCACCCTCAGCGAAAAGACGGGCGAAAGGTTCGGCGGAGACTTGGATCGGCAAGAAGAGGCCGACGTTTACAAGGATCTGCTCGAGCAAGAGACGGCGAGGAGGGAGCAAAGTGACGAGGACAACCGAAAGCTGCGTGAAGAAATCTTTCGCCTCAAGCAGGAGCTGGCAATGCAGCCGAACGGCAACGGGCCATACCAACAACAACAGCAAGGTTCCAACATGTCATACCTCAGCCGAAGGTCCCGCGAGCAGGGGAGCGCTTCCAGTCGGCCTACCACTTCATTTTCAGCTGATCAGGACGTTGCCAGCTCGGCTACCACTCTGATTGAAGAACTCCGTCGGGAAAGCGAACAGTTGCGCCACGAAAATGCCGAACTTCGTCGTGAAGTAGGCGCACAGACCTCGATGTTGACTTCTCGAAACCGTGAGAAGGAACGTCTGTACCAAGAAATCGAGGATTTGAAAATGGCACAGCGTCGCGGTGGCCCTGCTCCGTCTACCATTGACAGTCTCTTGGAGAGGTCAGCATCCCGTGCCGGTGCCCATGAGAGGTCACACTCGAGAGCTAGTGGCAGAACGGGCATGACGGGACTAGACGACGCCGACCGCGAAGAGCTCGAGAACAAGATATCTCAGATGAGGGATAAGAACAACGAACTTCGTCTTCAAAACCAAGATCTGGAGCGCGAGCTGGCGGCCTGTATGGAGGACTTTGAGATGCTCTGCGAAGCGAAGAAGCAGGCCGAAGAGCTTTCCCATTCCCTGCAAGATGACCTGGAGGCAGCAATGCAGGACCTTGTCGCTCTGCAGGCCGAGCGTGACGAGGCACTTCAAGAACACGCGAACCTCGAACAAGAGTTCGAAGCTTTGCGCAAAGAAGCCCAAGAGGAGATCGATGCGCTGGAAGGTGAATCAGATCTCCGTAGTGCTGAGATTGAGCGCCTCCAACTTGATCTGAATGATCGTAACGAGAATTTCGAAGCGTTGCAGGAGGAGATGCGCAAGATGAGCGATGCCCTTGTTCGCCTGGAGGATGAGCAGGAAGCCAAGCACAAACGGATACAAACACTTGAACAAGAGCTGAATGATGCCAACAGAGAACTGGAGGAGCTCGAATTCAAGCTTCTTGAGGCAAACGACAAGGCCAACCGTCTGTCAGTCCAGCAAGAGTCAAGCCAAGGGGAGATTGCCTTCTTGCGGGAAGAACAGGAGAACGACAAGATCCGGATTGGTGATCTGGAAGCGGCACTGGCGAATTCCGAGCAAGGTGTGCGTGATGAAAAAGACCGAGTCAGAGAGCTGGAGAACCGGCTGGCCCAGGAGAGGAGGCAACGAGAGATTGTTGCAAACAGGGAGAAGGAGGAGGTACAGCAGTTCATCAACGAGCTCAACAAGGAAGCAACAGCAGCCAAGGATGAAGCCCGACGACTGCGCAAGAGCCTGACAAGCAGGGAGGTCGAGGCTACAGAGTGGAAGGAGAGGCTCTTGGAGCTGGAGAACAACCTTCGCGAGGCTCTAGGTGACCTGAATGGGACCAGGTCTAGCCTTCTCAAGGTGAGCAGTCATCTAACTGCGTTGCAACCTGGACTGCAAACTAACAAGCACGACAGTCTATTGCCAAGCTCCAAATGGACCTCGAAAAAGCTGTCCGCGACCTTGACACCACCAAGGCGTCACTGGCTGAAAAGGACCGCATCATCAAGCAGCGTGACGCTCTTCTTGAATCCCATGCTCTCGAGTCCCGCAAGGTTGGTGAGATGCTCGATAAGGAGCGTCAAGCTCATCGGAACACCAAAAACCAGTTTGAGACGTTCCAGAAGACGCACCAGCATGTTACGCGCACACTCTCTCAATCGGAGGCGCGCATTGCCGAGTTGGAAGCTGGCAAAGCCCAAGACAAGAAACGCATCGCTCAGCTCGAGGCCACCTACAAAGAGCAGCTTACCGAACGCAACACGCTGCTCCTCAACCTCTGGACCAGGCTATCCAGTCTCTGCGGCAGCGATTGGGCTCACGACAACAGTCTCATCAATGGCCGCGCTCTGCCTAGCCTGGAGTCGGTCGCCACCATGTTCCCTGGCTTCAGCAAGAACCTCTTGGCTGCGGTCAAGACTCTGGAAACCATGGTCAGTAGCTTCCAGACCAAGGTGAAATCGGTAGAACGTGACCTGTGGAGAGAATATCAGGCACTGGAAAGCCACCTGGAGATGCGAGCCAAGAAGATGGATCGTCTGGAGCACATTGTGCGCAACAGCATCGCAGCCGGCACCACAGGCAACGGCGTCTTAACCGCTGCTGAAGCGCAGGGCAGGCTGGCCCGGCTGGAAGAAGCCTACAGGCAGCTCAAGGTGGAAAATCACACTCTTCGAACAGCAGCCGAAGTTCGTGCTAGAGCCGCGTATGCTGCTGCCCATCCTTCTCGGGGAGGAGGAGACCGTCACCAACAAAGCCCCAGTCCCCTGCCGTCTGCAGGGCCAAGGGATAGGGAAGGAATACCCAGTGACAGGATGTCTATTTACAGCCAAGTCGACGCCAGAAAAGGCGGCAGTAGCAGGCCGAGTTCTATCGCCATACCCCAGCGATCAGCGAGTAGTAGTCGCAGGTCCATGATCAATGACATGGACGGCCACAATGACGATGTTTTACTACCGGGATCGTCCCAACCGCCCCTGTCTCGAGTACAGAGTACCCAGTCGCAGCAGAGTCACCAGCACCAGTACCAGCACCCCCAAGTGCAATCCCAAGCCTCCTACACTGGCCCCGGTGGTGGAGGTGGGGGGATTCAAACGTCAAGCGAAAGGGGAGTCGCCCCTCCTTCCGGTCCGGGGTCAACAAGTAGTACCAACAACCCTGCTACGCCTGGTATGTTCTCCCAAAGCGGAGGTGCAGGTGGAGGAGGGGGGTCATCGACGAGCGCCGACAACAAGTGGATGCTCCGCCTAAGAGACCTGGAGTACAAGCTGAAGGCGGAGAGGGAAGGGAGAATCTTGGACCGTAACGAGGCGCTCAAGAGGATCAGTACGAGCGAGTCGGAGAATCTGGCGCTGAGAGAGAATCTGGAGAGGGAGAAGAGGAGGAAGCGTGAGAGTGTCCAGAGTTTAAGCGGCGGCGGGGCTGGGGGAATGGGCAACGGAATGGGCAACGGCGAAAGGGGATCCTAGATGGTATGGACCGTAGCCGGGGCTTCCTTTGGGGCGGGAGCCAGATAATGATATTCCACAGCAGCCGAGTCAAGAGTTCCCTTTAATAGGATATGGAAGCATATTAGATGTTGCTGGTTACGCCGGCTCTGGACCTGTTGTGTTTGTTCATCAGTTTGCGGACAGGGAAGTAGATTGGTTGGTGTTGAAGACGTACAAGTAGAGTTGTGAAGGAGAGAGAGGTTGTAGGTCCGTTGTTAGTTTTTTTTCTTTCTTTCGGTCATCACCTATTATTGTTCACTATTTTGTGGTTTGGCCATGGGTCGATTGGTCAGGTCTAGACAATTGGTATGGAGACGGGCATTGTTACTACTACCACTATTACTACCCCTTTTCCTTGGTGAATGGTGTTGTTGTTTTTATGGATTGACTGCCAGCTTATAACAGTCCCCGGGCCCGTATTTTTTGATTCCTTGCTTGGTTAGCAGCATATGAATATTTTGTGATGGCATCCTATGTGACTTTGATGGTCAAACATCGATACCTCCGTTCTGTTAGTAAATATAATACGGCAGTCATCATGAAGAAGTCAGAAACATTCATCCCTGTATCTCTGAAATACCTATGTAATGGTGCGTACTGTAACTGTTGAGTGATACAAAGAAATGGACATGGCCATAGAGGTACTCACTGATTTGCACGGTACTTACGCTAAGATACCGGACCTGCATGAATGCCGCTGTGACGTCGGGTCAGCTTCTACCGACGATAAGCCTTATCAATGAGCGGTATACAAGGGCAGAAATAATTGTCGCAGCTGGTTGCATGGGAAAAGTAAACGAGATTCTTACGGGGCAATTCAACTATCCAGTGTAACATAACATCAACATCGAAATACCTACATACCACCCACCAGCAGACAGACAGGAGCACGGCAGCCATCTCGACGTCTCATCCTCCCCCTCTCTCTCCTTACTTCTTCTCGTTCTTATATCATCGGCAAACCCGTTCCGTTCCGGACAACCCTGACCCCCCGCCGTCCTCTCCCGTCCACGACCGATGCTCTCCAGGGTGCGTAACAATGCTGTGCGCCGCAACTTCGGCCTGGGCCAAGCGCCATGTATATCGTCCATAATCACAACCGCCACATGCCCGAGTGCTGCTGGCCTATCGGCCAATTCCCGCGTACAACAATGGCACGCGCAAAGGACATACCGGTCCACACAAGCTCTCAAAGCTCAGAAGCCTTCTGCCGGCCAGATGATGCGGGAAGCCATGGGAATCCTCCAGTCAGTCGGAGCTGCAGACCAAACATCAGAAGCAAAACCCAAGAGGACGAGGACGCGCAAAGCAAAGACGGCTGAGGAGGACGTTGTAAATCAAGACGAAACCGCAGAACCGAAACCAACGCGGCGCAAGAAGGCTGCTGACAGTGCCGAGGATGGAGAAGAAGCAAAAGTTGAAAACAAAGAGCCCAAGAAAAGGAGGGCAGGGCGGCCACGTATACACATTCCCGAACCCGATAGTGCCGAGGCCTTGAAGCTGGCAGCGAAGCAGGCAAAACGAGAAGCTGCAGCAGCAGCGAAGAAGAGGCCCTCACTAAAACCCGCCAAAATAACGAGGAGCGATGAGCAAAGCATGCTGCGACCTTGTGTTGACCCCATGCAAGAGCGACTATACGACACCGAGCTTTGGAGCTGGCTCGATTATGGGCGCACGTCCAAGAAGGGACTGGCACCCGCACCCATTAGGAAATACGATCGAACCCGAGTCCACGTCACTAGCGAGAAGATGGTTGACGATGTCCTCGATTTCATGAAGCCCACCTTGACGCGCCACCAGGGCTGCGACATCATCGATCTAAACCCCGGAGCTGGCGTCTGGAGCACCAAGCTGAACGACCTGCTCAAGCCTCGCACCCACCTGCTGCTCGAACCAGACGCGGGCTTCTACGAACCCATGCTTGAACCGTTGCTTGCCCGAGACGGTAGCAAACTAATAGCCAAGGACGGCCTCGTCTGGGCGGAGCTATTGTCGGTACTCACACCCGAGTACCTACCGCACCAGAAAGAGCACCAATACTCGGCCGACGACGTACCCGAACGGAACGACACCCTCCTAGTCACCGCCAACCTTGGCTCCTACCCCAAGAGAAGATACTCCAGCTTCGCGAGCGCCACGGCCATGATCCTATACCAGTTCAACCACGCCATCCGCAGCGGTGCCCTCTTCCAGAAATACGGTCTGGTACGCATGCTGCTCTGGCTCGACGACGAGGACAAGGCCGCCATTCTCCCGCGCATGGCTCAGCGTCGCCGCCGCGTGGCCGTCGACGCCGAACTCAACTGTGAATCCATCACGCACGTGGCGGGCCCCGATTACTCCGACATCGATCCATCGAAGCGTCTCTGGTTTAGTCGTGACATCAACATCGACCGCAGCAGCGCCTTGGCCGCCTTGCAGCGCATGCGCGAAGCCGGGATCCAGACCCCCGCTGGGCGCGAGACCAAGATCCTCCGTGAGGTCTCGCAAAATCCCGACAGTGTAGTCGCCGCCGGCGAGACGCCCATCACGTACGACTTCCGTCACCAGGCCGAATATGAAGAGCTCTTGAAAGACTTTGAAAAGGGCAAGATTGTCCTCGCCTCGGAAGAATACAAGGCCATGATCCGCATGCGCATCCAAATCGACTCGGCCAACAAGCGCTTCAGCAATGTCCACAGCAACATGGTGAATTTCCACCGGCTCGTGGACGAATGGCGGGTTGCCAAGGCGGCCAATGACGACAAGGAAATCGCATCCATCATGGAACGGTACAAGGAATGGGAAAAGTCCTTCATCGCCCTGGGCTCGACCGCCTGCGGCGACTGGTTCGTCCAGCGCGACAACCTGCACCTGTGGAAGCAGAAGAGCATGCACTGGGACCGCAGGGCCATCGAGCCGCTCGTGATTCAGAGTGACGAGTTTTTCCCGCATGTGCCGCTTTCCTTGCTCGATATCCAGCCCAAGGCCGCGCACAAGGTGTTGCGGTCCATGGGCCCTAACTCGGATCGGAGTGGTGACATGGCGGAAGTGCTGATGCGCAGCATCATGGCGTATACCAACTCGTCCATGAGCAAGGTGCTGGATCGATTGGCGCCCGGAGCGAGCGAGTTTGTGTATCCCATGTGTAAGAGCCTGGTGGATCCGGATCAGGGCGGTGTGCCCTTTCCCGGAGCCGCCGAGATCACGGTGCGGGGGATGAGCGCGTGGCAGTTTGAGGATGTGTTGGAGCAGTGGATGAAGTGGCCCTTCAGACCACCGTTGCAGGATTTGATCAGTCAGTTGTCGGATGAGTATGTGGAAGCCGAAGGGGAGGAAGGGAAGTTTGGGGGCGTTAGTCCGGAATTTTAGAGATATCGGGGCTGTCTGGGGGGGGGGGACCTACTATCAGATACGCTTGGGAGAAGTGAGATTTGGGACGTGATATGAGCTTGTGCAGTGAGAAGGAACAGCAGGAGAAGAATAGCGGCTGCTTCCATGCTGGCTTTGTTAGAGCTAGAGGACAAAACATATATATAGGTAGACACTAAGGCGGCAAGCGATTATATAAAGATCATGTTGCTGTACGATATAAGGATGAGAAAATGATTTTTGATGTAAATGACGATACCAAACTTGGGTGAAAATTTCATCTCTCATATTGCTGATGTCTATCCTTCCAGTTGTACAACTGACTTTAAGGCTCAGCGTATCTCCAAGTACACAAGTATGCTGCTTTACCATCAATGAATGTCGCCGCAGTTTTTAGAATCGAATGGGGTTCAAAGTTTGGCATAAGTACGACTATCAATGTCAATTTCAGTCATATTTCCCTGTTGCAAGTCGAGCCAGTAAGGCAGGCATGCTGCTATCGAAAAATAGCTATTAACTCGTCTGGGCATACACACACACACACACACACACACACACACACACACACCTCGCAAGATATTATACAAGAACACCCATCCAGGACTCTGATTTGCTCCCCGCTATCCCAAAAGCCTATTTACCTCGTCACTTCCTTTCATGTCCCATTCCCCACTAACGACGGGCCGCTGGGTCCAGCAACTCAAACAAAAGCCCCTCGAATAACAACGTCCAGTACTGCTGCAAAAAAGAAGACCGTCCATGTGGGCATCTCCGTGGGCATCTCCGTGTTGCTCCCGCGGTCATCCTCATCATCATTCTCACTCTCGGGAAGAACGAGATCGACGAATGTGATGGCTGTTGTGGTGACGTAGAGGCTGGGGACTTCAGTCTCACATCCTTCTTTGCTGTTGATGCTGCTGCCGCTGCTCTTGTGTTTTGTTGAGGCGGCTGGATAGGAGACCCCGATACCGGTGACTACGTTTGTGTTGGTAGGATCCTAATGTGTGTGAGACTGAAGTCAGCTTTAAATAGGCATGGAATGAATGGAAATATGTTAAGTTGGGAGAAAGAGCTTGAGAAATGGAAGTATCTGCTTACTACTTGAGGTATCAGGGTTTGGACAGCTATATTGGGCTGGACTTCCTCTGTGAGTGTGGTTCCCATAAGCCCCCCAAAGAGCAAAGCTGTAGTGGAATGTTGGACAAATCTGGGGAAGCGCATTGCAGCCAAACCGTGGTGCTCACGGTAGGGTTCGATGGAGTGTGAGAGGGTGGTTGTTTGGAGGAAAAGGAAGACTAAGACAAAAACCCAGAAGAACAGCTAAAATAACCCGCTGGTACTCAGGATACTATTGCAGCTTCCTACATTTTAGCAGGTGAGTGCAAGGGATCAAGTTGAGTAGGAACGAGGGAGGGGTAAGCCTGTCATATATTGACCGAAAAGTATTTTAGGGGTGATGGGGAAAGGGCAGTGTCCAATGCGGCCAGTCGGTTTGCCTTTTAGGAGAGAAGGCAAACCGGGAAGTTGGGAAGCCGGTCAAAAATCTTGGAAGAGGACGGAAGTTTACGGCCTCACCTTGGGGCAGGACTACGAGACTGCCAGACAGTCAACTCGCGAGCAATGCGCAACCCAGGCGTGCCAGGTTTTTGCAGACTCTCTCATCCAGCAACATATCTGCTACAATCAGAGCTGGGATATTTCCGGGCAAAACTCATGATCTGTAGCATCGAGTCCGCTTAGAGTTGGCAAATAAGTGGCGGACTTGGTGGAAGCATGGTTCTGGCCCCAGCCAGTGACAGTGCCGGACTTGACAGCAGCGAGTTCGGTTGAACATCGTAGATCGTATGTCTACATCCCAGACAACTGCTGTTGCGTCTGCCAGGAATAAAGGATACCGGACATGGGATGAAGTGGACGCTGGGCATCCAACAATATCGGCTTGTCGTGGGGTTCTCGGACATGATATGTTGATGCATTGTGTAGGTAGATGTATTATGGAAATTCCCCAGCATGACCGGACCTGAATTATGCAGCGGTCGGGCCTTCCCCGATTAGCAATACCAAGATGAACGCAGGGCAGGTACGGAAGATGCGCAGACTCCGCCCCGAGGCCAGCTACCCCGAGTCCTGGTGTAGTTTTCTCCAGCTAACAATGTCCCAACTCCGTCGATTGAATTTCAAGTAAGCCGCGATGAACCGACTTGCATCTTCAGACCTTGCCAGCCTCAAGAGAACATCGCTTCACTATCTACGCACCACCGTCCGATGTGACACCATGGTCCTTCATACCCGATCCGAAGTCCTTCCGCAGAGACGAAGGAGTGCAAAGACTCCAGAACGGGCAAAGCAAAGCAACCGCCGGATTAGAACAGAAGCTTGAACTCCATCCGCAACTGGTATGTCTCGACCTTTACTACCCGCCGTCCGCCTTGAGTGCTTGAGTTACGTTGCACCACAACTCATATCCCATCAGATCCACATGCTTCACTAGACGTCCGAAGCAAGTCACCACACTTTTGGGAATGGCTTCTTCTGGAGTACGTCTGAGCGCCATCTCCAACAACAAACTGGCGGTTAAACACCGCCCGGCTAGCTCAATCGGTAGAGCGTGAGACTCTTAATCTCAAGGTTGTGGGTTCGACCCCCACGTCGGGCTCAATTCCCGATGTTCAACAACATCTACATTTTTGGCTTCCTTTTTTGATCTTTACGGTAATCCATGCATGCACTCCTTTGGCTCTAATAGCTTTCGTGGTTTCTTTTTCGTTTCGTCCTTTCCCTTTTGTTGCCTTTTGCGTCTTTGTCGAGTGTTGATAATCATTATTCGTCGGTTTGTGTGAACAAATTCGTGATTTCGGGGACATACCGGTGGAAGGTTGTGGTCGTGTGCATCAAAGTGAAGGTGTAGATTCCTACACAGAATTTCCGAGTCGATAACTCCCATATCAGATGCGACGGCCCCTCGGCTCCTGGGAAATCCTAAATAATACATAAGAACAACCATCACCTGAGTGAGCAGCCTGCGTTTGTAAACGAGTTGTCTGTCAAGGAGTACTCAAGACCCGGATAAAAAAAAAAAAAAAAAAAAAAAAAAAAAAAAAAAAAAAAAAAAAAAAAAGCATCGCAGAGATATGGCTGATCGTGGAATCCACGGGCAAAAATGAAAATAACTCGATCCACCCAGGGGTCGAACCTGGAACCTCCTGATTCGTAGTCAGACGCTCTGCCATTGAGCCAGCGGACCTTGTTGACAGCAGGGTTCAGATCTTGGCATTATGTCCTATTGTTCTCACCATCCAACAACACTGCTTCTGATGTCTTCTACAGCATTCTCACCTTCTCGTCAACAAGACTTGTTGGCCCGGAATGCGAGGCGAGCTTGAATTGATACCTTCTTCCAATTCATATCTTAAACGTTATGGATTACAGTATCCTTAAATCTTCCGTTCGATGCTTGCCGTTTCAGCCTTCTTGTTAGAAAGAGACCAAAAGTTCGGAGCGGAAGTGGAATATTCTTTACTCCAACCATCACTATAGATCATACACTTACTTCAACGCCTCCGCCGGCATTGAGAGGCTTACCTCGGCGAGCTTCAAAGTGGCGATAACTTGATTTCGCGTACAAGAATGGCTGTTTGGCTAACCTTGAAATTTCCCTGAATTTTGGAAGGTGGCTGTACCACGCTAACAATTCAGATGCCGGCAGAGGTGTATGCAGCGTGCCCGCCTGCATCTACTACCACGTTACAAAGCGAGCAGAACTCGTTCACTGATCGGTGTGAACGACTAGGTTCATCAAGTGTAAGATGAAGCAAGAAAAAAAAAGAGAAAAAAAAAAGAACCAAGCAGTGAAGGAAACACAAGGATTAAAAAAAAGATAGAAAGCGAGCAAAAAAAGAACTTTGAAAAATGAATGGAACGACGGGAATTGAGCCCGACGTGGGGGTCGAACCCACAACCTTGAGATTACGGAGGAACTCCTTAAGAGTCTCACGCTCTACCGATTGAGCTAGCCGGGCAAGCGGCTATCAATCATTCCTTGATGCCAGTCAACGGCAAAGGTTTGATCTATAAGGTATGTATAGACTATTTGGGTGCCAAGATAGAATGTACAATATGACAGTGACAACATCGCCCTTTCTTCTAGACTAGAAGTTAAATCACGCCATCCATCTACGATAAAAATTTCGCTTGTAATCTTGATACACTTCTTCTATTTCACTTTCTCGGCAAATACTGCATGAGGCAATCCAGGTTGCGTTAAATGTCGAATTTGGCCAGTTACAGAACAGGTCTGCCGCTGCATGATGCCTCCTTCCACTTGTGTTGGTGGGTCCCTGGCATTCACTGGGCACAGCGGCATTCACTAGGTATAACCTAGTCCCTACTCTATACCCTACCCAGACCGCACCATATCTAGCCTTCCAGACTCTACCAGTCTCCCTCTCTCTCCATAGCACACACTCAATCAATCGCATTCAACCGCTTAATCTCGTTAGTAATCTCACAGGTTATAAACCCTCTCCAACCTTCCCTATAATCGCATTTTTAATAAAGGTATTATTAAGCGTATCGCCAGCCTCAACTTCAATAAAGCACCGTAATACCGGGTTAAAAAAAGCAACCGCAATCTTCGTCTTTAATAACTCGCCCACTCGCCTATAAGCCAGCCTCGCCATATAAAAATTCTCACTAATACTTATTATTTAACAACCCCTCTATCGAATTAATTATTAATTTATCTTTTAAATTAATTATTAATTTAATTAAATTTATTATTAAATTAAACA
Source organism: Neurospora hispaniola (assembly GCF_033458365.1). NCBI lineage: Eukaryota > Fungi > Ascomycota > Sordariomycetes > Sordariales > Sordariaceae > Neurospora > Neurospora hispaniola. The sequence goes on from NW_026944413.1 coordinate 858,009, forward strand.
ATTTATTTAAATTAATTTAATTAATTAACAGTTAGTTTAGCGACTATTAATTTTCTTTTTCTTAATATATTAAACCCTTTTATACTTATAATAATTACTAGTTCATTACTAATTCCCCTCCTTAGTAATTAGAATATCGCTAATTAGTATTAAGGCTTTATGGCCGAGCTTGACTATTTCTAATTCGCTAAGTATATCTTTAAAATAATTTTAGAGCTTAATAAAGCGGACGCTAATAAATATAATACTTAGTAAATTAAGTATACTAATATTAATAAAATTCTACTCTCTACCTTAAAGAACCCTAACGTTATTATTATATTATATATTAATAGTTAGAATAAACCCGGTAGAGACCCTAAAATTATATATAATCTCGTCTAATTATATATTATTTATATTATTAAGGAGGCTCGTAGCGAGGTTCTCGCCGAATATTTGGCTATTAAGCAAATTAATTTTAATATTATAATTTCTTTCCTTACTTACTATACTTTACTTTGTAAATATATTAAAAATATTAAATTTAAAATCGATAATAATTTTGAGATTATTTTCTTTTATAATATAGTAAAATCTATATATCCTATCGATACTAAGTACTAAGCAGCTGTATTTGAAGTTAAAGAGCTAAATCTCAGTACTTTCTTATTTAAACTAGATAATATTAGTAATATTAAATCCTATACTAGTATTAACGTTAATATTTAGAAGTCGGCTAATAATAATAATAATACTAATAAAAATAATAATAATAATAGTTCAGTTAATAAGAAGAAGAATAACGGTAAGTGAATCGATTATATTAATTATAATAAGAAGATTTACTTTACTTAGAAGTATATCTCTTATAGTTACTATATTAGTAAGAAGGTTAATATTTATTAAGTTTGTTTCCCTAAGAAGGCGTTTAATACTTAAAAGCCTAAGAAGGATATAATAATTAAGAAAGCAACTAATATTAGTACTAGTACCCTCGCTAATAATATTTCTATTAATTTTACTATTCCTACTACTATTACTAATTCTACTCTACTATATAGAGGTAGAATATTTATAGGTATAATTAATATGGGTGGTAGTATAGATTTTTATTAGAGCCCTTAATTAATATTATTAAACGTATTAATTGTACTTAAAATAATTAATTAATTAATTCTTCTTAATTTTAATTTTAATATACTTATAGTAATCCCACTAAAATCCAATAGGTTTTAAAGTAATTTTAATAACTAAACAATATTCGAAATTTAGTTATTTACAATTTTGGTTATATAAATAATATTTTTAATTATTTTAAATGGTTTATAAATATATAATTATTCCCCTACTTAATAGTTTATACGGTCGGTAATGGAATTTTGATTTATATTTACTATATTAGTACCGTTGAATTAACTATAATTATTTTAAATAATATAATTATTAAAGTTAGAATTAAAGATTATATTTATAATCCTCCTACCTTAATAAATCTATTAATAATAAGAGGTCTTCTTAATAATAGTATGGTTTGGGATATAAAGACTAACTAGATTTCGGTATACAGTAAAATTATAATATAGTATAATAAATTAACGGCCTTCTAGTCCTTCTAGTATATACCTAGCAAGACTTTCCCTAAGACGTTCGTTACGTTATAATAGTATTAATTAATTATTTAATAATATACTACCGACTTATATACGTAGGTAAAGACTAAGTTTTTAAAGTTTGTAAAACGGCTAGTATTAAACTAAATAATACTTAAGATTATTTTTGCGAAGTTTGTGTTAAAGTAAAGGTATACGATATAATTCCTAAGATTGTAAGTAAAGTAACGATTTAATTATTAGTTTATATTTACGTCGATATTATTTCTTATATTTTATTTAGCTATAAGGAATATAAATATATAATTTATTTTATTAATTAAATTACTAATTTTTATTAAACTAGATTTATAGTTAATAAAAATAATACCTTTGTATAAATTAAAGAATTTAAGAAATGGGTTGAGTTTTAAAGTAGTAGGTTTAAAATTAGGGTATTTAGTTTTAATAGAGGTTTAAAATTTAACTTCAATACTAAAAAATTTTAATGTAGCAAAATCGTCGAATAGGTATGTATAGAAGGCGTAGAGTTCTTAAAGTTAATACCCTATACTTTATAAATATAAGGAAAAATAGAGAGAGTTAGTACTATTATTATATAATATATTAGAGTTTTAATAATAGATTTTAATATTCTAGAACATTTATAGCCTTTTATGGTTAACTACATTATTAGAGTTTTTAATTTTTTACCTTCAAAAATTTGTAATAGTAAAAGTCTATAGGAATTATTTACTAATGTAGTTAATTTCCTAGATGAAATTAAGAAGCTATATTTTAAATACTTAAGGTTTTACTTCTATATAGTTTACTACTTTATTAAATTAGAAAAGTAATTATAAAGCGATAAATTTTATATTAGAGTTTAGAAGGGTTATTTTATCGGCTTTAACGATATTTATAATTGTATTATATTTATTTAGAATCCCTATATTAGCGAAATCGTTAGAATTAGCGCAGTAACCTTCCTTAAAAAAGACCCGGTTAATTATAAGGATTTAATATATAGTAGTAACGGTAATATTATTGAATATTATATTATTTTTTTAAATTAGATAATAAATAAAATTAATAAGGTAGTAGATAGCGGTTATTAAATTTGGGTTAAAGTAGATAGTACAATTCTATAATTATATTCGTAGAAAATAATAGAATTAACTTAATAAATAACCGAATTATTAAGGTAGGAAATTAAAATATAGGAAATAATAATTATATTGTTATTTTTACTAAAAGTTATACTAGTACCTTTAGTTACAATAGTTACTATAATTACTCTAATTAATCCGATTACCCTAATTAATTTGATTATTCTAATCGCTTCGACGATTTAAGTAACTACGGTACCTCCGCCGAATATACTAATTAATATAACGCTACTAATATTACTATTATTAACCCCAATTCTAGTACTAAGCTTTCTAATACTATTATCGCTAGATTTATTATAGTATTAGCCGTTAGATTCTATAATTAGAGATACTATCGAATATAACGACGATCTTCTTAATTTTAAGGATTTTAATAAAGAAGATCCTATACCCTGCGATTAATACGACCGATGTAATTTTAATAAAATAATTATTTATATTACTTTAAGTACCCTATTGCTTAATAGTCTTTAATAATTAATTTTAAAAGCGAGATTGCTATTAATAAATATATTAAACTTTATTAGAATACAATAATATACCCTATTGTTAGTATCGCGAGTTAGTAAAATATAGCTTTAATTAAAGAACTAAGAGTAATAAACTTCGAATTCGTAATAAGCTATTCCGAATTCGGATCCTCCGAACCTAAATTCGGGCCCTCCGATCTCGAATTCGGACCCTACAATAATTCCGCTAGACCCTACAAATTAATAATTTATATAGGTATAGCTAGGATAGGGAAACTAGCCTTTTAAATTTGGTTTATAATTAAATATAAAGGTAAATAAAAGTAGACTTCGTTGTACAACGGCTAAATTAATAAATTTTAAATATAGTATTTAAAGGGTAAAAGATAGTAATAGTAATATTATTTAAGATTCGGTAGATTTACTTAATAATTTTTATAGTATAATAGAAGGACGTTTTATTAGATGTATAATTATTTATAGTCTTATTACTATTAAAGTTGATTATAATATAGTAATTATTATTACCGGTAAAGTTTAATAGTTTATATTAAAGAATTATTAAATTGTACGTAGATAAAATAATTTTGAATTATATTGGTTGCCGGTTATAAAAAAGTAAGTTAAAGTATTCGAAAATAGGGGAATTTATATTTTAGTCCCTAAATTTTTGGATATAGAAGTTTTACTTAGTAAATAGGTATATAATAAGAAATACAATATCGATACTAAAGATTAGAAAATTAGAGTTAAATAGGTAATTTATAGTAATTTCAAATAAGGTAATTGGGTAGTATAAGATATCTATGTAGCGGTAGCCTACTCGGTTAGTGTTAGACTATTTTTAGCGATTATAGCTATAAACAATTATAAGTACTACTAGTTCGATTTTGATATTGCTTTTTTAAATGCTTTTATTCCCAACGATACCTAATACTACGTTAAATAGCCGATAGCGTTTAAAAAAACTATACCCGGTTATAATAAAGAAGATATAGTATATTAGTTTATTAAGGTACTCTACGGTCTTAAACGTTCCCTACTTTACTAGTTTAATATTTTAATACTAGTACTTAAAGAAGCTGGATTTCTACTAGTCTCTACAAATTCTTACTTATTTATTAATAGAGTATTAGGAGTATTATTAGTACTATATATTAATGACCTCTTCGTCGCTACGTTAATTGTAGTTATTATTAATTAAATTAAAAACTAATTGGCCAATTATTTTAAACTTAAAGAATTGGGGTAAATATATATATTTCTAGGCTACGATATAGTAAGGGACTGCTAGATTTATATAGTCTTTATTTCTTAATAGTAATATACTAAATCGATTATTACTAAGTTTAATAATAATAGTAAATTCTATAGTATTAAAATACTATAGCTACCGGACTATAAGATCTATAGGAGTAATAATATATTATTAGAGGAAGTTAAGTCTTACCCTAAGAAGATTAATTCTTTAAATTAAATTTCAATAAATACCCGGCTAAATATTGTATTTACTATTAATAAATTGTTAGAGGGTATTAAGAAGCCTACTAACCGCTACCTCATTATTATAAAATATTTATAGCGATATTTATCCGAATACTTTAATTTAAGTATTAAATTGGGCGGTATATTCTCGCCGTTAATAGCCCCGTCCTTCTACGTATATATAAACGCCTCCTTTACCAATAATATTTCTTCGAAGAAAAATATAACTAGTTATATTATATTCTTTATTTATAGCCCCGTTTTATAGAAATTTAAACGTTAGAATCTTATTACAACCAGTACGATAGAGGTAGAATTTATTAATCTAGTACCTACGGCCAAGGCTCTCAATTGGGTGGGCGGTATATTTAATAATTTGAATATGAATCTATATTACAGGCAAAGGGTAGGTGGTAGATGTGATTATGCGTAATTGCACGAAGGAGAAAGGAAGAGAAGTGCAGCCGAGTATTTAAAAGGCTAGCCTTATAAAGGCAACCGCCGGCGGGTCTAACAGACCCGCGGCGGGCAGCGTTCTAACCAATCAGCTGCCGGCAATAATTGGCTTGCCGGCGGTAATAATAGTGTATAATAGTTTTAGAAGCTGCTGTACGCTGGTACTAGGTATAAGGTACACAGGCTAACCTTATAATACTTCCCTGGATTAAAAGAAGCTATATAATTGACTAATATTATATAAAATAATAGAAATCCCTATTAAACGAGCGGTCCGCTTTTAAAAAATCCTTACTACCGCTAATAATTATCGTTATAACTTCCGCTACAAAATTAGAACCTCCTATTCTACTTCCTTTTCCTTTTCCTTCCGCTTTTTTTCTACTATTATTTAGGCTAGTAAATATAGTATTTCCGGGTATCTATTATAGAAGGCCCGTATTATATTAGGGGCTATAAATATATTAATATATAGTTACTATAATAGTATATATAGGGGTACTTAAATTATAAAATATTCCTAACGGCCTTTATTATTCTTTTAATATCCGTTTATTCTTTCGAATTCGTATTCGACGGAGTTCTCCCTATTGTTAATCCTCTTTATAGTTCGGTTATAATTAGTGCGAATGTCCTATTCCTCCGAATTTATTTATTTTAAAAGACCTTCTTTATCCTACAATTTAATTTTATTAATGTAGAATATTAGATTATACTTTATATTAATTAGAAATTTGAATGTTATTTAATAATTATTTATTTTAAGGATTTTAAAAGGGCCTTCGAAGAGAGGCGTAAATTTAGTATAGGGGCGGTTAGTATCGAGGTTCTTAGTATTAAGAAGGACCTTATTTCTTACTTTATATTTTGGAGCGTTTAATTATTAAATATTAATATTGCCTTTATAATACTATTATATTTAATAGGTTTAATTAGTAACGAAATTTAAAATTCTTTTAAAATAGTTGATTAGTTCGTTAATTTTAAAGTATTTTATTTATTATACTATTAATATTTCCGGTAGGTATAATTTTACTAGTTTAATACCTATACGGGGGTAAAATCCGTAATTAGTGAAGAAGGGGGAGATATTAATAATTTTAAATATTAGATTGTTATTAGCGAACTCTATAATTAGTAGTTAATCTACTTAATTATTTTAAATCCAATTAATATAAAGATGTAAATATTTTTCTATTTTTATATTAATACATTTAATTTAATTATTAATAGTAGGGTAGAAAACGGAGGAGGGTTTAAGGGTAACTTCTAATTGTAATAATAAAGTTTTTTAGAATTGTAAGATGAATTGGGTATTATAATTGGAGATAATAGAGTTTAGTAGACTATAAATATTATAAACCTTTTTAATAAAACGTTCTACTAATTCTTCTACCGTTAGGCTAATAGTAGGGATATAATACTTTATTTTAATTAAATAGTCGATAATAATTATAATATATTTAAATTCTTACTCGTAGTGTAAGTATAGAATTAATAGAGTAACGTAATTAATAGAAATATTCTTCTATAGTACGAATAGTACCGCTAACGGTTTCAAAAAATTATAAGGGCTATATTATAATAATTTAGACTTAGCATATACTAAATACACTTTATAATACAATCTAACGGTAGCGTATATTTTTAATTAAAAAAAGGATTATAATAATAATAAATAGGTCTTTTTACAATTTAGGTATCCGGCCAACAGCGAGTTGTAGATGTAGTAGAGGAGTAAAAGGTGAAGCTCTATATTAGTAGGATCGACGAAAACGATACTACGAAAGTACGTCCGTCCTTAAATTATTTAATATTCAGTAAATAGGATTCTCTTTATATAGTCTTTAACTTCTTTAGATTATATTTAGCGGTTGGGGTCGGATAAATAAGTAACGATATTTTATAAAATAGTCGATTTTTCGTAGCCTTCTATTATTAAATTATCTATTGACTTTTTTTTTAGAATTTCTAACTTATAAATATATTTAGTACTAACGGGGACCTTTTCGCCTCTATTCTTTAAAATAAAAATTCTATTAATAAAAATATTATAGTTAAATAAAACTTTATTCCTAATTAATAATTGTTTATTAATTTCGTTTTTAAATAAATCTTTTAGCTTTCTACTTAGTACGTTGGGACGTACTTATAGTAACCCGGGGTAATATTTAATAATAAAATTAAAACGAGAGAGAAAATAAAATTAATATATATAATAGAGAATAAGTTATTTATTAATTGTAAAAGTCTTTAAACTCTTATAGTCGGTTAGAATTTCGAAAAATTCTTAGGCTCTTTCTAATTCGGGGCGCTATTCTTCGAAGGTTTTAATAATAATTAATAATTCTTTATTATAAATATTATAATTATATTTAACCGAAGAATACCGCTAATTAAAATAGACGACCGGGTATAAAATACTTTCCTTATTATATTAGGATAGAGTACTATTATAAATTTAATTCGAAGTATCTGTCTTAATAACGGTCTACTTCGATTAATTATAAATCTAGAGTATTAAATTACTATTAAAAACCTTCTTAAAAACTTCAAAAGACTTTTAATAACGGTCGGTCTATTACTATTCTATTAATTTCTTTATTAACTCGTATAATAGACCGGCGATAATCGAAAAATATTTAATAAATTATCAATAGAAATTAGTAAAATTTAAGAAATATTATAGTGCCCTCTTAGTTTCTAGAACCTCCTAAATTATAATAGTAAATACCTTATTAAAATTTATTTCGAATCCTCTTAGGGTAATAATTAAACTAAAATATTTTATTCTTATAATATAAAATTCGTATTTATTAATATTAATTTATAGTCCGGTTCGAATTATCCATTGTAGGACCTCCCTAATATAATTTTTGTAATTTTCTTTGTTATTTAAATAAATTAAAACGTTATTAAAATACATTATCGCATATATATCGAAAATATTATATAGGATATTATTAATATAGTTTTAAAAAGTTTTTAAGGTCCTTTAAAAGCCGAATGGATAAATAATAGATTTATAAAGATTAAAACGGGTAATAAAAATAGTAAGTTATTTATATCCTTCTTTTATATAAATCCTATTAAATACGGCAATTATATTGAATTTAATAAGAATCTTTATATAGCAAATAACATCGAGGGTCTCTTTAATTAATAGGAGTGGGTAATATATTTTTAGTATTATATTATTAATATTACGGTAGTCAATATAAATACGGACGCTACTACCGGGCTTTTTTATTAAAAGGATAGGAAACGCGGCTATAGATTATAATAAATAAATAAAATTCTTTCTTAAATTTTTATTAATCTACTTCTTAATAATAACGGCTTCGATTAGGGATATATAGTGCGGGCGTGTATTAGGGGGGGTTGTTCCTGGCTGGAGCTCGATTTTATAGTTGTATAAACGGTTAAATAGGACCTCTTTAGTTAATAACGGGAGGAAGGCTACCACCTCGTTAATATATTATTGTCCTTCTAATTCCTTTAAAATAATAAGAATCTTATCCTTTATTTTAATTAGACGGTCGGCCTTATTAAGAAATTTCTTCCATCTTTATTAGAAATTTTAATTAAGTATATATAATAGATTATTTCCTTATAAAATAGAATATTTTTATTAAAGTTTTTAGCAAAGTAAATTACTTTAGCGAGGATTGTAGCTTCCCTAAATTCCTTAGAGGAGTAAATATTAATTAGGTCGTTAATAAAGTTATAAAGGAGTAGGGAAAGATTTTCTTTAAATTATTATTTATTACCTTCTATTATATTAACAATTATTTCCTCGGTTAAATCTATATCCTAAACTTCTGCTACGGCCGCTAGCCTTTCAATTTCAGTATAATTTATAACGTATAACTGTAGTTACTAGGATTTGTAAATAAAATTAAAAGTGGCTGTATTAAATTTTTTAATATTATTAAATTTAATGGGAGAGGCATTGTCGGATTTATAGTAACGGCGGGCTCGGGGGCGCTTTATACCCGCAGAAACGTACTAGCTGTTAAGGTGGATATAGAGTTCGTAGGGCGTTAGATTTTTAGTTTTAATAAGAAGTGTGGCTATATTTATAATACTAATTTTAGATTTAATTTTACTAATTATTAGTACTTTAACGGGGATAGAAATAGATTAATAATCGGCCTCGAGAACTCCTAACGCAGGGTTTAATAATATTAATACTATTTAATTAGGGCTAGTAATTTTACTAACTAATATTAATTCTAGCGGTATTGTAGTTACTTTAGTAAAGGTAGCGGCTTTATTCTTTAAGGCTAATTGAGGAATTAGAATTAGTAGAGGAGTAGGAGCAGTTTTATTACGGATAGTTACAATTAAAATTCAATTAATAAGAGTTTTCGGGGCTGCTAATTAATTTTTAGTAAGGTCGGTAAGTAGGTAACGGCCCTTATAAATAAAATTAGTAAAGTATATTCTGTTTTAGTTGTAGTTGATCTTAGGCTTGTAGTATTATATTTATAGGAAATTTAAAATAACTGGGTATTTCTTTAAAATATTATAAATTAAGAAGGTAATTATTTCGTTGTAGTGCCCAATACGGAGTTTAACTATTACTCCTTTAAAAATAATACTTTTAACGATTCTATTAACGAGGATAAACTTTTTTATGTAGTGGAAGTGGAAATAGGGAAAGTTATATTTAATAATAAAAGAATAATTAATAAAAGTAAATATAGAATAGCTAGTATTAATAAAGGAAATATAGTAATTTTTATATAATTTAATTATAATATAAAATAATAAGAGTATTAAATTTAGGGAAGTAGAATTATTTAATAATTATATCCTAACCTTTTTTAAACCTTTTAATTTTAAGGAGCTTAAAATTTATTTTTATAATAATAATTAGAAGGGCTTCTATATACGATTAGGTATAGAAGTTAAGTATTTTCTAATTCGTTATAATATTTGCTACTAGTGGCGGTAGTAGTAGGGGTTACGGTAGGAGTGGCGGGGGCGGTAACGGGCGTAGCCTCGGTACTACGGACTTCCTTTTTATTACGGCGGTCTTTACTATAGTCCTTACCCTTATTCTTCTTACTTTTATTATATTAAAGGCTTTAAATACTATAGTTAATAGAGGTAAGGTAGTTACTAATAATATAACTATTGCTACTATAACGGCGGTATTTACTATTATAAGTACGTTAATTAAAAATATTTTTATAAATAAAAATAGTAAGGTTAATAGTATCGAGGTCTATTTTATTATTACCCTAATTGACTGGGATATTGTTAGTATTACGGGAATTAAAAGTGCTACCTATATTAGTATTATTATTAGAATTTTTATTAATAGCGGGGGTACTATTACTGAAAAGACGAATATTTATTTTATAGCGGTAATCGGCGTCCTTTAAATTACTTATAATAATATAGTAGATTGCGAATTACTTTTTAAAATCGTTAGCCTCGGGAAGGTTGTAATATACAAGAGCATCGTAAAGGTATTTATTAATTTTATTATATAAGTAGTAAATTTTTATAGAGTTATTAAGATTATAGAAGTTTATTAAATTAGTAAATTCTAGTTCGAACTCTATAAAAGATATATTCTTTATAAAGAATTCCTTAAGACGACGGCCAGCGTTTATCTTCAAATTAATATTTTAAAAACGGGTAATTAAATATTCTATAAATTCAATACTAGTCTTCTAACGCTAGGAATCTACATCTCCTCTATTCTAAATAATATTTAAATTATTTTAAATACCGAATAAGATTTCGGGACTTAGTAATATAGTAGTATAAATAATTTTAATATTCTTATTAATATAGAGGAGGGGGTCGTACTTCTATTAAAATAAAATACGGAAATACTATATTTTAAAAATCTTATATCTATAGACTATATTAATATTCTCCTTACCGGTGAGAATTAGTAAGTTCTCTATAATCTACCTTAAAAATAATATTTTATTAATATTAATATTAGTAGTTTTATTAAAGTTATTGAATAGGGACCGGATATTAATATTATAAAATTTAAGGGCGGTATAATTTATATTAAAATTATTATATTTCTTCTAAAAGTTATTAAATTCGACTATTAAATTAAAATAGTTAAAATTCTTCTAATTAAAATTATTTTAGGTTCTAATAATTACTTTACAAACGGTCTTTGATTTATCCTCGCTATATTTAAAGTTAATAATAATATTTTTGTATTAAGTAAAGTCGTTATAATAAAAACGATCGAATAGGGTAATAATTAATTAAAAAGTAGGGTCTTAAATAATAATATTAATTATATTAAAATAAACGCGAAGGATAATTTTCTTCTCCTCATTATTACTAATACTAATAAGAAGGTTATTAATTATTATTAAGGGAAGGAATTCGACGAATGTAGTTTAATAAATAGTAATATTAGTAATACTAATAATTTTATTAAATATTTTATAAATATCGTTTAAATTAAATAATATACTTTTAGGAAGGGCACTAAAATTAATAAAATTATCAATACTATTAATAGGAGAGAAGGACGTATAATCACTACTCTCATTGTAAAATATAAGAAAGGTAATCGCGCGAAATAGTTTTTTATTCTTTAAATAAAGAGTATTTACCCTTATTTATTAAATAAAGGGAGCGAGACTATAATTACGATTATTATAATTTATAATTATCGGTATTTAGGGTACTAGACTCGGCGATTCGACAAGCGAGGCAATTCTTATACGCACGCTAATTGAGAATTAATAGTATAATAAAAGAGAATAGGTTTACGCTATAAATACAATAGTTAAAAAGTACAATTAATTATTATAAGTAAAGGGTAGGTAGTAGATGTGATTATACGTAATTATATGAAGGAGAAAGGAAGAGAAGTGCAGTTGAGTGCCTAGAAGGCTAGCCTTATAAAGGCAACCGCCGGCGGGTTTAATAGACCCGCGGCGGGTAGTGTTCTGACCAATCAGCTGCCGGTAATAGTCGGCTTACTGGCGGTAATAACAGCGTACGGCAGTCTTAGAAGCTGCTATACGCTGGCACCAGGTATAAGGCACACAGGCTAACCCTATAACAATCTAGGTTTTTATAAAATTAATAAAATTTTTTATATAGATAATAGTAATATTAAAGACCGGATTTTCAACCCCAATCTACCCGCTAGAAATAGATATATTGATATACGGTATAAATAGTTAATTTAAAAGGTGGATAGGAAGGTATTTACAATTGAATATTTATTGGGTAATGAAATACTAGCCGATAATTTAATAAAGCCATTGAAATTAGATAAGCACGCCAGATTCGTTAAATTGATCGGTATAGTTCAAAAGAAGGTTCCCTGGGCTTAATCAACACTATAAAAGATATTACAATATAAATAGTATATAGAGGCTTAGACTCTCTTTGGTAGTCTTCTAGTCTATGGGGGTGTGTTGGTGGGTCCTTAGTATTTACTGGGCACAGCGGCATTCACTGGGTATAACCCAGTCCCCACTCTGTGCCTTGCCTAGACCGCACCATATCTAGCCTTCCAAACTCTGCCAGTCTCCCTCTCTCTCTATAGTACACACTCAATCAATTGTATTCAACCGCTTGATCTCGTTAGTGATCTCACAACTTGTCAAGCAACGCCGACACCAAGAAGCAACGACACTACCAAACTGAACAACACCAGCAAGCAAAACCACAAGAACAAGACAAATTATGTCAACAATTGCTCAGTCGTGTTTACTAACAGCTACCCAGCGTCATCCACCATTGCATTGAGTTTACCCAGGGCAATTTCCAACACAGTCCATCCCACCACATGTATGCATCCCCACTCCCCCTACAACTCCCCATCGAAAACCCCCATCAACACCCCTCCCGCATTTAATAAAACCGCCTAGGTAGGTAGGTAGGTACCTAACAACTAGCACAATCATCACACCTCTTGAACCCATACCCCAAATCCTTGCACGCCTGCACAAACCGGTTGTGCTGTGTGCCGGGGTTGACGCAGCAACCCGTGAAGCCGCAGCCTAGGACGCCGTACCTGGCTCCGATGCGATCGCAGGCCGTCTTGGAGTGGTCGGTACCGCCTTTGCAGGCGCACTTCTCGGCCGTAACGGTGACGGTGCCGACGGCGAGGAGGCTGAGGAGGAAGGAGAGGGTGGTTGTGAGACGCATCTTGATCTGGTGGGTAGGAATGTCACTGTTAGCTTGGGTAGGTTAGATATGAAGAGAGGTAGGTAGATTGAGATGGTTAGGGGTGAGATAGGGATATGGACTGATAGGAACAGGAACTGGATGGTTTGTCAACGAGGCGTAAAGGTAGGCAGATACCTACCTTTGGTGGTCAAGTTGGTGAAAATGGCCTGGATGAGAAGAAAGTGGGACGCTCTGATGAGGGTTGAAGCTTGTCTGAGAATCAGAGGGAAACGGATGGGGATGATCAAGTACTTGATGAATAGAGAGGAGCTATTTAAGGACTTCGCCAACTCCGGAATCTCTCAAGAGGTACTAGACGTTCAGGTCTGTGAATCTCTCCGTCCAGCTAGAGGCCGAATATTTCATATGACCCCTGCTGCGCTGCTGGATACCACTGTTTGCGTTACACGATGCTGGCGGGAGAGGTAAGCAATATCGCTACATTCCTCCGTCTTGGCTTTGCCAGTCTATTTCGTGATGGATCTCGAGATCATTATTGGATGTATGAAGTTGTCTACCGGGCACGAACTTGATAGGTGAGTTGGATAATTTGATGTTATTAGCTCAAGATGTCTGCGACGTCTCTTCCCGTGTTAATCTTGATTCATGGAAGCAAGGAGTTTTCGATGCTCAATGGGAGCTGCAACTGTCCATTTGTGTTCTCATTTTGAGCCTTTTCTTCCCGTATATTGTCATGATACCCTTCCCGGAAGCACTCCTGACCTTTTGCCACATGCGATAGTTCGTTGAAGAATATTAGCTCGAGGAATTTCCCGCAAGAAATGTTTGGCGTCCGTCATACTTCGTCGGCCTTCTTGGCTTGCCTGTGTCGATGGGGGTTGTGGAGAGAAACACATAATAAAATGAGGACATGCAGACTTGTAAACATCCATGTGGCAGGTGTCATACAAAAGCGTTACACGAGGTAGTTGGAGTGTGCACTACTCAGGTTGAAACTGTTACATAAGGTATTGAGTACTAAATGAATGTTGTTGGAAGTGGCAACTCAAATGTTGTCATGCGGACCTTCTGTGTGCCAGACTTCTATTCGAAGATCTGTGGTATCACTTGCCCTCTCCAAGTTACACAGACCATACTTTCCACAACCTGCGGATAGCACGACGCCGATCCAAACTCGTCTGGTTCCAGAGAATACCAGCGTGTGACTGCATAGAATACCGTCAGAACAGAACAGAACTATGCCAGCCATTAGATGGGCACACGCTAACTCTCCGAGCAAGAATAAGCTCAATCAGTGTAAGAACTTTAACCGGGAAGGCGGGTGAATGCTACGATGGGCCGAAGGGGTGCATGGTCACATCTCCTGTCCCGTCCATGATCGGGAGAGCCAATGGAAAGCCAGTGGAGGGAAAACGAGATCTGGATGGTTGCGTGCATGGCCTTAATTCAATTTCCCGCTTTGCATGTTTCCCTCATTCGTGGATGTGTATCTGGGTCTAGACATCGGTGTCGGCGAAGTATCGGAGCTGAAATCCCTCGACTGTTTTGCTGCGTCCTTCTGTGTCATCGCACTTGGTTCGCTCGACGCAACCAACGTTGAGCTTCGACGCAGGATTCGAGCGTGGGTAGAAGATCTCCGTCATCTGTGACGGTTGTGTCTTGAGGAACGACCGAGTGTATCGTTGCGATTGCTACACCCAAGTCCAGTCAGCTTCGGAGTCAAAACATTCATTCCCCAAGACGGATGCTCACCTATATGATTGCCGAGACTTCTCCATCAACTACGGCCAGTGTCTGTCCAAGACAAGGATTGAATCATCTCTTCGAGTGGGCGCTAGAACGTCACTCCCTTTGCCGTCCAGACTCCGTCGCCGCGCTGCTGGTCAGAGGCACATGTGCCGTCAGCAGTTCCTGAAAGACTACCTCTGAATTTGTTTCGATACCAGACAGTGCCTCCGAGGTCAACCCTTTGTCGCTAATTTCTGGAGTTTGATCAGTAGTGGAAGCCAGAGATAAAGATGGAGCTCGACTCTTCCTGGGAGGCGATTGAACCCGAACCTCTTCTGCGCCTGATCCAGCACATCGTCCGACGCTCAGGTTTGTTGATAGTGGGGTTGGGGGTCTTGAGTTGAGATCTCGAACACCCATGATATGCAGAATTTGATGAAGTTTTGAACGGCAATGTTGACTCGGTGTTTAGGTGGGCTCTGCTAGGGTTTGGCGGACTGGATTGTAGGATTGGCGACGATGTTTCTGCGGCATTTTGTTTGGGCGGTCTGGTGCCGTAAAGGGTGATGCCGGAGGGTTGGACCTTCTCAGGTCCGCAACGTGAACTCATGATGACGCAAATGTGCTATTTCCCCCGCCGGGTTCAAAGACCACATTGTCAGAGCTCTAGCGTCATAAGCACAGTCGCATGAGGTGAGTGTTGGATGCTATGATGTGTTCTCGACCCGTCTAGGTAATTGTATATGTGTTGAATAAAGGAACATTCAGCGCACTCCCATTTACCAACAACTGCACCCGTTAATCATCTTCAGGAACCACCTTCCACATACCTCACCAGACATCAAATTATCACATACAGAGTCTCGTCCCTGCCTCCAAGTTACAATGGCCGACAAACAAATCGTACCGATTGACCATTCGGGATGTCTCTCCCTCTACGACGTCAGCATCCCCACCTTCCTCCGGGGTCAACACACGCTCAAGCACCTCCTTGTCACCGCCACCAAGCATGCCCAAGTCAACGACATTTCACTGAATGAGATACCACACTGGACGTTGCATCCAGACATGAAGCCCTTGACCTTTCAGGTCCAATGTGCCAGTAACACGCCCAAGAAGTTTGTCGACATCATTACTGGTCAGACCGGCGTCGCCTTTGCCGATGACGAGACCACCATCGAGCAGCTCATTGAGCGGTGCCAGCACACGATTGACTTTTTGAACAAGGTGGACAAGAAGACGGTGGATGAGGCGCACTTGCGTTTCAACACGATCAACCTGCAGTTGCTGGCTCAGGTGTATAATATGACGCCGCAGCATTATGTCACCAAGTTCGCGGTGCCCAATTTCTTCTTCCATTTGCAGACCGCTTATGCGATTTTCCGGATGAAGGGCGTGTCGATTGGAAAGGTGGATTACTTGGAGCGTTTCTTGCAGCGTGATGGTTGATATGGTTCCATATCGAGGTGTGGTTGCACTCAGGGGAATAGACGATGGGTACCGATGTGATGGGCATTAGTGGCGAGGGCTCAATGTGCTTGCAGTTTGTGTCACAACTTTGTGTGTAAGAGTAATTTGGTGTTTAGAGTGTTCATTGAGATTGCATGACTTCAATATAAATTAGGTTGTTTGTACACGATGAATCGGCATAGACACAGGTTTAAAGAACTCGTATCTTGTGAACGATCAACCCTTTTCTTGGATAGTCCAGGCAACGACAATGAGACTCCTCTTCTCTTCTCCCTTTTATTCCCGAAACTCCGTGAATATCCCTTGCCCCCGAGATTTTCGATTCCGCTACCGTGAAGGCTCGCCCGTCTAACATCTTGGGCCTGCAGACTACGACATTTTGTTAAGTAGGTAAGCTTCGTTCACCTCATCCTGTCTCACAGTGTCTTCGTAAAATCACAGTATGATGGCTGACCATTTGCTTATATAGTGGAACTTTGGGAATCGTGCAACGAATTCGACAATCCACCAAATGATCCCTAGCTCCTCGTCCCCATTCAAGTCTCAAGGATCTTCCCAAGTCAACTCGCGAGCATAGTGGAAGAGACCATGATTGGGACCTCGCCTGTGTGGACGATTGTCCTCCGATTTCGTAGACCGCCATGATGCAAATGGAGGTGGTGGCTTTGCGGTTAACACTAGTAATGGTTAGGTACTAATCATGATTCTTCAGTGCTTGCAACTGCGAAGAGCGAAAGACCAAGTGTAGGTCAGGGATGTATGGCTCACGGTTGACCGTGTTGGAGATTGGGAATATACGGAGCGCTTTGACATGATCTCATTTGATAGTCGGAGGTCAGATCCGGAATGTGAACAAGCAGGACTGAAGATTGGGCGGGTGGTCATAGCGGAACATTGAACCAGAACGGAGCACTGAGCGCGTTGATATGCTGATCTGTTCGAGTCAGGATATTGTGAGAGGATTAAATATTACTAGATTACCTTTGGTCCGACCGATGTAGCTACCTAGAGGTACCTACGCCAACTCGCACTCAATGACATTCTCAACAGCAGAAAGTCCACTCGACCAGAATTTGACGATCTTGAGACCCAACCCGCTGCCCTCGATGAGTTGATGCCACTGGTCTTCTGTCCGCTCGCAAGCCGACAGCTGCGTCATCATCAGCATGTCGCCCGCGGTTGCTTCCCAATAGGCACCGGTTCGCGGGATCACGCATTCGAATATGAGCAACTTGCTGTATCCGGGCTTCATCGCCTCCGCCAGACGAGCGAGGATCTTCTGGCAGACATCATCGGGCCAGTCGTGCAGGATGGAGTGCATGAAATAGGCCCTGGCTCCCTTGATGGGCTGCTCGGTCAGGAAGTCGTGGGGCATGCGCTGGATCGAGGGATCGATGTCTTTGACATCTTGGATGACAGTCGGACGATCTTGTAGGATTAGTTTCTACACATGGCCAGTCAGTCAAATCATGCCCATTTTCTTGTCATGTCGGGAGTGACAAATATATGGGGCTGCTCACGCCGGGATGGTTGGGGTAGTTTCTCTTAAATTCGTCAATGTCATGGCCGAGGCCGCCAGCAACGTCGACAACCAGCGGCGCATCGGACGAAGCATCGGTACCGGGGAACAATTCCTTCTCTACAGGATAGATCTTGGGATGATGCCACGGCAAGCGGCCCTGCCTGTAACCGCCCACTATGAGTGTGAAACGCGAGGTTAGCAATGTTGCCTCCCATGTACTATTGCAGGATATATCCTTCGGGGGCGCATGACTTACTATGGTGGTTCATCTGAGGACCCATGCCGATGGACCCGAGATACACCATGCAGTTTGGCACATCGCTGTTGTAAGACGCATGGAACGCCGTGTGGGCGGCATCGACGGGATTTTGCCAGTTGGTCTCGCGAAGGAACTTGTAAAAGTCGATAGGGCTGCGGCCGATGCCACCGAGTCTGTAGAATGTGAAAAAAAATATGGTTAACAACATAGACTTCGGGAAAGCTAGTAGGGGGATCACTCACAGGCAGACATAACTATCGCCGATGACATCGAGGCTCATTGACTTGGTGAAGTTTGTAAGCTTGTACTCATCTTGAGCCACCTCCACAAGATGGCCCATGGCGCACACATGGCGCAACAGGCGGCCTGTTGTTTGACCTATTAGCTTGAGGTCTTGGGTGTTTATGAACTCGAGTCGCTAACCGAGAAGTTCGGGATCCATGCCCAAAGACCTGGCAAGGTGGTCAACCTTGTGAACGGCATCAACGCCATTCTTGACCATGAGCTTCCAAAGACCGACATCAACACCGGTGGTTAAAGCGGCATCAAGTCCGGGCTGTATTCGAACCTCGTATTAGTAAGCTGGCAGCGATGGCTTGGGAAAAGCAGTCAGCCACTTACATCAGCCCATGTATGTTGCAACATTTGCTCGCGGGGTGTCATGAGAGACTGGAGAAGACTCCGTGCCTTGATAACCATCTTGTGGCGCGTCTCCTCATCGTCTTCTGTCCAGTTTCCATTGAGGGAGGTAAGATCCTCGATCAAGCCCGGCACAGCATCGGCATCACTTGGCCGAGTGGCGAGCGAGAGATCAACTGTAGTGGACATGTTGGCTGTATGTGTTATGTGCTACTGAAACTTGGATAATGGGGAAAAGGTCGTCGAGCTCGATGGGGGGAGATGTATGCCGCTACTTATATGGGCAATATGTAGACGAGGACGCCGACAGGCCTACCCCTAAGCGTCACTCGCGTCGAATCTATCTCGACATAGATGTGATCAGCCGTACGACGTGGGGCTTGAGTGAGGCTCCTCTCGCTGCCCCTACTTCCTCGGGGAGAGATCAAACCCCGATCAGGCGCAGCACGCCTAAGCACTCGGTGGTGACGGAGAAGCATTTCATGGAGCAAACAGAGTAACCGTTTTGGCAAGTTGAAAGCGGTGGTCGCGATGGTTAGTTTGGTGGTGGAACGGGTTTAGTAGCTCCGGGATATGGGTCGGAGAGTAGGTACACCCAGCCAATATCGATTAGTATGAGTTAATGCGGGGCCGATATGGGGGTAATACGTACCATGATGATGCCACTCACTGTTCGCTTCTAGAGGTGGAGGTAGAGGTAGGTACAGTAGGTAGGTAGGTCCCTCGAGGCTCGAGCTGTTCTTGACTCCCTTGGGTAAGGGAATGGTGGCATAAGGAAGTATGAATTACTACCTAAGGATTCTCTCCAGCCATCTCCGCTGTCGCCCACATTCCCTCCGCAGTGTGCATGTTGCTTTCCCGGGAATAACCCACTGAGTCACAGGCCTTCCACCGGCCGCGGTCATGAAGATCGCATTCATAGGTAGGTAGTAGAGGTAATCATGAAAAGAGGAAGTGACGACCGAGTGTTGAAGAAAGAACTGAGTGCAGTGAAGACGGAAAGAACGGATGCACGGAAGTTGCACTGTGCCAGATGTCGGATTGGACC
Source organism: Neurospora hispaniola (assembly GCF_033458365.1). NCBI lineage: Eukaryota > Fungi > Ascomycota > Sordariomycetes > Sordariales > Sordariaceae > Neurospora > Neurospora hispaniola. Next base: position 877,968 of record NW_026944413.1, read on the forward strand.
CACCGGATGAGGCTGTTAGCCGGACCGCCACCATTGGCGCCTTGACAGCGGTTCGGCACTAACCGAGTCCCGCCTAGCAAGCCTCTTAGGCACTGCCGGCTCGCTGTTCCGGGCTAAAGCGGCGTCAAAACATCACTGTGCAGCATGCAGTATGCACCGAGGTATCATGAACATCTGGATGGAGTGGGTTCACTGCCCTGCAAGGGAAGGTGCTGCTGTGGTGCCGAGACGACGGGAGTGGAAGGCGGGGATGGCGATTCCCACCAGCATGGACACTCGTACCTACCTAGTTATCTCTCCGATGGGTGTAACCTACTACGGTACCTTACGTACGTACCTTGTTTTGACCAGACAACTTCCCAGCCATCATCAATCACTAAATCCCCGGCAACCACCAATTTCAGGACAGATATCGCCAGCCTTCTTCCTCATGATGATTCCCAATTTCAAGACACATCAATCTGGAAAATCTTGACCTCGGGACGTCCTCTTCAACAGCGTCTCTCCAACCAGCCCAGACATTGTACAAGTATGTCAAGGAACTTTGCTGCTTTCGCTGAAGAAAAGGGGGTTCCGACATGGCCACCCAAGGGCTGTGCTTACTCCTGCAAGGAACCATGTCATTGTATGACAGGTCACTAGACCTTCTCCTCGAATCCATCAACCTTTCATCTTCGTAAGCCAGTCAAGAACGATGAGAGTACCGTAACCGAGGGTGGGGTATGCCTGCACATCATTTGCATTTAGAATCAAGAGAGTTCAAGTCCCGACGGTTTGGGTCAAGGTGGTAGCAAGCCCCATCCCTTGATTGCTGCCTGCAAGTGACCCAGTACGAGTTTTGCAAGAGAGAACACTGACACTTGTTGTTGGTAGATGTTCGAAAAGAAGAAAATCCCAGCTCCTTCGTTGGCTTGGGTGCTGCTTCGAGATTCAGGGTTCGTGGTTTCACGGGGCTCACATGTCAAGATCCCCGGACATTAGCGGGCGATTTCTGTCTTTCCTGGTCTGGAGGCTTACTACAAGTTTCGTTGCTACTACCCACGTTGATGACCCTGAACGCTGGAGACGAGTAAATACACGTGAGTGTTGTGTAGCATGCCATTTTCCTTGATCTTTGATATCTATCTGTACCTCTGCTCTTCGCTATGTACAGCGGTTTTGGGTTTTCTCAAGTGCACTTTTTCCCTTGAAAACACTAGGCAGTATTGCTCCGCCTACCCAGACAAAATGGACGATAAAGGGCCAATGATGCTTACCGTATGCTGGGTATTCACAGCACTCGCCCTTCTCTTCGTCAGCGCTCGTCTCTACGTCCGAGCCGTGGTGCACGACAAGCTCGGCTTCGATGACTACGTTATTCTCTTCTCGTGTGTAAGTACACACCCCTCGAGCCGCCGATTATACCCTGAATACTCCCAGATCCGTGATGAAGATTTCTCCAGCTGACATGACTTAACAATGTCCTCACAGTTCTGTGCAGTTCTCTCCAACATCTTCGTAACGATATCCGTCTCCTGGGGCAACGGCCGACACTTTGCCGATCTCGACCTCGAGCAAAAGGAAAACACCATCAAGTTCATGATGGCCGCCTACGTCCCCGGAATTGAAACACTCGGCTTCCCCAAGCTCGCCGTCATCGCCCTCCTGGTCCGACTGCTCATGCCCAGCCGGCTGCATACTATAGTCTTGTGGTCCATGGGTACCATCTGCTGTCTGTCACTCACGGCCATGGTTATGACCTTGCTCTTGCAGTGCACGCCGACCCAGGCGCTGTGGACTCTTACCATGCCTCATAACTGTCTCGCCCCGGACGTGTTGGAGGGGTTGGCTTATTGGGCTAGCAGTAAGTTGAATTTCGTCGGCTCAAAGACCAACAAAAGAACCAGACGCGACTGACCACATCACCCGCCTACCTCCACAGCATGCTCGGCGTTTTTAGACTTTTACCTGGCCATATACCCAGCTACTGTCTTGTGGAAGTTACAAATGCACACCAAAAAGAAGCTAGCTCTGTGCTGTGCTCTCGGTATGGGTCTCATGTAAGTGCCTCTCGTGGTGTTGACGTTTGCCATCTGTTTGCCCCATGCCACGTTCGCATGGACTGACATGACAACGTGTTACTAGATCGGGTGCTGTCGGTATCATCAAGGCAACCGGCGTATCGACTCTGTCCAACCAAGATGTCAGCTGTAAGTTTTCCCTCGGTGTCAGGCGCCATCCCAATTGGATAAAAGGCTGTCCCTTTTTCCAAGAGGAAAACTAACAAGGGGGATCACCTTTAGACGAACTCTGCGATCCCTTATACTGGACCTCGTAAGTACTACCTCTACAGTACCAATCTACCTAACCAATCACCCTCTGAGATCCTAACCCCGTTAATCACATCCAAGCGTCACCGCTAAAGAATCTCAACTGATCCTCGACCCACAGAATCGAAGGCAACCTAATCATAATAGCAGCCTGCATCCCCCTCCTCCAACCCCTGGTCGAAAAAGCCAAAGGCCGCAGCATCTGGCGATCCCGGGGCTACAAGACCGACTCCAACAATGACGACAACGAGCACTATGCCGAAGGCACAGGAAATCCTGGTTTGAGCAAAAACAGCAAGCAGACCGGACCGGACGCCTTCGAGATGGGAAGTACCTCGAGAAAGAAAAAGAAGGTGGATCAGTACGGGTTTACGATGCATGCCAAGGAGGAGAGTGAGGAGAATCTGAACAAGAAGGACAGTAACAATGGCGAAGATGATTCGGGGCTGGGAAATCATAGGGATAAAGTGGAGGGCGAGCAGGGCGAACATGACGGTGGGATTTTGCAGACTAGATCTGTAACTGTTGCTTATGACCAGGTGAGTGAGTCTGGAGGGGAGACGACAGCTGCTACTAGGTGGGCTGCTGTTTAGACGGGGGTATTGAGCAAAAGAGGGAGGGTGGGCTTGGAATTGATTGGTTTTGTGAACGGATGGGTCGCTTCTTTGGTCAAAGGCTTCGTTGATTTCTTTTGTTTTTCTTCCTTTGTCTCTCCTTGTTTTTTCATGCTGGGTTCGGCGCAGTCGGCAGGATCTCCGTCGAGACATCGACCTAGTATACCACATTTATTAAACTCCGGCTTCCTTTTTTTCCCTTTTGTCCCAAGACAGCCGACCGCAAGGTTAATATTAAAATATTGTATTTCCCAAACTGTTCTTTTACACAATAAGTAGGTACACGATCCTCGTTCGATCTCCTGTTTCCTCCAGTTGGTGTTTGTCTCGGTGACAAAACCACAAAGGTAGGTAGAAAAGTCAACCAATAAGATCGCCCTCACCAAACCAAAAAGGCAAGTGGGTCTCGCCACTGGAGCAAGTGTGGGGCGCTACCGAGAAAAGTTTGCGAAAAATTCTCCAACACAGGAAAAAAAAAATAAAGAGAAAAAGATGGATGTTGTCCTCAGATGAGGAACATCGGGAATTGAGCCCGACGTGGGGGTCGAACCCACAACCTTGAGATTAAGAGTCTCACGCTCTACCGATTGAGCTAGCCGGGCAGCTTGACGAAGCTGCCAATTGTTAAAAGTCAGTATCAGGCAAGGTGGTTATGTAGGTAGGGGAGCAGCCAGCACGGTGCTTACGCCGGCATGGTTCCTCCCTCAGAGTCGGCTTTATTGTTACTTGATCAACCCTTCTTCCTTTTACACCATTTGCACCTTGTTCGTTCTTGTATCCCATTTCCTACTTACCCCTCCCACCCTTTATTCCTTCCCTTCTACTCCTCGATTACATCATCAACCCACCCAACCCTCCCCTCCGATGAATACCAAATTGAAATTCGAAGCCATTCACACCCTCCTTTCTCCTTCTCAACAACGACCAAATCCGCACTCCTAACAGCTTCAAACCGCCAGCACCGGCGGAGTATAACTCTTCGGCCCCATATGCGCCTGGTAAAGAGACCAGATTGCGCGGGCTATAGCTCTCGCTGTCTCCCGCTGACCGAGATCTGCGCACTCGACACGTAGAACTGGGCGGCGGCGGCGGCGGCGGCGAGGAAGTTACCTGTAGGAGCGATATCGGGTTATTCCTTTCAGACGATACCTAGTAGTGATAGCTTCGGCATATTCCGTCCTTCTTTTTTGTAGAAGTGAATTTTTTTTTTTTTTCCGTTTCTCGTTTCTCCTTTCGTTATCCATCATTAGCATTGTGGTTAAGATGGCGTCCGACTTTGAAGTTGTCGTTCGGACCTGAAGTTGCCGTCCCGAGATAGCTCCACAAATTCATGTGGGAAATCGCAAATATTCTCTGGGTAGTTCCCGAAATCTCTACCCTCATTCCCTCATATGAGGTTTTGAAAGAACTTCTTGGTACCTACCACTACCAATAGCAAATTCACCCGGGGTGTTGTTACTCTAGTGTACTCGGCAGCCCTACACCCCCACCTATCAAGACCATCAAATCGCTACCTAGCGATCTTTAGGCAAAACCAAGTTTCAAGTCCGCGCCGTTGTCATTGCGACAAAAGAGAACAGCCAAGCTCCACCATAAAAAAGCCTTCGACTCGTAAAGAGAAGGTACAGCCGTAGATGCATATTATGGGTAAATCCATCAAGTCACGCTGCCAACGGTGTGTCAAGTATCGTTACATGAATAGCAGGCAACAACACTGCGCTAGATGCAAGAGGACCAAAAGATTCGGTTTTGAGCTTCGTCTTAGAGATGGGCTGAAAGTGTTTGCTAGACTGCGGTTGATGGAAAGAGTCCGTATTAATGGAGGCCGTACAAGTCATGAGGGAAACATGAAGTTCTTCGGACACGGGGTGCAGGGGCAAGGGATCAGAATCACTTGACGAGTACACATCACTTTACGAGAGTTGGCATAAATGTTATGACAATGCATTGTGCTACTATTGGTCCGGTAGTACTGCTACAGGACAAAGGACAACTAAGCTATGAGAGTATCGGACAGACACAAAGAATGCCATGCAGAAAGAAAAAAATAAGCAAAGCAGGAGAAAAGAGAAAGTAGACGTAGCGCTAAGAGAATGTCCCAAACTAACCACGTTCAAGTATTCTTCACAGAGGCATCTCGCTCTCCTCCATGATCATGTCCATGCTGATAATGTCCTGGAAACTCAGGTTCATGTTTTCATCGACGGCCTTTGAGAGCTGTTGATCCAAGAATAGATCTGCATCGGTAAGACCCTCGGTACCAGTAAAGTCAGGTAGGGGCACTTGCTCCACCTGAGCAGGTTCGTTGACAGTGGGTTCGTTGACAACAGGCTCGCTGGCATTGGTGTTCGCACCAGCAACCTCAAACTCCTGGAGAGCCCTTTCGATATCTGAGTCAGATATATCGGCAAAGTTAGCAAGGCTGTCCTCCAAGCTAACCCGTGGGTGATTGGTATTCATGGATGGGACTACACCAATGTCAGCAGAAAAGCCGATCTCAAGGCCATCCAAGGGCACTTGTTGATCGATCTCCATGGGAATAGGCATAGGGATACTAAAATTTGCCGGCATGGTAAGCTCCAGAGAGGGCCAAGTATATGTAGGCAGGGAAACCTTGTACATACCAATTGTTTCGTCATATGACCATTGGAGGTTGAAAATCTTGGGCACGTAGGGCTCGAGCAGTTGGATGTTGCGAACGTGGTTTCTGAGCTGCTCGTAAGTGGAGGCGACGAAGCTATTGTATTCGAGACAGGCCAGTTCATAGTCCAGACCTTTGTCAGTGGGCCAGTAGGCGGCCCGCATGACTTCAGATTTCTGGCAGAGAGTCAGGAAGCTCTCTAGCTCTTTAGCACGACTGCTAAGTGAGGCTAGGCGTTGGAAGATATGGGGTGACAGATCTTTCTGGTAAGTACTCGACGAGGAGAAGGGATCGTGAGAAGCTGGGTAGAGAGAGGGGAGAGGCTGGGGCATAATGGCCGCCTTAGTCTCGGCCTGCTTGGCATCAGTAGTGGAGGGAAGGGTGCGGGACTTGTCCTGCTTGCGTCTAGGTTTGTACTTGTAGTTAGGAAAGGCCTTGGCGTTCATCTGCTTATCTATAACAGCAAGAGCTTGGTACTTTGATTTGACCGAGGGGGGCTCGAGAGACCAGCTCCGCGAGAGGATGGTTGATATCATATGCATGGGATGAGATACCTCTGGGAGTTCGGTACGGTGGGCGTCCCTCCATGCCTTGGCGCGGGCATGATTGGCGGTGAGGTAAAGGACGAAGTGGTTGCAAGGCCTCTTCGGCTTCCCAAGGCCCAACTCCTTGTGCCTTATCTCGACGGACCTGTGGACGTAGGCTTCCATATCCCGGAACGGGACATGGTCGAGATCCGAATCTTGGCTGAAAGGCTTTGTGAGCAATTCTTCAACGATCTTGGTGTCCCTGCCCATTTTGGATGACTGGCGGTGACTGATGGTGATGGTATGAGTCGCTTTCTGGTGAGTCAGTGTCTGTTGATGTGGTCGTGAGGGCAAGGTTGAGGCTGCTTGTTTGAGCTGATGATGTGGATCGAGACAACAACAACAACATGGTTACACTGGATCTCGCCGTTTATTTAAGTCAAAATGGCTTCGGGTGAACAAGATGCTTCTCCTATAGACAGGCTGTGGACAGGACGACGAAGGAAGCACACATTCGCGGAACAGAGAAATTGAACAAAGACGTGGGCGAGGGAGAGGCTGAAAGAAACCGTAACATTGGCATTGTCCCGCGGAAGAGCATCCGATGGAGCCGGTGAGCACTCGGTTGAGACATGTCAGTTGTGATAACAAGTAACATGGTCAATGTTCGCTTGATTGATGATGGCATGCGACGAACGAAGAAGTGCGGATGAAGTGGAATTAAAGTTGGAACACCTGGGGAATTCCAGGCCGCACCCGGACTGCAGTGACAGATGGGTGGAACCCGACTTTGGCGGGCTCGCTGGGTGGGGTGGGGTATCAATGACTCTGTCCCGTCTGAAGGGGCTTTTATTTATTGGCTGCAGAGCCTTCTTATCAGCTTATCGGTAGCTGAGTCATCCGAGATCCAGAGTCCCCGTCCAGTGTATGGACACTGACTCCTCCCCCACCCGATGAAACTGGGTGTGGTTGTTGCAGGGCCCAGAAAAAAATTGAAACCCTCTCTTTCTCTCTTTCCGTCTTCGTTTTGAGATCCGGCATCCAGAATTCGAAGTCGCACATTCGCATCTTGGTTGTCGATAACCTCCAATCCCAACACCATGGCTGCCGCTACCCTCGGAGAGGTGCCTACCAAGGCCTTCGATACCATCCTGACCTTGGATTTCGGGTGCGTTGGTCCTCCTGCTCTGCGTGCTTGGTGTTGTTACTGCAATATGCAAGGATATATGTGCATGTGTTCATCCAGTGCTAACAAGCCGTTCCGTTCTCTCACAACAGATCGCAGTACACTCATTTGTAGGTCTCTTCTTTTCTCTTAGATTTCACTTTCACTCATGCGAGAGATGAGTTACTAGGGTACTCTAGGGCTCTGTCGTGTCGTGGTTGCTTTTGTTTACTTGTGAACCCTGGACTGCCTTCACCCTCTCAACAACCCCCCCTGCAGCCCCCAAGCGTAGACAACAGGCACACTAACCCAATGACTCCCAAAGGATCACCCGTCGTATGAGAGAGCTCAACATTCTCTCTGAGATGCTGCCATGCACCACCAAGATTGCCGATCTTGACTACAAGCCCAAGGGTGTCATTCTCTCCGGCGGCCCCTACTCCGTCTATGAGGACGGTGCTCCTCACGTCGACCCTGCCGTGTTCGAGCTTGGTATGCATCACCTCTGACCTGAAAGGCTTATAAGTTGCATCTTTACTAACACTCTCATTGCTTAGGTGTCCCCATTCTTGGCATCTGCTGTATGTGATATCTCATGGTGATTCATGTCACCACGGTCTATCCACCTTCACCTCGAATCACCGGGGCATCATTGACACTCTCACAGATGGCATGCAGGAGATCGCCTGGCGCGCCAGCCCCGAGAACGTCATTGCCGGCGTTCACCGCGAGTACGGCCACTCCAACCTGAAGGCCCTCAAGGGCGACGACGCTCACGTCGACCGCCTCTTCGCCGGTCTCGAGGACTCCATGCGCGTGTGGATGTCGCATGGTGACAAGCTCGGCGCCCTGCCCGAGGGCTTCCACACCGTCGCTGTGTCCGACAACTCCGAGTACGCCGCCATTGCGCACAAGACCAAGCCCATCTACGGTCTTCAGTTCCACCCCGAGGTCACCCACTCGCAGAACGGCACCCAGCTGCTCAAGAACTTCGCCGTCGACATCTGCGGCTGCGCCCAGAACTGGACCATGGCGCGCTTCCTTGACCAGGAAATCGCCCGCATTCGCGACCTCGTCGGTCCCGAGGGCCAAGTCCTCGGCGCCGTCTCGGGCGGTGTCGACTCCACCGTCGCCGCCAAGCTGATGAAGGAGGCCATCGGCGACCGCTTCTGGGCCGTGCTTGTCAACAACGGCGTCATGCGCCTGGACGAGTGCGAGCAGGTCGAGCGCGACCTCAAGCAGCACCTGGGCATCAACCTGACCGTCATCGACGCCTCCAAGGACTTCCTCGAGGGCCTCAAGGGTCTCCACGATCCCGAGCAGAAGCGCAAGTTCATCGGCGGCAAGTTCATTGACGTGTTCGAGGCCGAGGCCCAGAAGATCGAGGAGGCCGCCGCCAAGTCCGGCAAGGGCACCAAGATCGGCTTCTTCCTGCAGGGTACCCTGTACCCGGACGTCATCGAGTCGCTCTCCTTCAAGGGCCCCTCGGCCACCATCAAGACCCACCACAACGTCGGCGGTCTGCCCGAGCGCATGACCAACGGCCAGGGTCTCCAGCTCATCGAGCCGCTCCGCTCCCTGTACAAGGACGAAGTCCGCGAGCTCGGCCGCACCCTGGGCATCCACGAGGAACTCGTCATGCGCCACCCCTTCCCCGGTCCCGGCATTGCCGTCCGCATTTTGGGCGAGGTGACGGAGGAGAAGGTGCGCATTGCCCGCCAGGCTGATCACATTTTCATTTCCGAGATCCGCAAGGCCGGCCTGTACGACCAGATTTCGCAGGCGTACGCGGCGGTTGATCCTAGCCGTGCTGTGGGTGTCATGGGCGACAAGCGCGTCTACGGCTACATTATCATTCTGCGCGCGGTGACGACCACGGACTTCATGACGGCTGAGGCCTTCAACTTCCCGTGGGACTTCCTCCAACGCGTCATGAACAGGATTGTCAACGAGGTTAATGGAGTGTGCAGAGTCACTTATGACATTACCAGCAAGCCTCCTGGCACTATTGAGCTTGAGTAAGCGGGTCTTTGGTCTAGCTGAAGGGTTGGAAAAGTAAAACGTCTGCAAGGAAGGAAATGAATGAAGATACCATGAGTAACAGATGGGGAATGAAATAGATTTGACGTGTTCATGCCATGTATGTTGTGTCAATTGCTATATTTGAGTGATGGAGATCATATGTGCTTGTTTATTCCTACTCGAAGCTACCCATAGTACCTCTCAACCGGCGCACTTCTATTCACATAACTCTCGAACCATCATGACGCCAAGCCCATAAACCAAAAGCACAGATACATAGATAAAACCACAAACTCCAAACGCCATTTGACTCCCCATCAACCCTCTCACTATGTAGTGTAGTGTAGTGAAAAAATTTACCTCTATGTACTTGCCGACCTATGTATCAATCCTCTCACCAAAAACTCTCATCAACCATAAAATCCGCATCATCATCCCCCAACTCCTCAATCCTCAAACTCCCATCAATTACATCTTCCCCGTCCCCCTGACCCTGCACCTCCACTTTTATCTCTCCATTATTCCCACTCCCCATCCCGGTCTCCTCCCCATATAAATCCTCATCCACCTCCGCCACATCCGACAACCACGGCTTCCTCGCCACTTTCCCTCCACCACCTCTTCCCTCAGCCTTCTTTCCCACCCTCGAAAGACTTCTCGAGCTTGAGCTTGAGTTTGAACTTACGGGCTTCCTCACAGGTGATGTGCTTTCAGAAGAACTATCCGTAGTAGTAGAGACAAGGGACCCAAACCCGGATTTCGCAAACGCACTTCCACCCCCAAGCGCCAATGCCATTGGGTTGATATTCGCGTTTGCACTAGACACCTTTCCCATGTTTTGGTCCATGATTTCTGACATGGATGGTTTATTGGAAGTTGAACTTGAGCTGGACGACGATCTTGCCCTTCCGCCTATTCGCCTGCCGATTCGTGTAGGGGATCCGGAACCGGAACCGGAACCAGCGCGAGGACGACCAACGCCGGAACCAGAACCAGAACGGGGTCGAGTACTGGAACTAGAGCCAGAGCCAAAGAGAGAGCTACTAGAGCGTGAGGAAGCTGGACTAGGGCCGGAGCTGGAGCCTGGGCTAGGACCTGCTGGGACTGAGGGACCGCCGCGTGGTTGGGGATTAAATGTTGGGTTGAGCGTGTTGCCGGCGGTGTTGGGCTTGAAGCCGACGTTGGGGTTAAAGTTGCTGTGCCTCGTAGCTGTGTTGGGGTCGAATCTCTGCATAGGCTTTGTCGGTTGTTTACCTGGCGCGGTGGGTTTGTTGAGGCTGGCGTTAGAGGCAAGGTTAGAACTGGAGCCTCTGGCTGGTTTGATAGGCCTGAGATCGGGTCTAGGAGCCGTGGAGCTAGAAGCGGCATTTGAAGTAGAAGAAGAGAAAGTCGTACGCTTTAGATCAAGCTTTGTTGTGTTCGTGGAAGGTGTAGGCCCAAAGGGGTCATCACCTGCGGGAGTCGAAGAATTGGGCGGTGTAGCCGGCCGCAACTTGAGAGTGGGAGGTGGAGGTCTTGCCAGTACCAGAGCCATGGGATTGTCATCGATGACAGTTTCATTCTCGAGTTGAGACCGTTTTGTCTCCTCGCGCATGTGGCTCGAATTCCCAGGATCTGCACTAGGGGCTCTGGAGAGGGATGTGCGACGCTGTCGTCCGGTGCCAGATGCAGCAGTTGAACTAGATCCGGCACGAGAGACGGAGCGCCGACGACCACTGGAGCCCGAGGCAGAACCTGCGCGAGACCTTCCTCGTTCTTGCTTCTCCCCGTCCCGTTTCTGCTTTTCGTACTGCTCCCTTCTCTTTCTCTGTGCCTCTTGCAGCTGCTTGTCCATCTTGTTATTTCCCTTGTCGTTGGCTCCCTTTTCCCTGGCCTCGCGCGGCTTCTCCTCCGGCTTCATCTTGTCAACCTTTCTCTCTGCTTGCTTCTCCTCTGTACGGCCAGTTTGAGGTTTCCTTGATTTTATGAACAGGTCTGCATAGTTCTCCTTGTTCGCCACGTCCTTGACCTTCAGCCTCGCTTCCTCCATGTATCTCTCGCGTTCCCGTCGTTTTTCAGTCTCCTGATCAACCAACATGTCCATATCCCCATCTGCGTCCATGTCTATATCCGGGCCCATATCCATCGGAACTGTCCCCTCTGGCGGTGGTCCAGGCGCAAATGAGTCTATCCCCATCATGTCCAGAGTACTCATGTCGGGCTCATCCAGATTCATCTCATTCTCTCCCCTCACCCGCCCCGTCATCTCAACCTCCATGGTTCTACTATCAAACGTAGACCAAAACTGCTCCCTGAAATACCGAGCCTCCCACTCTCTACGGTGCGCCAACAATCTATCCTGCTGCTCCAGCCGGTCTTTAAATCTCCGTTTCACCTCCTTTGTTTCCCGCTCGACCCTCTTTTCCTCCTCCCTCTGCTGATGTTTTTCCTCCAACAACTGCACCAGCTGGGCATTACTCCACTTCTTTTCGTTTCCCAGACCCTGGCACTGACCTGCTTCTGCACAAGCCGACATGGACAACTTGGCCCACTGCGCCAGGTCGGCCAGCAAGACGGGATCGTACCGACTGAGCATCATCTCGAGGGTGTAGATAATCCCCGGGTGCACACCGCTGTGCATAGGGGCGGTGATACCCTTGGTCCATTTGCAATGTCCCTTTTCTAGCTCGTCGAGCAGTTGAGCAGCGCTTTTGCCTGCTTTATTCTCGACTTTCATCTCGTACGAGTAGAACTCCAGGAGCAACCGGAAGTCATAGCGGGTGAGTAAGGTCACCACGGCAGCGACGTCGGCTGTTGGACCGAGAAGACTACGGATGGCGAGTGCAGGGTTCTTGGCTTGTTCGAATCGCTGGTTGCCTAGTTCCAGAGCGTCTAGGATTTGGTAGACTGGTTTCACGATATTCTCGGGTTGGATGAGCCAGGCATAGAAGCTGTCGAGCAGTTGGCGGTCGTGATGGGGGAAGTACGCGTACAGTTTGGTGAGATCGGGCGGTGGTCGAGAGGAGAGGGCAGTAAGGCCGAATGGCCCTCGAGAGATCAGAGCTGTGGACGTTGTTTGGCCTTGGGTGGTCTCTGCTTCGTCCAATTCGCCGCACAATGCTTCAAAGGCCTTGCCCACCGGGGGTATGACGACTGGACAATTGGGTATTGGAAGAGGTCTAGGTGGTCGTAGAACCCTTGGACTCGGCAATCTGTGATTTCTATTTTCTGGTTAAGCAGTGTGATCAGTGGTGGTCGCAGCCGTAGTTGCAATAGATAGGGGTGCATACCGAGGAATGTATTTAACCGGAGTGGTAGCCTTGGGTGCAGGCGTTGGCGTTGGCGATCTAGGCTTCATCGCTTCTGCATTATGCGTCTGATTCGCCGTCTTTTCAACCTTGGGATGCTTTGGACTTGGGAGTTTGGGGTCATCATCATCGTCATCGATAACTATATATTTTCGCTTTGGCCTAGCTGGCGGTAAACCCGGGGGATCATACCCAACCACTCTGTAAATGTGGCTTTCCGTTACCGAATCTTGATGAGGACCTCGAGGAAGCAATAGTGAAGATGGAATCGAGTTCAATGGTGCCCGCCAGTGGTGAGATAAGCCGTCAACCGGTCTGTTGTGTTCTGCCGTTTGGAGCTTGTACATCTTTGTTGCTGCCAGCGTGGGGCGTGGGAGACGAAACTCGTATGATAAATAGTCATTCGGAAGCATGGGTCGATAGTGATTTCCGTGCTATATATAGTTGGTCACAGCAGTGTCAGCTCGCGTTTCTCAAAGGTCACATTGTCTGGGGGAACATGAAGATGTGAGTGGACGTACAGCATAGCAGAGAAATACGTGTCGACTGTTGTAGGCCCCAAAAGTCTTCATGTCGTAGACCTTGTTGATGAACTGAACATCCATATTCGAGTTGTACTTGTAAAGCACGAGAAAGACTTTGTAGAGATCAGCAGTCAAATAGCACGGGTCGTGGTTCACCCAAAGGCCCGGAATGTGCAGTGCCTCCCAGAGGTTGAAGTCTCCCTGTATGTCTGTGCCTTGATATTGTATGCCTTCCGCCTTGGTATTGAATTTGGTTTCCATCATGCTCTTGTAGAAATTGTGGCGAGGATGATGAGGGTTGTTGAGGATGCTCTCGAGATACCAGAGGTGTTCCGCTTTGACAAGTAACCAGAAGCTGGCACTGCCGTAGATCAGCAGCGCGACAGAAGTCCAGTAACAGTGCCCATCTTCCAAGTGTTTGCCATCCCTGTCCTCCGAGTGCCACTGATTTGGATGCATCACAAAGACCACCTTTTCGACCATGGGGAAGCCCTTGTAGAGGACAGCGGGGGGATTTGGTTTGTTTTTAAAATATCGCTTGTGGTTTTTGAAAAATCCCGACCAATCGAAGTCCCCGAGCATAGTCGCCAGGTCTGGATCGGAAATTGGATTTGCAAGATTAGATTTGGAATATCGGTCGGTAAATTTGGTAGTTGCAGCTAGTTTGTATCTACCAAAGTGGTCATCAATGGACCGTCTATATCCGAGTTGCTTTCTGATCGCTGTAAAGTCGCGGGTTGAGCTGAGTCTAACCGGTTCGCCATTCCCTCGCGTACGCTTAGTTGACGTTGTCGGAATATCTTCGCCCCCAGGGACAACAGCCGTCTTCTTGAACGGAAGCGGCTTGAATTTAATACTTCTGCCCTCTCCGTTGTCGTCGACAATTATGGCAACCTCGGCCTCCTTGAAAGCCTCCGGGCGCTCCCAAATCTCGACCGTTACAACCGGGGCAGCAGCGTTTATCGGATCAACAATCGGGTTTTCCTTTCGGATCGTTTCGAGTTCTTCGTAGTAGATGATTTTCGGAAGTTCTCTGCGATAGTGTTCATTTGCCGGTTTGAAATACAATTCCTCTATTCTCCTGCCGGAGATAGCGGACGACCGGGACGTGGCAGGTCTCGGCGCGCCGGAGTCGGACTGCTGCGACCCTTCAGCGGACTGGTTTGGGGGCATGATTCGGATTCGGATTGCGCCTGACGAGGTCAGTATGAACGTATGCTACAGGAGAATTGAAGGCAAAAGTTCGAAAAGGCAATTTCACCCAAGAAGCAGGCTGTTCACCGAACGTGGTGTGGTTGCGACGTTTTGTTCCTAAGTATCGGGAAGTTGACTGGAGCGAGCGACGGCTCCCTCGCGTTGTTCACCATCCCATCTTCTTGATGGGTGCGCTCCATTGTTCGTCCAGGTCCATGACAAACAAAGATGGCGGCCATTGTCTTTGACAGTGCTGCTGAACCTTGTGGCTTTGGTGATGGCAGTGGTCGTGAAGGTGGTGGCTATTGTTTAGATGGGGGCGCCTGGCCCTCTTCTTCCGGATTTGGCATTTCGGTGGCTGGACGTATCGTCGAGTAACTTTAACAATAGAAAGTGTGAGTGGATGGTAAAGCGATTCTTTATTTATTTCATTCTTGGGAAACAAAGGCGAGTGCATTGGATGTCGAGGTGGAAAAGAACAAGAACTCAAGAATGAGTGGATCACAGGTGGGGTTCGAGTCGGCGACAGGTACATAGCATGCGCTCATGTCATTGGTCCATGTCTACATCACATCGCCCAAAAGGGAAAGTGCGGATATGCTTGAAATCTCCTCCTTCAGGTCAACATGTGAATATCGTCTATCCACATCGTACACAGCTTGAGGGTACTAGAACGCCAATGGATTGTATTCTTGATACGCTATCATGTGAGGGAAAAGGTACAGAATCTGGAAAAACAAACGTCCTTGATGCCTTGTATACAGCGAGACCAGTCTTCGCTTTCCGTCATGGACAAAGTCCCGTCTTTCCACCTCCGACGGACCAAGACATCATCAGCCCCAGCCCATTGTCAACAACCCAGGTTCGACGTCTCAAAGAACAGAAAAGGAAGAACATCATACTTCGCTGGATATGCATTGCCAACCATTGACTCTCTCCATGTCTCCCCTCGTAAACATCCCCCAGAACGCATGGGAGGAGGTGTTTTCCAGGGCTATAGCTCCGAAGCACACCGTTCGACAACCGGACCCTTGCCCTCGTGCCACCAGTCCAGGTGTTTCTGTAGTTCTTCGGCATTTGGAAACGGGAAATCTGTACATCCTTCAAAGGGACAAAGTGAGCAGCCCTCGGGTATGCCCATGTCCAGCTTATCATGCTCAGCAGCAACGTGCCTCTCCATTGCATGTTTCCCCATACACGGCTCTCCACAATATTCAAATGGACACAGGACCACCTCTGCCAACTCTGCGTCGGATATATCGTGTTGAATCTTCAGATGCTGCCGTATCGCTTCCACGTTGTGGGGAATGAAAGTCTCACAGTCTCGGTGGCCAAAACTCTGCTCACAATACACCCCAACTGGCGAGTTACGTCTTTCGGTCCGAGGGCTGGCCGAACACAACCAGGCTATATGCTCAGATCGTAGCACATTGCTAGAAAACACTACATCACAGGCTGGGCATCTGAACTCGGTAGACGCAGAGTTGACGGGTGCTTGTTTCTGTGGCTGGGCTTGTCCTCCCTCCAGTGTGCTCTCCTGGGCTTGTGTGCCTGCTTGGTTGATACTAGCATTTGAAGACTCAGAGACTGGAACCGAATCTATCTCTTGATGTTGCAATTCTCGGCTGGGATGCTGCTCAGGCTCGTCTTCCGGACCGTTGTTTGCTCCATCACTATCTGATACAAGTCGTTCATCTTCTTCTCCATTACGAAGCCTGTCCGAATTTTCGGGCTGTGACACGGGCGCCACTTGTGCCCCTTGAGTGATGGCTTTACGGCTCTCGTGGCTCTTCACGTGTCTTCTTAGCTCCTCCAACGAATGAACTCTTCTTGAGCAGTGTCGGAATGGACACATATAGCCCATCCTGTCAGGTGCTTCTGGTACCCATAGAGGATCGCAATCAAAATACACGTAGTCGTGCCTCGAAATCATGTGCATCCATACTGTATCCCTTGGTAGTGGATCTTGGATTTCTGTACAGCCCTCTTCCGGACACACACAGGGAGCATCTGAGCGGACTGCATCATCAACATAGTGATACTTTACCGTGTGCATGGACAAGGTCCTCGATCCCTCGCAGGGTTTAGCGATGCACCAGCGGCATACAAATAGTACCTTGGCCACATTCACCAGAACTTGCCTCTGACTGGGGTGCTCCACCTGGAAATGACGCCGCACATGCATGGCACATCCGTAGGCTGCATCACATTTCCCACATTTCCACCTTAGGTGTTTTGCTAGCGAAGTTTTTCTTGTGAAATCCTTGCCGCATTTTACACAATACCAGAGTCTAGGCCCAGACTGAGGAATGGTGCTATCCAAGCCGGCATTTGTCGCTCCGGTTTGGTGGCCTTGAGTATCCTGTTCGGTTGCGTCGACTTCTTCTTCAGCCCTAGAAGCCTTGTCGTCGTGTTGACCTCCCACGTCAGATGGCTCCGTAGGTAAGCCTTCTCCAGCAGTTCCATTATTGCTTGGACAGTCGAGTTGACCTTCCTAGGCCACAGTGTTCTGCACCTGACCATTAACGTTATTTCCTGCCACGTGTCTTTCCTGGGAATTGTTATGTTTTGGTTCCAGATCATGGCCACGTTCGTTACCGTAAGAGGCATCGTATTCTTGGTTGCTGTAAAATGGGCCCTTCCCCTCGGGAGTTGGTGTCCAAGGCTGCTGGTATTCAAGACTCATATTCTGTCCGATATTGCCATGTTGCTGTTGCGCTTCGGACGTTGCAGGAAATAAGAACGGACTGGAATCTAGCGACTGTGACTGAGGAACGAATGTTTCGGGCGATACCTGCTCATGATGAAAGTGTGGGTTCTGGCCATCCCCCGCGATTTGTCCGGTACCCATTTCTGCTCCAGCCCCTGACGGACGGATGTCCCCAAATTTCACATCTGATTGTGCCGGTGACTGGTGAGCTGCCTGGGAAACGCCACTCGTAGGCCAAATGCTGTTGCTAGAAGTTGTTCCATCAATCAGGCTACCCATTCCGGTGCCACTGACTACCATACCGGAGCGATCCTGGTTTGGAAAAGTCAAAGACGTATCGGCTGTGGTTTGCACTTGGACGCCTGATTGACTCGGCCGTCCGCCAAACGACGAACTGGTTGGATCATCATGACTAGTCGTAAAGGGCCATTCAAAGACCAGGAAGTTCGGATCCTGGTGATTGTAGTTCCCGAAGAATGGTGGTGCTTTCTTTCCATCTCTGTTCCTTTGCTTCTGGCCGGATGAAGACCCCGCTGGGTCATGGTTTGCATGCTGAGACATCTCGCCTGGGTAGCAATTGACCGCTGTCAAAGAAGTTGGACCAGTGCGATCGAAGATAGGTAAAATGTAAAATGTACGGTAGAACGACTGTCGGGGTGGGATATGGCCCGTCGATGAGATTGAGAACCTGAGAAGAATGATGGTAAAAAGTTGTCTGGAATCTGGATCATCGCCCCGGGAAGTTGTATTCTTCGTTATATCTCTCACATGACAGGAGCAGATCCTCCCGAAAATTTCGTCATGAGCAACTTTGCTCGCTCCTTTCATCGTTACTGTAGCATCTTATCGTGTCCACGGGTGTCTCCTGCCATTGTGGTTGGATGATGTGACTTCGAAAGGAAGGCGGAAGGAGAAGCGAGGGCAAGTTTGGGAAGTACATGCTCACCGCAGTAACAGTTGCTTGGTGATACTCGACTTGTATCCAATAGCTCCTTCTGGTGTCTAAGAACGAACATGTATGCAACGAAGCCCAAAACAAGTGTACTTCTCAAAGAAAATCTAGTAATATCAAGGAAACAGGAGGGTACAGAACATCCAAAGAGCGAAAAACAGAGGCGGGTATATGAAATCATCCGGTTTCCCCGAATCAAAGGTGAAGATTTGGTATATGGTACCAGTGGTATAAACAAAAGGTCTCTGCCCTGGGCTTAACAGGGTAGAAAAACAAGATATTTACAGTATAAGAATTGAGTTCCTCAAACAACTGCCATGTGGATTTGCATCCCCTTGTCGGTCTTCCAGACAACCGTCGTATCCGGTGCCACAAAGAAGATGGATCCCTCCTTCAAGTCAAATGTCTTGCCCCCGGCCAACATGGTCCCTTGGCCACTTGTAACAATCAGCACGCCAGGCCCGTCGCTCGGCGCAATCTCGTCGCTCTCCCCAGCTCCCAGGTCAGCCTTGAGCATATCGAACTCGCTCATGGGCGGCTTATATACCACTGTGCGCCCCTCCTTGCTCTTTTCGCTCTTGTTGCTCGGCAGCAGCATGTCGGCCGCGGTGTGCCCTTCAAACGTAAGTGTCTCGGCGAACAGGTCGTAGCTGTTGCGGTCGGCGGGAGGACAGAAGCCGGCGTTGAGTACATTGTTGCTGCGGGCCATGCACTCGACAATGTCACCCGACAGGTAGGCATGGATTCCATCGGCGGGGATGTAGATGGAGTCACCGGGCTGAAGCACCATAAAGTTCATACAGAGAAGGGCGACGAGAGTTCCGGGGTCCTCGGGGCCGTACTGATCCTGTAGACGAGGAATCAGATCGGGGATGTAGTCATTCTTGGGTCCGAGGTCTTCCTTGGGAGTTTTGAGGAGAGATTGGGCGATGTATTGGACAGTGCCCTCTTCGGCCTTGAGCAAACTTTTGGTGATCTCACGGAGGGTAGGGTCGGTCCAGGTGTCGGTGGTCCCTGCGGGAACGAACTGGCGGAGGAAGGAAAGCTGGAAGAGAGGCACAATGTGGGAAAGAGGCTTCCATCCGGCAAAGACTTCAAACTTGGACAGGGCCACGGCAATTTCGGGCTTATGATTGGGGTCGGTGAAGTTCTCGGGGTCCCTCTTGTGGAGCTTTGTCGCGAGCTCCTTGTTGGGGTGGATTTGGAGCGGGAGGGCTTTGGCAATGGAAAGGATCTGGAGGGGGGTGAAAGTCAGCACACAAGATCAAGTTGAGGTCAAAGTAAGTAGGACATCGGGGCCATACCTTTGGCAAGTAGGGGAGCTGGCCATCGAGGTTCTGGATGACCTTCTTTCCCAACAGCGTCTCCTTGTTCTTTTCGAGGATGTCTTTCAAGGGCTCTCCAGTATCGAACTTCTTTGCTGGAAAGTCGGGATAATCGCCGAACCACATTTCCGAGTAGAACTCATCATCTTTGATCTGGAAGTTCTTGTCGGCCTTTGCGCATAGCTGAGCGGCGAGCGAATCTTTTCCCTTTTTGCCCCAGGGGTAGTTGTTGCACGAGCCTGTGAGCTGGAAGACGCGGTCGGTGGTGGTGGTGGTGGCGGTCATGGTTCGTAGGCGACGGTGCTGCGGTTTAGATGGCGTTTTCAGCGGGAATGGCAGTATGATTTGGATGCAGGAAGTCGAGTTGTAAAACGACAATGGTAGTTGTCTCAACGGGTATATCGAGGCATGCGTGGTGTTGCTGTTGTTGTTAACGGGCAACATAAATGTATGTCGTCATCACTTCTGCCAGCAGCCATTGCAAGTGGGACCGACCGCCCGAGGATCAGTCCTTAACAATTATGTCTGTACCTGACATCATCAGATGAACTGTAGGTCTATTATGCTCAGCTTTGTTTGGCGTTCATCCGAAAAACATTGGCGTCAACATCCATTTTATTCTCCAACTAAATCACTCATTGTCAATTTGGATTCCCTCCCGAACGAGAACAAAGCATCGTGTGTTGTTTTGCCAATGCCAGTCTACCGCAGGAAATTGTTAGAACGCGATAGTGACCTGTTGACGGATGGTTCCTTGCAGCTGGCGGCCACTTGATGCAGCGGCTTGGCATGACGTATAAGTGTTAGCACAGCCGATGCTTGCTTGCCCCAGTACACTGCACCGGACAGGCAAGAGGGATGACAAATACACCCGGGATTACATCTAGGAGTCTATAAAAGGCTTCAAACATAATTCCACGTGGATATATGGGCCAGGAAACAAGCAATCCGGAGCGATGGAGAAGCCGTTGGGATACGAAGCTGAATCGAAGTTGGCATTGCAGATCCGGAGCCCTGGGAATTTGCCAGCTTTGCACTAACAAACACCGTGACCCCTCCGCGCGTCCCGTCGTCACACGGCAGTGGCAGGTCCCCTACACTACTTGAATGGTTCCAGCGGTCCCCTTTCTTGGCGCCATTGATGTCATAGGAACTGAAGTGGAAGTCAGGTCGACCTACTGAGTACCTCTGCCCTTTCCCGTTCGGACGGACGGGAGTCGTAGGTCCTTCACTTACACGTAACTGAAGTGTCCAACCCTACACTAGTAGCACCGCTTCCAGACCCCCGTCGTCATGGCATGCCTGGACCTCCCTCCCGTCTCTCTCCCCCGTCGGAATGCTGGGATAATTGATGGCTGATACCCCGCCCATTAAAACTACTTCGTTGCATCGATTTCATCGGCTGGACCCCGTCCATGTGTCTTGGACTTTTCCATCAAAGTATCACATCCCCCCCCAAAGACCCCAACAGGCGTCCCAAGCTTCCAACATCAAAACGACTCCTTTCATCATCATTCCTGGAGAGTTAACAGCCCCTTCAACAATCACTACATGTGGTGACGAGCCCCGCCATCATGCTGTACGAAAACTTGACTGAAAAGCGAACCGATCCTCTCACCGGGGAAAAGGAAGAGAACCCCATCACCGGCGACACGGGTCCTGGAACAGGGCTTCAGGATCTCCTGCCTCTGCCCGCCGAAGATGCTCAAGACATCCTGCAATCCAAAAAGGCCTTTGACAAGTCAGCAGGCGGTCTTGAAGATGGCCACACACTTTCTCATGCGCTGGCCACCGAGGACCACAAGCTAAAGGGCGCCGCCCAGCTCAAGACCGAAAAGGAAGTTAGCAACCTGGGCTGGAACGAGCCCAAGCGGGAGATCGCGGCCCCTCTGGTTGGCGGCATTGACAATGAAGAGCTATGGATGCTCGTCCGCCGCTTCAACAAGGCAAGTAAATTTCTCATGTCTCGCTATGTAGCACACGCATTTTAACACTGTAACAGCAAATCATCCACACAAAGGCAGTCTTCACTCCCGTGCCCGGTGGTCTGGACCTCAACACGGCGGAGGAGGAGGAATTTTCCCCCGACAAGATGCGCGCTAACATCGAGCGTCTCTACACCACCGTCGTTGTCGGCATCCTCGCTGCCGTCAAGCACATTGCCCGCCTTCGCTCCTGGCGCGAGAAGGAGCGAACGGCTTGGTTTGCTGGAGTCTACTTTGTCGCCTGGCTGTTTGACTTTATCATGCCCCTTATCACCGGCGTGATCATTGCGCTAATTGTCCATCCCCCTACGCGCGAGCTGCTCTTCCCGCCAGCACCCATTGCCCTTGTTGACTCCAAGACTGGTGGCGTGCAAAAGCCGTGGGCGGGCACTGTCGGTAGCAAGGACAGTGCTACGGGTGCCCCTGAGAATCACAAGGGTGAGGCGGTTGAACAGGAAGCTGATAACTTGGTCCACGGACTTGCTGAGCTGGCTGTGAGCAGTGCGGCTGGTAAACATCCTGCCGGAGATGGTGAGTTCCTTGGCATCTTGTTCTTGTTTTCTGACCCGCAACTACTAACATGGAGAATACAGTCCAAGATAAGACCAAGAAACCCATGGAACTGGCCATGTGGGCCAAACTTCGACCTGTTATGCAAGTAATTGGTAACATCAGTGACAACTGGGAGCGATTGGCCAAGTACGTTGTCTCGATCTCTCTTTCAACCGAGGATTTACTAACCGGCCAACAGCGCCCTATCCCCTACTCCTCCCTTCCCAAAGGACACGCACCGTCTACGTCTAGCAATCCTCGTAATCCCCCTCTTTGGCGCCTCCCTCTTCGTGACCTCATATATGTTTGTCAAATCCCTCACCTTCTTTTTCGGCTTCGGCATGTTTGGCGACCCCGTCGTTCGCCCCGGCATGGAATACCTCAATCGCGTCATCCCCGACTGGCAAAAGCTCCTCGAGCTGCGCAACACTCTGCTGAAGGGCGTCCCCACCAACGCCCAGCTGACCCTTACCCTCCTACGCATCGGCGAAGCCAACAAGGCTCCTCTTCCCCCTGTCCCGCGCGTAATCGAACAACCCGTCCAAGACCCAGCCAACGGCCCGGCACCCCTCGACTCGGAAGCCCAAATGAGCGCTGAGGCAGCCGCCCACCCGCTTGAAGCTTCTCCCTCAGAGCTAGACGAAGCAGCGCACACGGATCCCAAAGACGACCTGCGAGACGCAGGCTTCGACGTCGACTCCCACCCCAAGAACAAGCAGACTAAGAAATCCCACAAGGTGTTGGGCTGGATCAAGAACGTCACTGCCGGCGTAGTCCACACCGGCGGCGCCACCGATCACGTCCGCGCCAAGCTGGGCGCGCACCACGCCAAGGACCGCCTTGGCGTCGTTCCGCCCAAGGACGAGATGCCCGTTTCGGGTCCAGTCAGATTCGATTGTCGCCATGAAGGCAAGAAGGGACATTGTTACATTTCTACCGCCGCTACCATCCCCAGCGTGGCGTTTGTTGCGAAGAAGGATGAGAGTAGCACGACGGTGATTGCGGGTAAAGAGAGGGAGGACCTGAAACCGATGTGGACAGTGGCGGTGGCGGATATTATGGAACTGAAGAAAGTGGGCGGGTATGGATGGAAGGCCAAGATTGTGGTGGACTGGAGTATGGAGAGGGAGGTCAAGGATGGACTGGAGATTGTGACGATGGAGGGGAAGAGGTTCAGAGTGACGGCGTGCCCGTTGAGGGATGAGTTGTTTAATCGGTTGGTGGCGATGGGCGGGCAGAGGTGGGAGGCTTGGTAGTTTTTGTTTGTCCTTTTTCTTTTATTGTTTTATTTAGGTAATTTTCTCCTTATTTCAGGTCGTTTTTTTTCAGAACACTTCTTGTTATTTTGGGAAAGGAAGGGAACGAAGGGAAAGTGTACTCGTAGTTGTCTTGATTTTGTTCTTTCTCAACCAAGGTACTTATTTATGTACCTAGTAATGATATTGTCGACGACGCTATGAGCTACATATTCTGCACTAACAAACAACCAACCAATCAAATGGCAGCTTCGTCAAGCTGCCCGGCTAGCTCAATCGGTAGAGCGTGAGACTCTTAATCTCAAGGTTGTGGGTTCGACCCCCACGTCGGGCTCAATTCCCGATGTTTCTGTTTCTCAGGACAACATCATCTTTTTTTGTTTATTCCTTCCCGGTGCATTTCGATCTTTTTTTGCTTTTTTCCTCCTTTCACACAACATTTAACCCGGGCGGTGCTTGCTTTGCTAGCCTGAGACGGTAATCGATCCAGTAGTAGAAGTAAACAATTCCCATCAACCTGATGGTCTTGTCTGTAGATAATGATCGCTTCGATACCTCGAAACAATTTCACCGCGTTCATATAGTGTTACCAGCATAAATCCATCGCGCTTTTATACATACAATACATGTACACTCAGGTAGTCAACCCTCGATGCCGTATCTGGCAGTTCAAAAATCCTATCATAACCCGCAAAAGAGACTCGTCAATATAGGGAACCATTTCTTATCATTTTCTTACCTCCGCATCCCACGTAGCAGCACGCCTCCTACGGTCAACTACCAAGTCCCCTTCAGCTATATCTCATCCTCTCGATTCGCCAGACTCTATATCTTTGCTTCGAACCACTTCTTTGCTTACCGGCAAGCTACAAGCTCTAGCTTAAAAAAGAAAGTAGGTCGAACCATTCCGTAAATACAACCACATGTTCCTGTAGTGGCAGATCGGTACCTACCTTACTACCTGATCAAATTAGATCAGATCTGACCAATCCTATTCCCACCATCACCACCACCACCACCACCACCACCACCACTAGTCGGCCAAACAGGACTCAACCCCTTTTTCACACACTCCCAGTACTCGCGATTGATAGCGTACTGAACCGCCGTCTCGATATTGTTACTATGGCAGAAGGCCGTGATAGCATGGATGTCTCTTGCTTTTTGTGTGGGACCGCGCGAAACCATGTCCAGGGCACTGGGGGAGTAGAATTTGGCCGTTGTTGTAGTGCTGGGGTTAGTGTTGGGGGTGTATGTGGTGTTGGGATAGTTGAGGTAGTTGGGGGTGGTCATGCTCCGGGGGATGCCGGTGCTGGTGGGAGGGAAGGTGGGGATGTTGGTTGAGTTGATGGTAAGGTTTGTGGTGCTGTTGTTGCTGTGGTTGGTGTGCTTGTTGCGATTCTTGTTGGTAGAGGTAGAGGTAGAGGGGCGTCGAGTATGATTCTGGTCACCGGCACCGGAATTGCGAGGCTTGGATCGGGGTTGGCCTCTCGTGATCAGTTGGCGGAACCAAGATGTGCGTCTTTGGTGCGTCTGGGTAGCAGGTTGGCGGGCGTTTGCATCTCCGCTGTCTTTGTTCTCATGGACTTTCTTTGTGTTCCGGTCCTCGTCCTCGTCCTCGTCCTGTAGTGGCTCAAGTCTGGTGAAAGAGTCACAGACTGGGCGACACACATACCCCAACTTCTGCACTCTCTTCTCCAAGGCATGAACATCGCTTATTCCAATCCTTCTGCACCGCTTCGCAGGAATTACATCCACACCAAGGGATGCCAAATGCCGCTGAAACGATATATCAGAATTGGGGTCCGAGGAAGCGGAATGATTGTCTTTGTTGCCGCTGGCACTGCCCAAGTCATTGAAGAAACGCGACGGGTGCTCACCCGAGTCAACGATGTAAAGCGTCTCCGAATGGAGTACCTGGCGCAAGTGCACGGGGAGATTGGCCCTCGCCCAGATGGTCGACTGTGCTCGTTGACGGCCGAGTTCGAGAACTTGGAGGGCGCAGGTCAGGGGGTCGATGAGGTAATACGGAAGTTTGGCCTTGTCGGGAAGGTTGGGGTTGGTGGCTCGCCATTGAGTGGTAACCTCGCGGATCCAGTCCGACGCGGTGCGAGGCATGGTCAATTTGAATTGACGCTTAGACGGCGCGGACTCTGTCGTCGAGGTTGACGAAGCTCGAGAAAAGACGGTAGAGGCAGTGGAAGCCAGGGTCTCAAGACTGGCCTCCGAAGGGGCCATGGAAAATGTTGGGGAAGGGGCGTTTGATGATGACGAGGATGATATGGACGAGGAATAGGAGGATGCCAGAGACGGGCTACTACGTCCAAACTCTCCCGGCTTCTGAAAGATGTAAAGCTTGGGTGCCTCTTCTCCATCGCACTGAGATTGACACAACTTGCTGACAACGCGAACATCGCGGTCCCAGGTCCTTGGGGATGGCGGCGAGAAGAAAATAATGGAACCAATGCGAGTGACTGGAGAGTCAAGACCTTTATCTGAATATGTGGTGCTGGTAGGGCTGATCGGAACATATGCCACGGTCCGGTCTCCATGCTTGACCGGGATGTACAGGCCCTGGACAGTATCGGGAGTCGAAGGAGTTGTGGGCGTCGGTGACTCTATAGGACGACCTTCGTTTGCTTCGCCTTTCTCTTCCACGAGCCTGGCTTGCTTCTCTGACCCATCGCTGTCATCGTCTGTAGTTTCCTCGTCGACCTTATCCTCCGGGGAAGAGCAAAGACCCTCCACGATCTTCATGTCATCGAATGGGCAGCTTAACCTGCTCCTCAAGGTCAAAGTCGGCTTCGACGGCTTCAGGTGTTGTCGCTGGGACTGATTCTGCTGTGAGCTCAGCTCGTGGTTCTTCTGCTCCTTCTTCCGCTCCTCCTTCTTCTCTACCACCTTCTTCTCTCCCCTCTCCACACCTCCTTTCGACTCCTCCCCAGCCACCTCCTTCTTCCTCTTCCACATCCTCTCCACCTCCTCCGAATTCACCACCCTCTCCGCCTGAAACCCCAACATCCTCGCCATCTCCTTGTTTTTCTCCTCATCATCCCCAATCACCAAGGTCCCCGTCACCTCTTTCCCATCTTTCCCATCCTCTCCACCTTTCTGAGATTGTTTACCCTGTACAGCAGCAACACTTCTCAAAAGCGTCCACCTACCCACCACCTTCTCACTACAAATCGGCACTTCCAGTCCCAGCACCCTAGTAATGGTATTCGCCACCTCTTCCTCTGACGTGAACTCGTCGTCGAGTCTATCATCGTCTTCATATCCACATTTAAGTCCATGCTCCAGACCTGCTCCAGATCTCGACGACTCAATAGGTTCCCAAACAATAACAAACGGTATGCCCACCGCCTGTAATCCCGCTATAGTCTCGCCTGCCGACGGCCGCGGAAGGAGGGGACGCAGCAGCTTGACTTGATGCTGGCGGAGGGGGTCGGGGTGGTGGCGCGACTGTGACTGTGACTGTGAATTTGTTGGGTTAATGTTGATATTGATATTTTGGTTCCAGGTGGAACTGGAATGGGAGTCACAACTAGTGTAGCCGGAGATGGATGACGAGTTGCTATCGGAGACAGAGGAGATGGGGGACCAAGTTGCGTCGCTGTTGCTGTTGGCACGATTGGTACCAACATTAGGCGGGCTGCCAGCGCTCCTGGGACGGTAGACGAGGGTTGAGACGTGGAAGATGAAGGCTGTTGTTGTTTGTGCCGGTGTTTGGGCTTGGGGTCGTGTTTGGTATCGTGAAGAGGAAATATGGCTAGAGGTAATAGCGCTCATGGGCGTGGTGGCGTGACTGTCGGCGCCAGAGATCGTGTTGGTGGTAGTTGGGCTGGCCATGGTTATGACTTTGGTTGTGATCGCGTACCTACCGCCTGCCTCTTGTCGCCTGTCGCCCGTCACCTGCCTCCTGCGAGCCTAGGCTCGTAGCCCCGTGAAGTGGTGGGAGTGTTAAGGTGATCAATTTGGGGTTTGAGACTGACGGGGCGATCATGTAGCTGAGACGGGCTGCGATGGTTGGAGGGACCTGCTTCCGCTGCTGATCAGGAAGAGGAATAGGTCGCGAACGCCTAGAGGGAGCTTATAAGCATTCACCTGTCGCTCCGTGTTGCGGTGTTATCGACGGGCAACTAGATCGAGCAATTTGAGACACAGAATTGCTCAATGACGAGGATGGAGAAGGTCGAATTCGAGTTAGTTCTGGAAGCCTGCCTCTGCCCAGTGTGGGAAATGACGAAGAACTTGAAAGGCTGAGACCTGCCACAGTCCGTCCTGATCGCCCACACTGCTCAGACACCCCATCGTAACTTCCACGTTGGAACAGTGCGTCATTCACTTGAAGTGGGCGGTTGGGGACGAGACGGGATGAAATCTTCAGGACGAAAATATCAGACGAACAGGATGGCCGCTGAAACTTCACTTGCGGCCAAGCCGGTGCTTACATGAAATAAACATGAAACTCCGACATTCCAGTGATAAACGAATGCTATACCAGGGGGCATTTCGCAAACATCAGAATTTACCTACCTATCATACATTGCTACACGAAATATTCAACCTTTAGCAGTACCCATTAGCCTTCAACCAGCTCTTAACAACCTCGGCATCCCTCATCTTGTACGCCGCCCGTCCCCTGATCTTATCCTTGACCTGCTCCAACGTCCTGTCAAAGCCCTTGGTGCTGACCTTGCTGAAGAAGTCCTCAATTTCCTTGAGCGTCTCGAGATCCGCAAACTTGGGCAAGCTGACGTTGACCATGCGGTCGACAAGGATGGGGTTACCGCCAAGCTTGGTGCTGAACTTATCCCAGTTGTCGCGAAGGTAGGCCCAAAGGAGAGGGCGAGCAATGCGGTTACCGGCCATGTTGCCAGACAGAATGTGCATGTCGGCACCAGGCACCGAGTCTCTGGGATGAGCGGGAGGCGCAGAGTCGAAGAGGAAGGGAAGGAGGACGTCCTCAATGAGGGCCTCGTCGGTGACCTGACCGAGGGCCTGGAGGCAGACCTCCTTGCCGTCAATGGCGGGGGTGGTAAACCACTCCTCCTTGATGGCAGCAACGGCGTTGGCGGGGTCCTTCTTGAGGGCAGCACGGTAGACGGGAAGACGAAGATCCGCAGGGATGGGAGCACCGGTAGGGTTGGCGCGCCATTCGTTCCAGCGCCTGAAGGCCTCATTAATAACCTCCTCGTGCGAGTTGGCCACCGCAGTAAGAAGGAGGCGCTTGCGAAGGAGAGGAATGTTGTAATTCTCGCCCTGCTTAGGCTCCCAGCCGACCTCCTTGAGTGCCTTGTCAATAAGCTCCAGAGTGAACTTCTCAAGACCCTTCTTGACCTCCTCGTCGTCGCCAAAGATGGACTTGAGAGTATTGACCGAGTCCAAAGCCTGGCTAAGAACACGGTAGTGGGTCTCGTTCTTTAGACCCTGGACAAAAGACAGCAGAGCGGCAGTGGTGGAGTTGCCAGCAAACGCAAGATCGGCCGCGGATCCAGTGATGAAGATCTTGTCCTCGGTAGTGAGATGAGCGAGCTGAGTGCCCAGAGTCTTGAGACGAGACTCGGGGTAGTTGACGCGGTAGAAGCCAGTGGCATTGGCATTGAGCTGGTAAAAGTCTTGGCTGACGCCGTCAATGGTAGTCTCCTTGGTCTGGAGAGACAGCGGCTCAATATCCTGGGAGCCAATCTTGCCCTTGAGTGACAGAGGAATCCACCAGGTAGTCTTGTCATCCTCAGGCTTGACATCGCCAGTAGACAGGAAACGGGCCTGCTTGACAGCGATCTGATCCTTGCCCTCGGTAACACTAACAACAGGGAAACCAATCTCCTCAATCCAGGGACGCATGATGGTGTTGACATCGACACCAGAAGCCTCGCTCAAGGCATTCCAGAGCGCCTCGGTCTTGGCATTGCCGTAAGCGTGGCGCTGAAGGTAGAGAGCAATACCCTTGAGGAAAGTCTTGATACCAAGATGGGAGGCCAACATGCGAATCATGGAGCAACCCTTGAGGTAGCTGATCTTGTCGAAAATCTGGTTCACATCGAGAGCGTCGCGAACCTCGACCTGGATGGGGTGCGAGGCGCGGACGGAGTCAAGAAGGAAAGCCTGGTCCATGCCCTCGTTGATGAACTGCGGCCACACCTCCCAGTCAGGGTGGAGGTGATCGGTTGCCAGCCAACCAGCCCAGGTAGCGAAACCCTCGTTCAGCCAGAGCTCATCCCACCAGTCCATGGTGACAAGGTTACCAAACCACTGATGGGCGAGTTCGTGGGCAACGACATAGGCAATACGGTTGCGGAATCTGGCCTCGGAAAGCTTCTCATCGAACAGAATAGCGGTCATACGGTACGTGACGAGACCCCAGTTCTCCATGGCACCGTGGGTGAACTCGTGGACAGCCAGAATATCGCTCTTGGGAAGAGGATAGTCGATCTCGAACTGCTCCGAGAAGTAGTCGATGATCTTGGGGGCGTGCTCAAGGGCCCACCTGCCCTGCTCCTTGAGGCCGCGGGTAGTGTAGACACGGACGGGGAGCTTCTTGCCATTGTACTCGCGGTCGGTAAAGGCCTCGACGTACTCAAAGTCGCCCACGGCCCAGGCCAGGAGGTAGGTGCTCATGACAGGGCTGCGCTCGAACGAAACGAGCTTCTTGTTGGGACCAGCGGGCTTGGTCTCCTTGACGGGCATGTTGGAGAGGGCGACCTGGTCGTCGGGGATCTCAATGGCGAAATCGAAGGTGGCCTTGAGGTTGGGCTCGTCGAAGCAGGGGAAGGCGCGGCGAGCATCGCAGGACTCGAACTGGGTGCTGAGCATGTAGTGGAACTCGTCGTCGCGGGGGACACTGGCGGCCGCAGGAGCAGCGGGCTTGTACTGGGAGCGGTAGAAACCGGCCATGTCGTGGTTGAGCTCACCGGTGAAGTCGAGGGTCAGGGAGACATTGTCGGCGACGGGAAGCTCCTCGGCGAAGGAAATGGTGGAGCGCTGGGCCTTTGTGTCCTCGGCGAACTGGGTCGACTCCCACGATTGCGGGCCGGCCGTCAACTTGGCGCTGAGGAGCTTGATCTCGAGGGTGTTGAGGACAATGTCCTTGGTGGGCTTGACGAGCTTACCGTCGATCCTGGGGGTTGTCGCAAGTCAGATGGCGCCAAGCGAAGGGACTCGGGGAGATTGGAATCTCAAGCGTACCTTACGGTGCCCTTGTAGGACCACGAGGTGAAGTCAAGATCACGGATCTCGAGATCATAGTGGATGGGCTTGAAGTTGTCGGGGAGGATGTCGCGGTCCGTCATGTTTTCGCGGCGTTTGGCTCTGGCGTGGGCAGAGCAGTAGCGGGATCCAAGAACAAGAAACGGAGGAGGAACAGCGCAAGTCTGAAGCTTGGGGCGAAGGCGAGAAGTAGTAAAAGTAGAAGGCCTGGGCAAAAAAGAAGAAGTAGAAGAAGTAGTAGAAGAAGAAGAAGAAGAAGAAGAGGGGACCGACAACGACGACGAGACAGAGTGGAACCGGGAGACGTGCTGGGTAGTACTAGTAGTAACAGAAGATGGACGAATGACGAAAGAAGCCGGCGTGGACGGGCAGGAGGAGAAGGAGGAGGAGGAGGACGCTAGCAGCGGGCGGGAAGCTGCAATGCGGGTACAGCTTGGCCGAGCACCAGCAGCAATGATCGCCTGGATGGTGCGGGGTGATGATGATTTGCGGGATAGTGTTGTTGTTGTTGTTGTTGCTAGGAATGAAGAGCGAGTCTTCCACCTGCCAATGGCAACTGCATTGGTCTTTGTTCTTACCGCCGCCAGATGCATCTTGTATCCAATCTCCAATTCCTCGATAAATATGACCACCAAACTCAACCCACAATACCTATGTATCAGCTCCCACTTTCACTTTGATGTTTTTTTTCTTCTTTTTTTTTTTTTTTTTCTCCAGCTGTCTCGTATAACCCCACCGCAAGACACAGAGCAGATAGTCAATTGGATGACAGACTGGGATCAGGCCGTTTGAAACAGTGAGTTGAAAACTCGTTATCAGATGTGCTGCTGCGGTTTGCGTCGGGTTGTACCGAATGCCCGTGGATTGCTTCTTTTTTCAATTCCACTTTTCACTCAATTGTCAGCTTCAGTTGCTGTGACGCCGGGATCCGATCCAGAGATTGGTGGTAGTCAGGGTACCTAACAATTGGGTAATGAAAACAAAAAGACAGAGGGAAACAAAAGGTCAAAAGCCAACTGCCAATTGAGGACATTGACTGCTCGGGAAACATGACAAGAAAGGAAGGCGGGAAGAATGTCAAGAGTCGAGCTCCCCCTGCTTTCCCTCCTCCTCATGCGTCCAAGGTGGGTCCGTTCAGAGCTCTGACTTTTGTCACTGTCAATGTCCCGCTTTTAGCGCGTAACATAGGTCCACATCAGCTGTTGAACCGCGGATCTAGAATGCCGAGAGAAGACTGGATTTCTTGGCCATAATTCTCTTGAGTGAAATTGAACTTGTTCCTCTTCGGTGACAAACAATCAGAGGTTACATGTGATATTGATTATGTAGTATATTACCGTCGACCTTGAGCTCCGATAATAACTCTAAACCCTTTCTGCGTAAAAACGTGTATATATACGTGATAAGCAATTGTTGATGTCCCGTCATCAGTCAGAACTGGAACATATGAACCCGACTTCGACATCCCTGCTATAAGAGCATGCCGTTGGTTTGTATATATAACGTTTTTTTTGTTTTTTTTTCCAGCTCAGTCGTCTTGTTAACAACAGACTCTGTCCATAGTCGAGGGCAGATCCCGATCTGCCGACATCAAACCAAAAAATAAACCTTGTTACCCACGATCCATCCTACCGTTCCCTACCGTATATCCATCCCTTGATATTTCAACCTCAGTGCTCCTCCATACCCATGTTTACCATCCGTAGCTTATCCCGAAGGTCATTTTACATTGGCGCAAAGGAAATCAAAGGAAGATACAAGGAGCGAGCGAAAAGCCAGGACGTATGAGCGGCAGAACTTCAGAACAGAGACGCTCTCTCAAGGACTTACCTGTGCCCACTCCCTTACTCTCGGGGAGACAAGTCCCCTTGGCAACGTGTCCGCCTCTCACACATTCTTCCAGTCATGCGCAGTCAGGTTATCCTCCAGCATCCTCTCCGCCGTCTCCCTCGGATCTGCTTCGCCCGTCGGCCGCGTCATCGGTGACGACACTTCCATCGGCCGCAGCTGAAACTCCGATTGAGACTGACTATGCTGCTGCTGCTGCTGCTGAAGCTGTTGATATTGTTGCTGCTGACGTTGCTGTTGCTGGAGATGATGTTGATATTGCTGGAACGGGTACGGATGCTGCTGCTGCTGATTCGACCTCGGCCTCTCTTCGCGATAATGACGACCAGCCGAAGTGGGAGAAAAATTCTGCGGAAGAGGCAAGGGGCCGGTGGCCGTTGTATCGACAAAATCCTCATCCATCGGCGCAAACTGGCTCCGGACGCGGGCACCACCAGCAGCAGCGGGGTTGTGATCGCGGTCAAGGGCGACGCCATCCACCATTCTGGCATCACGGCGCTCGTTAAACACGGCCGATTGGTTGGCGGGCGTCGAGTCGTGACCACCACCAACGCTGTATTCGCGGTCCTGGAGCATACCACCTTCCCGACGGATGATGTCGCGGATAACGTCCCTTCCTCCACCACCGGCGACTCCTCTGCCTACGCTACCACTGCTCGTCGGGGGGAAACCGCTGCTGCCAGCGAGCGTATCTGACAATCCGGAGCTACTCCTCTCCAGGCCCCATCCAGAAGGACCACCGGATATGTTCTGTCCAGGCAACGGACGTCGGTGGTATATCGGTCCACTAACCGTACTTCCCGCACCTTCTCCAAAGCCAACCAAGCTTTCCCGGCCATCATCGTAGTCGCTCATCCTGTCCTCAAACGTGCCGACACTCCGAGTAGCCAGGTTCTCCTCGTCATCATCCATCATGGCGTCGGGGCCCGTGGCGTACCCGCTGGCCGGAGGACTCGTCGTCGGCATATCCGTGTCGTTGTCACGGGAGTCTAGGTTCATGGTCATGCTCTGGTCATCGCCGTCATCAAGATCGGGGGCGGTCTCGGTGTTAGTGCCGGTGTGCGAGGTGGCCGAAAGCGAGGCGGTGGTGGTGCCCTCGTATGCCGAGTCGGTGGCCGAGGCGGAGCCGACCGTGGACATTTTGGTTGCGGCTCTGGGCTGGCCTGCTGCGTCAAAGTAGGCTGGCGTTACCGGTACATTGGGGTTGCTTTGCTCCATTTGTTGTTGCTGCTGCTGCTGCTGGTAGAAGGAAGACTGGCCATATGAGGGGTTGTTCATGCCTTGTTGAGGAGTCCCGGTAGAGCCGGCAGACTGGACACCGCGCAGGGCGGACATCATGCCCGGGAGACGGCTTATGCGATCGTTGCGCTCGGCTTCGGGGTTGGAAGGGGAATATCGGGTGTAGTCGCCGCTGAAGCGGTTACTTGTATGTGGTCCGCTACCATGATGGACATGGCCGCGGTGGCCATCTTTGATGGCGGTTGTGGAGAGGGTGGAAAGCGAGGTGGTGGTGCTGGTTGGGGTGCCACTGGAAGTATATGACTGTAAGCCTATCGTGCATCCTTAAAAAAGCATAGAAGCACCGGACATGGCGCAGACAAGAAGAACGGTGGGCTTTGGCCGAGAACTCGAGCAAACTCACGGCATCTCAGACGGGGTGTCCGGATTGGAGGGCGGTTGGGGCAGGTTTGCCAAGGTACCCGTAGGATGTGATTGTTGTTGCGACATGATTATTGGATCGGATCTGATCTGAGATTCTTGGTCGCCAATCGCGCGAGAGTGATTCAAATGGCTGTCGTCGTTGCTGTCGCGTTCTGGAGGTCCGAACAATAGCGTCCGGGTGGGTGGGAGGAATCGTACGGTGAGGTCCGTGAACAGTAAACACAAGCAACGTTTCTCAATATCGCAACGTCGCGACGAACGGTAGGCCTCGGCACGCAGATGATGTATCAGAAACAGCGGAAAAGACACGCCTTTGCTACAACACAAGCGCTGGTGATCGGCGTGGTGTGTTGGGATGTGCGGTGCGGCGTGTCAGGTGCTTCAGTAGTTTTTGTTGATGAAAGGAGGAATCCAGTGCGACAACGGCTTCCACACTAAAAAGAAGGAGAGCAGAGGTGGAAGGGAAATGACGTCGGGGTACTGCCAGGAAGGAGTCTGGTTGTGCTGCTGAGACAGTGCAAACGAGAACCTTGATGCCCGGCACGTGTGGGGTGCTTCCTCAGTGAGCTGCACCTGGTGCACGCACCTCTAACACTGTAGCCAGCTGCTCAGCAACTGATGTTACATGTGCGGGGCTGATTTATGCTTGAAGTGTCGACTAAATAGACCATGCTATATCGTTCCTAAGCACCTCGGTCATGGACGGCTATGTACCCATCTTCATTCAGCCCGCCTTATTTCTTCGCCTTGCTATTTAGGGCTTCATACTTTACCAACCAATCCAAAATACCAAAGCCTTCAAGATAAAGAAAGAAGAAAAAAGCCTTCAAGATCAAGAAAGAAGAAAAAAAAAAAAAAAAAAAAAAAGGACCCTTTCCTCACCGTCCCCATCTCATTCTTTATTAAACCTTCACGTCGCCCCTCGACTACGCATCCACGTTTTCATGCAGCACCAAATGACCAAAAGAAAGAAAAAAGAAAAAAAAAAAAAAAAAAAAAAAAAAAAAAAAAAAAAAAAAAAAAAAAAAAAAAAAAAAAACAGAGAGAAAAGAAAAGAAAACAGAAAAAAAATCCAAACCACCATCAAAACTCCCCCGGGCTAAACTCAACAACCTGCCTCCTCTCCACAATCCCCTCGATGCTCTCCACAGCCTCCCGGAACGCCGGGTCCTCCTCCAGGTAGAATTTGCGGTCTTCGGGTGTGTCGAATTCGCTCACAAACACGTGGGAGATGCGGCCCTGTTCCAGTGTCATCAAAGTCCGTCATGGTGAGCAGATTCATCCATTTATGAAAAAGAAATCGCCGTGGTTAAGGTCTGTCGGTGAGAGAGACTGAAAGGAAAGGGAAGGGAAGGGGAAAGGGAATTGAACAACATGGGATGAAGGGTGAATAAAAAAGAACTAAGCAAGTGAAAAGGGCTGGTGCAGTCCAAGGGAGTGACGCGACGGAGGAAAAGAAGGCAAGGAATCAAGTAACAAGTGAAAACCAACCCACCCTCAACCCCTCAGGACAAACATCCGCTCCTCCTATCGCCGTCTTGAGGTACGGCATGTGTGTTTTCGGGTGGATGCAGCGGTCTTTGAGAGACATCATTTTGTCGCAGACCTGTTTTTTTGTTTATTTTATCAAAAGGGACTATCAGTCAGCTCTGATGTTCTTGTTCACATGGTCGCTTCCAGGTTGTTCTGCACATATGATTCGAGTCCATCGTTGTCCTTATTGTGGTTTGGGGGTTGCCTAAGTCGGGAGGAGAAGCTTAGCTACCGCACTCACCTGCTGAACTTCCTCCTGTGTCGCCAGGGGTTTGAACTCAAAGAGTTCGACGTGGACGATACCCATGTTTGTTTGGGACTTTTCTTTTCGGTAAGTCGAATTAATAGGTAAATAAGCCAAGTACAATCAATGCTCAGTTCAGGTTCTTTGGCAATGAAAGTCAAGTGATGGTCGTCCTTCTGCCACTCATATTTGTACAAGTCCGGTCTGTTCCTTCCTCCCCCGTTTGGTTGTCCCATTCTGATTACATCACTTCAGCATCAGCATCGGCATCATTAACGAACAACACAAGAGTCCCGTGCTTTTATTTCCTTTTGCGTGAAGGGACAGTTTCCCGGGGCAACTCACTATCAACAATCATTCACCGACGATCATGCAGGTAGCTAGCTAATCTTGAAGTCGAGACACTTCTTTCATGTATATACATAGTCCAGTCCGTTGGTCAACCGGCTTGGGGCTCTTACTTGCACCACATCAAATTATCTGACCAACCTTAGTTCAACCCTCGATTGTCTGTTAGCGAGGTTCTTGCGACGGAGTTGGAAAGAGTGCGCAATGAAGTCCCGCGCTAACAACAACCTACCTCTAGGGGTAATGTGTACATACCTAGGTAGAGGTACCTTCACAGTATACAGTCAAGGGCACAACGAACCTGGTCCGAATCCCCGAGACAACAACCAATCATTACTTGCACCGCCAGCCAGTATAGCTGCAAGCGTCAGTCAGTAGCCCCTTCCAGCTTTGCGAGTTCATGCTCACGATATTTTCACTCAAAAGCAAAGGCCTTTTTCGGTTGGTTACGTTGGTCTGATTATACTTCATTGCTTTTGATAGCTCATAGCTGATGGTCGCTTGGCTCTTCCGAAAGAGATGGTATCTACAACAGAACCCCCAATGTTCGAATACACACGCCATGCCATAGTTCATCATCATGTACAGGCTGCCTGACAACGAAGCCTCCCAGAGTAGGTAAAGCTCTTCCGGTCAGCCTCACCAACGTCCCGTGCCGGTTGGACTTGTGTCCGCATCCTCCGCTCCCCATAGGTACATCCCAGCCGAGTCGCAGTCCTCTCAAGTTCGTTCCATCGCATCGCACCTTTCGAAATTTCGGACGAGCCCTTTGTGGCCAACAGAAAGAAAGTACAGAGAATCTGAAGACCACGTCTACTTCAATAGTCTAAAGGGGGTTCTCAGACGCCTCGCACTTCATAGTGACGACGGAAGAATCCCTTCCATGTAGCTGGAAGAATCTAGTTCTCTCCTCAAAAAGAGACTTGGGCTGTCCAGAACGGAAGCTGGAACGGGTGACTTGGTTCACAAATATGTGTGTTCCATTCACTATTGTCCTTTTCATGTACTTTCCCTTGATTCTTAAGCTGCTCATTCATCAACCAGCCCACGAGGACGGACCTCAAGCCCAACCTAAGCCGGCATCCCAGCCGCCGCCCTACTCAGCCTCCTCAACGTAAGCGGCATCACGCCATTGATCAAGGTCTCAATGATCTCATCAATAATTTCGCCATCGCCCACGTTCTGCGCCCTCGTGCGACGCAGCCAGTACTCGAAAGGTCCCCGATTTTTAGCGAGTGCGTAACCCAGCTCCGAACAACGCTCGGCCGGACTATGCTCCGTGTGCATTTCCGTAAAATGCGTAATCATCTTGGAGATGTCCTTGAGCGGCCACTTGCAGGGGGCGGCGGGGGAGCGGCCAGTTCCGGCCAAAAGATACTTGGGTGCTGAGCACAGGCGACACTTCCAATAACCGAGTCGCTGGAGTGCTGTGTTTTGCTGGGTTTCTTCGTCGAATGGTGTTGGTGAGGCGCCGCTGCCACCGTTTTGCGGATGCTGGTAGGTAGGATGTAGAGGGACGTTGTACTCCCAGGTTCCGGGCGTGCCATAAGGAAGGGGTTGGGGTGAGCCAGACGAGTTGCCGTTAGGACTGCTGCCTCTCTCCCTCTCCCCCTCCTTGCTGGCGCCATTGGTCATCGCCTCGTCGCCGTCTGCGTCCAACAACTGCGGCTCATCGGGAGTCAGCTTCGCCTTCTTGGCCGATCCCGTGGTCTTACCGCCGTCGTCGTCATCATCTGACGGACCGCTCCGCTTCACGCCCGCTACTTGACCCGATCCGGCAAGCAACGAGGCCGTGTACGCCCGTCCACCACTCGACGCGCCGTAGTTGGTAAAGGGAATTCCCTGCCGGCGCATCTGGACCTGGAGATTCTCGATCTTGTGCTGGCAGTGGCGGATCTGGTGGCCGAGATCGAGCTGGCGGAGCTGGAAAGTGCGGGTTTCCTGGGGGGTGAGGTCGGGCAAAGCCAGGGTGGCGGTGCAGAAGGCCAGGTCGTGCTGGTAGGCGTCGATGTCCTCGTGGAGCTGGCGAAGCTGAATCTCTTCGATGTTGTTAATGTTCTCGTATCCAGTGCCGATGACGCGTGAGGCTGCAGTGTATGCACCGCCTCGGGTCAAGGCTGTTGTGTCGTTGTGCTTGCTGTTCTTGCTGATGATCACGTCACTGTTACCGTTGCTGGTGACAACCAGCGCTGTCTCATCGTTCTTCTTTGGGGTGCCATTGCTGTTGGGTTTGCTTTCCTTGGTGGCGATGGGAGTGGCGCCGTTGGTCGTTGCGTCCACGGCATTAGGTGTGCTGGAGGCGTCGGGCTCTTCTGCAGTGGCATTTGCAGCGGTCTCCGGCTGTGCCTGGCCCTTGCCTTTCTTCGAGGCACTGGCAGATGTCCGAGGCGTGATCATGCTGGCAGGCTTAGCCGTCTCAGGCTCGGCAGCGGCAGATGGACCACCGACAGACACGGTGATGGAACCGTTGGGAGAGTGCGCCGGCTCCTGAGCAGCAGCAGCAGCAGCAGCAGCAGCAGCCTATGGTCGATGAATTAGTATGAACTGTTCAGCAAGATGAGATACACATGTGAGGCTGCTCTTCATTATGAACCAAACGGGGGTTGGTGAGTGAATGAAGGACATGGGAAATTGGCTTGATACCAATGGCTAATTATATGTCTACTTTTCTTTTTCATGTTCATGTTGATGTCGTCCATGCGATCGATATCGATGTGGGATGGATGCAGAAAGTCAAACTGCAAATGTCATGTTGACATTTTATTTTCCTTTCTCTCTCTCTCACTTTGCATCTGATGCATCAATCACTCAAACAATCAAAGAAAATCAATGGATCGCTGATTTGCCCACCTTTCCCTTTGACGCTGCAGCACCGCGCTCTGCTTCCCTCTGCGCGTTTGACGGGCGGCCTCTCTTGGGCGGCATTGTCGCGAATTACTGAAGTTTGGTGGTTGATGGTGGGAGCCAAAAGCGAGGGTGTTGCTGGTTGACTGGTGGTGTCGTGTGGCCAAGGTTCCGGCTTGACTGCAATCACCAGTTGTTGTTTAAAAGAAGAAAGAAAAACAAGCAAAAGAGGTTGCATGC
This sequence comes from Neurospora hispaniola, assembly GCF_033458365.1. Taxonomy (NCBI): domain Eukaryota; kingdom Fungi; phylum Ascomycota; class Sordariomycetes; order Sordariales; family Sordariaceae; genus Neurospora; species Neurospora hispaniola. The sequence continues at coordinate 916,959 of NW_026944413.1, forward strand.
GCATGCAACTGTTATAGACGCCTGCTTGACGTGGAGATGTTGATGGAATGATTGCAAGTGAAAGGTAGTAGTTGTTGTTGTTGCAAACGTGGAGTGGCGGTGGTGATGTGAAGTGTTGAGAAAATGGAATGATGAGAGAGAAAGAAAGAAAGTGGGCAAACGGAGAAAGAAAGAGGAAAAGGAAATAGAAAAATAAAATAAAAAATAAAAAATAAAAATGGGAAGAATGCGACAGGATGAAATGGCCAAGATGGAGCGGGACAGAAAAAAAGGCGGGGTGTGTACGGAAAAGTAAGGGACCTTGATCGATGTAGTTTGTACCTCGACAGTTCAAGGTTCAGGTTCGTTCACTGGTGGTTCCAGGCTCACAGTTGTTGGTGAATGGTGAATGGTGGGTGTGTGGAAGAGGAAAAGGAGACAAAACTGGAGAATTTCATGGAAAATTGGAACCCCCCCTTTTTCTTGTTCTCCCTTTCTCCCCTTTGTTCCTTTCTTTCTTTCTTTTTTTCTTCTTTTTTTTTTCCACCTTTTTTTTTTTTTTTTTCCTACCCGGCATCTACCCGTTCCTGCTGGCTCCAAAAAAAAAAAAGGCTTGGCGTACCCCTGCCGATTACCCCCTCTCCCCTTTCTGCCGTCATTTCTCTCCACCTCCCAATGCATCTTAGACGCGGATTGGCCGGATAGACAACTTGAACACTAAAATGGGGACTAAAACCAGGGGTGCACGGGGCACATCTACATCGCCTGACTTGGGAAACGGACGAAGCTTGGCGTGGGTTGGTTGTCTCTTGTACACGGTTGGAATGGCAGACGTCTTTTCTTTGCCTGTTTTGTATGTCAGGGATGGAGGCTGTCTTCCATGTTCCTATTCTTGTTCCTCAATGTTTTCTTCTCACCCATGTTATATCCCGTACCTTTACAACTTGGTCCTTTGACTTATTCTTGATCAGAAACAATCACAATGAACACTATTTATTCCACAACTTGTTTTTCCTCCCTCTATTTATAACCTACTTGGACTTTTTCATTACAATTTCCAATCCCCAAGAACGGAGAAGAGCGAGCGAACTGGGCTTTTTTTGGCGGCATCTACCCTGGAGATGAAATCATCTTGAAAATGAAATCGAAGGCGAGTTGAGGACACACAGATACCTCCGAGTTGGCTAGAAAGAGGTTAGGGGTTGCATAAAGTCTGAAGGAATGGTGCGTGCGCTGAGTTTCCGCAGCTTCGACAAATTCTCTCCTCCTTCGCGCTCTCGGCATTATTGTAAACCTTCAGAAGAACAGTCATAAATCATCAAAGAAGAAAACATCCCTCTTCTGTTCCCATGAGAAACACACGTGCTTCAAGACACCCACAGCTTTCTCAGCTTACAGAGTCATAGGAAGTAGATCCGTAAGTACCATTATTATCGCCAGAAGGGATGGGGGATACTGGGCCATACGAACAATCAACGGACCTCCACCATCAATCCACTAATCCAAGACGATGCCTTGTTATAATCGAGGATATCCATGGTTTAGTGAGCGACTACCTACCTACCTACCTAGATGGACTCAACCAACAGGACATCGAAAGTCACCTACATACACTATAGAATGGCACAAGAGTGTGGAATTGAAACACTCAACCTCCGTACATCAGAGATATTGGTTACCTTATACTGAACTTCATGTCGGGACTTGAGCTTCACTAAAGGTTTGAAATGTATCAACTATAACGGCGAAAGCTTAGGTGCCCTGGCCATCACTGCAGCATTGGAGAAAGAGTCAAATCATGTTCAAATAGACGATCGAGAACGGCCGAGGTAGATATTGGACCTGAAAAAGTCTGAGGAAATAATGGTATATGAATCACCAACTTCTTCAAATCATGTCATGTGTCCATGCCACCGCTAGCTAGATGGACCTAATTAGTTCCTTCCGCTTCAACTTCTCAACCTCCATTACCGATTTCACTTTCAAGTCAAAAGTCATAACACCCATGAATGCAATGTAATGCAACAACAACTGAAACCAGAACGCTTCTTTTGAGCTTCTTTTGAGCCCCAAAGAGATCATACCATTCCCCTAACCCCTAACCTATAATATCTTGAATGCAATAATGCTTAACCATGACCCTTTTCTTCTTATCACACCCAATCCTATCCCCTGGTAGTATTGGCCCTCTCCGCCATCCTTCAAGTCCATTCATATTCACCTCCGTTGAACTCCTTCATTTATGATCCACCCATGATCCATCTAACCCTGTGTACCATCCACAGCAGGCAACACAGCCGGAATATCCTCCATATCATCCATATCGCTGCTAATGACGCTATACGACCTCGTGTCCTTGTCCATCTTATCCACCTGAATCACAGAAACAGAAGGAGCCCGAGTCTTCACCAACGGCGCCGGGGTAGACGCCACACTAGCAGCCGTCGAAGCAGCCAACTTCTTCCGAACCTGCTTCGCCTTCGTAGCCACCTTCTTCTCCCTGTCCACACCACCAACCACATCACCCGGTCTATCCAGGGAAACCAGGCTGTCATCGGCGAGATTACCGTCCATCTCTACCAGATCGAGGAGTAAGTGATCTGGCACGGCTGATGCAACCGCCAGCTCCGAAGAGTCTGCTGCGGCTGAGTCATCTGATGCCTTCCTCCGCTTGCTAGCCTTGGCGACCGAGGCGGTAGTCTTGATGATGGTCTCAGTCGTGCGGACAGATGGCTGGCGAGTGAGGATGCGACGTTTCTTGTTATGTTGACTTTGACTGTTGGCCGGAGCATCGGAGTGGTCAGATTCGTCGTTGAAAGATGGCCGGTGGGCGGCGGGACGCTTGGGGCTTAGCTGGGGATGGTGATGACTTGCTATGGAGAGAGAAGTAGATGGCGGCGGGAGGGAGGGGACGGCAGCGCCGAGGACAAGGGGGACGTCCAGGTCGAGCTCCTTTTCTTTGCGCTTGGATTTGGTGGACCTTGAGGCCTTGCCGTAAGTGCGGACTGCTGCCTTTTTGGAGGCTTTGAAGGGGGCGGCCTTGGATGCGGTAGCGATCACATCGTCATCTTCGTCATCGGAAGAATCTTGAGGTTTCTGGGCGGAAGTGGGGAGTTGTGGGCTTGAAATGAAAGAGGGTTCGCCAAGGTCAACGCTGGCGGCTCGGCTACGCACGACGGGCGCTGATGGTGCTGGCTCCGACTCCTCGTCATCTTCATCGGCATCAATCTCGGGAGCGTCGTCGAGTTCGATATCTTGGTTATTATTGCCGTTGACAGCAGTAATGTCTCCGTTGATGCTCTCTTCGACCTCTTCCTCATCCGAATCCTCATCGTGGACAATGGCCTCCGAAAGTTGTGACTTCTTGGACTTGGAGGACGCCTTTTCTGACTCTTTTAACCGCTTTGCGCGCTCTCTCGCACGCTGAGAAGCTCGACCGCGCATCTCATTGTCTGACGATTCGGCAAACACATTGCTGAGATTAGTCTTGGTTCCCTTTGGGGGATCCCACAGGCCGACTCTTGGTGTGCGGTAGATCTTGGTCTGCTGCGTGGACGAGACGACCACGGAAGCAGGTCTGCTGACGGTAGATCTGGCATCAGCGTCATCTTCCGCATCGTCACCACCGACTTCCTCATCGCCCTTCCAGTCGGCATCGCGCTCGTACATGTCGCAAAGGTACTTGGCACATTCTTGGGTAGACTTGGATTCCCATTGCGGCACGGCTTGCCGCAGACGACCCCAGGTGACTTTCAGAGCAGTTTTGGCGTACTGTTTTTCGAAAACATCTTCCTGGACTTGGTTCCATTTGATTTTGGCTTCGCGGTCAGCGCCAGAGTCTCGGATGGCACGCGCCAAAAGGGCCTTGTCTTGGGGCGTGATTTTGCGCAAGTCTTTGCGAGCCTTATCCAGGCGAGAAGATTCGCCATCGGGAAGCTTGACCATGATGCTGTCGGGCAAAGCCTCATTCTTGCGCAAGGTCTTCCACTTTTGCAAACATTGAAGGCGAGATCTGGTGTGGTTCATGGCCGTGCTGATCTGTTGCCAGTTGATGAGGCTTTCTGGTGACTCGTCGTCGGCTTTTTTCTTGGACTTGGACATGCCGGATTTGATCTTGTCAATAGCCTCCGCAACGACCTTGAGGAAACGCTCCTCCTCCTGTTCGGACCAGTAATCTTTTCTGTTTTTGCCCCCGCAGGCCAGATAATTTCTGTAGCGATCACGAACATCGTCCGGGAAGCGATTAATGAGACCACCGATTAGTGTCCATTTTTGGCCGTGCAGCTTCAGCATGCTCTCCAACTCCTCATCTTGCTCCTTGGTCCATGAACCACGGGCAGGGAAGTTGTGGAAATTCTGCCTGCAGTGGCTGACCACTTTTCTTCGTGGCCGGTTGGGGCAAGCATCGACAATTAGGGCCCATAGCTCCCTGTTCTTCGGGTCCTTTCGTGGGTCTTGACGAATCATCTCATTGACCTCATACTTGGTGAGTCCTTGAGCATCCCTGAACGAGTCGATTACCGCCTTGATGCGAGCATGTTCGGCCGGCGTCACCCGACCTTGTAGATTTGCCTTATTGGAGTTGTCGCCTGCTTCCTCCACTTCAGAATTGTCTTCTTCGGTATCGGCTTTCTTGGCAGGCTTCTTCTTTGTGCTGACCTTGGCCTTCTTAGGTGCTGGCTCAACGTTGGAAGTGCTTTGTTCGTCCTCGGCACGTACTTTGCGCTTCTTCTCCCGCTTCTGGTCCTTTTGGGTGGCGGCAACTTCCTTGACGGAAGGCTCAGCAGACGTCTCGGCGTTATCGCGTGCTTCGACCTCCTCACGTTCAAAGTACGGAACCTTTACCTTTCGCTTCGAGCCCTTGGAACGCGGCGTCTTTGCTGTGGATGTTGGTGCTGGAGTGGCTTCCTCAGCTTGCTCGACTCGTTCAGGCTCGACATCAGGTTGAGCTTGTGCTTTCTTGGCATGGGACTTGCGAGCCTTGGGAGCTGGAGTCTGGGCCACCGAGACCTCAGGGGCAGGATCTTGGTCGTCTTCGACCTCGGCAACAGCATCGACTTTGGGACTTGGTTCTTCGTTGTTGGCAACTTCTTGGTCGATATCCATTTCGTGGTCAGAATGGCTGTCAGGTTCGGGATCGCCAGCAGAAGAAGCAGTGTCCATGTCAGCGTTGTGTCGCTCGACCTCGTCCGCATCATGCCTGAGCCCCTCGTGGCCATGGCTATCCTCTGGCCCGTCCATGGCATCATGGGGCATGTTGTCTTCCCACATGCTGCTGTTCATAGCCGGGAGACCGTCAGTGCGGGGTCGTTGGGAGCTGTGAGGAAAGCCATTGAACTGGGCTTGAGAGCTCGGGGGCAGATCATGGGCGAAATCCTGGGTGCTGGGAAGGCCATTGATGTGATCGTCCAAGTCCATTGGGTGAATCGAAGCAGGAATGCGGGTGCTGTTGAAGCTTTCGTCGTGGAAGCTTAAGGACTGTTGGGTAGCAAATTGTGGTGCCAGAGGAGCGCTTGAAGCGACCTCGACAGGATGTTGCGAAGCAGAGCGAGCCCTCCGTCGCTCACGGGCCACGAGCGGGGAGGTATGCTCATGGCCAGCAACCATGCTTGGCTCATGCTCGTCGGCACCGGGCTCCCTCTTGACGAACGAAGCATCAACCTCCCCATGGTCGTACTCGTCTTCCTCGTCGGCAACAGGCTCGGGTGACAGTCTTCGCCTTTTGACATGAGCATCGGAACTCGGAGCTTCGCCTCTGTGAATCTTTGCGGTTCGTCCGACTTTGTCCTCGCCATCGGTAATGGGATCATCCGAAATGTCGACAGTAACCTTTTTCGACTTGCGACTCTTTTTCTTGAACTTGGCAGATCCTTGAGCAACAGATTGTGGTTCGGGCTCGGCAACTTCAGGGCGTTCGAACTTGAGGTTGGGTGACTCGTGAAATTCGGGGGAGTCAAGGGGCAACTCATGGTCGGGTTCGGGTTGTTGTTGTTGTTGCTGCTGCTGCTCCTCCTCCCCTTCCTCCTCGACCTGGGGCTCAGGCTTGGACCTCTTCTTTTTCTTCTTCTTTTTCTTGCCAGCCTCTGGAATTTCGTGATCCTCAGCCGCGGTTGGTTCTGGGTCTGCAAAGGTGGTGTCTTGGTCGTGGGAATCGCCATTCACCTCGGGCTCAGCAGCAGGGGAGGGCGAGCGTCGGTGCTTGGTCTTCTTCTTTTTCTTTTTCTTGCGCTCTCCGGAGTTGGGCGCGACAGGAGATTGGGGCTGCTCGTTGAACTGCTGGCCGTAGGGTACGTCGGGAATGGCATCATCGTAGCTCTCGTTGTTCTCGTATTTACCCCAGTGGTTGTCTTCCTGGACCAAGGGCGAGGCTGACCGGCTTCTGACGTCGCCCTCTTCGCCTTCCGGCACGCTTTGTTGACTGCCCATCTTTGACTGTGTTGTGATTTCGGATCGATGTGCTGGTCAGAGAGACGACAAGGTGCTCAGAGTGATGTTGACATGGTCTGGGCCGATTGGTGTCGGGCAAGAAGGCGGGCGTCGAGAGGGCGACCTCCAGGCAGGGAATGGTTGTGTTTTGGTGATGCAGCGAGAGAGGTCAAGGGTAGGCGACGGAGAATTGGTGATGTGCGTTTTTCGCTGCCAAACGCGCCGCGTTCTTTTTGGGAAAAGGCCCACCACACCACCCAAAAGTCCCACTGTGAATTGGAGATTGCGGGGGAGGGAGCGAGGGAGAGAGTGTGCACGAGCCACCCGGATGCATGATCCCCCCGGCAATGGCACCATTCACTGCAGTATGTAACATCCCCGAGTCTCGGCAGGCAGATCTTGAGACATAAGCGAATAGGAAATAGCGTCCGAGCTCCCGAGGCGCGCCTTGGCTGGACTCGACGACATCCCCTTCCTTGTGTTGGCCGTCCGTCTCCACTTGACATCTCCAACTTGAACGACGACATGTCAATATCAACCACATTATATTTCCGAGTTCACCAAGAGCAACAAATGAATCAAGTTTTTTTTCTAGTTTTTTTGTGAAATTTGTTTATCTTTCCTCGTTAATTGTCTCATGCATCTCATCTTTGTCTTCCATCAGCAAAAGTACCGGTAAATCTTGAAAAGGCGTGTATACTCGGACACGGGCTCTCGTGGTCACTCAGCAATGCATTGCCTGCATCTTGGGAGGTCTTATGTATGCCTCCAAACGGCTTTGGTCGGATCCCTTACTCCTCTCTCTTCTTGCTAAACAGGTTGGCCAGCGACTTCTTCTTGTTCAGCTTTTGTCTCTGTGATCCTGCCTGATTCGCTGCATCATTGTCATCTTCGGTAGGAATGGGAGGCGCCGGAATCAAGGGAAGTGGAGGCACAGGAGGGATATCCGGAAGGCGTGGAGCAGCATCCCTAGTGGTGACGGGGCTCAAGCTGGTTGACGTTGAGAAGGAAGAGGACGCTTCTCGACCAAGATTGCCCCGGGACTTCGTTTTCAACCTGCTGAAGGCGTTCCTCACCCTTCCCATCGTCGAAGGCTCATCATCCGTGTCTGAGCTCCAATGTGACTTGGGCTCTTCTGCTGGCTCGTTGCTCAGCGTTCCCGAGTCTGCGCTGTCTCTCACCGTTACCAGAGCAGGACCTCTCTCGCGCATTTCGACAGCCAGTCGAGGTTGTGGTCGAGGCTGCGGCTGAGCTTGAGCTGGAGGCTGGCTGGACCTCGCGCTCGACCCCGAACCACGCGAACTGCGGCCACGGCCACGGCCACGACCGCCAGAACCCGACGCAAAGGAAGGACTGGAAACGTCCGGCGTCATCGGGGTTGGCGAACTCATCATTGCCGGCGAGGTTGTGGAGCCAACAAAAGTCGAGGAACCGCTGAGGTGGCGGGAGCCGCTGTCCCTGCCAGAGCTCGTTGGGGGCGAAGTGATGTCGGGAGTCGAACCCGAAATAGTGGACGGGCTGAATGTGCCCAACGTCTGGGTGCGCATGCGAAGTCCGAAGCGCAACACCGCTCGCTGGTCCTGGTACCCATCTCGAGTCCGCGAGACAATCTGTCGGAGCTCTGCATCCAGCTCATCCTCGTCGCCAATCGGAGCACCCATCGGCCTGGGCGCCGACACTGCTCGCGTGCCAAATCGAGAGTTGCCGCCGAGGGCACCACCACTGCGAGGGAGAGCCTGAGTTACGGAGCGGCCAAAACCACGAGGAGGCGAACCAACCGGCATAGGCGGCGGAGGAGCAATGGCTTGGGTCACCGACCGCGGAAGCCCACGGCCGAGCCCGGCACCAGAGCTGCTCACGCCAGGAGAAGCCAGGCCAGGAGAGATTGCACCAGAACGGACCACATCACCGGCTCCTGAAGACACTGCCATCGCAACATGAGGGCGAGGTAGGACACCAACGGTAACGGAAGAAGCGAGACCACCATCACCAGACAAAGAGGTTGCACCAGGCCTCTGCGTGCTTGAACCACGGTCAGGACGCAAACCTAAACCCATCGGCGGGCGGGGGAAGACATAAAGGGCAGGGCGTGGGTTCGTGATGGCTGGTGAGCCTCGTCTCAATGCGGGCGCACGACGAAGGGGTAGCGGCTCAAGGTCCGCGAGCAATGGCAGCAGCGTGGTGGTCAACCCGTCTGCCGGGTCTTCCACGAGAGAACCCGGGATAGTCGGGCTCTCCTCCCGCGAGGGCACACCTTCGTCAAAGTCGGTGACAATGGCGCTGTTGTCGATGGCGAAGCCAGCTTCCTCGGCTAACTAGGTCAAGGAGAGGCTGCTGTCGTCCATCTGGGCTTCGTCGTGGTCCAAACTGGCGGGGAGAACCTCCCCCTGTCCCTCACCCGTGGCCGGGCGAGCTGTCCTTTCCGAATCAGCAGAGGATGGCGTCGGGGAAGAAGCCAGCCGAAGCCGAACCTCCTCACCCAACATGTGGGGAACCATCCCCCAGCGTCTTTGGTTGCCCTGGACGAACGTGGTGTCGGCCACAAGAGTTGTGTCATCACCACCCCGAAAGGCGGGTGACTCCTCTCTGGCCTGGGCGGCACCATACTCGTAATCACCGCGAGGCAAAAACGACGCATCGTTCGTGGCAATAAAGGACCGGTCAGCTGTTCCCGCGGAAGAAGAGGACGAGGCGACAGCCACGGAAGAAGCAGGTGGCACCAGCGAGCTGTCCCTGATGGTGGACAAGCTCGGGGCATACAGCCGGGGGCGGCTACCACCATGCGACTCCCTGCTGTCGGAGTCCTCATAGTCGCTCTCCTCCACATCTCCCTCGTACTCCACGTCACCACCAACATCTCCTGCTTGTACCTGGGTGCCCAATGGCACAACGCTTTGCCCCGGAATGGGCGGAAGCGGCCTGTAGGGCAGTGGAGGACCAGGACGGTCGGCAAATCTTCCGGTGTAGAGGGGTGAACCCGCCCTACGACCAGCTGGGACTACCGATGGGGAGAGGTTGGCGGGAAGAGGAGGGACAGGCGGAATGTCCTCGACAACGGGCCCGCTCAAGCCAGTAACCGCCGGCAAGCTGAGCGGGACGAGATCCGGAGTCGTCCGAGAAGAGTTGAGGCCGTGGGAATAGCCTTCCTGGGCTCGCTCGGCCTTGATCCTGCGCTTTTCACTCAGGCTCATGGCCGTGAGGCGCGCCAGATCCAGGCGAGGAACAGGAGGGGGACGTGGTCTGGAAGCGGTGGCCTCGAGGGGCCGCTCGCCAGCCACGGTTGTCGTGCTGCTTCGGCTACGGGTGCCAACCGCAGCGTCAGCCCCAAAGATCTGTCTGCCCGCCGTAGTCGTACGAATACGGACCGGGCCGGGCCTGCTATCCAGTTGGGATCCTGGAGGTGTAGCAACAGAGGAAACCGCTCGCCGGAGTTTGCCTGACACGACCTTGTCATCGGCCGCCGACTCCCTCGCAACGAGTCCACCGGTGGGGGCAGTCTTCGCCCTACTTGCGTAGGACACCTCGACCGTCGCAGCAGGGGCTACCTTCACCCGCGGGCCGTCATCAGTCGCCTTGTCATCAGCAACCTTGGCCGACTTGGGTTCATCGGCAACTCGAGCATGGGTTCTCATCGTCCCTCTGACTCCCTCCTCGGCATTGACCCGGGCTCCAAAGGAGCTCGAGTCGCCGACTCGGGCGAAGGACGAAACAGCCGCCTGACGGCGGTGTCCCAAACCCCTAGCAGGCTGCTGGTGACCCGAAGGCCCCCGGCGCTGCTGGGGCAGCTGCTCCTGCTGCTGAGTGGGAGCAAGGGCTGTGGCGGGGCCCTGCATGGAGTTCTGGAGAGAGGAAGAAGGGGACAGTCCAGAAACAACCTCCTCCAAGTGTTGTTCCTGGTCTTCTTCGTCATCCGCCTCGAAGAAGCTATCGAGAGCCGCATTGGTCGTCTCGTGCCTGGTTGACATGAAGAAAAAAAAACCGTTAGTGGTTTTGTTCATATGCTGTGAAAATGCTTCGTGCTTTCGCTTGAAAGGCCAAACGAACACAGTTGTCGTCCCAAGTCCCTGTGTACTACCAACGGGAAACACTGGACACGACAACATTCAAACGACTACCCTGCCCTTCCCAAGAGATATCATCCTGCTCCGAAGGAGACGCGGATTCATCATCTTCGTCAATGGCAGATAGTACTAGGGTCGTCGCCGGGTCTAGCCTTACTGGACCGCGAACACCTTCACCCCCACAACTCATCAAGGAGAGTCTTCGAAACAAGTCACTAGAATTCACTGCACTTACCACTCGTCAGGGAGCGATGCACCCGAAGATGCACCTCTCCCGCTACCAGCACCCTCGACGATGTTGCCACCACCGAGGGGCTCTTCCGGGACTGACGCCAAGAAGCCACCCGAAGGCGACGACGAGGCGACCAGCTGCCCGGGTCGGGTCCTGGTGGTGCCTGTGCGGGCGCGGGCGCGGAGGCGGACGGGTACCGGAATGCGGCTGCGGGGGCGGCCGCTGGTGCCGTCGTCGGGCGTCGAGCGCGAGCGCGAGGCGAGGGGAGAGGAGGAGGAGGCGGAGGAGGGGAAAGAAGAAGAGCGGGACGAATACATCTTCTTGGTTGAGGTAGCTGCTTGCTGTCTGTTAGCGACTTGAAGACTGGAGCAAGTGATATGTGGTGGAAGCGGATGGAGTGCCTAGGTACGATGGCACCGGATCTGGAGAGAAGCGAGGGCCAGAGGCAGAGGTGTTACTAACAGAAAGGTGAGGAGAGGTTGGTGGTGACCGGTAATCGATCACTTTGGTCTGAGGAAAAAGGGAGTGAGTGTTAGTGGGATCGAGGCAGAAAAAATGGCAAAAGCGCCAAGGTCATAAGATGATGACGGTGATGGTGGTTGACAAGTGTGAAGCGAATGGGTCGAGTTCGGTAAGCTGCGATCTTCACCACGCCATTCCATGGTTCCAGGTCTGGCCAAGCTATGCTGCTGCGATCAACCTTGGGAGTCCAGTCTCAAGGTTGACCACGTTGGCGGGATTGCTTGATTGAATCCAAGGTATGGAACCGACAAGAAAAAGGAAAAAGCTCAAAACGTACGGCAAAGAAAGGCTTGAAATCTGCCAACAAAGTTAGCAACGCGAAGAAAATCTCGAGCTTGGGTACGTTGGTGATTAGCTCGATCGTTTGGAGTCGTGATTGGCACAAGCTCCTTGTAGCCGACCAAGGGTGAAGATGAAGAGGGTAATGTCAGAACTGCCAAGGAGCAGTATGACGAGATCAACCAGGCGATGATGGCCCAGATCATACTGGATGATACCCAGATCTCAAAGAAGAGGTTCAGGAGGGAGGATATGGGTTTTGAGAAGATCTGGAACTTACGGCGAAAAGTTGCTTGAAGGCTGGGCAGCGGCAACGAGAAAAGGGTCTGGAGCTTGGTACGACTGCGATGATGAAATGGTTAGCTCAAGTTCTTGCCTCAAGTTTGGTCCAGTTGGAGTCGTGATTCTCGAGTGAGGTCTGGAGTCTGGACTGTTGTTTCTGATGTGCTTGCAAGCGCATTCGCAAAGTTGTGAAGTGATCACAATGATCTCAGAATAGGAGACGAGGACCTGCTTTCTCAGAGTGCGCGAAGGCTTCTTGTCACGATGCTTGGGAGGAGTGTCCAAGATTTGATGGATGGTGATGTGATGTGGAGGGGTAAAAATCAAAGGGAGTGAAGATCAAGTCAAGAGATTTGGTATACTCGCGCTTGAAGCTTCTGAGGTCGAAGTCAAAGTCTCCCAGACTCTTGCGATCGAGTCACTCGACTCTCTCACATCGTGGGCTCGGGTGAAGATGCGGGTGAAGGTGACGGATGGGTATACCTGACTGAGTTGCCGTGGCGGCGAGGGGTGAAGATGTGTGTGAAGGAGGAAGAAAAGGCAAAGCAGGGCAGGCGTGTTGGATGATTATACCTTTGAAAACAATGGAAGTTTTCTTGGTTGAGGGCAGGATTGATGATGGTGAACTGGGCACTTGGTACTTACTCGACGCGATGGTAGCTTTGGCTGATGGTGTTGTGGACAAGAAAAAGTTCGGGCGAGTGCGGGCGGAAGAGTTTAAGACCCAGGAGGGAGCAAGACGGGAGGGCAACTGGACGGGGCACGGTCCTTTCGGAGGACCTGGACTGTGAGTTCGGACGACACCAGACTGGGCTTTTGTTGAGCAAGTTTGCTTTGCCCACTTGGGACGAACGGCTGCGAGGCTGGGAAGCAAAAGTCAAGACGACTTGAGGCTGTTCCTGCCATACTCACCTTTTCCGTGGGCGACTGGCTCAACACGGAGCTGGAGATTTCGGAGCAAAGGAGTGAGAATTGAGATATGGCGAGGCTGGTCTTGCTACCAACAGCATCTTTCGTCTCGTCCACCCAAGTCACTCTACGGATTCTGGTCTTGCTCAGTTGGGTGAAGGCCAGACGGCTATTCAGATGACAATTCCTATCGTGCTTCCAGGTCATTCTGTGAAATACTACAACTATATCCACCGAGATCACATCGTCCATCCGAGATATCACACAGGTATGGTTTGCTCTTTTTCACAGAGTTCCCTTTCCAAGGTGTACTTCTATCCTATATCGTTTGTTGACTTCAACAGTGGAGCGGCGTACATCATTTGCAGGTGTTTATGCTGGAACTAACGTCGTCAAGCTCCCCTTTCCCTTCTGTGACTGCGTTTGTAGAGGTACCTTTACGAGTTAGCGTGACGACTATCGAGTGTGGAAGGCACACGTTGTCTGTTATATTCGTAAGGCTACCTCTAGATAAAAATTTGGGGATGGATCGAACTAACTGGTCGGTTGAAACATTGGCCGGACAACAAACCCGCCTATTTCATCAGAAGAAGGCGGGTGTTGAGCTGAAAGGACTCAACTTCGTCTGTTAGGGCAGGCAGATGGCACAAAATTCAACAATCCCTCAGAGATATCGGTCTGTTAAGTGACTTCGCAATTACGCTTGATGTCAAGAATTCGCTCCTCGATCTGCTTCAAGTCGGTCATAGCGTCTTTGAGGGAGTTGGCTAAGGTAGGTAGACACATCCTTCCTGCGCGTGACGATTTTACGCCAGAAGCACCAATCTCGTGAAACATGGAATCAGGTGCCTCAGATACCACTAATGGGGAATCGACTGCTCACACGAAATGGACGTTGAAACTCGAAAACTATGTGTCTTTCTGGAATTGGTCAACACAACATATGGCAGGCTTAAAAACCATTGCTTTTTACACTCAGAAGACCATTTCAGGCAAATTTACTTGGCGTTCTCCTTCGTTGTGCCTTTGTTGCTTCCAAGTCAAAGTAGTCGGGTCAGCAGTCGGTGCACATGGCATGAAATCAAAAGCTCCCCTTGAACAACGAGGCCCGGGACTCGTACTTGCTTGCCCCGCCACCTGAGTCTCGGGCAGGGAACATACCACGGTGCTCTGTAAGATTGGTATGTACCTCTAACATCTTTTGCGTGGTCAAAAAAATATCGAAGTGAACGCCTGTTCTCGAGTAGCGGTGCTGAGAGGATCGTAGTGGGAAACCCTTTTTCAAGACATACGTTATACACGTCTAGGAGCTTGGGAGACAATCAACATTGGGACAACGATTATTTGGAAAACAGTAATTGTTTTCCAAACATTGATTGTCTATCAGATAACGGTCGTTGCGACGCAATGTGTCCCGCTTCGGTACCTCTACATATATCAAGCAAGGCCCCCCTCACTACGATCTCTGAATTTCTTTCTCCTCCCCTCTCCATCTTTTCTTTCATCGACGTACTTTCGCCAAACAAGGCCCCCCTCACCACCTGGTCCTTTCTCAAACAACGGGCAGCCAAGGTGAGCACCACTACCACAAGCTAACATCTCTTCCTCCTGCTCCTCCTCCTGCCTAACCTCATTCGGGAACGTCCAACTTCCAGGGACGAGACAGCAGATGAATACTAGTCAAAATTTCCAATACTGGGAATTTCGCGGAAATTGGAAAGTCGCGACTCAGCCCGTCGGCTGAGCAGCAAACACCCTCTTGCGCAGGGAACATCACAAGAGAAACACTTTGCGAGATTGATTTCAGCTCTACCTCCCTCCGTGGCCCCCTCATCACGACGATCCTCAAGTTTTGCCCCCGGTCCGATGGCCAGCCCTCCGGCGCTGAGTGCTACAAGTGCGGCGAGGTCGGCCACATTGCCCGCAACTGCTCCATGGATGGCCAGGAGTAAGTATTCCCACATTTTAAGACTGGCATTAAGCGGACGCTGACACACAATCCAACATAGATTTGAGGTCGCAGAGTCCGTGTTGGCAAGGCCTCTGACCGACCGCGCCGGCCACACCACGGTTAGTGAGTTTGACCATCTTCCAACGAAATTATCACCCAGTCAATTTTCGACTATTTCTACGTCCATACCAGACATCCTCCCACTAACCACACTTTTTGTTCTTTGTCCCGAAAAGCAGACAATCTACAGCGAACTGAGCGACCTTGGCCAACACGGGTTCATCGGCAACTCGAGCATGGGTTCTCATCGTCCCTCTGTCTCCAGATCCCTTCTCGACACTGACTCGAACCCCAAAGGAGTCAAGAGGATTTCTGCAACCTGGGGATAATATCGACCTACTACACGTTTCCATCCGCGTGTCCTTTCTCAAAGAGCCACAAGAAAAAGCCGAAACCGAGCGACTCGCCATTGTCCAGGGTGCTGGCCAACACTCTAGAACCGAAAAGCAAGCCAGCACCCAGGACAACAACCCGCCTCCACCAAAATCGAAAAGGAGGTGGTGGTGGTTTTGTAGCGATTTCTCAGAAATAGAGACGACGGAGAACACCTTCAATTTCGAGGTAGAGTGTACATACCTACCTACCTGTATATAGACTTGGAAGATAGGTATTACAGGGGCACCTTAGGTTTGTAGAGGAAGAGAACCTCACCTCCACACAGCCCTCATCATACCTGATTTTGGAGGTGATCTTTACTCCATCACAGCTCCTTGTTTAGTAATACCTAGAGGTCGGCAATGGAACCTTGAAGCTTTGGACCATAGGTAGCCAGGTAGGTACCATTCACCATCGTCGACGACCTTGGCTACCTACCTACCTACATCTATCTATTCACCAGCAGGTAAACCTTGAATGCCTTCCAGGTTTACTGCCAATCCCTTCACTGTCAGCTAATCAGGTTTTTAGTCTTTCCCACTTCCAGAAATATAAAAATCCCACTAGGTAGTTGTACTTGGATCTCGCTGAATTTGTTCCAGTCCTGTCTCAAACACCAGGGCACACATCTTCGACTTCCACCTCCAAAAAGTCGACAACACGACCATTGTCCACTCCCCCGTATCATATCAGACTTCTCAATTTTTCCCAATGTACGTCACTACGTCTTTTGACAACAACCACCACTTACCTCTACTAAGTTATATGTATACTACCTCCAGTACCAACTCTTATATCACTCTCCACATTCCTTGAAACCCAGTTAAAATGGGAGAAAGCAATGATGAAAAGTCCATGGTGACAAACTCCAAAGCGGCCGCCAAAGAAGTCACCAACCCTGCCAACAAAATCACCCCGGCCGCCAGAATACTTCAACATATTCTATCAAGCCGCTCCCTCTTGATCATGAGGAAGACAATGATCCTCGAAGCCCTAAACCAGGCCGAGAACGAGGCTGAGAAGAAGGTGGAGGCCGCACTTGCCAGGGAGGATGACTTGAAGCTGGACGAGGCGATGGTCAACAAGGACAACGACAAGGACAACGACAAGGACAACAAGGCTATTTCTACGGTTACAACACGTAGCGGTCGCGTGGTGAAACCCACCCGGAAAACCAGAGAGATGAACGAGGCGGCGGATAAGAAGAAAACCAGCACCAGTAAAGCAGATACACGTACTAGGACTAGGACCAGGACTAGAAGTGGAAAAGGAGGCAAGGGAGGAGCCGCGAGGTCCATGTCAGCGCCGCCGGCCGCTACTGTGAACACGACGATCACACGCAGTGGTCGTGTGGTGAAGCCTAGTTTGAAGGCTAGGGAGATGGCGGGTTGGCAAAACAAAAAGTAGACAAATACCATCAACTCTTCTGGGTTAAAGAAGAACTACCGCAACATGTTGTGTAAGTACCTACCTACTGAGCCAATAATTCAACAACTGTGACCTCGAATCTCCAAGTTCCTAGAGAGCTACGTACGTACAATTCCATATCAAGTAAGAGAATATGGAAGAAAAGAAAATGATCCCAGGCTGGGAGTACCATATGAAAAGCGAACATGAAATAGGAAAAAATGAACCATGAACAGTGATAATCTAGGTAAGTATCGAGTACCACCACTACCACCACTCTCTTGAACGCCGAACTAACTCGCGATAAGAAAAGAAAATTCATGCTGAAGAAAAAATAGAAAGAAATAGAACGTATGGGGTGATAAATGAGTGCTGGTCTGAGCCATCACGGACTCTAGTACCTTATGTAAAGTGCGTGGAAAAGATTGAAGCTCCTGGCAAGTGCCTCTTTCCCTCATGATTCCAGTCTTCAAAGGAGCCAAGAAAACAGAACGCTTTTCCTTTTATCTTTCCATCCTCGCCTTGACTCCATATTTTCATGCCTAGAGGTACCAGCATGGTACCATCTTTTTCTTCTTCTTTTCACTTTCGTCTTCTTACTTTTTTCCTTTCTGTTTTGTCCAATGACCGCCTGACTCCTGACTGGACAATCACAAGGACGTTCTTCGAGGCAAGTCAGAGATCTTAATCATCCTTCTCCTCACCCTCCTCTTCCGGTTCCGGCATAACCAACTTGACATCCACGCCCTTGCCCTTCTCCGACCTCCTAATCTCATAATGACCACCAAGCACCAGATCCTTCGCCACCAACTCCCTTGTACGTCCCAAGCTCTCGATAGCCGCAATCCTGTCAATGGTCGCCTGCAGGTGTTCGCGGAAGCCGGGCTGGGCAACGATCTCCCGGAAAGCGAGGTGCATGGGCACGGAGCTGGCGCGCACCTGGGCGTTCTTGGTGATCGAGAAAAGATTGAGGCGGTCGAGGGCGCGCACAAAGTCGGAACGCGTCATGATCTGCTGGGCCTCGTGCAGAGCGTACGAGGGCAGGATGTGGCCGACTACAGGGTCGTAGGTGGAAGAGCCGGCGGCTTCCATCATGGCTTCTTTATCGACGAGGGCGGTGGCTAGGACTACTGCTGCTGCCTGTTGGTGGGGAGGGGGTGTTAGCAGATTGGAGGGAAGATGAGGAAGCAGAAGGGGTTTAACGGAGATAGGGAGTGGGAAGAGAAAGAAAAGGGAACAAAGAAATAGCAACTCACAGCCCACTTCTGCTGATCCATCACATCATCATCCATTTCCTCTCCCAGAATCCAGCACTGATTCAAGAACCACGTCTTCTCCACTTGCTTGATCTCATCACATGTCGCCAGCATATCATTGCTTTTGGCGACCCTATTCAAGAAATTCAGGCGACCACCCACGCGGTCGTAGATTTGCTCCAACGTCTGGTCGCTTAAATCCTCTCCGAAATAGCGATGGCGATAATTCCTGAGGGCCGCCGTCGCCAGGTTCTTGGGCAGGTCCGTGATCGAGAGCACCTCCATGCGCGTGGCCAACTGCTTCAGCCTCTCATACACCCAATAATCGTCGCTGTTAAACACCATGGTAACCAAGTTGCTGGCGGCCCACTGCTCGGCCTTCTGCTGGAGCAGCTCAATCAGGTCCTTGCCGTCCTCATCGTCGCGGATCAGATGCATCTGGTTGATGATAACCACCAGCGGCCTTCCAATCTTCGCACGCCGCTTGAGTGCCACCTTTTCCAGCTTGTTCAGCGCACGCTCAATATCCAACAGCGCCGTAGTGTCGCGCGGGCCGCGCTCGCTAAAGTAGCTGCCGATGTAATCTTCGTGGAACTCGTAGTCGAGCGCCTTGCCCAGGCGGATGCGAAAGATTTCCAGGTCGGCATGCGCCTCAAACATGGCCACGCCGTCACCGTCGATCTTGCGCATGGCTTCCAACAGCATGCTGCTCTTGCCCGTGCCCTTGTCGCCGATGAACAGGTGATAGTGCCCGATCTCTTTGCCAGCCACGATATCATCGACGATGTCCTGCTCGGGTCGTGCGATCCAATGCGTGGCAGCGGCGGTCTTGGAGAGCGGTATGTTCTTGCCGATGGCGGCGAGGTCGAGAACGGGATCACCGGGCTCAAAGGCGTTGGACATTTTCTGTAAGACGATGTGCTTATAGGTCTTGTGGTAGGCGTAGGCAGCGATACTGAAACCGGCGCCGAGCACAAGTATGGAGGCGAACGAGGTGGCGGCTGCTTCGAGCATCTTGTAGAGGATCGAGGGGTTCTCATTTGGTGGGCAGTGGTGGTGATCGTCGGAGCCATGGCGGGGGGTAGTGCGAGCTAGAGGGGGTTAGTTTGTTGTCAAGTAGTATCTAAGATATACAGGAAAAAGAGCTTGGGGGGATGTCATGTTCAATGGCACGATGGAGGTAAAATGGGGAGCAGGGCTTGGAAGACAAGGTCAGGAGGTGGATTTAGGAGAAGATTCCGGGGATGAAAGAATGACCATTGTAAGACAATTCCCAGAGATTTGTAGGAGTTGTAGCATTGATGGGTTCGGGTAGAAGAGCCTTTGGGGTCTTGATCATGACCGTTCGAAGTGTGGTTCGTGAATCTTGATGCAGGGTAGGCACCATCCAAGGATGAAGAACCATCTCTGGATGACAACATGACGGCAAGGCGGGTCCGAGTCGCTGTACGATCAAAAACCGCCAGGCATCGGGGCCCATGGTACAATGTCCGAAAGCCCGTTGATAACCCCAAAGTGCCTTGCAGACTGCATGTACCGGCAAGTCTTGGACCCTGCATCAACCAAGCCCAGTCTTTCTTGTATGTGGTCGAGTTCAAAGACAAAGGCATACCACTGCATGATACCCTTCCTCGACATGACACTTGTCATGGGTAACCCTCAACCATTGTTCAGATCCTTAACCCCATATCCATATTTAATGAAGAACAAAGCTCTCGATCGCAAATGTTCACACTCCGAATCCATCCCCCTTGCCAAGCCCAGTCATGACCATTCCGGGTTCGAGGCTGATGTATACAACGTGGTAGTGAGCCACAGCGCCCAACAACCAGCACAAGCCAAGCTCGAATCTTTTTCCTCTTTCAACATTTTTTGTTTCTTTTTTTTCTTTCGTGTAGCAAAATCAACCAACAACATGTGTTAAAGGGGGGGGACCGAAGTGGGGATGCCACCTCAATGCTTGAACAATGCTTGACCGTCCATGAAATGCAACAGAGACCGGGGGGTGGTGGATAACACATAAGGATAATGAGAAAGTTGAACCCACCGAAAGATCTGCGCTGCTGGTGCTGCTGACGTTGGAATAAGCTTCTCGCCGGAGGAACTGTGCCTGAAGATCCCAGCCGCAATCTCGGGGGCCATGCAGCAATTGCGGGTGTGGATGTTGTGGTGGTGGATCGTGATGATGCCAATGCTGATGACGATGTAGGAGTCCAGCGCGCCAGCGCGAGGGTGGACTTGTTGACATGGTTGAAGTTGAGGCCGCCGGTGTTGGTGGACTTGGCCGCACGGATACGCCAGGCAGCGGGTATCCTGGATGCCATGACGATGGTGATGACGTCTAGAAATCTTCAAGTCTAGAAATTTGTTGTGGAACTGAATATTGAGAGACGGACAAAAAAGAAAAGGGGGTAGTTAGCAAAAGCGAATGACGGGAGAAGGGAAGGATAGTTAGCTTGATATGGTGCAAAGATTGGATAAGTTGGATGTTGAATAAAGGCCAGAAAAGGAAATGTGCCGCTCTCGGGCTGCGTGTTTTCCCTTCGGACGTCGATGAAGTGTCAACCAATCCGGCGGATGAGGGAAACAAAAGGGAGACAAAACAGGAGAGAAGCAACAAAATCGCGGTTGACGTTGGTTTCTGGGCCTGGCCCGCCTTGGCATACGCTATCTCCCCCCGATCGCTTGGGTAGGGGCCCGGGTCTGCTGTCTGTGTCTGTGTGTCACCCTGTCGTGCAGCTGAAGCAGTGACGATGTCCACTGAAACAACTGCTTGGCTTCTTGGAACCTGGAATCTGGGTCGAATCCCGCCATGGAAGGGAATCTCTTTGCGGTAAAAGGTACCCGAGCTTAGGTTGGCAGTTGTCGGCCAGCTGCCAACATTGTGCGCCAAGCTTACCTCTATGGGAGGACCAACATCCAGCAAGCATCGACATTGAGCAGCCGAATCACTCGGTCGTGGAAAAGCAAGCAGAAAAAATAAGATGGATATATCATACAAGGGCAAATTTTCAGTGGGGGTCGAATATGTATGTCAATGAAGGAGGGACTGTCGACTCGGTGAATTGCAAGTGTCCCCGCCGGACATCACCGGGCTCAAAGTGGCTGCAAGGTAATCACCTGGTGAATCTGGAGGGAAGGTGCAACGCATTAGGTATGATCTGAGTGCCGACCGGTTCAGACATGGAAAGTGCTTTCTCCAGGTTCTCCGAATGCCCAATCTTCGACAACTGAACCAAGACCTTCCATTCAACCACAGCAGGTACCTGCCCGTGCCTTCTTGCCTGGAATGGAAGTCCTAACCCACCAACTGAAGCCTTCTGCTGCCGACCTTTCTTGTCCTCGCGACGACAAAATCCATGTCTTCCTTCTCCACGAGCAGTCCAGTAGTGCCCTTTGCTCTGGCACCCATCTCTTATCAACCCAGGAACACCAGACCAAGATGTATGGCGATAGTTGGGAAACTGAAGGCGTGACAGTTTCAGACAGGCAAAGCTAGTAACTTGTTCGTTGTCCCTTCGTACTTTATATGATCATCTACTTTTGTGGATTTACAAGTGTAATCGTGCTAGCAACCCAGCTACGATAACAGAAACTCAACAGATTTTCTACACGTCTCTCTATTGTCTAGCTCTGAAGAAAATCAAGCTTTGTATATATACATTCCGCATTCAAGATGTTATATCGAGTAACAAGAACATCAGAATCATATATGTAACGTGAACTGAATTCCGAACTGGCTTGATGTTTCTTTGCTCTGAGGCAGCAGTTCTCAGCGGTGGCTCTGCTGGTAGTGGCTAGTACCCCAAAGGGGTGACCAGATATAAACGAGTTTCTAAGAGGGGCTAAAACCACGTCCACGATACATCGACGCATATTCTCCCCTAACCAATGGTCAGTTTAGTTGAAAAGAAAGTACCTTTCTACTTGTACTGTCTTTCTCACCCCCCTCCCTCCCCTTCCTTGGCTTTCTTTCCAGCCCGTTGGAATTCCGTGCCCTTGCCGCGCACTCACTGTCCGCGCTTCCGTCGCCGGCAGGCGCTGTGCCTTCCAGCTTGATAAACTGTCTTCTACATATTCCATACTAGCCCTAGGCTGCCTCCGTTTGTGCTTCCCCTTCAGCCTTGCCTCAGGCACGCACAAAGTCAAGCCCACAATTATTTTTTCCCCAGAGTGGCCCTTCTACTCGCTCCCTCTCCTCTTCCAAACTTCCCTCCACTACCATCTTCCCCCTCACCACGAGAGTCATACTTTGCTCACCTCATCCACTTGACCTCTCGCCTCTTGCTCGCAAACATCGCAAACTACCAAGCAAAGCGAGGTAATCGCCACGTTAGCAACGACCACACACTTTCACACACAGTCACACAGCTTGTAAGTAAACTCTTCCCTTTTATATATCTCCCCCCATCCTCCTGTCTCTCCTATTCTATCACATCTGTGCGAGGCACCACCTCTACCGCGCGTCTCCTTCTACGAGTCGTATATATATATACCTTTTGTCGCAGCGTCTCACCACATCGTCAAGAGACGTACATGTGTCTGACACGCAAAACATCACAGTCCTCTCGCGCTCTCCCAAGCTATCACGCAGAGACAGGTGATCTGGGAATCATCGACAGGCAACAGCGCTTGTCCACACCATGTGAGTACCTCTACATACCTCTCGCCCTCAAAACCCCTGTTCTATTCTTCATTTTGGTCAGATCACAGCACCGTTGCCGCGTGCTCTCTCACTGTACTGTATATTATATCCTGTTCGCAACATCTCACCTCAACTCGCCCTCCACATGGTCACGCTTCTGATACTCGCAGTACAACAGATCTTGCGTCGTTCATTGCTTGGCCACCAGTTCCAAGTCATCGAGATGGACAGACTAACCCAGAAGGAGCTCGACTGTCTCCTCGCGCTCCGCGACCTGAAACTCAGCGGCGCAGTTCAGGACGTGGACACAGCTCCGGTGACCAACAACAGCGGTCACACTGGCCAAGGCCCGGGAGTGGTCGAGCCTGTTCCCGTCCAAAACAAGGTATGTGATTACTTTTTCAGTCTCATCCATCTTTTCTTCTGATCATCACTGAGCCCAATTTACTAATTGGTGGGATTTCCTCAGGACGACGACTTCTACAAAGACATGATCGAAAATCTGGAGGAGATGGATAAGATAGTGGAGGGCGGCAGATGAGTATAAGCGGAGAGAAGACGAATGGAGATCGATGGTGATGGGTTGCGAAGTTCACGGGTTTTGACCCGACTCATGACATGGGTCTCTCTATCGTACGTGCTACCCTTCTTTTCATTGAACCTATCACGGTCAGTTACTAATCTCATTCTCCAGGTCGCCAAGGAGAACCCAGACTATCGCGTCGTCGCTTACGATGAGCTCTGCCCGAGGTGGCGACTTGAAGTGTACCATTCAGAGCTTCTTTGGGGCTCGGGTCAGTCCAGTCAGTGCCGTGGGGGGAGTCCCGAGGGATCATAAGAACCCCATTGCTCAAGTTGCCGGTGAGTCCGACGAGGACGATAAGAACGAGGAGGAACGTCTCAATGAGATGGCTGGTGCTGAAGCTCCCAAGTAAGTGTTGAGGTGCCTTCCAGCTGTAAGTATCTGGTGTGAACATTGTACTAACAATCAATCCAGCCCGATCACAAACGAGGAGCTGTTGAGGACTCCAGCCACATATGCTCGCTCTTGCTGCGACGGTCGAGGTGTCCTACGAGGTGTCCTACGCAAGGAGGGCGAAGACTGATCCCACTCTTCGAAGGGGGGCGGCTACGTTGTCGAGCCGTTTCCAGACTGTGCGTAGGCCGGCCGCGGCAGTGCCATTCATCAAGAGTGGACACTCATTGCCGCGGCCGGTCGCCCGTGCCCAAGCACGCGCGAGGGAGTCCGCCGGCCGATGACAAGTTGAGCGGTTTCCTCTGTCGCTACACCTCCCGGATCCCAACTGGATAGCATGTGCTCAGTCCGGTCCGTATTCGTTAGGTTGTCGAGTCTCGTTTCCAGAGTGGATTGGGCCGGCCGCGGCTATGCCGTTCATCAAGAATGGGCACTCATTGCCGCGGTCGGTCCCAGTGCCCCGGGAACTCGCGTGGGAGTCGGCGGCCGATGACAAGTTTCGCATCTGGCAAACTCCAGCGAGCGGTTTCCTCTGTTGCTACACTTTCAGGATCCCAACTGGTTACCAATGTGCTTGGTCCGGTCCGGTCCGTATTCGTTGTCGAGTCTCTTTTCGAAGACTGGGCCGGCCGCGGCTGTGCCATTCATCAAGAATGGACACTCATTGCCGCGGTCGGTCCCAGTGCCCCAGAGAAGAGACAAGGTCCGCCTGCTGACTGAGGAGAGAGTCCGAGGGACGATGAGAACCCAATGCTCGAGTTGCCGATGAACACGCGCGGGACGAGTGTGGAATAGGTTGGTTTGTGCTGAGCAGCATGGTTTCTATGTTGCGGCGGCTTGCTTGCTCTCAAAAGTTCATGATACAAAAAAGACGAGAAAAGTGATAAGGAAAAAAAAAAAGAGAAAAAAAAAAACACCGAAAAAAAAGAAGAGAATCACCAAAGCCAAAGCCATACCGCCCTGTCTAATACCTGTTTTCAGCGGGTGGTCATCGATTTGAAAATGACTGAGTTGGTTGGATGTGGGGGTTTTGGGGGGGGGGGGGGGGGTGGATGGATTTTCACAGACGGGGGAAGGTGGAAGGAAGCCAGACGAGTGGTTGTAAGGATTAACCGAACATGGACAGTCTAACACCGAGAGCGAGATCTCACTGAAGATGGAGCATCCCAAACCTCAAAAGACAGAATTCAGGTAGCAAGACGATGAAACCCCACAGTCTGGAAAGTCTAGTGCGTTGCTGCTGCTGCTGCTGATGATGATGATAATGATGATGATTGATGGTGGTGGTGATATTTAATCTAGATGCAGTGAGCTTCGATAACAAAACTTTTTAGCTCCCTAGGAAATGACGATACAGTGCAGGCATGTCCGCTTGCTTGCACGAAGCAAGCATATGCAGATAGCACTTTCCCTTCTTCCACGCCCGTTCATTTTCCACTGCAGTCCTCCCCCACGTACCTAGGTACCTCTACAACGGTAATCACCGCTTCTCACTCTTTCTCTCCGTCGTCCCCGCCTTCCCATTTTCTACCCCCATTGTCCCTGCAGAGTTCTGGATCCTACACATAAGGAGTCCCTTCACAAAGTTAGGTAGGACTGAGTGCTACATGTAGCCGAACTACTACTCAGGCACACCACGGCAGCAGTCAAGATCTTCAATGCTTTACGAGGGCGAGACTCCAGCTAAGGAGGCATGGAGTGGATGGCTCATCAAGACGTTTGTTGAATACATCGCCTCCAGACTTTGTTGTGGCAAGACCAGACATTGACGATTGATTGGTACGGCTTCTTTCTTTTGCGACGTTGCGGCGACTAGTAACCCGAACTACCGATAGATACAACTATCGGCTGTGGTACCTGTCGGTCGGCCGTCACAGAATAGTTATCACGACTAACCTTGTGTGGAGCAGTGTGTGGGCATCTTGAATGTTTGGACCGGACGGAGTTTGTTGGTGAAGGAGCTAAGATCTATGAAGTAGAGCGTCAGATAGGTAGGTATGCTCGCGACAGCCTAGGTACATTCGATGATTGCGGAGATTTTTTGAGAGAATGCCTAAGGCCTGGACATAAAGGTAGAGATATCAATCCACGAGCGCAAGCTATATACATAAGAGACAGCAATTTTTGAGAATCCAAAAAGGTTGATTTCACTCATACTCCCTCACGAATTGCTGTTATCATCACTGAAGACGGAATGTTACGTCTCTGCTTTTGGTAGGTATTTAAGGTAGTTTGCGACCAGGTATTTGCTTCCAAGCGAGCAAACAAACGTAGCGAAATCCTCCCATTACAAAAGCAGGCACACGTCGTGGTCCGCAGTGCAGTGCAGGTACGCATGTCGGCACTTGAACAAACAACACAAACGACACCGACCAAAAAAAAAGACGAAAAAGAAAGGTGCCGTTTCCCACACCGGGGTTCGAACCCGGGTCTTTGGAGTTTTCAATGTGGATGATTGAAAATCCAATATGCTAAACCTCTGCACTATATGGGAGAGTAGAGTGGCTATTGTTGTTGTTGTTGTTGGAAGGAGGGCAGCAAGTTTGTCCCTATGAGGGGCACATTTTCGTCTCATCTCTGAGCGGGCGCCTTAAGCCTGGACTCGGAGGAAGGACCGGGAGTCCACGTAAAGGACGTTCGAGACGCAGCAAACCTTCAGAAGCTGACCAGGACTCGCGTTGCTCCAAGCGTGGAACACCAGCCTCTTGGCCTTGTTCCTCTTCTTGTTTTCCAATCTTGCCCACCAGCTCGTCTCTCCTTTGCGGCTGTACATGTAAGATGGAGGAATGTCTACCGTTCAGAGCGCTTTGAAAGTGAGGCATCCGTCATAGAGATCATACTCCCAAGCTCCGAGGAATTGTGTACACGAGACTCGAGCTACCATCTGCATATCTTACTGATACGATGCCACGCACATTGCCACTTGGGAGATCCGCAATCTGAAGATGCCCTCACTTTGAACGTAGAAGCCATTGACCACTAGCAAGTGACAATTTGCAAACACATCAATATGTAAAGAACCAAAAGATGATAACGAGAAATGTGACCAAAAAACCTGTAGATGCCAACGCTAATCAACATTCAGAAGGAGACCCTACCGAACAAGACTATTGTTACTAACATGGAGTTTGTTTCAAAGAGTACTCGTTCTCGACACTCACACTGTATAGTTCTAGAAATGAGGCTTAAGTCCACGGGCATAGTATGGATGCTACCATGCCCCTTGTCCGTTCTTTGACCAAGATGGAAAAAAGCAAAGAAAGAAAAGGGAAAACTGAGCGGGACTGGACGGGGTCAACAAAAGCGCGCGGGATCTACTGCAAGGACTGGCCGAGCAAGGGGAATGGATAAGGTTAAGCAAGGGGTATGTGAAAGAGGGTATCATCCCGTGGAGGACACTCCCGATGAACAAAGGAAAGGACTGTACGAATAAGGAAAAAGTCGAAAGAGTAGGAGTGGGAATTTAAAATTGTCTTCACAACCTGTAGACAGGTATGTGTATCGCCCGTAGAACAGCAGTTGGGGAATAAATGGTAGAGTAAGAAACATCCGACAAGCAATTTTTCAACATGCAGTGTATGTCTGAGGCGCATTCGATGGTGAGTATGCACTAGGATTCCACGGTGTGCAGAGCGGGTTAGACCTGCTGTAAGTATTTGAACCAGTGAAGCGGATTCCGTCGGTCGGATGGTTCGCGTGGCGTCCTTTGGCAGATAGAGAGAGGTACTCTAAGAGTTCTTCTCAAGGGCGACGGATCTTCGAGACAGAAAAAAGAAACGTTGACATGGGAAAGTTGAAAGAGGGGGGATATGAATAGCGGTATCATTGGGCACTGACAAATATCACCCCGTCTATAGAATGATCTAGCCTCACTTGCAACGTTTTGGGCTTGCCAGGCCCCTTTCAGCTACCCAGACAAAAACGTAAGGATGGGGTTACAAGGCGAGCCTCGTTTGATGACATCGTAGCTGGGCGTTTCGATAGTGATGTATGTGACCAACTACGTGAAAGATAGCGAGTCGAGCAGGTACGCCCTATATCTGTAAGTCTCGCTCTAAGCGTCTGAGATGGGCGCCAAGCCGTGAAACCGGCATGACTTTACGCGGCGGTTGATAGCTGACTTTGCGTTTGTAGAGAGAGAACGGACATAACTATGGCCGAACAAGCGCTCAATAGATTTATTAGTTCGTATAATCTTGGCATGAGGCTTGTCTATTCCCGCAGAGACCGGAAAGCGTCCAACCATAGCCCATCGGGCCGTTCGCAGTCACTGACCGACCGAGACATTCTGCTTATATCTTGTCTCGGAAACCATGTCGGCTCTCGCACCGTGTCGGCACTTACAATTTCAGCTGGAAGGCTTGAAAAACAAAAATAAGAACAAGCGGGAGGCTTGTGGATAGAAGGCGCCATGCCTCTAGAAAAGTGTAGCCAGGCGCCAACAAGCTGTGACAGAGCGCCGTATGTGGATATAGGTTGTAGAAAGCAGCGTTTTGCAAAACAAAAGCCCGCTGTCAAATATCGTGGATGTGGGAACTTCAGACACTGTTTTCCAACGGGAGTGCGGGAAGTTGGTAGCAATAACGATTCGTGAACCACTAGGTCAGTACTTTTTGAGAAGCCAGGAAAGAGAGTAGGCGCCACGTCCGCGACCTGTCAACTGAAGGAACTTGAGATAGATAGTAAGCGAGACATTCGTTAGTAAAAGAGGTCAAGGGAAACTTGCCATTGAACAATCATCAAGAGGCAAGCAAGAGCGAGCGCACTGATTCGAAGCCAGCCAATGGTTAACATCCGTTCATATGCTTACTTGATGGAGACCGTTAACTAGCCAGCAGTGCATACTTTAAAGCACGCAGATAAGGGAGGCAGGGTGCTTCAAAGAGACGGAATATCCCAACATGTCGCATGTTGTCTCAAATCCTATCCACATTAGAGGTTGAGAGTGTGGGGGGCCGAGTCAGATTTGTGACACACACATAAGAAGATCGGCCACTAGAACCTCTCATAGTGCTTCCATAATTTGCATTGTACAGAGTTGTACACATCGATATGCTCTTGCTTAGACACTATTCGATCCACTAATGGCATATGGTGACCATTTAGCCATGCTTCATGCCAAGTGCTTGAGCGCAACCTTCATTCCGCAATATGATGATCTGAAGCTCGATTAAGACTGAGGAGCAAGGTGTATTGAGCAGCCATGACGGAAAGGGCGGAAAACATTCTTCAATACCCGACCAAGCGCGAAATGGTTACATACGAACCATCCGTGAGCTGTGGCGCACTAGGGCGCAATGCATGCCGAGCTATTAAGTAGCACAGTTGACGTATTGGGGGTATCTGGGGCTAGCTCATGCGAGATTCCGAATTCTTTAAGATTGACTAGGTGGGAAAAGAAAAAAGAAAAAAGAAAAAAAGAAAAGGAAAGATGGCTTGAGTCGATCAAATGCCAGCTCCCACGACAATCATTCACCGTCCATGGGTTTCAGCACAACCATGCTCTGCAAACATCGGACTGGAAGAACGGGCATCCAAACGCCTTTCGGGTCATTATCAGGGATCAAACGTGAGGAAAGAGTTGAGAGATCGGTCAAATACGAAATAAGAAACTCGGGGTGTCGGAGCTGGGCCAGCTGAGAGACTCAAGTTGGGTGTTTTTTTTTTTTTTTTTTCTTTCTTTTTTTTTTTTTTCCCCTCTCCCCTTGAAGCTAGGGAAGATATCGTGAAGTCCCAAATCGCCGAAGCACCTCAGCTGTTGTGCCATACCCAGCACTGCAACTGACATGGGCATTATCAAGGTACCGCTACTTTGCCATGTACTTGCCAATGTGCCAAGTGGTTATCGGGGAGATTTGACACAAGCTGTGCCAGGCTGGCGCTTGGGAAACCGGGACCAGTTCCAGTGGGTGATGACCCTTTCAAACCCTTCAATGGGTGTGAGAAGAACGTTTGAGTGGAGTAACGGGTATACGGGTTGATGTCAGCTTTGGTCATTCTTGACGCTCCTGTCTTTTATCTTGACGCAGAACAAGAAAAGAGCCTTCGAGACGAGGTAAGGGCATTGGAGTGCGTAACCTCAAGTGAGGTTGCGAGAAGAAAAAAAAATCATAAAATAAATAAAGGACGGTGAAGGGGGAGCATGGAACGAGGAACAAAGGGAAGGGTCGAGATGTCATGTTTGACCAGATAGTGTGCGTCAAGAACATGCGCGCCATCATGCACACCAAAATGGTCAATGGTAGCGCAGCATGTCTCTGGAGCAGCGAAGTCCGTCGAAGGACCACAGGCCACGTGATGACCCTTGGAACTACCATCTGGAAAAAGTGCAGACGGGATGGGGAGTGAGCCTCGAAACCATGGCTGGATGTGTCTTGAATTGGGGAGAGGGGAAAAGGCCAGCACGGAGGCGGGGCCGAACAAATGACAAGCGCTTGAAAGTTCGAAGCGGAGCATCAACCGCCATGGTCCAGTGGTCAGATGGACGGAGCCGTTGCGGAAACATCTCACGAGCGGACCAAATATGTGCCGACGTGTCTCCGTCCAGTCGGTTTCTCGCGAGGTTGAGCTCTGTGTAACTGCCTGTGTGTAACAGGGATGCCATCGTCAAGACGGGATGCCGAATGAATGCTACGTACTCTACAGACTCAAGTCCATGACGGAATTGGCTCCCGACACAGCGACTTGGCAGTTCAGTTGATACACGCTGGGCTCCGAGTGGGCTATAAGTGCTATAGTAAGCGAGTCGAATCCAGTATAGTCTTAAGATAGGCTGGGCCGTAAAAAAAAAAAAAAAAAAGGCCCTTGCCGTGCTCTTCATGTGCGGCTCGCTCCCGGAGTTTTTGGTCCAGCATATGCCGCGAAGAGCTGCGGTGCGCTCGATTACGGGAAAGCTTCGTAGACGTGGTGGTGCAGCGGGTGGCCTTATTTGGATGTTGCGAGAGATCATGTTCTTGGCGGGTGGTGTGGTGCGGTCATGTTGGCATGAAGGCGGTGAGTTCAGGTTGGAGGAGGGGGAACAAGGCATACCTGACAATTGAAGAGAAGAGGAGGCTGAGCAACATCCATGGTGCTCCTTCCACATCTCCCTATTGGCACCATTCAGTTCAGTTGGCATCTCCATTGCTGAACAGCGGGAAATTTTTCGATAGGTTGAGGATGACGCAACCTGATCAGACAATGCCGGTGATGTGGTGGACGGGGACGGATGTGTATGAATGTCAGAGAATGGGCAGGGGGAGTCGCACCTGCCACTTGGGCGCACAACATCGCCGGCCCCACGCCGAGATAGGTGGGTGCTTACCTGCTGCAAGTAGAAGGACTTGTTCAGCCGAAGGTTCCTAGAGTAGGGCGCGGTGCACGAAGGTGCCACGACAGGTAGCCGGTACCTCGCGAGACAGTCTTGGTAACTCTACCTGGGGCTATTATGCCAAGAGCTGGCTGCAGTGGTGGTGTTGATTTTACTAGTGTAGTGCAACGAAGATAAAGCAGTGAGGGGTAACTACACTACTGTACTGCTGCTGCTGGCGCTAGCATGGTATGAGTGCAAATTCCATCTCCGAGTTTGCGAGTTTGGACCCTAATCACGAGCATTGCCATGTCGCATACCCACACTTTGATTCTTGTTCCTTCTTTTCTGGTTGTAAACAATGCAAAAAAACGTGGTGACTGCGATGACCTGAGACTTGATCGGGTTGCGATGGGCCGCCTCGACCAGAAAGGAAACACTACTATGAAACCAACAAAAGTTCCCCCCCCCGCAATGTGTAAGTGCCCAACAGCCACGGCGCAAGATCAAAGGGCTTGTTCTTCCTCTGCACGTGTGGCATATCTACCTGACGCGAGACACTGCAGTGTTCATCTGTTCCCGTGTGTCTGGCTGCGTCCAGGACTTGTCTCTGTGCAACAGTCCCAAAAAGGTGGTGATACAACATGTAGACATGCAGTCACCGACAGCAAGATCGAGCATGTCGAGGACTGAAAGTCCGGATAGCTGGGTATCTGACAGATTTGATCCCTTGTCCAAGACTCGTTGCAACTCACCACCATGTGTGGAAGACGGCTGTCGACCGAATGAGCATAGCGTTTGGGTGCTATCATCACAAGATGCTGCTGACGGCCTATCTGGTTGCCAAGATGAGTAAAGGTTTACGCTATCTGTGTATTATTACTCCATGTCTCAGAGCTAGCGAGTCCCACGGTGAATTTGCGATTGTCAGCTTGTGTTTCAGAGAGATGGGGTCAAGATGATCACGTTATACTGCCTACATTAGACTGGATTTGATTGTAATTTTGGGGGGACCCGGATAGATGGGGATGAGTCCGATCTCATACCGGTCCCGTCGGCATCGGCCAGGACAGGACAGTCGTCCGGTTGTTTTCCCGGCCCATCGGTCATTGTTGCAGTGTCGAAACAGCGCCGTTTCCTGCTGCGCAGACAGGTGCTCAATGCATATGCATCAAGGGCCCATTGGCCCCAGGCTTAAAAGGCGGTGCGTGGGATAGCAAGCTGTCATGATATCATGGCACATGGAATCCTCGTGCAGATATTCTTGTGTAATGCCAATAAGAGTGGTCCGACTTGGCTCTTTGGGTACGGTCCTCCGGCTGTAGTAGTGTAGTCGTGGATTGGGTCCGCCGACCTTTGACGCTAGTGTGGTGCCATCCTTGCCAAAGTTTTTCCCGACTTCCTCTCTAGAGACCCTCTCGGGAAAAAGAGTCTTGTGAACGGTCATGATCACCGAGATGCAGAATCAGGTCTTTGACGCTTGAAGGAGAGAGAAATCGCAAGGTCAGTATTCATGGCTCCTAGTGATTGATCACATATTGAGAACCATCAGTACAATTTCGGCAGAACTTGGGTACCAACTGACATCCAGAGAGAAAGCTCTTCGGAGTCCTGTAAGCTTGGCGGTCTCTTAGACGCCGGCGGCGCATGGCTGCGATCGTGAAGAGGGCTTGGACATGTAGTACA
The DNA here is from genome assembly GCF_033458365.1 of Neurospora hispaniola. Taxonomy (NCBI): domain Eukaryota; kingdom Fungi; phylum Ascomycota; class Sordariomycetes; order Sordariales; family Sordariaceae; genus Neurospora; species Neurospora hispaniola. The sequence goes on from NW_026944413.1 coordinate 949,293, forward strand.
AACTTTGATATAGCCTGCCCATAACCGTCTCGGATCCTTGCTCGCGAGGTCCCTTGGGAGCTAATTCGGCCCCATCCCCATCCCCGTTGCTGACTCGAGCTTGTCTAATGACCCCTTGTCGTCTTTTCCGAGACCCTGACCCCCCCGTAATGACGGAAGAAGGCCAGATACGGGTTGAGTTGGCGAGTGATGAGGGCGCATGGCTGCCATTGACATGCCCATCTTTTGTCTATCCTTTCTCCACCGTCCAGGTTTCTCCATCACCATCGCAATGACATGAAGGACTTGGAAACAGAGTGGAGCCCGGGGCTGTATTGGACGTTGATCTCGTTGCCGAGTATCCTTCATCCCAAAGCAAAAACTAACCGCCGTTTGATCAAGTTGACGATGGAACCTATTGCGGCGCAACTGTTTCTGCGGTGTTGACGTCGCTGTCGGAAGCCCATGTGCAGACGCCATGGAGGAGAGGAGTTGTCGAAAAACAGCAAGGGTCTCTGCGTCGTGTCCAAGCCAATCATAACATGTGATCGCTGACTTGTGCTTTGCAGTGCCCTTTTATAGCGGGGCATGTCGGGTACACAAGGGAACTGAAGTCTCTAACAAGTGGAACTCGCTTGAGATCCATCATAATGTCTTGAATGTAAACCGCCGAAAATGTACCAACGTTGAAGCTTCTCAAGATGTCCATCATCCACAATGATTGGAAAAGAGCGAGAGTTGACATGTAGGAGAGAGTAGCATCGGGCACTTGCGCCTTGCACGTATCTTGCATATCCGACCAAAGTCGATGAAGAGATTTCTCTCCCGCAAACAACCTCACTCTCGGCAGCGCTCCATCTCTCTCGGCTTCAAGGACAACGTCCGGTGTAGCGAGAGGTCACGGTTACATGGATCCAATCGATGGCAACTGCGTGCGTCGTATCTCAGCTGGAGCTCTCGTGCTTTCCGCCAGCTCTCTCTCTCTCACACACTCTGCTCTGAGCGACAATCCCCGCCGACAAGGCTTGGGCCAAGGAAGTTCAAAGGAAATCGGCACAAAACACTGTCGGCGACTCTGCAGTGATCAGCCCAAAAAGCGAAAAAGTGTCAAGTTCTGGGGTACGTACCGACCTCGCTAGCGCCCGCAGGATACCTCGACACTCACTTCCTTCATGCACGTTCGCATATCGCAAATGTGGAAGTGGCAGCACTTTTGCACGCGTGAGAGGGTCCTTCCTTGCCTTTCGCATCACTTCCCGTCGTGCGGTCAACGACGAATCTATCGCAGTTGCCCTTTGTTGTTTCCTGTTGGGTTGCTTCCAGCAAGAACACCACTAGACTAGAGGCAGGCACGATCTACCACTTCCGTTAGCTGGAGGTTCCTGAACAGGAAAGCCCGTGTGATACACCAGGGGCAGCCACTGGAAAAAAACTCCCGTCAGGTAGGTAAGCAAGGTAAGATCGATTTCACCATGCTGGCCTTCTTGGCTTCGTTCCATTCCCTCATCCTCACACTCAGTCCCTCCAACCCCCCCTCTCTCTATCCCGATCTCCCAATCCTCCATCCACACTAAGTACGGACATGTACCATCTTCAACCACGACCGGCACCCAACATCCCGATCCCATCTTGGCATCGACGCAGCGTCAATCAATCGTCCCATTTCTGCGTCCTCCTCCACTCATACTACGTTACCAAGTCCACGAAGCGATCTAAAACATAGACGAAAGCATGGAAGCTATCCAAGATCAAGATGGCACTAGAGCTGACTAGTGTACCTAGAGGTAGGTATGGCTCACATGGCCATCTGTCTTTTTTTTTTTTTTATCTCCCTTTTCTCTGCTGCCTGCTTGGAGGTACCTTAGCGGATATCCGCCTTCAGTATCTCGTTGCTTGGCTTGGTCTCTGAGGCTGAAGTGCTCCAAGTCGGACACCTATCAATGGAAGAAATAGCCTCTACAGGGAAAGCCCGCCAGACTGGGGAGAAGCCGAGTGCTACGCTTCTCACCCGTACTCACAGCTTCCCCAGAGATTAGGTTAGGACGACGGATGGTCAGGTTGCACAAATGGCAGACTGGGAAAAAAAAGCAGACATGGGTCTCTTCGGCTGGGTTAACGAGAAGGAGGTGGTGGTGGGTGATAAACAACCCCATCTGTCCACACCCACCCCGATCCGTCAAGTTCATTGCAGCACAACGAGACAAGTCGAATCGGAAGCAAATAAGGACGTCCCTCTCTCCACCAATTTTTTGCCTCCCCCTGTTCCTTCATGTCCCCAGTGTCTCTCATCACCAGTCACACACATCTCAAAGACCCTTGTCGACAGATCGAGACGAATTCCCTCCCTCCTACTCGTCGTCCTCACCGTCCTCTAGCCTCATCTTATTACCTCTACCTCTGACCTTTTCTTTTGCAAAGGACCAACACGTATGAGGGACAGGACAAGATCGTCCCGCTGCCGTTGATCTACACCATTTACTGTTCCTCGCCGGTCCGAAGTGTCTCCCCATTCCCCTCCTTGACGGCTAAACGCCTTCGAGTTCTTCATCTTTTCTCCACAATTCTCGATCTCCGACTGTGTAGAGATACGCCAAAGCTGTATGCATGACCTTCCCCATTTCACAGTATAGTCCTGGACAGTGTACTGATCGACCATTTTGCTCAAGGCCAGGCTGACTAGTGCCACAAGGTCTCTACTTTGTCACTTCAGCCCCCCTCCCATACCTTCCACACCTCATCTCGGCCTTTCTTGGCTGCCCGCCCATCGGCCAGCCTTGTTTTACCCAATCCGTCTCGAGCAACAGTTTGAAGCATTTAGGGGCGCCTCCCTCCCTCCAAGTACCCTTGTTTCCACCCTTTTGGTATGGTCTCGTTAGTGACGGGTTATGGACTCTTCACTTCCTGCCGCGTCGGACGACGGAGACCTTGCCTGGTCGGATAGCCACAGCATGGATTCGGATGATATCCAGGGTCTTCCCCAATCATCGTCCTGGTTCACCTCACTTTCGTCAACCTCAACTTCTGCCTCAATGTCTTCGGCCATGAGCTTTGCTCAGACTGGCCAGCTTTCACCCATCAGCAATGGCATGGACGCGTCCTATCATGGCACGGATCTGTCAGGAAATTCTTGTTGCTCTTCCTCCTCCGCTTCTGCCTCTGCCTCGCCTGAATTGACCCAGTCGGCAGCTTCTCTCTCTTCTATGGAGAACTGGGAAATGGCACTCGACAGTCACCATGGCAGTTCTGGCCACGGCCACGGCCACCATTATGAGTTGTCGTGGGACCCGGACTCGGACGACAACATGCTGCCGTTGCCAAAAATGGAGCCATTGGATGATGACGACTTTTGCATGGACCATATCAAGGAAGCTCCTGCAAATGCACTTCCAAACAGTGACGGTTCGATGCTAGATCAGCCAAAGGCGAAGCGGCCCCGAGGTCGACCCCGCAAGCATCCAATTGCGCCTCCTGTCCCTGCGAACAAGATTACAAAGGGCCGATCCAAGACAGGCTGCCTCACTTGTCGGAAGCGCAAGAAGAAGTGTGACGAGGCAAAGCCACGGTGTAAGTGCAACTTTAACCCCAATCGGCTGTCGTTCTGTTCTAAAACCCGTATAGGCATGAACTGTGAGAAGAATGCCGTGGTTTGTGAAGGTTACCCCGAGAAACAGATCTGGAAGAGTGGCAGAGAGAGGGCCGAGGAGGGTAAGCACAGCAGCCTTGGGAATACACCCGTGGTAGGACAGTCTAACATGCCCATGCATGCAGAACGCCTCAAGTCCCACAGTTTGCCGTCCATTACCATGCAGCCATTGTTCCACGGGCTCGAGACGGTCGAAGATAGGATCTTCTGGAAGCATTATAACGAGCATCTCAGCACGGTGTTGACCGTTGAGGGAGAACACAAGAATGCCTTCAAGGACATGATGGTGCCAATTGCAGTCAAGCATCAAGGCCTCATGCACTCCATCCTTTCGTTGGCCAGCAAACATATCGACTATGACACACCCTACGGTCTCAATATCCTCAAGAACAACCGATCGACATCTGCCCACAAGCTCCACGAACGGTCTCTGTATCATCATGATCAAGCCAGGCAGAAGTTCTATGAGGACGTGGAAGTCAGCGATGCAATGAACCCTCAAGACAAACTCCGCGTGTCTGCCCGTTACGGCCAGATGCTTTGCTTCCTCCTCGAGGCATTGGCTGAGGGCAACCCGCGTGGTGAGCACCGGCTCCATCTTTCGGCATACAAGAGTCTCATTTCAAGCTCGCCGCCAGAGGACTCGGCTTTTTTCTCGTTCATCGCCGAGTTTTTCCAGTACCATATCTTTGCTGATGAGTTGATTCATTCCGTTTCAACTCTTCACCACCGTGCGGTTCCCAACGATGCCAACTACACACCAGCTATCTATCCCCCCCGGCTCATTGGTGTTGCCGATGGACTCTTGGAGTACCTTCCTCAGATTACCATGATTCGAAACACCATTCGGCACAATATTGTCACTCAAGTCGACCCATTGGTTGACTACGTCAGCCTTTATCGGGCGGCTGAGATCGATGCAGCTATCAAGGACTGGACTCCCCACTGGCCTCAAGGAGACCATCGTGACCGAGTAGGACTCCTATACAAGCACATGATGTGGATCTACCTTGTTCGGACCGTCTACCCGCCGTCTCCTTCGGCTCCTTTGCTTCCAACAAAGTCATCGGATCTCCGGTTGTCTACCCTGTCCAATGCCTACCATAGTCGATCCGCTGTGCCTGGTGTTACTACGCCGCCTATGTCGGCATCACCAAGCTGCACTTCGTCGCCCAAGTTGGAGGGTTCAGATTATGGAATGGGCTCCGTCCCTTTCCTCAGCACCACTTCATCTTTGCGAGCCGAGTCGCCGCCACCATCTCGCAAGCCACTCCAGCACGACCCGCGGGTTACCGTGGCTATTGAGGAGTCTTTAGGCATCATGGAATCTTTCAAGCCTAGCGACCCATGCCAAACCCTGCTCCTCCTCCCATGCTTTATCATCGGTACGGCATGCTTCACGCCTAACCACCGGGATCGGGTTCGGGCTGCTGTAAAAACTGTCAAGGGATACACTGGTCTTAGAAACGCTGACCGCGTCTTGGAAATTCTGGAGCATGTGTGGCAGCTTATGGAGAGTGGTGATTGGGCCGCAGTATGGGACTGGCCTCGTATTGCTCAGGGGTTGGGTCTGGATTTCATTCCTGCTTAAACCCCTTGGGTCGTACGTGAGTTGGATTTCAAGACTCGTGGTTCAGACAGCAAGACTGCTAAGATCACCTTCCCATGTACTAACAAACTACATGCCGCTTGATTTCTTTGAGGTTGTGCTTGTTTTTATCGCATGTTTTTCTGTTTTTCATTTTGTTTTTCATCGCACTATATCCTCTTCTATCATGTCGGGTGGTGTTACGGAACATAGGATACTGGGTCATGTATTTTCCTTCTGTCATTCGCTTAAGCGTGGAGTGAACCGGGCATTTTTTTGGCTTCTAACATCATATTTCTCATTCATGGCGATTTGGTACTTCAGAAAGATGGCATGGAAAGGTGTTGTAAGGGAAATATCAACATGTACCCAAGGGCGATGGCGAAACTTGGTCGGATCAGGAAATCGAAGCATGCGCTTAACTACATCCAAAAAAAGCATTTGGGGGGACGCGGGGTAAAGAAGAGACAACGGAAGACGGTTAGGAGTTTGATTTGGCTGAAGGTACAGGTGCATCGGATCATAGGGGCTTTGTAGTAAGGGGGTGGGGTCAAAGAGCATGGGGGAAAATGTGGTCAAGAGACATATCGGAATGGCGTTCTCTCGTTAGGATTTGACTTGTTTTAAAAAAAAACATTTGGCCATGGTCGAGTGGCGGGTGCCACAGGGGTTTTTCAATTCTTGGATATTCACGCTCGCTGGTACATTTTGAAGCGCTATGGGAAAGGTGTTATAGGGAATATCTGCAGAGGAAGGGGCCCCATTTGGGGATTGGTATGTGCATACGCACAAGATGGGAATCACTCGCTGACTTGAGATGAGTCACGTCACAATATCGTGACACGAAATGAATCAAATGATGGTCTTCTCTCGTTGGATCAATAACGATTTCTTCCTTACTCGTGAACGCGTTGCTTCTTGCCACTGCCTGGTCCTCAAACTATTGGAAACACCTTGGATCACGGTGATGTGTGTTCACCTATACCCCGATTGAAGGCAACAAGATGGGTGGCACAGGAGGCCTACCAAGCATACCATTTTGAGGGATGCGTGTTGAAACCCTCCACCCAGCTTCTGCTGACGTGCCGACATAAAACGGTTGGCCAAAACCGCCATCTTGGATACTGTTGGTATCTGTAACTTGCGATGTTTATTCAATGGTCCTCTCTTTTATTACCCCAGGTTGACCTCCATCTTCCCTCCCAAACAACGCCATGACACCTCACACACAACCGCATCGCCATATCCGCCGGTGGTATCTCTCTACATGTACAATGAATGTAAACTTTCTGATAACATGCGCTATACATATACCTGTACCACTTGTCATCCTCTTCGTCACAGCTGCCCAGGCTGCTACTGGGTGTCAGGGACAAGTGGTATGTTGTATCTGGAAGGCATGGTTTATGTTCACCAACGATACTCGCCAGCAAGAGGAACAGAAACATATCAGATTGGTGCCCCTACATCCACCCTATCACCACTGCAGACTACGCCGACCCATCTCTTTGCATGGGCCAAACATGCTGGGGTCCTGGGGTTCTTAGCCTAAGCACCTGCGTTATCGTCAGCTTAACGGCCCGTGTCTGGTGAGAAATGTCAGCATGGCCTATTTGCCTTTCGTAGAAGGATGAGAGTTGGGATGCGGTAACTTGGGAGGGAGGGGGGGAAGTTAGAAGGGAAACTGGGCAAAGAGCGGTGGTAGCAATCGGTGATGGTAATAGTATGGAGAGGGAAGGTGCTAGGTAGTTTGGGTGTACCTGCTTTGGGCAGCCGAACAGCCAAGTACCTCTAGCAACTTTACTGACCACTTCCAGGGCTCTTAGCCAAACATCGTCCCTTCCTCAACTCCTGACTATTTCTCGCTACAACATTCAACTCCAAAGCAGAACATTAACGTCTCGCATCCGTCACTGAATCACCAGGTGAACGGTCTCAACCGCCATTCCACTCCCCATCCGTCTCCAATGACATATTTTGAGTCTTGTTTCACTCACTTCACGTACGCGTGGTTGGAGCACCTCTTCCACTTTACATTCTCAATCTTGTCCTCCTTGACCATCTGGTGAGCCATCATGTTGACGGTGCCGGCCTTGTTGGGGGTATCATCGGCGGCGGTACCTCTAGATAGGTAGCCAATATCTCCTAGCCGTGCTTCTGATCAGGAGCGACCAATTTGTAGGTAGTGTTTGTTATTGGTTAGGTACTGCTTGACCGGCTGATGGTATCGCTATTGATATAGTTTGTCTGGTTGCTAACTTTGTCATTGCTAGCGTTGTCATGTCATGGTTGATGCTGTATGTAGGTATCGTTGTTTTCCGATTGTAGGCCATCAGTGATGGTTGATAGTCAACTCCATGACTAACAGGTGATGGCAGAGAGGTCGGGGATTTTGTTGTTCGGCCGAAGCAGGCTATGGTCAAAATATTCCTGGCAATCAAGATGACGATGATGGTGGGAGAAGGGGTAGAAGGCTACAGAGAAATGACAAGACTTGGAATTTCGGCTAAGGTTTGGTTCTGGATAAGACCCTTCACCAACACAAGACCATCTGGTCCAAGGAGACGAACGGGGTGAATGCCGCGCTGCAGTCAAGATCGATATGAAGGAGGCTATAACGGGTCTAATCAACGGGCGGGCTCTGGTGCCTTGGCATTCACCCGACTCGGTCCTCGGACAAGAAAGACTGAATGGTCCAATAATGGGTGGTGAAGGTCTTGTTCAACGCCGGCTCGCAGACTGGATGGTGAGAGTCGTGTGCAAACCATAAACTTAGTCCACCCCGGTGACAGAATTCACTTTTTCTCAAGAACATAGACGTAAGAACCCTCTCCATCTCCATTTCTCCGCTGTGACTTTACGTACGAAGAACTCTTTCTCCCATCATCGTCATCTCGATCAGCGGAAATCTCAACTTCGCCCGAATAACTTACTCTCTGACCATCGGTCACCAATCTTGCGAGGAGTTGACAAACGATCAGCCATCACTGATAGCCTTCAGCTGGAAAACAATCATACCAACATCTGTAACGGCAATCATCAACGACAATATCAAACTCCTACCATTACCCAGAACACCTGGAGAGGTAAAAGACACCACATTCAACCCGTAAAAGCGCAATTACAAAAGTATGCCCGTTACCCTGTCTCTTCTTGCGAAATAGCTCATCCAGCCTTCGTCCCTCACCACCTACACTACATACCCCTAGATATATAGAAATCTAACAAGCTTTCCATAGGTTCTCTTCTCCACCTAAGGTATCCATCATCACCACAACCGCTCAAATACCTACCTACAAAGTGGTACACGGCACCCTTGCTTACCTTACAAAAGCACCAAAGAAACCATCGCAATGAGCACCAACCAGCCCGGATTCACCATCTCCATAATCCCACACAACATTGCATCGAGCTACCACGTCACCATGACCGAAACCGTCACCGGAACCGTCATCATCACGATGACTCCCGTTATCCAGCCGTACAACACTCTTCACCCCACACCTCCTCACACCGGCGCCGGCGCAGGTATCGAGGATTCCGACAACCACATCTCAGAGGCGGAGTAGTGGTCGGGACCTTATCGGGGGTAGAGGAAAGGAGAGTTTGCAGCTGTGGTAAAAGAGAAGTTGTAGTGGGCAGGATACCTCTTAGTAGAAAAGAGAAGGAAGATGGGGTTCGAATCGAACGTGGGTGATGGGGGATATGGGAGGGGGGGGGGGGGGATGGTTAGCCACTACCACGACCATGAATCTGCGGAACTCATGCTAATGTACATCGCCATAAAATCGACTGTTGCAGATCCCCAACTGAAATGCGACCCGTATCAAGTTCACACGTCAAACCTGATAGTCAAGTGCCTCGAAAACCCTCATGGTATTGAGCTGAATCGAAGGTTCCTTCTTACAACAATCCCATTCATCTTTCCCATTGCTCCTGCAAATGCGCCCTTATAAAATCATAGAAGAAGATGATGATAGTACATGTATGTATGCCGTGTATGTGTCGTCCGCCCAAAACCACATCCACGTCCACAAAACTAAAGCCTTCTGCTTTAACTGTGGTAGTCATGTCGGCCCCTTTTTCTCTTTCCCGTTTTCCTTTTTTTTCCTTGTGCTTGTACACTCGTAGCCACATATTTGTTGCTGTACATCCGTAGCCAAACATATGTGGCTACCTACCTCTACTCTATGCTTAATCTCGACTCTTTTGCCACTCTACCCAGGGGCTACTACATAGTAGCACATGTATGCATTTCTCATCTGGTTTTTATCGTTCAGCAGGTGTTACAATAACCGCTGATCGCCCTTTTTCTTGTTTGCTTTTCGGTGGTGCTTTACTTGTTGCGCTTTAGCGTCTTGACGGCCATTTCTATTAGGCCATCCTTGGCTTCGCTGTCTGGGAAGCCGCTGATGGCCTCGATGGCCTTTTCGGCGTAATCCTGGGCGAGAGCACGGGTCTGCTCGATACCGTTGCTCTGGAGAACCAACTCTCTTGCCTGTTTATAACAATGTTAGCAATTGTGTGTGTGTAAGATCGAACAGCTAGCAGAGCAGGAGAAACGTACCCTAGCAGCATCACCCTCCTTCTCAAATTTCCTGCCAACCAACGGACCAAGCTCCGGCATCGTCTTCCAGGCAAACAGTAGAGGAGCAGTCGCCAAGCCCAGCTCAAGATCAGCACCGGCAGGCTTGCCCAACTCTTTCTCACTGCGAGTGTAGTCCAGCATGTCGTCGACCAGCTGGAAGGCCAAGCCGAGGTTCTTGCCATACAAGTAGGCAGCATCCACCGTCGCCGCATCAGCGCCGCCCAGCAGCGCAGACGCGCGACAGCTCTTGCTGATCAGGGAAGCGGTCTTGAGGTAGGTCTTTTGGAGGTAGTAGGTGAGAGTCTCCTCGGACCACTTGGGGTTCTTTTCGTCGCGAGCCGTGTTCTTGAGCTGCATGAACTCGCCCTCGACAAGGTTGGCAATGACGGTAGCAAGGAGCTCGACAACTTCGGCGTGGCGGAGGCGGGCAAGGGCGACGGAGGCTCTGCCGAGAAGGAAGTCACCAGCCAGGACGGCCATCTTGTTTCCGAATTCGAGGTTGGCAGAGGGAGCGCCGCGGCGGGACTCGGAGTGATCGATGACATCGTCGTGAAGAAGGGAGGCGGTATGGATCAGCTCGGTGATCTCGGCAAGTCGTCGCTGGGAAGGGAGGATGTCGGTATCTGCGGGAATGGAGACGGGAGTGGCGTCAGAAGGGTTGAAGTCGGAGAGGATGTTGAGGGGCGAGATCGAGGTATCAATGGCGGCCGAGGCCTGGAGAGTCGATTGTTGCCTTTGAGGAGCCTTGGGGCACAAAGCGGTGGCGCGAGACATGAGAAGGACAATTAATGGGCGCACATGCTTGCCCTCGGCCTGTGTGTAGTACTTGGCGGCGCGGTCGAGCGAGGGGTGGCCAGAACCCAGGAGCTTGCGGATGTTGCCTGTTAGGAACTTCATCTCGCCCGCGACAAGACGCAGAGGGTCAATGGTGGGCAGACCGTCGGTGCCCTTGATGGCCTTGGTCACGGCATTGTTGACAATGTTGCCGGCCACCGAGACAGCAGCAGCCCATGCCGAGTCGTTCTTCTTGGTGTTGTGGTAGAGGGCCTTGGACTGCCGTATCCTCCGCTCGAGGGGCACTACTGTAAGGCTTTGTACGGCACATCTCGACTGTGTAAGACCAAGACCGGTCCGAACCACCGAAGCCGCTCCCGTCCGGAGCTGCATGTTTCCCGTGTTTCCCGCGCACGTCCTTCTTGCCGAGAAGGACCAATTGACTGTTGACTATTTAGCTGGCAAGTGTCTCTTGCATGTAAGGGTGATTCCGGAGCTGGGATGCGACTGTCGTGGGGTTGTTGAGGACCGATCGGGTGGTAGCAGGAAGTTGGTTGTGAAAGTAAATAAAAAAAAACGGCTCTCTCTCTCTGCTTGTCGCCGGGTGTGACGGGTCACGGGTTGAGCAGCAGATGAACTTTTTCTGTGGTCGTGTGGTGGCACTATGGAATTCGGAGGAGGCTCAGTCCAACCATCCGGATGGCGAAGTGGGTGTGGTGGGTAAGCAGTCTTCCCTCCGGTGGGCGCGGCTTACTTACCGTGACCTCTACACAACTACAACGGCGACTTGCTCCTCTTCCTCCGATCCCGAAAAGTTCCATCCTCCAAAAATTGGGCGCTCGGATCACCACCTTCCATTTTCAGCAGATAAGCCCCTCTCTGCAGGTCCAAAAGCTTGGCATTGCGGCAATTGTCCTATGTTTTGTGGCTTTCACGTGGCTGAAGCTGGGCAAGTTTGTGAATGATCTGAGGCTGGTGGTGCAGATCTTTCTCTATTCAGACAAGCTCAACTTGAATCGATCCAAGCTCTGTGAGAGCTCCAGGTACAGGGACCTGAATTTGGAGAAACGGGGTTTTCGGGGTTTGGGTGCACCTGACGACTGACTCCACGAGTGACAACACCAGGAACAGCTCTCGCGCGACGTTTCATCATTGACATCAGAACAAGCATAAATAAAATATCACCAATTTGCACACCCAAGTCATACTACGCTATCATGGTCCTCCTCACAGTGACCTCTTCCATCTTGGAAGCTCTACAAAGAGTTCCAGATGGCCCAAGTAAACTACAGCGAGATGGCGAGCCGTCATTAAGCGATGTCGATATTGGTTCACCCATTTCACATGGTCAAATCATGGATTTGCGGAATCTACTCAAAGCGGGGAACCATAAAGAGTACAGCCTGGAGATACTGTTGAAAGGTTCCAGGGTTTATGTGCCTCCACCACCGCCGAAGCCTGAGCCAGTAAGTGGACATTACTCACCTCACTGCACTAGCTTGTCAGGCATGGCTAATCCCCAAAACAGTCCGATGAATACAAAGCATTGATGGCCAGACTTCGCCGTGAAGAGGAGGAACGCGCCTATGAACGCATGATCAACCCCGTTCCACCCATGGAGACCTTCTCGCAACGATTCCCTTCGAGCACGGGTATGGCTCGGGCATTCGCCGAAGCCAACAGACCTACACGAAAGGAAGACATGGGCGATGATGATGTGACGTATGACGAGGTGCACCGCCAACTAATGCTCATCTTCAACTTCATGGTCACCATTCTAGGCGTGGCAGCTACTCTTTGGATCTTGGCGCGTTGGTGGAGCACTCCGGCTAGAATCTTTCTCACTATGGGAGGCAGTATCATTGCAGGTGTTGCTGAAGTAGCTCTGTACTCGGGATACGTGTGGCATCTTGGTCAGGCGAAGAAGAAGGACAAGACTTTCAAGGAGGTCAAGGAGGTGGTCCAGACATGGGTTGTTGGTCCGGAAGACAAAGAGGCAGCAGACAAGCTGATTGCCATTGAGGATAAGGAGCCTGTTGCCGAGGACACAAATCTTAGAAGACGCAGAAAGTAGATGTAGACTGATAGATTCAATTTATCCCTACATCACCTAGTGGAGAGCATGGGAGAGGCGATTCAGGGGGTTTGTTTACTTTCGCGGATCCAAAGCGGCTGAGCCCCACGTCATTGAGCGCTGCCCGTGCTTGGCAGCGTGAACTCGCGTAACAAACGCGTCGCAGTCCACTGTACTTGAGGGTGGTGGGTTCCTTCTGGCTGGGCGCCAAGGCTCTTCCCCCCTCTCCCCATAAGGAGAGGGGGGCAAAAATCTGGGACTGGAAATTAATATGGGACAGTCCACATAGTAATTTACTAGCAAAGTACCCATCCCCATAGTCAACACCCTTACTACACATAGGGATTTATCAACACAACGCAGTTAGGAAGCCCAATAGACTGCCTATATAGCGAATATATATAATAATTGAATGGTTTAGTCTTTTATATTTATTATACTAATTGAATGTAGTATATACGCTATATATATACCCCCTATTCTAATAATCCGCCCCCCAACTTCCTACCGCGTAAATCCTTTATTCCTAATCGGATTTCGTTCTTTATTAAAGGCCTTATATACTTTACTTATATAGTATCTTTAAAATAGCACTTTTGTAAGAAGGATAAATTTATTGCTAATATTGAAGAGGATGGTCCCCCTATTCTCGCTAATAGTATAATATCTAATATTAGTAGTATATAAAAATATTTTTTAGATAAAAGAATATATAATATATTAATAATAGCCTTACCCTTACCTTTATTAAAGGTACGTATCTCCCTTAGTAAAAGGATTATATTATCTCCCTCTCCTTCTCTCTCCTCTTCTTTATTAAATTCTAAGTAAAAATTTCCAAATTTATTATTATTAAGGTTTAGCGTTTAAGTATTAAGGGAGGTAATTACCTATAAGGTTATTTTACGAACGGGAGGGGAGGGTAGAGGAAGGAATTAGAGAAACCGAGGGTGAGGCTGCTAGTTACTTAAATTAATATTAATTAAATTATTAGAATAAAGGGAGTAGTTTAGTAAAGGGCGAGGTAATATTACTAAGTACTCCTTTAACTAAGGGGGTATATCCTCCTTTATATTAATAATAAAAGATTACTCTCTATTATTATTATTAATATTAAATATATTATTTTTATTAACAGGGATATAATCCTACTTGTAATCTTTCTTATACTATTCCTAATAAATATTCTAGTATACTTTCCCTTTACTGTTAGGATCTTTAACCTATATTTTATAAACCTCCTTTTTAGTTTTATAATTTATATACCTTATTGTAATTATATACTTCCTTTTATCCTCCTCCCACTCCTTCCTGGATTATTCGGCGGTTTAGGTAGTAATTTCTCTCTTTAATAGACTAATACTATTACCCTCCCCTTTTTGTGGTATTTTATAAATTCTCTGCCTTATTCTTTTATTTAGAGTAGCCTCCTTCTCTCAATTAAACTACTTCTTCATCTATATATTATCATATAATAAATGTACTTTAAAAGTAAGAGTAAATATAGTTAAGTAGCGGGTACGGGTAGGGGAGTTGAATTTGTAAAGGTAATAGTCTTTAATACAATTAAGAACCTTAATAGTTTTTTTAAACCTCTCCTTTTTAGGGACTATAAATGGGAGAGCTAGGTTAATTTACTTGGATTATTTAACCTCTAGTCGTTTAAGAATCCTTTTTCTATTAGTTAGCTATATCCCTATATCGTTAAACCTAATTATAATATTGTACACTATTATACTAACCTTTAAAATACTTTAAAATTCTCGTATAAAATCCGCCTAATTGAAGGTATAAATATTACACTTAATATAGTTATATAGAACCTTCTAGTAATAAATTTTAAGGGGATTGAATATATTAATATCCAACGGTTGCATGAGGTGGGTAGAGTGGGGGGGTAATACTATAAATATAATATCGAAGGCGACGGCATAATACTGGACTCCCATATTATAGTAGCTATTAAACCTATTTATTACTAATAGTCGATATATAGGATCCGTACCGTAGAGGTGCCGCTTCCCTACTCTATTAATTAAATTATCTAACTTCCTACTATTATAGTTTATACTATATTTGTTGCAACCGAATTAATTAATAAAAAACAAGCCTACTTTTATAAAGGTTAATAATAAATTGAAGGAGTAACGGTTGAAGTGTTTCAATTAATCTAGTATAAATTCGGTATTTAAAAACCTAATTAGCAATTTAGTAAAGTATATAGAATTATCTAAATTATTATAAATAAACTCCTTTGTAGGATCGGTTTTAAAAATAAAGTAAATAAGTAGACTTTTATCTACAATACTAACGCCAGCTATTAGAATATAAGATTCGCAGTTAGTAATATTGTTAATTTTTAGTTAAAATATATAAAAAGATTAGTCAATATTGATTCCTATACAAATTTACTAGTAGACAAGTATTTCTAGTTTTATAACTAACCTTCTAATTTACTAGCTCTCTTAGTACAACTACATTCTTACGCCCATTTACAACGCAGCCAATTCTTACTCCCATTTTATTACTATTCTAATAATCGCCCCGCTCGACCTTCTTTTCCTTAATAACCTCCTTATATCTATTAAACCAATCGTTAATAAGATTATTATTTAATTCCTAGAACTTCTTCTTAATATTTACTACACGGTAAATAATAATAGCGAACTCCAGATAATTAGTAAAGAATTTCTTTAACTAGCGACGGTTATAGGTAGCTAGAAGACTCCGTAATAAGTATAGTTAGTTCGCCACTGCTATTACCATCTCCTACATTACTAGAAACCGACTATAGAAATAGAAGATAATATATACAACGAACGCGTCTTCCTCTTTATTAATTAAGGAACGAAGCCGGCCGCGACCCTACAATAAAATTACTAATATACCTCTCTTACGCAGCGACTTAACATACCGAACGATCGAATTACGAAACTCTTTTATATACGCTACAATAGATTATATAGATAGGGGTCTTTTATAATTACAAGTGGCCTTATACGTACGGGCGCCGATATACTTAGTAATATTAAATATAGAGTAATTAAACGGTACTATAATATATAGTACATTAACCTTTAGTTAATTGTAGAGATATAGAAATCTTATTGTTTTATAGCTTTACAAAGTAAATGCGGTACGGAATATAGCGTTATTATACCCGATTTCACGATGTTAAAGAGCGGTTTTGTATAGCGTTAATAGTGAAATTTGTATTGGACCGATCGGCACTATCCCATATTAATTTCCAGTCCCAGATTTTTGCCCCCCTCTCCTTATAGGGAGAGGGGGGAAGAGCCTTGGCGCCCAGCCAGAAGGAACCCACCACCCTCAAGTAATTTACCCATTCCAATCCCTGCGAAGACGGAAAGTTCACGCGGGGCGCAACCGCAAAACCCCAGAAATGTTTTTGAAAGTAAACACAAACAACAAACTGAAGCTTTGACAAGGTCACTTGACCGCTGCCTTTCTTCTCCCCAGACCTCGACAATCGACACCAGAATCGCAACAGTAGTCGAAGAAAAAAAACAAGGCGATCAAGTCGACAATGTCGGCAGAAGCAGTCGAGACGGGTCCTGCCACGCAACAACGCAAGAAGCCGATTCGAACATATGGGAGGCGGTCTGCCGCCGCCGCCGCCAAAGAACGCGCAAAACCCTCGACGCCGCGACAGCTGAGTCCCCAAGATACGCCAGCACCACAGCTACCGCCGCCCAACTTGGCTGCTACCGTTCCTCCGTCTGTCGAATGCTGCCCGAAACCCAACGCGCCCAAGTCTGGCTCGATCCTGTCTTTCTTCAAGGCAAAGCCCAAGACACCCGCACCCAGTACCAGTAAAGCGACTACACCCGCACCACCTGCCTCCGACGAGTTGATATCGACACCTCCGTCACCACCGCCTTCTGGCTCCGGACAGAGAAAGCGCCGCAGACTAACGACCCGTCCGACCTTTGACGATGATGTCGCTGGCGATTATCAAGCAGGCAAAAGAAGGAAAGAAAGTGGGGACGAGACATCAGAAGCGAGAGATGGGACACCAATCAACACAGCTTCAGCTTCTATAACCGAGACCGATGCGACAGTAATAACCACCTCGAAACAGCTTGTTATCCAAAAGAAACGCACAGCCAAGACCCCGACGAAGGAAATGGTGCAGACCACGTTAAGTCTCGCAATTGGCGAGCCCCGGCCCCAGTTCATTGTTTGCAAGGAATGCAGCATGCTCTACAACCATCTTAATGACAAAGACCGGAAAGACCACAAGAGGGTACACGTGGCTCATATCCGGACCAACTTAAGGAAGTAGAATAGTAGATCTGTCAATGATATTTGTCAGATCTCGCGGCACCCTTTGGAGTTTGGATAATCTGCCGATCTCGAATTGGCTACACGATGAAACTCCTGCAAAGAAACAGTTCACCCATCGCGCATAACCACTTTGGGGCGGTTGCATCATTTGCTTCAGGAATCTTGGCTGTGTTTTTGTTTGTCAAGACCTTTGGGGAAACTATAAATGATCGTAATGGTTCCGGCTGGACAGTCCTCGGTAATAGGACATAGCATCACGGTCATCTAGAAAAATCAAAAGCGCCTACAAAGTCGACAACATGGCCTACCAGCACGGAAACCACCACCACATCCCGGACGAGTATCGGGTGCATAAGTAAGAATTCGTCTTCATACATGACTGGATGGACTGAACTAACAATGTCAGGCCTGGAGCATGGCTGCCTGCAGACCACCGCATCCTCAGACACTGGCTCGGCCACCATATCAAACATGTCGACGAGGTCGGTGAGCAAGAGCTGATTCCCGTGCTCAAGGAGTTCGAGGATCTCATCGAGAACAACACCCGAATCCGCATGTACTTCTCCGCCATGTGGGACGAAGTACCTCGTAAGCCCCCTTACAACAAAGACGTCACAGACCATAGTCAAATCCGGGACTACAAGCACATGCTCCAAGTGCTCAACCACGTCTTCGGCCGGGCACCCGAGTGGACTGATGCCGCAGCAGGCGTCGGCTTGGTCGGCCTTCCTCTTGCCGCCATCTTCGACTACGCCTCCGCCACACCCAGCGGGCACGCTGCCTTCCTTGATCCCGACGTGAACCGCATGCTCAAGAAAATGCTAAACGAGTGGGGCAAGTACCTCACATCCCCGGAGTCCGCCTCCGTTCTCGGCGACCACCCCACCGGCTGGTTCGGCGAA
This sequence comes from Neurospora hispaniola, assembly GCF_033458365.1. Classification (NCBI taxonomy): domain Eukaryota; kingdom Fungi; phylum Ascomycota; class Sordariomycetes; order Sordariales; family Sordariaceae; genus Neurospora; species Neurospora hispaniola. The sequence continues at coordinate 967,149 of NW_026944413.1, forward strand.
GTAAGCAAAAAAAACCTGATGAACGTCTTTAACACTGCCACCAACACCTCGTACAAGTTCGAAGAAATGTACCAGTGTGATCCTTCGGCGCCCCAACACGGCTACAAATCCTGGGACGACTTCTTCACCCGGCGCTTCGTTCCCCAAGCCCGCCCCGTCGCCTCGACCGAGGATCATCTGGTGGTGGCCAACGCGTGCGAGTCCAAACCCTATGCTCTGTCCCACGACGTCCGCCTACGTGACAAGTTCTGGGTCAAGGGCCAGCCCTACTCGGTCCTGGACATGCTTGCGCATGACCCGCTCAGCGAGCACTTCGCCGGCGGGACCGTCTACCAGGCTTATCTGTCTGCGCTTTCGTATCACCGGTGGCACGCGCCCGTATCGGGAACTATCAAGCGTGCGTTTGTCCAGGACGGGACCTACTTTTCTGAACCCCTCTTTCCGGCCGAGGATGCGTCGGACGAGTTGACGGGGGACAGGACGGGCAGGGCAAGTGAGTACGAGATTCTGCGAAAGGGAAAAACGGCGAGCCAAGGATACTTGACGGCGCTGGCAACGAGGGCCATCATCTTTATTGAGGCGGAGGCAAAGGAGATTGGGCTGATGGTGTTTATTGGAGTGGGTATGGACGAGGTCAGTTCGTGCGAGATCACGGTCAAGGAGGGGCAGAGGGTGGAGAAGGGGGATGAGTTGGGCATGTTCCATTTTGGAGGGTCAACGCACTGTTTGATATTCAACAAGGATGTGGGCAAGAAGCTGAAGGGGTTCCCGAAAGTCGGGAGAGAGGAGAATGTACCGGTTAGGGCGAGGTTGTGTGCTGTTGGGGAATGAGGGATGGGAGTGCCTGCATGAGTGTGGCTCGGTACCTCTATGATAGGGAGTTGGAGTAGCAAAAGTGCTTGTGCTCAAGCAACATTCTTGGTTGAGAACAATGATGGTACGTACGTGTGTATGTCGGTTAATGCACAATCTGTCCTTTTGCCCAGCCTGCCAGCTTGTTTGATCCCATTGACTCACTAGATGCAGTCATACAGTATTTTTGTTTCGCTTCGCTTCTGGAATCTGGCCCGTCGGTGCCTGCAACCTGTTTTCCTCCAGATACCTCGCTCGCTTTAAGGAGGAGCCTTCGGTGATGTATATCTCCGGTAGGTAAAGCTAATCTCTATGGACTACATACATTCGGATCTGTCGGTAGAGCCTATATACCGCTACGTACACATACCTATCCCCAACCACGTGCAGTCATATCGAATGATCCAGTCAGCGTGAGATATTTTCTGTTCTCCAGCGTCTTGCAATCTACAGCCACATTCTTTGCGTGGTCTCAATACTCACTCGCGCTGCTCGCTATGGCTACAATTGATCGCAGTAATCAGTCACCAGCTGGGCATTCACTCATGTTTCCTGCAGCGGAAACCTTGGTGGCAACCATCTGCCGCATTCACTGCACCTCAGCACAGGTACATTGGTCCAGAAACTCACATTACAACAGCTGCAGGATGGAACTGGACACGTTGTGGTAAAGGGCACTGGGAGTTTCTGGGAGCCTTTACCAACATTTAAAAGACTCCTCCCCGTCACCTCTTCCTGGCCCTTTTCTTCTCTTCTCTCCTCATCATCATCACACACACTCTTGATTCAGACAACCAGCTTGCCTACCCACTCTTCTTGCAATCATTACTGCAGAACAACAGCTCAACAGCTCATCTCGAACATCGTTCATCAAAGCCTGATCAACAAATTCAGCGCAGCCTCTACGCAAGCCTACCTACCTCAAGTTGTCTCAAGACTTTTTTTTTTTTGTGATCAGCAATCATCATGTCGAACACGATGAGAGCCGAAACCACCATGATGAGAGCCGAAACCATGGCCTCGCTCAAGCAGCAGATGCGCAAAAACATCAACGATCCGCACGAAGTTGCTGCCATTGTCAAGTTCATTCGCGAAAAGCACCGCCTCTACAACGATCAGCAGGAGTACGCCCTTCGGTTCTGGTACGAACAGCTGCACATTCTCGACCGCGAAGCGCCACGTGCCAGCCTGCTTTCAGCTGAAAAAATCGTCGACATCCTTATCGACAAGATGACGAAGCCCGAGTTCGAAATCTTTAACGAAAGATTGCTTCTGATCCGCAACCATTACCCAGAAAAGGTCAGATGGCACAAGAAGATGGAGGAGGGGTTGGGTGGAGGATATGGTTTGAAGGTGCAGGTCTTGGGAGCTGCATATCCGGGCGGAAAGAAGTTTTTGTCGGTGGAATGGCTCGAGGTGACGGAGGAGGAGAAGGGATTTCAGTGGTGGTGGTAAAGGACGAAGAGCAGGGTTGTGTGTGTTGAATTGTAGGAGCTTAACTCGGAGGGGGTTTGAACCTGATGATGGGTGCTCTTCAACATACAGGGGGGTTTCAGGAGGAAGTTACCGAAGGGATTGTGATGGAGAGAAAGGATCAGCTGGTAGCGATTTGGATTGGCTATGATGAAAGAAGAGGATGACTCGGAGGGGGTTTGAACCTGACGGGCGCTCTTTGACGAACTGAGTTACGACAGGCTTGGAGGGGATCAGGAGGAAAACAACAGCATTTCAGTGATGGGTTTGATGATTGGATATCAGGCGTTAGGGACTTTCAAGGACTTTCAGCGAGGGAAATGAGATGCATCTGGGACGGAATGGTTTTTTTCGGATGGGATATCCTACAAGCGTTGTTTGCAAGACATCGAGCGAAGCATCATTTACACTGGCGTTAACGGAAATCAATTTTGCTCTTTGCCCTCAACATGAACTTGATTCTTGCTCTGCTTCAATGTGAAAATCCAATGCTGAACATGAAACGGAACATAGATGAATGATACCGTAGACAACCAATTTTACCCGTGTTGTACCTTGCTTTCATCAGTCCGGTAATTGTATCAAGATGAACTGGTCTTCTTCCTTCCAACAGGTAGTGTGCCTTACCATGCGTCCAACGAAAACTGTGAACTTGAAGAAGAATCTCTCATTTCACTTCAGCTCGCTTATGTCATGTCATCAATGTCTACTGCCCGTTTAACTTAACACATCTGAACCAAAATGTCGGATTGCCCTTTCCCTCAGACTTCGCATTTCCATCGGCACCCCAAACTCGAAGGGAAGCAGCATGTCTACTCAGTCTACTTGCCATCAACGCTAGTGTCAGCAATTGCATGTCCAAATAGACCAAGTCCCAAGCAACAGCTTCTGACACGGTATCTGCCTCTAGCTTCACGTCCACATTCCCCAACAATCACGACGAAATTGCCTTGACACCTGCCAGCGGGCTCTTAAGTCTTGAAACATGGTAAAGATTAAATCATTTACTGGTAGGAAAGAGAGTCCGGGACATGCACGTGGTTCCAGCTTTGTGATCTCAAGTACTTACAAAAATTGCCTACCGTTACAAGTAAATGTAGCGAAAATGAAAGCCAGCTTATCACTGTCCTTTTGTGAGTTCAGGCCCAACTCTTCCTTCACTCTGACAGTTGAGCCTGCCAGGTGACGTGCACTCGATTGCCCCTAGTTAACTGTGCTGTTATCAACCTTGCCTATGTGCAGCCGGCCCCGAAATGACAAGCACGAATATTGTAGAGGTAAAACAACAGTATCACGATAGACTCAATATCCTCTGACTTGGGTCGGTAAAAACAAGTAAGGTAGGTAAGGTACCTTTACTTAGGTACGAGGCATTGTCATTGAGATAAGTATACTAAGAATGACTATGTTCGTCGTTGTTCGTTGTGGCCTGCTCGTTAGGTTGTAAGGAAACCGAGTTCTTGTCGAGTGATGAACACACAAATCCAGCAAGGTGCGTTTGTGGACATGGACCTTGACGATGCTATCTGTGTCAAGACTCTTCCAGTCTTGAGCCGACCCAAAGGGAAGGTAGATGACTTCCCTTGCTGCGAGCATAACTGGATACATTCCTGGAAAGCGACTTCACTACCTCATCGTTTACTGTAAGATTACTACACGGACAACACTTGAACAAATGGCTTGGCTGTACATCAACCAGACTGCTGACTTCAATCCTTGAGGTCATACGCATCGGCTTTGGGCCTTCATCGCCCAAGAATTCTGTCAACCTACGGTGATTCGTGCTGTAAATCTGAAATGGGAGTCGGCTCGGGCCGAAGAAGGCGTTCCGGTCGGTGTCTGATAATGTTAGTTCCGTCACTAACTACCACTGGGAGTTTTCGACGTCACATGGAGTAACGGGACTGCACCTGCTAGCAATTATGAACACGATCAGCATCACGATGCATAGGTTCTTCCTTGATTAAGGTATCTATCTCGTCGATATCAGATCTCCATGTACTGTGTAGATGGAGAAGAAAAAGGGAGATCGCCTGGGAACCATACACGATTTTGCAGGAGAGGAAAGGTGACCGGCCCCGTTAAACTTGTACATTCGTTCCGACCTTGCTCGCCTTCAGCCATCTGCGGATCACGAGCCAGTCGTTGTTTTTGGGCTGAAGGTCTGCTGGCCAAAACGTAAAGGAGTGTCCGGTTTCGGTGGAGGTATGTACGGGCTAGTAGCGATAAGCAGTGAGAAGAAGCAGGCAATGCGTGCAATAAAAATAATCAGGTCATGTGTCCTGCCTCTAGTCAGGTCTTTGCTCTGCCTTGGGTCTTTGCCCTCCGTGGCGAGTTTCCCAGTTGATGACACGGTGGTTTTATGTCTGTTATCGGTGCTGGTGCTGGTTTGCATTTTGCGTGATGATGAAAAGAAGTTGAAGAAAACCTCAATTGACAAGTAAGGCGAGGCATCACGTGCTTCCTAGACGTACCTTGCTTTTGCCTTGCTAGGCGACGCAGCTGCTTCATGTGGGCTGTAATGTGCATTACCAGTAAAGTGTACAGAGGGAGGAACGATGACGAGTGGAGTTGCAGTGTGTGCCGTTGTTGGAGGGAAACAAAATTGAAAAGATTTGCAGATTCAAGGCACCTACATACACTGAAACAATGCATTGACTGGTTCCTGCGTTTGATATGCCCGAATAAATATTAGATATGAAGTTGATGTCCATTGGTGCCATTGATTACACCAAACCCTCGAGTGACCGTCGGACTATTGCTAGTTACCTCGGAGCAACCCAATAACTTTCGTTGTGATGCCTTTCATATCATTCAAATCGGTTTATTTTATGACAAATTTGAAACTTTTTGAAATTTTTTCTTTCTCTCCCTGATGGTCACAGACTTGATTGCCTACATCCCCGAGTATCAGTAAGATGTTCTATTTGTCCTTGCATCGTATTTTCCAGATGAATCCTTAGATATGCGGCCTATTCCCAGATTTTGCAAGTGACCTTGACGCAGAGGATGATGATGCCTTCCAGTAGCCCAAAGAAGCAACCGTCAGGTAGGTAATTTTGGTCTGCACTATCGCAATGGTGAGCTTTGCATTTGTTATGAGACTCGAATCACCGTAGGACCTTTGCGTGCCGCCAAAGTTGATCCTCGGAATTCGTTGCCTTGATACTTGCGTACGTGGCTTCCAAGCGAAAGTGATGCTTCATGTCTGTGGTCGGCCACACCGGTAAAGGAGTAGGTACGTACGGACATCAGAAAATTCTCCCATGCAGACATTTCTCTCGTCGGCTGTTACAAAGGCCATCTGGTGATCTGTCCCTCATCATATGTCTGGATGGAGGCGTGTTGAGCCATGTGCACCTCGATATCGCCATCTGGAAGCATGAAATTATATTCATCATGCCTGACCCCGGCCTCCGTGCCTTGTTGAAGTGAGAGATTGCTTCCTCCGGACATCCATATAAAAATAATAATAAAAATTGACAATGCAATGCAATGAGAACCTCAACCGGGTGTCTGCTGTGATCATGAACTGTTGAGCCCCAAGGTGCTCGCCCATCTTTTCGATATAAATTCCCCCTCAGCCCTTCTTTTTGGTCATTACCTCTACTTCCAACCACCACCACTCCTACCATCAATTTGTTCTTCCACCAGAGAAACTCCAGCCGAAACCATCCAACTCGAATCCAAACTACAAGTCAAGAGTACCGTTCTCGTGATCCGAGCCAGAAATAGCAGCGGCGGCAGACCTTCATCAACACCTCGTGAGTAAAACGCATACTTCAAAATTCCCACCACTCCATGACATCGGACTCTGACCAATATTCCATACCATAGCAAGCAAGTACGCCAAGGTGCTCGTCGTCTACTGCCAATACAAGTCACGGTCAACCTCGACGCCCCAACGATGTCGGACAATTCGAACACCCACAGCCTTCCGCTGTATGCACTCGGAAGTTATGGGAGTTCCGGAGCCAGTCACCAAACGCCATTGCGGACGGGATTCATCTCGGTACGGCTTCATAGGCCGTATCGTGATACCAGAATCCTCAAAATTCCTAGACCTGAGAGCTTTGAAGAGCTTCAAGTAATGGCGTGCGAAAAATGTGGGGTTCTTGCCCGACCTCGTGAGTTGGTATTTTATGTAAAGCACCGTACTCAATTGGGGTCGGGCCAATTTGGATCTTTGAATTGGGTCCGGCTTAAGGCATGGAATTGGGGGCGATTCCGAGATTCTCTAAGCAATTCCGCGACTACCCCTACGCTCAAGATTTTCTGGCAGCCCAGCCAGGCAACTTTGCGCGATCTGCGTGACACTGCTGGGTATTCTGACGACGACGAGTACGAAAGCTCGGACTTCGATTCATACACATAAAAGGGCGAGGGTCTAGGAAATCTTTGCTGGGTGGTATTTCGAGTCAACGTCATGTAACTACCACACATGAACACGACTATCTGGGGTAGTAGGCTTCTGAGCCCAAACATGGTTAACACTTCTCTTGATACACAATTGAAAAAGGAACACATGGCTGCCGAATAATAGACCCCCGCCTGTGCTTGAATTTATTAGTTTTAGGCTGCATTTGTTTTGGTACGGTTGCAGTACAGAGGATGAGGCCGTATAGCTTTATACGACAAAGCTCGGGCCACCTTTTAGATGCGCCGTATAGCCATTTGCACCCCCTTTATACGGCCAGTATACTACCAGTTCCATTTAGTTGATTTTTTTCTTTCAGGCGGTGTATAGGGTAAAGGCGCCGCACGAGTGCGCTGAGATCCTTGGAGCTTACAGGGCATTGCAGGGTGCAGATTGCGAGTATACGGCATGTACGGCGTTTTGGGGCTGGTCTGCATTTTGGTGGTTTTGTACGGCGATGCTAAAATTGTACGGTTTTCTAGCTATATATAACCCTAACCCGATTAAGGGGGTCGCAAATTGGATTTCTGTACGGCAACCGACCAAATGATCACTATTTTGTACGGTTATCGTACAGAAATGGCCGTATGAGGCCATTTATACTGCAACCGTACCAAAACAAATGCAGCCTTACACCCGAACACGCCACGATCTAGGTCACCATCTAGAGCCTTGATTGTCGCTCCTCGTCGGGGTTCTTGACCTCGATTAATAATTTACCTGTATTTCGGACATTCCGCTGTCAGTGAAAAGGACATCCATATAGGTAACCAGAGCTTGAAGAGAGAAAGTGGCACTTACCGATGTTACCACCCTTATAAAGCTGAACCATGCCTTCATCCGCAACTCTGACGCCTCCTTTGAGGATGGTCTCCTTTCTCTTCAGCTTACCTTCAGCCAGCCACTGGGCCAGCTGACCGAGAGCGGTTGGGTACTCATCTTTGTAGTCGAAGACGATGAATCCTTCCATTCTGATTCTCATGGTGATGACGTTGTTGATGTTCTGGAACTTGTTAGTAGAGCACTCCATGGCGCTTATCGTCTCGAGAAAATGAAAGCCACCCACCTTTGGCCCTTGCTTGTGCTCGGCGTTGTACTGACTGATACCACCGCACATGACGAACCGAGCGCCTCTGTTGGCCCGAGCCAGCGCCATGTTAAGTTGCTCGCCGCCGACTGTTTTGATCATGTCGTGTTAGCCGTATTCACACATCGTCCCCATCGTGCCCATCTCGTCAAATCCATCCACTCCATGGCCATGTCCTCCACTCGCACCCAAATGGACCAACCCCTTTTCCCCACAAACACCAGACACTCCCGCATCACTCCAAGTGCAAAACTCACCATTGTCAAAATAAACATCCACAAAGTCCGGCGTCGCCTCCCTGAACTTTCTCCGAAACTCTGGATCTTTGTAATTAAGCGCCACATCCGCGCCTCCCTCCTCCACCAACCACCTACACTTCTCATCACTGCCCGCCGTGCCCACCACCCTCTTGGCGCCCTGAATCCTCGCAATCTGCACTGCCACCGACCCCGTCGCCCCGGCCGCCGCGCTCACCACCACTGTATCCCCCCGTTTCACATTCCCAATCTTCATCATGCCGAAATACGCCGTCAGCCCCGTCATGCCCAGCACACCCAAGAGATCCGTCGTCTTTCCACCGGGCGGCAAAAACGCCGGCTTCTCGATATGCTTGTCACTCAAGATCCCAATCTCGCGGACCCCGTTCATGGCCGTGACGATGTCCCCCGCCGCGGCCTTGGGACTGCGAGAGGCCAAGACGCGGCAGATGCAGAAGGCGCGCATCACTTCGCCGATTTGCACGGGGGGCACGTAGGAGCGCACGTCGTCGAGCCAGCCGCGCATGGCGGGGTCTAGCGAGATGTACAGAGTCTCGAGGAGGAGGTCGCCTTCGTTGAGGTCGGAAGGGACGGGGGCCGGGACGGCGCTCACGCGGAAGGTGTGGCCGGGAATGATGGGGCCCGTGGGGCGGTGGACAAGCTCCAGTTGGAGGGAGTGGGATTTGTAGCCGTGGGTGTGGTGGAACATTTTGGCGGTTTTTGGTGTGTCTGTTCCTGTTTGGTGAAGGAAATGAAAGGAGGTGTTGTATTGAAAGGGAAAAAGAGGTGAGGTTGAGATAAAGTTACCTAGGTAGTAGGTATATCTCAGGTGGCTGGTAAACGGCGTTTACTAGGTAGTTGTGTTTGGTGATTGGCGTATACACTAGGAATATGTCCAGTAATTGTTCAGCTTGGATCGGTTTCCCTAATTCCCTTTTGTTTCACAGAGGGCCTCGCTTAACTTGCCAAATACGGGCGCTGAAGGACAAGGGGTTCTGGAATTCCACGCAAATAAACCTTTTCTCTGTTGAATGTGAGATGAAGATATTCTCGATGATGGGTTGCGGAGTTCCAGAAAGCCAATCCCCCAGATTTAGGTGTTGTCGGAATTGAGCCGAGGTTGAATTATGTGGAGGAGGTGAGGTTGTAGTGTCGTTGCTTTGGGGGCGCAGTGACAGTGAACAACAGGGCAACAGCGACAGGGGCAAGGAGAACATCATCAGCTGTCCCGTCTTCGCGCACCCAGCGGTTCGCCCGTTCGTGCTACATACATAGTGTAGTGGCCCGCTAGGCCTCTTACGGGGCCCCACTCATTCTGCCGGACCACCCACGGGGAAGCTCCAGCTGCCGGGCCAAAGCCTGGACCGAGGCCCCCGGCAACAATTTCCATTTTCGGATGACAACCCCGGCGACCGTGACGTCGTCCGGATCATGATCCGAATGGTACATATAATTATTGCAGAAACATCAAGCCGATAACAAAGTAAACATTGTGCTGCAGTTGTCTGAGTCTAAATCTATCTCTACGAAGCAGGCAAATGTCTGAGAGCTACCTACTTTTACGGGCCTACCTTGATAACCCCGAGTCGGTCTTCGACTTTTCACATACTCATCTGGCACTTATTCATTCCTTCAACTCAAGGAACCTGTTCGTTGTTTGTGTACATGTACCTACGTCACAACATATGCAAGGGTACCTCGTGGATGCAGGTATCGTCCAGAGTCAGTCCTTCATTTTTTCCTCATCTCGACACAAACAGTTCAACCATTCCTCCGACACTCCCGTATACCCCCTCTCCTCCAACCAAGCCACTAAGCCCGTACCAGGGCAGCTCCAACTACTACTGTTAGACCGCGCCGCAGTCAGAGCCAGCAAGAAACCGACTCCCACCAGATGGCCACTGTTGTACCCAAAGCCCCCGTCCAACAACAATCCTTTCAAACTCAGTACTGTCGACAGCTGACTACCTCTACTTGACGTCTCCATGTCTACAAACCCCTCCGCTACTTCCACCAGGGGCATCTTTGTTTCCTATCCTTTCCTTGTTTTTCAAGAACCAGTCCAAGGAAGAAAACAGTCCTGAACTGTACTTCGCCGGTACAAGCTCTCCTGCCGCCTCGGTTGTAGGTTGGTTCATTGTACTATATGTAGCCCCAGCAGCAGTTGAAGTAGAAGGGATGCCATCTGTGTTGCTATTATCATGAGTTGTGACCATACGCCTCTCCATCATAATGGCTTTGATCTCTTCTTGAGCAGTCTGGTCTTTGTTCGGTGTGAGATGGATGCTCATGTCGGGTTTGGCTGGTATAAGGGACTTGGGCTGGGTCGTCGAACCAACTCTGGTCCAAGTCAAAATAGATGGAGTGGTGGTTGTTTCAGTCTTGGTACCTGGCTCGGCGGAAGTCGATGTGGAAGAAACTGTGTCCATAATGGCAATCTCTTGAGCGGTAGGGTCATGCCTTTCCATTGCCCATAATTCGTCTTGAACAGTTGGTTGCTCTTCCTCGTCAGCGCCGGGGTCGACTAAAATCTCCCGCTCTATGTCGGCATCATGTACCCACACAGTGTCCTCGTACAACCAGATAAAGCGATCCAGGTGTCTGCGACTGACCGCCGGGCAAACGCGCAGCTCTCTGCGAGTTCTGCGTTGATCGCGGGATCGACGACTATTACGATGCCAGCCATGTACGTGCGTTGGAGCATCCATATGGTCAATGGCTAGAGGGGATTTCTGGAGAGAACTGCATCAGCTATTGTCCCTTGCCAATGGTGTACGTAGATGTAGATATGTGCTGTAGGGAGTCTTTACCTGTCGGCTGTAATGATGGAGAAGAAATGAACACTCGTCAGCGTATTGACGTAAAGAGTGCCTGGTAGATGTGTGTAGAGATACCGTTGAAGGTGTTGAAGACTCTTGGGGTACGCAAGATGTCCGGTTGCAGATGTGTGTGCGAAATTTAGATAACCATGGATGTATATGATAGCAGTAGGAAAAAAAGAAAGCAAAAACGGTGCGAGAGGGCAACGGAGAACGATGGCCATTATACTATGAGGGACGGTGATCCCTTCACTGGGTTAGCTGTCAAGCCTGCAACCTTGGAAACGTGGAGAATCAAACCTCGATCCACCTTCGAGGGAATGAGTGTCCCTTCGAGGGGTGAATACTTCCATGGTCGTTGCTTTCTTCCCATCCAAAGAAGGTTGCGGTTCTGAAATATGTTGTTGAGGTCAGCATCTGGCTTCGAGACCGCGCATAGCTCCGCATTTTCATTGCCGGTGTTGATCCTGCCAGCGTACCTCGTGACTATCTATATATGTTAGATAAAAAGACCTGAAAGCATTCACCAATGATGTGGTAATCAAGCTGATGGGACTGTCCAAGCTCTTGATTCTGCTGATAAGGAACTGGTGTTGTGTGGACCATAGATGTGCGAGTCCCCTTTTCGTTGGCTCTGAACATCTTGTAGTGGCGATCCAGCGTCCAGCTTTATATCGGCATCTCAAGGTATAGAAGAGCTTCAATCACTAGATCTCCAGTGTGCTGTTCCCTAGTCCATGTCTCATTATCAGTGTCAGCGACCTGCTTCTCTTGGCCGGAGAGAGCACGAGCTGGGCGAAGTTGGCTTCCTAATAAGTTTTCGAAACCTCTGAAGGAAATAGTTAGAAGCTCCATCATTGCCTCATTCTAAAAAATAGCAGTAATGAAGTTGATCAAGATCCACGTCTTTTCAATCAGGGGCCGTAGCTAGGTACCACTTGTCACTTCGAATAGTGGCAAAGCTTGCAAGTATTTTTGCGTGCAACACTTGTGCACACGAACATTTTGTGACGGAAGGTTGTTGGCGGTAAGATTTAGTACTGAGAGACAGCCCAACGCAGCTACTCAATTCATCGGAATCCAAGCTCCTGTTATTCTCCACGAAAGTCCTTCCTATCGAGCTTTGATTCTCCTCCAGCTTCCGCTCCGGGCGTAACAGGTCGAGTTCTGCAACCTCAGCGATAAAATAGCGATGAGATTCTTCTGCTTATTTCCCGTACAAAAAGGCGGAGTCTGTGGCCTCCAGGGCCTTTCGGTAGCCCTCTTCCCGTGCGCTGAAGTTCTCTACAGAAGCTTCGTGGGCTTCCACTTGTCTTGCAATCAAAAGAGGGCGAGGGTAGCTTAAGGCAGGGAGTTCTCTCTATTGTCAATCCGAGTACGCAGCTACTTTCTCGTCCCGGTCATGATAAAGCCATGTATATACCTATTCGGTATTCTGAGAGCATCACTTGTGCACACATGAGGGATCGAACTAAGAAGCTAGGTTTGTAGTAGGCTGTAGGAACAAAAACGCATTTAGCAAATAAGTGGACATATCAGGAACAGGACATGAGAAGATCAACTTCACCAACAATTGAAGGAGTGTATCTCAAAAATTGAAGAAGAGTATTACTGTCACGCTTGAAATACTTGAGTGTTACCATAACTTCGCCAGCACCTAGAAACACCGACCCATAGTATAGTCCATGTCTCTGATGATCCTTGCGGAGAAGTGGCGTGGATATGGACTCATACTAGTAACTCCAATCAACAACATGCGATTCCAATACCAGGGAGTTAACGATTGAGATCGGGCCACGAGGACTTAGTAACCCTTGCGGAGGATAATGAACGCCATCCAGATGGTTTTGTGGGAAGCGGCTCAAACAAAAAGCGGTCCGATTTATTTCGAGCTAGAAGGGGTAGGTAATTGGTGGTAATCAAGTGCGCATAAGTGCGTATTTATATAGTCGTTGTAGAGTTTGACAGGAGGAGACGGCGGAGGCGACAGATGGTGCAAGGCAGGAATATTGATCAAGTCAGTCATATGGACAGGGGGGAAGGACACTTCCAAATATTCGTGATGTTACCACTTGCTCACGGCACATATGTTTGCTGTAACTACTGCCAATGTTGGTCGTAATCCTCCCGCTTGCGGTGGGAGTCATGGCTGACGCAATGGGCGTTGATTGATGGTGTTGATGGTACCAAGCTGATATCCTTCATTGCTCAAGTACTTCCAGTCGCTTGTTGCCAAGACTGATGCCTCTGATTTGGTTGGGGCTGCAGGCCAGAGGTGGTTGAGCAATCGGGGAAGCGCAAAGTCTGCGGTGACCATAGTGATGGAGAGGAGGAGAGAAGTATGGGAGGAAACCAGCGCTCACAACGTTTTCCCATCATCCAGTGACTGCTTTCTCCAGACCATTCAATGAATCCAGAGTTCGGAACTGCCGAAATTGCATCTGGGTTCCGGGTAGCCTAGAGATAGATGATGACGGGTCTCTCAAGCCCATGCTCGCCGGCTTTGTTGCAAGTCCTGTGAGAGCAGAACGAGCTGGACATTAGCTGGCCTTAAGCTGACCGAGCCAAAAGGAAGCACAAAGTAACACGTCCACTTACAAGCACACTAATTTCGACATACATATCGTTCTACCAGGTTACTCTTCTTAGTCGCTACACGCACAGCTCCTGGTGCCGGACTTTGTGACTATTCCCAGCAGCGGCCCATTCGCGAGGTCATCGACACCAGCAGCGACGACGAGGACGTGAAGCCGATTCTTAGCAACACTGCTCATCGCTTACAAAGGCGATGGAATTCTCGTCGTCAGATCCAGAAGCCACTACCCGTCCACCAGCGCCGATCTACCCTCGTCCTGTCACTAAGGTTCTTCTTGTCGCTGGGATTTGGAGGGCTTGGGATGACCGAGCCCCCCTTGATAGTGTGTTCTTGTTGCGTGGGATGGAACGACAAGGACAAACAGAAACAAGAGTGGAAAGAAAAAGGACAACAGCGCTGCTAGCAAGAGCACAGGGCAACGGCAATGACGCAATTTTTGACATTGAAGACGACTGTTTCGAGTCCTTCGACAACCTCGAGTGCGATATTGATGATGAGCAGCAGCAGAACCGTTTCACATATCAAACCAAAGATATCTCAAATGGCCCTTGTCCTTGCCACAGCCGTCACAGTTTCGACCCTTCTCTCCGTGACACCAACGACACGCCAAGAGGCTGGTTCGTCCGATGTCTGAAGTCCCACGTTTGAGTAGCATCAAGACACTAGTCCCTGTCCATTCCCGAAAGCCTCGCACGAGGAAGATGACGAAGTCAAGGTCGAAACGTGTTGAGCATCACGGACAAGCTTGACATGTCAGTTGCCCCAGAACGTCTTGCTTGAGGTGATGACAAGCTTTGGGCGCTCGCACTTGGTACATGTCAACCTGACAGCATCGTCATCACCACGGCTATTATCCAGCAACTTGCCGATACAGTGTCATTGAGGAAGCATACGAACAACAACAGCAGCAGCCGGTCTTTTTCTCTTTGAACCACAAAACGCGACAGACAAAGCATTGGGTCTAGGGGGCGAAGGAGGTGAAGAGAACATAACAGTCAGAAAAAGCTCTTGGCCGCTTGGTCCGACCTTCAACCCGGACTCGAGGTGATGCCTCCAACTTCGTATGTGCGTGCGTGTCAAATGCCAGCTCGACACATGGCATCCAGCATCTTCAGCAGCTCAGCTTCGCTTGTTCGGGAAAAGGCAAAAGGTCTTCTGACTACATAGAGTGTACAGCAGTGCACTGTACTTGTGGCCAGGTACCTTTGTAGCGTATAGTGATATGCAGGAACCACCAAAGATCGACAGTTATCCTCGAATGCCGTTATGTAACAGAAACACCCCGACTTTGCGGTCCTTTAAGCCTTTCATGGTCTGGATGTTTCGATTTCGGCATTGCTTCAGGGGAACAGCAATGGTCTCGGGTATTCCGTTGAGCGTTCACATCGGGCCGTCCGTTCGCTGGGTCGGTTCTTTGTCGGGGAGTTCTTTGCCTTCGTCATCGCCATCGCGAAGGAACCGAACGCATTGTCCATGCAGTCCTGTCTCTGTCAAAGCTGAGCACGGACAGCATGGCATGGTCGAAGCTTCTAAGGAAAGGAGCAGGAGACGGCGATCAAAGCTTAACTTGCCAAGTTTGCACCGAGGATGTCTCCTAGGCTTCTAGACCCTTTGGATTCTCACCGACGTGGTGATGGGTTCAGCTCGGTTCGGTTCGCGTTTGTTGTCCTGTTCATCGATCAATGTCATGAGTGAACAGTCGGTGGTGGGCTCTGTTTTGAGAACGGGAGACCAAATGAGCTGGAACAGAATCGTCGAGTCGGTCAAGCTCTTTTCGCCTAACTAACGGCGTACCCGAAGCCCGGCTTCTCGCGGGTCAAGCAAGCGTGATGCGTCTTTGGTGTTGGCGTGGTTTTGGGAGTCCGTCGGTCGAGGACAATGTGGATTGTGGGTGGCGGGGGGGGATCACTGGACTCGACCGGGTCTCGACAGGACATAATATCCACATTGAACCAAGTATGCAATAATTATATAAGAATTGGATATGTACAAGTTGCAGGTGCGCCCCTTGCGTTGGTTGTGTGTTTCGGCGTGAAGCTAAAGTCGCTCTTGCTGTGTACACTACAGCGATGCATGGTCCTGCTGCAGCTGCAGTTGCCGTTGCAGTCACCATTCAGGATCCATGCCGACATTCGAGCGACGCCGGCGGAAACCAAGACCATGAAGACATCTCCGAACAACGAAGAAGGAACATTGGTCTGGACGAATCAGAAAGCAGCGGGTGGGAAAGTGTTACTCGATATCTACTCGATTAGTACTCGATTGTTACTCGATCAAAACTCACTTTCTTATCCGCCAGAAGGTTCCGCTCTTTCCCTCTACACTAGATTTACACACAAGGACGGAGTCATGCGAGCCATGCAAGCCATGGTTGGGTCGGTCAGGTCACTGAATAACCTCGGGTTTGCCTCCTAAATCCGGAATCTCGTCGAGAGAGTATTTTTCTCACCGATACGAGCCCTGCATCAACATTCCTGCGACACTTTGTTTTTCGCTGAGATGGAGCTGGGTGTGATGTCTGGGAATTGTCGTATTAAGCAGCAGGGAGGCTCTACCGTTGTCGTCATGTTGATTTCCTTATCATCAGTGACGCAGTTGAAACAGAAACACTCAGATCCCGTCCTCACACTGCAATCAATTGACACTCAGCTGCTATCAAGTGATGAATTGTCGCGATCCACTGTGGCATTGAGTGGCAGGCGGTGACTTTCTCCATCTGGACCCTGGCCGGCAAAACCACTTCCTTCCTTACCATTGCCCTATTTTCTCAGTCGTTCTCATGATTGGACAATCTTCCTTTCCCAGTGGGGGGTGTGTCTGGAACCTTATCTGGTGGGGTGTGTTTGCATCGGACAACGGCTGCTTCCGACTAACAAAACCGGGCGGCAACCGCAATGGGAAAACTGCGGACTGTTGCAGCGCGCACCAATTAACGGCCGCCGATAACTGCAAGACAGAATTTCCGTCGATTGTCTCTCTCTCCTTCCACTTCTTCCATTCCATATTCGCCTTCCAATTCCATGTCCCTTCCCTTCCGATATGTTCCCTATCAGTCCGTCATCTACTGCGTACATACAACTGAAGCTCTTGGTAAGGAAAACCCGGCCAATTGAGTGTCCAGTGTCACGGTCTCATACGATTATTTGGGATTCTCCTGTTATCTTCCTCCGTCCCCTTAAATCTCAACCTGATCAGCAATCGGTACACCTCTACGGGATAGAATCTGCTAGCTCCCTACGGTAGCACTTCAAGAAACATAAGGCGGGCCGATGACGGACCGGCTTTTCCATGTGCCTTAGATCAAGGTTGCTTGCCACCTTAAAAAAAACAACGCTAACAAATTATATCCCAACAAAGGTGAATTTCTCCCAGAGCCAAGCTGCCCGGGATCTACCTCTCTGCCCTACGTGCCTCTCTCTCTCTCTTATCTCCATATTGGCACTACGCGCGGCACCCCTGACCGAAACCAAGCGGGAGAGCGTGTGACAGCTTCATCTCAACTTTCTGGGGAAAGAAGCGCCGCTCGATGATGTAGTAGTCTTATCGTCTTTTATGTGTGTGTGTGGGTGGGTATGATGGATGGAGATGGATGGATGGGGTAGAACGATCTACCTCTACCGGTACCGCCTTGTTATCACCACCACCAACACCATGCTAACGGCTCGCTTGTTGATAACTGTGATTTCTGGGGAAGACGTCTCAAGATCCTTTGGGCGAGGGATGGAGGCTCAAGTGCGCCTCCATACGGACCACCCGAACGGACCCTCGGGAAGCATGGGGCAGCATATGGGGGGAAAAAAAGGTCTCGAAACGCTAGCTGACTCGGTGGAGCTCGCTTTTTTTTCCCTCACGGCGCGGAACGGAGCCTCACGATCCTTGACCCCATACCCACACATTCACGATGCCTCGATCGGTCCAGCTCGGGAGGTCGACGCAGTCCCAGTAGGGCGGTGGAGTCTCCTCGCGGCAAACGGCACTTTACAAGGGCTTTCCATCATCATGGATATTACTATCGGACCCTTTATCTCGAGAACCCGTCCGTTCTCACCTCTTCTTCTTTTTCTTCCCATCTTTTGTTCTAGGTACACCTACTATCTTGTGCCTACTAGACACTACACAATACCCCCCTTTCTTTGTTTGAAATATAACACAAACCGCCGAATCTCTTATCAGCTTTACTCGATATTTTATTGTTCACCGTAACGGCGTCTTACATATCGTATCCCGCCTCTTATCAACCAACATCTTACACCGGCACGGCACACCCCCTTCCACACACACACAGCCACAGGATAAAGTCCGAACACAGATAAGCTCCCGCATCCTGGTGACCATACGTCTTATCCCTGGATCCCGGTGAATATTTGTGTTGTGAGCTCGCGAGCTTTTACCACAAGCCAAGCAAGAAGAGGAATACGAGAACACTCTCATTCTCCCTTTAGCTTTTGCTTCCTCTCCTTCTCTTAGAACTAGCGGCCTTGTCGGTTTTCACAGAGGGAGCGCCCAAGCCAAATTCAAACCACATCCACAACATATAACGCGCAACAATGACAGTATTAACCTTCCTCCCGGACGCGGCAGCTGAGCCGCTTGTCGTACTCGTCTCCAACAGGGCCGTTCTCACTCAGCCTGACGACTCGCTCCTCCTCACACCCGCTACCATCGCCATCTCCTCCACCACCGGCAAGATCGTCTTCGTAGCCCCAACCGTCCTGTCGAAAGAAGCGTTCCCCGCGTCGAGCACATATGTGGACTACGGCAACAAGCTCATACTCCCTGGCCTCGTAGACGCCCACGTCCATCTCAACGAGCCCGGCCGTACAGAATGGGAAGGCTTCGCGACTGGCACGAGGGCGGCTGCCTCGGGCGGCGTCACTACCGTCATCGACATGCCATTGAACGCCATTCCTCCCACCACCACACTCGAAGGCTTCAAGGTAAAACTTGCTGCTGCTCAGGGTCAATGCTGGGTCGATGTTGGCTTCTATGGCGGCGTCATCCCCGGCAACGCCGATCAGCTGCTCCCCCTCGTTGAGGCCGGTGTCCGTGGCTTCAAGGGATTCCTTATTGAGTCCGGAGTCGACGAGTTCCCCGCCGTTTCCTCAAGCGATATTGCCCTCGCCATGACCACTCTCAAGGACACCCCGACGACCCTCATGTTCCACGCCGAGATGCTCCCGCCCATCACTGACTCGGTCGGCGACGGCGTCACCCGTTCCGAGCCGCCCCTGGCCCCCAAGGGCGAGCTTACCAGCTACTCCACGTTCCTCGAGTCGCGCCCGCCCGCCTTCGAGACCTACGCCATCGAGGAGATCCTCTCCATGGCCGGCCTCGCGCCTCAGCTGCACCTGCACATCGTCCACCTGTCGGCGACCGAGGCAATCCCGATCCTGCGCAACGCCCGCGCCCGCGGCGTCAATATTACCGCCGAGACGTGCTTCCACTACCTCGGCCTGGCCTCGGACGACATCGAGGACGGCGACACCCGCCACAAGTGCTGCCCGCCCATCCGCGAGCAGTCCAACCAGGACAAGCTCTGGGCCGAGCTCACCGCCGGCGACGACAGCTGCATCCGCACCGTTGTGTCCGACCACAGCCCCTGCACCCCCGAGCTCAAGCTGCTTCCCGACCACCTGTCCGGCCAGCCCGAATTCGACGAGCAGAACGGCGCCCTGCTCCGTCGCCCCAGCCTCCGCTTCACCGACTCTGGCATCGACGTCACTCTCCCCGAGGACCTGGAGAAGCAGAACACCAATAAGACCGACTGCTGCGGTAGCCACGAGCACGCCGCCGAGCTGTCCTACGTCCAGCAAGACGCCGCTGCTGGACCCCAGGGCCAGGGTGACTTCTTCGCCGCCTGGGGCGGCATTTCCTCCGTCGGTCTCGGCCTGCCTATCCTCCACACCACCGCCACCAAGCGGGGTGCTCCGTTGTCGATTGTGGACGTCGTCCGGTTGTGCTGCCAGGCCACGGCCAAGCAGGTTGGCTTGTCGCACCGCAAGGGCGGGCTCAAGGTCGGCATGGACGGCGACATTTGTGTTTTCGACGATGAGGAGGAGTGGGTGTTGCGGGCGGGAGATATGAAGTGGAAGAACAAGTGCAGTCCGTGGGAGGGACACCAGTTCAAGGGCCGCGTGAGGGAGACCTGGTTGAGGGGTACAAAGGTCTATCAGCTTGGTGGGGGCAACGGGGGTTTCGTGAGTGGGGTGCCGGTTGGTGAGGCTATCACGGAGAGGAGGGTGGTTTAAGGGACTGGTTTGGGTTAGTTGTGGGAATGGTTGATGGATGGATGACGTGAGGATGAGGATACGAAGATTTCAGCGTCGCATTCTGTTAGCATCTCTTTTTCGGGTCTGGTCTTGTATCATGTCTGTCTGCAGCATATTATATAAGGGGTATCTGGCGGGTCATGGCTTCCTGGGGGTTTTTTATTCATAGCGAGTTTCGCGGTAATACCATCAAATTCAACGAGGCGTTTTGTAAAGCGCTTTTTAGGTATCTCAGATCCCTCTTCTTTTCCTTGGTTCTGATGCGCCGTGATGGGACTGATAAATGACTGTGATAATATGCGATGCTTCGGCATTTGGGGTAATTATCAGTTGCTTCGAACGAAGACGACGGCAGAAGTTCGATCGAGACGCGGTCGGTGGATGGGCAAATATAAAAGTGTCATGATGATTTTTGTCATCAATTCACGAAGAAGGCAATTCAGAAGAAGAAAAGAAGCGATTAGACCATCCCGAGAGTGATTGTCGTGATCAAAAGTTCCGATTGTGCTTGCCAAGCATGCAGACATCGATTGACGACGTTTCGTTCTTTCCCCAATTTTGATACTATGTACAACTTCCACTACACTAGTAGTAAAGCTACTTTACGTACCCGCTCAACTAAACCTTGTAATCCCCGCCAATCACTCCTCTCTTTCGTGATGGATTGATTACTTGACGACCGAGGAGAAGGAGGAGGAGGAGGAGGATGAGGGGCTCTCGGTATCACATGATCTGAACCTGTTGAATGCGTGGTTCTCGTCACGGTCCTACACTACACAGTAAACTAGTGTACTTACACTTAACAGTCAATGGGGCCACCTTAAAATTGATTGACTTCACCGAAACTATGTACAGTGTGAGGCGATCGGTTTGAGAAGTTCACTAATCTGCATGGTCTCCATCTTGTCCAACTCGACAATTGTTTCAGGATCCTTCCATCTTAATGATGATGATCAGGAAGATTTAGAAAGCGGGGGTTCTCGTTGGTTGATTTGTTTCTTGTGTGTCTCTGGCTTTCTCGCCGGTCAAGTGAAATTGCCCCCGGTTCAAATCTGGTAAACCGACTGCTATGATTATATGGAGTTCGAGTTACGTTTCCTTGCTTTGGTCGTGTCACTGTTTGATTGATCGTTTGTGGGAGTAATCAATTCCATAGAGGGTAGTTTAGTGTGATGGTCGTCCAGATGGGCCGTGATGAGCTGGCTGACTGGCGACTGATAGCCACAAGTGGAAGAGGAGGAGGATGGAATGTAAAACGACATCATACTACCCTTTATCTTATCAACGATCATCAAACTCAGGCATGTACCTACTGTGTAGTGTAGGTATGTAAGCGAGAGGCCGCCGCTTGAGAAATTGTCATTCTCGTCACATCTTCCCCGGAAGATTGTTACACCCAAACTTGACCTTGTCAGCATGGTGGCATGACACAAGAGCTCCCCTCGTCGTGGGCACGTTGATGAAGGAATGAAAATGGATGGAATAAAAGAGAGGTCCCCAAAACTCCCGCCCAACCCCGGTCCCCGTCCAGCCCGTCTCCGCCCGCTCAGCGCTTTAAATGAGATGTGGGGGCAGCGGGTGGGAACGTGGCTTTGCACTGGCACTTTGTAACCTGTGACTTGGGATGATGTCTGTGACGACTCGGCGTGTCTGGGACTGCAAGGGAACAACAACAAATGGTGCCCGCAAAGCGACGGGATTGAAGATCATTTCATCCCCCAATCGGTCACGGGGATTTTACGAAACCACCAGGAGGGAGAAAGAAATTTGGCATCTAGTTGAAATCTCGCGTTCGAAGTCATGGTGGGTTGTTGGGGACGACAGCAACTGAGTTCAAGGTATCGAGATACGGGGTCCGATGGCAAATTCTTTGTCGGCACGGGGAAATAAGAAATGGGATCTTCGGTCGAAGGCTTTTTTTTCCTTCCCTTTCGCCCTTGGTGCTGTTTGAGATGAGCACGTAGCCGAGGTGGGTTTTGTAGTCTCGTGTGCGTGTGTGATTGTGTGTTCGAAACTTTCTCTGTGACAACTGAACAGCTTCAAATGTTCTGATGTTCTACGGCCTTTGCCGTGCGGCGGGGGTTGTGATGAATGGAGATGGATCGCCGTGGAGGGGGAGCATGAGAGCTGAAAACAAAGGCTTAGCCGGAGAAAGTTTCAACATCAAACCTCCCGTCGAAATCCTTATGCTAAAAAGTAATGCAAAGACAAACAAAACTCGTATGAGTTGTGCAAACTCTAAAAATATCGGAATTGCTTGTTGGAGAGTTTTTAGCTGCCACTGCCCTGTGGAGGATATCTAGCGTAGTGTATCCCCCAGGAAGAGCGCCAAGCCATATTTCCGCTTGGCGTGTTCGGCTGTCGGCAATCATTTGTTACAAGATTTTCCATGCTGCCCGCCCTGACCTGCCCACAATGAGTTACTGTGTAGTGAAGCCCTTTCTCGCTTTTTGTTTCTATGTTCACTTCATGCTCGCTCGCGGCCTTCGGTGACAGACGGTGGCTTGGAGTTTTCCTGGGATGTCTTGGCCTCGTCTCCCCTGGGCGAAGCTGGAGGCTGTCACTGGCTGCAGGAGGCTACTAGCCATGCCCATGTTGTCGTGGATCCTGCAGGTCCACTCTGGAGTGCAGCCTCACAGTGCAGTGTCTCCGCCTCTAGGTCTCGCTGGTGCTGAGTGAGGTGTGAGGTGTGTCGCCCCCCTTCGCTGTTGCAGTTACTTCAGCTGTGTTTTTTTTTTTTTTTTTTTTTTTTTTTTTTTTTGGTGTGACACCGTTTCGCTGTGTTCCCTGTGTACTCCAATTCCGCATCACCACCATCATCTTTCCTGTTTTTCTGGCAACAGCAGCAACAACGGCGACATCAACACCGGGGAATCCCTCCATCGATTTTGTTCCCACTCATCACTATCTTGCCGAAATCAAGGGTCTTTAATCTGTTGGAAACGTTCATTTTCTCTGCGTCTTTTTATTTTTTTTTATTCTTCATCTTGCTTTCTCTCGCGCGAGCCACTTATCTCATTCCTTGCAGGCCCACATTGCTCTTACTCCGTCTCTGACCGGTGCCTCGTCCGCCTTTTTTTGTCACTGCCGCCTGCGCGACATTCCACTTTGGTTTGGTCTGGTCCTCTCTTCCCGGTTTCTGCTCTGGTCGCACTCACGGCCGCTGTACGCCAACCTGAAGCACACACCTGGAACTCACCTCCCACTCTCCCACAGCACTCACCACCTACACTACACGACACGCCATTGAATGAAACGACC
Organism: Neurospora hispaniola; assembly: GCF_033458365.1. Classification (NCBI taxonomy): domain Eukaryota; kingdom Fungi; phylum Ascomycota; class Sordariomycetes; order Sordariales; family Sordariaceae; genus Neurospora; species Neurospora hispaniola. The sequence goes on from NW_026944413.1 coordinate 990,180, forward strand.
CAACGACCTAGACTAATGATACTACAATAACACGAGTTTGATCTCATCCGTCCTCATCTTTAAGCCGCCCCATCACCTTTTACGTGTACAGTAATCGGGCCAAGCCAACCCTTGTCGCTTCTTTCTCGCTTTCCGTTGACAGTCCGGCCTGGGTAGTGCCAAGGCTGCCCGCCACTGGTTGTCCGGCTTCCCCTAGGTACCTGGCTGGGATCCAAACTGCCCTGTCCGATCGTCCCTCCCCAACAGGTGGCCGTCGCTGCTGGGCCCGTCGTCACTGTCAGTCAGTCAGCAAGCAGCACGCACCCAGCCCCAGACAGTCCGCCAGCTTCATTCACTCCCAACCTCCAATCCTGTTACCACCACCCACCACTCCAACTCGTTTCAACGTCGGGGCAGCTGAGCTGCACACTACACACACCACCTCTCAACACCAACACTCAATCAACACCACCACCACTCGATATCAACGCGACGCAATTGTCTCGTCTCCGCGGTTTCTCGTCATTTCCTGTCTCGCTTCCTTCCCTATCTGCCATATCCATCATCTTAATTCGACCCCCTTTCTCGATCCCGAACGGGGCCGACCGCGGACCAGCGCCAATCTCGGAACCCCCTTAACCGACTTGGTCAACAATCCACAATCAATCAGCCATCCGTCCCTGGGCTGGTACGCAGTTGGCAGTTGCCGTCCTTGGCCTCTCTCTCGCCGTCGAAGCATGTGTGCCGCTACCGCCAGCCGACAATAATACCGAAACATTGCTCACCGAGTAGCCATTAGCTGCCCAGTTTCCGGGTGCCATTATCCACCCGAGATGCCCTCCTTCGCACCCGACCAGAACTCGCCAATCTACCAGCATTCCCCCGCCGTCGTACACCTCAACCCTGCCGGTCAATACGGGCAACCTAACGGCAAGGTCGATGAACACCCACTTCCTCGTCACTCTCATTCTCACACGTCAATCGAGAGCTTCGACGACGAGGGTTCCAGCCAATCGACACACACCTCTACCGACGATTTGGACATCAGCACACGATTGAATGGGGACAGTCTGCGACGACATCCCAACATGACCTCTTCGCCAAATGGAGGTGTCGATGGCGATGTGGACGGGATTAGTGGGAAACTACATGGGATGAACCTGAACGGGGCAAACAGGGCCGACGGGGGCGCCAGGCTGGGCGGCCATCAAGTCACGAAAAGCGGGAAGCCGCACCCAAACGGCAGGTTTCCCATTGCAATTCCGGACCGGACAGTCCGTCCAACTCCGGACGCTCAAGCGACACACGACCAAAAGGGTGTTTCCCTGGGCTCTGCCAACACTGTTTCAATTCATCCACCCCCGGCCAACACGGGAGACGTTCGCACCACCGAGAACGGGACGCCCACGCCCTCCGCCCACCAGACTTCCAACGGATACTTTCCATCATCACCACCAGCTCAGCGGCGTGATTCGGCACCTAGCAGCCCTTCTTCACCGCATCGTTACTCGTCGCCGCCCTTGTACAACCCTGCAGCACCCATCTCAGCCTCCACCAGTGCCCTCGCACCGCCACCCGGTCCCGGTATTAAACATCGCCATACCCTCGAAGTCCCTAGACCTTCGGGTCCTCGTGGATCCAAGGACGGCTCCGATGCTACGTATGCAACCGGTCGCTTCTCACCAACTGGCGTTGCTGGCGTACGTAGGGCGTCGCTGAATCTTGCTAGAAGGAACACACGATCTCTCCACTCGGAAATGCCTCGCGACGAAGTTGTGCCAGATGACGACGCATTGCGATGGGCCGAAGTCTACAGGGAGAAACGGGCCAGCAAGAGGAGGAAGAGAGATGCCGAAGACGACGACCGGGTTGTGGTTGGCACCAAGGTCGACGAGACACATGCCAACTGGGTCACAGCCTACAACATGCTGACCGGCATTCGCGTCTCGGTATCGCGAACGAATGCCAAGCTTGACCGCCCGCTGACGGACGCTGACTTCGAGGCCAAGCAAAAATCCACCTTTGACATGTAAGCATTTCTTGATACTTCCTTCCTCTTACACAATCTGGTATCTAACCCCTCAGAAGTGCCGGAAACGAGCTGGTTCCATCCGCCAAGTATGACTTCAAGTTCAAGGACTATGCGCCTTGGGTTTTCCGACATCTCCGCGCACGCTTCGGCCTGGATCCAGCAGACTATCTCATGTCACTGACAGGCAAGTATATACTTTCCGAGCTAGGTTCTCCTGGCAAGAGCGGCAGTTTCTTTTACTTTTCTCGCGATTACAAGTACATCATCAAGACCATTCACCATGCCGAGCATAAGTTTCTTCGCAAAATCCTCAAGGATTACTTCAAGCATGTTACCGAAAACCCCAACACCCTTCTCTCGCAATTTTACGGCCTACACCGGGTCAAGATGCCCTATGGCAAAAAGATTCACTTTGTCGTCATGAACAATCTCTTCCCTCCGCACCGTGACATCCACCAGACCTTCGACTTGAAGGGTTCAACAATTGGTCGCGACTACAGGGAGGAAGATCTCGACAAGAACCCAAGGGCAACACTAAAGGACCTAAACTGGCTTCGACGACACCGACATCTCGAACTTGGACTTCAGAAGAAGAAGATGTTTTTGGAGCAGCTCCAGAAGGATGTTCGGTTACTTCAGAAGCTACAGATAATGGATTATTCTCTGCTTGTCGGCATCCATGATCTTCAGAGAGGAAACGAGGAAAATCTGCGGGACAAGACCCTACGTGTGTTCAACCCTGGCGGTGAGCATTCACGCGAGGACCCTTCCTCCGTCTTGCTGCGGACTCCATCTAAGTTGGAGAATGCGCGGAAGGCTAGGGAATTGAGGCAGATGGTCAAATCCGAGAGGCCAGTTCCTATGGGAGAGACGAGCAGCCGGATGCCCGACGAACTTGAGCACAATCAGAGCCGCGTGGGCTTTGTTTTCAACCAGGATGACGGAGGGTTCCGCGCAACCCATGAGGACAACACCCCGGCGGATGAGATCTATTACCTCGGAGTGATTGACTGCTTGACACATGTAGGTTCATGTTCTATCTGGTCTGTATGCTGATGACGAGTGCTAACGTGATTTCCAGTACGGCATCATCAAGAAACTGGAAAACTTCTGGAAGGGCTTGTCGGGCGATCGTACTCAGATTTCTGCCCTCCCCCCTCACGAATATGGCGAGCGGTTCATCAACTTCATTGAGGGTATCACCATGTCATGCGAGGAGGCGATTCGCGAAGCCCAGGAGAGAGACGCACAGATGCAAGCAGAAGCAGCCTTGGCCGATCAGGAGCAGCAGCGGGCTGGCGCACGCAACGGTCGCTCTTCAACGACAGTACCACCCCTACCCTCTGGTGTTCAGTCACCAGAAGCCGAGGCAACGATGCAGAGGGCGGAGCGCGAGGCGTACAAGACTGGCGTATCAGAGGAGGACGTACCGACCAAGACGCTCCGGACGACGCTCTCCCCTGGCAGCATCGAGCGCAGGGACAACATAGCTAGCCAAACCAGCATCTTACCGGTGGTTGAAGAGGCTGCAGAGGGTCGGTCATCCACCGAGCAACAGGTCCACAATAGCCGAGTTAGCAACTTGGCTGGTGAAAGCGAGTACCGCCCTCTTACTCCTGCCAAGGACGGTGAGGAAAGACAGGCCGGGTTTGGTAACCCGCTCCTGAGGGGTCATGCTCGCGACTACCGAGACCCTGGGCCACCACCACCAACACCGCCCAAGACAGGGTATGGATACGGATCACCTCAGTCCCTGAAGGACGGCGCTGATAGCGGGTATAGCATTGGCCTCATGAACGGTAATAGCAATGGCAAGTCCGTCGACCTGAAGAGCTCCAGTGGCTCGCTCAGATCCAACAAGGGCGGTCACCAAATTCTTGGTCGGGAAAGCCTGGATAAGGCCCTGCCCCCGCTCCCCTTCGGCGATGCACAGACTCGGCCCCAAGGCGTGTCATAGAACGACCACACTATGACGGAGGCTAAGGGCATGACGACGGCGCTGGAGCTGAAGATGGAGATGGATAGTTCGCCGGGTTCATAGGAGTCACCGACGAAATGTGCGCGACGGAAATGGGAGGCGGTGAGGGAGAGGTTCCTGCGGGACGTTGTAGACGGAGGAGAAAGAGCCTCAGTGCTTGGTTACTAGAGTTGACGGACGGGCGAGAGAGCGGCATGATGGGGAAGAGAAGGAAGGAGAAGGACAAGGGGTTAATGCGGACGGAGCCGAGGATGAAAGGAAGATGATACGGAAGACGACGAAGACCTAATCCACAATTTCCTCTTGAACTTCGCAACGAATTTCTCTTCATCAAATCTCGCTCGGTTTCCCTCCCTCCCTGTTCTATGTATCCTTTCTTCCCGCTCCCCGGTTGACTGCTTGAGTGCACTTCATTGGTTGGCAGCGGCAGAACAAAAAGGGTAAAGGGGGGAGGCAAAGCCACAACGACAAGAACGAACAAGTCAGCAATTCAACATCACCACACCGGAAACCACAACAAACAACTATAAGCCATGATACCATACCATATTTACTGTTTGGCGTTGTCTTTTTTATATTATTTTTCTCTTTCTTTTCCTTTTGGGGGTGGGGGGAAGGATCGATCGGAGCGAGAGCAACGAGAGGAAGGAAGGATGGAAGGAGGGAAAGCATTGAATATTCTTTTAGACCTGTTTGTCAACTTTTTTTTTCTTCTACTTGACCCCTTTTTTGTTTATATTTCTTTCCCTTTGGCTTTTCATCCTACTTGTTTCTTTTGTTGATCGAATCAGTCAGCGGATCAGTGTCTTGGGAGGAAAGGAGGGAGAGACTTGTGTGTGAGTGAAGTGAGTTGAGCTTAGCCAATTAGAGCATGGGGGAGTTGAGGCGGAGGATCTTTATCTAGTGTTCTCCCAAAACCAAAATCAGATCAGACAGATATCAAGATTATAAAATGTCAATAGGTACCTAGGTTATATTCACTGTCGTCCATGGGGAATCAAGTTGTAATTGCATTGAGTACTTGTGCGGCTATGCTATGCCTGCGTCTTACGCCAGCGTCTATTAGCCATTCCTCCAGTATTTTCTACTTCGCTCGTCGTCAGACCTGACCTTTTCGCTCATCTCATGCCCGGATGTTCATCCATCCATCCATCTATCTATACGTATATATCCATGTATCCATCCGATCAAACCACCGCTCTCCCCGTATCAATAACTCTATAGCCCGAGAACCTTGAAACCAAATGCCGGAACACCTAAACTCCAGACCCAAAACCCGATGCTACTAGGTCCCAAAAGAGATCTAGACATACCAAGAGAAAACTGTATAGCACGGCCAAGAGCACCACCAACCAGCCAACATCAGCATATCCTACTACTCCTTCTTCACACTCATTATAATAATTCCCCCACTTCTCCTCTTCCTCGTTCCAAGTCCAAGTCCAACAACGCTTGCTGTCGTCGCCGTCTTCTTCGTCGAAGATAACAAAAGACAAGGACCGTGGTGCTGATGATAGCGAGGGCGATGGTAACAAGGCAGAGGAAGAAGACCGTCGTCTCGATGTAAACCCAACCAACCCAAACAGCCACTCGTTCCCTCCCCACGTACCAAAACTCCACCATTGCAAAAGCAAGTGCTATTTTGGGGGAATGATACCAAACGGCGCGGGGTAGTGATCGTAGTGCATTTTTGGTTAATACCCGTAACCGGGACTTCTAGTCGGCTTTCTCTAATGGGCCCCCTAGCCCAGCTTGGGAAACGGTGCTTTGTGATCTCCCATGGCCTTTACCGCTGCCGCTGCCGCTGGCGCCAGACATGGTGACCATTTCGTAATCTCCTCCCAAATCGCCCCTCGATCCCCGCTTGGTCCTCCCTCCTCCTCCTCTTAATCCTGTGATAAAGCCCTGTTCTTCGTCTCCTTGTCCTGTCCCCTCCCCGTCTGTGATGCTGTTGTTGGCGTTGTTCGTGGTGTTTCCGCCACCGCCATGTCCACCAAAAGCAATAGGCTGCAGCTCCCTGTATCGACACCCCCATGAGCCGAGCAAGAAGGAAGCCAGGGACGAAATGGCCATGGTCAGCCACCAGGCTGTGTGGCGGGGTAAGGTGTGGTCGGGCGTGGTGTAGAGAGTGACGATGACGAGGTGGATGAAGTGCGTGGTGAGGGCAAAGTCGAGAATGAGCTTGGAGCGTTGGACGATGGCTGTCAGGGAGAGGGGTCTGTTTTTTTTTGGGGTTTTGGTTCCGTGTTAGAGTTGGCAAATCAAGGACGAAAAAGGCAGGAAGGCAGAGAGAGAAGAGAGAGAGTACTTACAGCACCAACCCGCCCACTAAACACCAAATAAACCCGTTCAACCACCCCTGTGTGTTATCCCCCCTTACCGCGTCCCACCCGAACACCAAGTCCAGCGTGAAAGGATTTCCAGCTACGGCCGCCGTGAAGAACATGAGCACCAGGGCGGCAGTGTAGTAGATTGCTTGTAGCGCGGCGATCTGGCTGAGGATCTTGAGGGGCGGAAGCTCGGTTAGGGCGCCGGAGCGCGGGGGACGGCGGCGGCGGGGCATTGTGGTTGATGATGCTTCAAGCTGTGTGTGATGCCGGATTCGGCAGAATGGTAACTATGATTGTTCGCGATGGACTTTTTATTCGGCGCAGTAATCGGTCATCGACTTTGGAACTTGGTGGTTGTCTAGCTCGTGGGTGGTGATTGAAGGGAGCTAGGTCGGAGGGGACGCTCGTTCGGTGTGAGGAGGTGTCGGTTCGTTTAATGATGACTCGAGCTTGTCGTTAAGCCGCAACTGTTTGTTGCTACTGTATCCTCTCTTGGTTCCTCGTAGTGATTCTCCGCTAGAAACCATGAATGGAAAAGACTGTGGAAAGATGGTATGTTAAAGTTCAGGTTTGCGATCAACGGACGAAAGCCATCATGGTCACAGCACTGACAGCACTCACTCACCACATTGCAGTTGACAGCCCCAACAGTGTCGCATCCATTCGTTCCACGCACGGGCAGGGGCCGACCCTGGTCCCTGCGTCCGCCCCGTCCGCTGCAAGATTACAGGGCACGTGCAGGGTTATCAATGGGGTGGAATCCAAAATTACCAAAAGTCCGGGGTTAGTGGTGGGAGGGAAGAAAGGTACATACCTGTACCTCTGTACCTTTTTGACCGCCCAACTTGGATGGAAGCTCAGCTCAGTCAAGGAGCCCAACACAAACCTAAGCTCCAACTGAGGTACCTACCCGGTACTAAACTACTGATAGCGGGCCAAGAGCTCGATAAGCTTCCATCCCAGAAGCTTGGCTCGGGAATCATTCGCGAATTCAATCCAAAGTTCAAGTTGCCCAAGTTTCCGGTTTGCCAAACCTACGTGAACAACCACTGCATCGCAATCATCAACGTCTACTCTTGCCGCCCCGACCGGCTCCCTAAGAACACACCAAATCCCGACTCCAACCCGAAACGACCGCAGCACAGCATTCACAATGGTCCTAGGCCTCTTTGAACAATCCGAAGCCGACAAGCGCGCGGCCGAGGTACGCGCGGGCACCGTTGCGCCCACACGCTCCGAGCGCCAAAAGTGCTGGATGGCGCGCGACGGCTACTTTGCCTGCTTGGACCGGAACAACATCATTGACGCCCTCAAGGACGAGAAGGCGGCCGCGAAAGCGTGCAAGGCCGAGAGCGCCGAGTTTGAGAAGGATTGCGCTGCTCAGTGGGTGAGTAGTAACTTTTGACTTACTCTTTTTGTTTATTTTATGCTTTCGGGGAAGCACTTTTGGAATGGAGGATGTGATAGGATGTGGTGGGACTGGGGGTTTGGGGAGGAATAGGAAGAGGAGGATGAGAGAGAGGTATCTGGGACAAGCAGTCGACAAGGAACAACAATCAGAGAATTCCCAACTCCCAGAAGGAGGGAAGGAAGGGGCTCCAGAAAACAATATCAAGCCTCCTAAAGGAGAGCAAAACGAAAACAGCCAACAGCCTGCCTGCCTGCCAGCCAGCCAGGTCAGGCAACGGAAGGATAGGCATTTCAAACAAGACAGCAGCGCATTCTATACACACACACACACACACACACGCTAGCTAACCTCTCATTCTCTCCCCTACAACAGGTTACATACTTCAAGAAGTGGCGCGTCCAAGACATCCAAAAGAAGGCTCGTCTAAAGGAGCTCGAGGCCCAGGGCGCCGTCAAGATGGACGTCAACACCGACTTCAAGGCCCGCGAGTAAATCGATTCCGTCCTGATTCGACTCGGTTCGGTTGTCATCGTTCCGGAAAGCGACTGATCAGGAAAGTTGGGGTGGGAGAAAGAGAAAAGAGGAGGGACGTTGTAAAGATAGTGTGTACTTGGTGTATGTACCGTATATATGCATGGGATAAGGCGTTTAAATTTGAGTTGATTGGGTATCTAAGGGGGGAATTCCGGTTTCCAACATTGGTCAAGTCGGGTTGTTTCACTGGTATGGCCTGCTGATTGAACGACGTCATGGTGAATATGTTGATGATGGATGGTTTTGACCTAGTGAGTGTTGATTGTGGGAATGTCTAAAAGGGCTATCAAGGTGCGTCTCTCCGATATCCAGACACCAACCTACAATCTGCTTTCCGAGAGACAGCCACACCAAGAGTTCACTAACCAACAGTCAAGTCCTCAGCCGGTCAGGCGCCCATCAGTCTCCTGCCTCCTGGCTCGAATGCCTCGTAGGTGTATGGATAATAGTCTGAGTCGACCCCGAACGCTGCATCACTCCACCAACTTCATCCTTGTCCAACTGCACCTCATGCTCACCATGATCTACAGCGTCATCAGTAACCTTGACATAATACCCAGCATGTTCGCAATGCGTGCATTCACAGGTAGACGGTGACGTGTCCGAAGGGTACTCATCACTCGGGTCCCCATCATTTCGGAGAGTGAGATTGCTACCTCTTCTCTCCTCCGTCTCTGTCCACTCCGGACTTTCCCCGTCGTCCTGTGTACTCATATCCTCCCCATTTCGACCTCGACCAAAATATCCTCCCTGTTCCCTGAGACATTGATTCACGCGGTTCAGATTCGGCGGCCATGAAAGCCGGGGGGTTTCCGCATTGGCGCCGCCCCCGGGACTCACGTCATCTTCGCGAGCCCCGGTCAACCTTGGGGATTCCAAATCGTAAAGACCGGGAGAACTCGACCGCTTTTCCAAAGGACTTTCATCACCCTCATCATCCTCTTGGTTGTCGTTATCCCAGGAAGCGTTCCATATTTCTGACAAGCGGCGAGACGCCGGTCTCTTCGCGCGAAACGATGATGACCCAAACGGTCCTTGAGCCGTAGGCGTCCCTGTGCCAGGTCGGTTAGTACCTACACCTACGCCTGTTTGTTGTAGGGCGGGAGAGTTCACGGGCGGAAGGGGTGCTTCTCGGTGTCCAGCCCAGAGCTGGTTCCCCGTCGAAGACCTCCTTGTCGGCGTGGGCGAGAGCCCGCTTTTTCCTGCCTGCATGACAAAACTGAAAGGCGTGCTTGAGAGGGGTCCCACCATGGACATGGCGCGCCTCTTCCGTCTACCAACAGCAGTTTTGATCGGTGGCAGGGGAGGAATCTCTTCTTCTTCTTCGTCCGCGTCTGTCGAGCTGCTGACACTGATCTGTGAAGCTTGAGATAGAGAATGACGACGACTATGACCGCTACTTCCCAGTGAAAGCCGGTCCAGCTCTCCGGTTGCGATCATCACGCCGGCAATGGCAAGCAGCTTAGGGGAGTATTCTTGCGCTGGAGCGTTGCTGAGTGGCCCGGCCGCGCCCGTTCCCAAGTCCGAGAATACCCCGACGTCTTCGCGATTTAAGCGGCGGCGATTTCTGGGATCCCGGACCCTATGGATGTCCAGCTGGGGTTCACATGGGCAAACGGATTGAGAGCGTTGGTATACGTCTTTGAAATGATGGTGCGGACAGTGAACCTTGGGGCCGTCTGTTCGCCTGCGTGGTAGACCTGGACGTTCGGCTTCCTCGTCCTCATCTCTTCCCAGATCTGGGCAAGAACACGTGTCGAGTGATTGTTTGCGACTGCCGCCGTTTTGGGTCTGGCCGGGTGAGGATCGTCTCCCGAGGTCGTCATCAGGGGACTCGTCATCGGGGGACCTTGAGCTTTTGGATCTGTCGAGGCCAGGGGCACCCTCGTTCCACTTGACGAGGCCATCTTGCGTCTGCCATCCACTATTGAAGGCAAATGTTGCTGTCCTTCCTGTGCCATGGCTACGAGAAGCGTCAGAAGGCGTGCACCTTTGAGACCTGGAGGAGTTGGGCGTTGAACCACGATGCAATATTGAGCTGATATCGGGTGTTACTATGCGACGGATGGATGGTCGTTCCTCCTGCTTCTCGGTGCTTTCAGGACGGCTGCTGAAAGCCCCGTCCGTTCCTGTGCTCTTTGTGCCCCAGATCGTAATGCCCGTTGTATCTGTCTGCAGCTGGGTGGTACTGGACGTCCATACGCAGGTTTCCAATCGTGCGGACATGTCGGACTGTGCGGCTTCGTGTTTTCGGAGGAGGTAGAGGTTGATGTCTGGATTATTGAGGCTTGTGGGTGTTTGAGATTTGTGGAACTCGGGCGTGTTTCTCAGACAGGATCGCAGAAGTTGAACCGCTGCCACGCTTGCTAAACCGCCCACCACGTATGGCACGTCAGCGGGAGAATCGTTCTCGGACACTGTGCCGCGCCGGGACAGAGTTGAGGGTAAAGGAGGCAACTGCCTGAGATACGGGTGAGGAAGTAACGGCCTGGGGAGCTCCCAATCATCGAGCTCAGTTTTGCGAAGGTCGTCGTACATGGTATCGGTGTTGCGATCTAGGTTTCGTCGGATCCTGATGACCTCCGCGTACGTCAAGCTCCCGGGGGAGCATGAAGCGGATACAACAGGGGAGGAAAGATCATCCATCTTGAGGCATCGAATGGTGGAGTACTGGCGCAAGGGATGAGAAGGACAGGCTGCAGATGCTCAATCTGAATGCTTTTATAAGGATGCACAGGAAATGAAACGAGGTAAACCCGGGACGTGGTGCTGGCTTAGGGGACAGTTTCTCTCGCGGGCGGGAATTGCAGAGGTTGGATTAGAAAGTGAGTCGGACATGGAGTGGCAGATCTCTGACTGACGAGACGTAGGCTTTGCTGCTGTTGCCTTTTGATACACGGAACCTTCCAAGTTATCAATACGGCAAGAGCCGCTCCTGTCATTTTCTCGCGAGACGTCTACTCTTCAATCTCCCACCCACGCCGACCGGACCATTCACAGGTAGATTTCCTGTCATATTCAATCTATCGGCATACAATGCCTAGTCCGACAGCGCAATCCATGCCTTGAAAGCTTACGGAAACAATAGAGCAATAAAAGGGTAAAAAAAAATTAGTGACAAGCCAGTTACCCATCCTGGATATGCGATCTCTATTCTTCCCCCCAGTTCGGTCGTGTGCCTCCTACACTTCCCTTAGACGTTGCTTTGTTTCCCGGACTGGAAGAACTGCAGTGTTCCTCCAGGAGCGCCCTTCTATTTCCCCGTATCCCCTCGAGCTGCTACTAAGCGTTGTGGCCTGCTCTAGTCACAGTCACGAGGGCCGAAGAATATCGCATTTCCTTAGGGAATGGGCCCTCAGAACGCGGGTGGGTTTCTCGCTAAACAAGTGCTCGTTGTGAGGTTCGAACTCCCTGCCTCGCGAGTCCCCAGTCCCTCGACGAGTTCGGCAGTAGCGGTCTAATATTAGACCGCTACGCCACCTGAACACTTTGGTGGACGGGTAACTTGGCTTGTCGTGTGATGGAAGGAGGGGACGGAAGCTAAGGTTATGAACGGCGGTACAGTGAAGGGCGGGAAGGTGGTCGGTTAGATCTTTGGGCCCTTGGGGAAGGAGCGAGGCTGGGAGGGCGGTTGTCATCGGTTGGAGCATTTGTCATCTTACCTCGAGGCCCTCGGTTTCATTCTCTGAAGAAATGCAATCAAGTAATAGAAGGAAAGCACGATAAACTGATACCGCACCTTCCTGCGCTACTGCTCCTATCCTCCTCGAGGCACGGCAGAGTGATTCAGGTCCCCTCCTTTGCCCTCATTAGGCGCTCGGATATCATGGATCCGTTTCTTTGTAAAACTGCCATCACAAAGTTGGCCAAGTCCAAAATGGTACTTGGCTTCGTTACCTGTTCAACCCGCAGTTATATGTAACTTGCTTTTGCGCAGGTTTGAATTATTTGACTTGTTCGGAGCACAGAGAGTTTGGACCATGACCACCAAAGCAAAACGGCTTCTCATGTGAAACACCTCGCTTAATGTCACAGCAAGAATTGCTAACAACAAGATAAAATGAGTTGGCAACTTAAGCTGTGAACTCGACCCAGGTTGGACCAGGTTTGGACGATATTTGCTTTGTTCGAATATGCGCCAGTTTTGCTTGCTTGCGTCCAGTTTGATCATGAGTGAAGCACTGTAGTATCTTCATCCTCTTTAGATAACGCAGTATATTTCACATGGATGCAGTAACCGATAGTGCCTGTCTTTGCACACTGGAACTCGTCTTCATGGGGACAGCGCGGAGTGATGCGGGTATCCTTCTTTGTCTTATTCAGCCTTCGAATATTCTAGGTTTGTTTGTAACCTACCTTGAGTTCTTATTCTCCAACCTGAAATGCATTGAGATCCATCGAAGCTGCGCGGACATATTTACAAACGTGTATATGATATCAGTCACATCCCTATCACCTCTTGGCTCAACGTTTGTTCCAACTCGGGTTTGTTTTGTTACCCCTTTTCCAGTGGCACACGTATAACCCTAACCCAATCCGAACGGTGATGGATTGCCTCGGGAAGTAGGTACCCTGGGAATCGGAATGCTCGGCAAACGGCGGTCCATGGCCGTAAAATGACGGGGTTCCAGCTCCGAGGTCAGTGGCTGACAGCTCCTCACAACGGGGGGAAACAGCGGGAACAGCAGCCTTTGATTGCTACAACAACAGTGGAAAACATTAGCCTCATGGGCGGAGATGCACCGAAGCCGGACTTTAGCTGTATTTGGATTGTGACTTTTATAAATAAAAACTGACGTAACAGAACTTGGGATTGATCTCGAAAGGTTACAATTAAGTGTTTTTCTAGTCACTGTTTGATACCCGCTGTTCTCATCAATTATCAGACATGTCTCGGATTCTCGCCAGGAGATGCCCTCAAGGGCTTCTGCGTCAGGCCTTCTCGGCGCCGCGCACCAACGTCACCACCACTCCTGTCCGTGCCTTTGCCTCTGCCACCTCCAACGCTCCCTCTTTCAACTGGGAAGACCCTCTCAACCACAAGGCTCTCTTGACCGAGGATGAGATTGCCATCGGTGAGACCGCCGAGCGTTACTGCCAGGAACAGCTTTTCCCCCGCGTGCTACAGGCCTACCGCGATGAGCACTACGACCCCAAGATCCTCGAGGAGATGGGCGATTTGGGCCTGCTGGGCGCTACCATTGAGGGCTACGGCTGCGCCGGCGTCTCCTCCGTGGCCAGCGGTCTGATCACCCGCGCCGTCGAGCGCGTCGACAGCGGTTACCGCAGCGGCATGTCCGTCCAGTCCTCGCTCGTCATGGGGCCTATCAACGACTTTGGCACCGCGGAGCAAAAAGAGCGTTTCCTGCCCGGCATGGCCAAGGGCAAGATCATCGGGGCCTTTGGCCTGACTGAGCCCAACCACGGCTCTGATCCGGGCTCCATGGAGACCGTCGCCCGTCCCCACCCTACCAAGGAGGGCGTCTACCTACTCAGCGGCGCCAAGACCTGGATCACCAACTCGCCCATCGCCGACGTCCTGGTCGTCTGGGCCAAGCTGCAGGAGACAGGCAAGATCCGTGGCTTCCTGGTTGAGCGGTCTGCCTGTCCGCCGGGTACGCTCGAGACTCCCCAGATCAAGAACAAGACGGGTCTGCGGGCCTCCATCACGGGCATGATCCAGCTAGACAACTGCCCGGTGCCCAAGGAGAACATGTTCCCCGAAATCGAAGGGCTCAAGGGCCCTTTCACGTGCCTCAACAGCGCCCGCTTCGGTATCGCCTTCGGCATGATGGGCGCGCTCGAGGACTGCCTGGCGCGGGCCCGCACCTACGCCCTCGAGCGCAAGCAGTTCAAGGGCAACCCGCTGGCCAAGTACCAGCTCGTGCAGAAGAAGCTGGCCGAGGCGGCCACCGACGTCGCCTACGGTACCCTGGCTGCCATCCAGGTCGGCCGCCTCAAGGACGAAGGCAAGGCCACGCCCGAGATGATCAGCATGATCAAGCGCCAGAACTGCGACCGCACCCTGTACCACGCCCGTACGCTGCAGGAGATCTTTGGTGGTAATGCTGTGTCAGATGAGTACCATATTGGCCGTGTTGTTGCCAACTTGTATGTAACGCAGACGTATGAGGGCCAGAGTGATATTCACAGTAAGTTTGACCATCCGACTGGGAGAGGTCGGTGAAGTGAAGATGCTGACTATTTGATTTAGGTCTCATTCTGGGACGGGCTATCACTGGTGTTCAGGCTTTCGTGTAAGACGGTGTAAAAACAGCTTCTTCATTTCAGCGAGGTTTGTTGTTTGGGATTGAACAGGAGCGTATTGTCATATTTTATGTCCAGTACAGTAACAAATTTCGGTGTTTGAATGGATACCACAAATAGTTTAACCGCGCGGTCACGAATGCTTCCACATGCACACTTGGTTTGCTCTTTTTACCTATTTCAGACAGAAGCCAGAGCATTCCTTCCCTTCGGTTATTCCCCTGGTTTGATTCACGAAGGGGTCCAGAAGCCAGTTTCCCCAAAATGACGACACTTGCCTCACCAGGCAGAAGTGGCCCGCCCATACAGGCTAGGTAGCCACCCATGGGATGATAAGTAATGCTCCTCCAAGGCACATCATTAGCAGAAAGCCCATTCCAATGATACCTCGTCCAATCTGGAAAGTTGCTCAGCAAGCTTGACAACCTGGAAGATTCCCTAAGGGGCATTCATTTTCTCAAAGCAAGAACCGCTTCAGTGGCATTGCAACTGTCGCGTTCTCAACACAACAGAATCGCACCGCTCTTCTCACCATCCGCCCGCGCTTGCTAAAGACAAGAACAATGTCATTGCTCAAGGGTGTGAATTGCTCTCCATGCAGTCCAATTGCACATCAGAATGAGCGTAGTTCCATGTGTGAAGCCCGGCCTTCGTAGTTGCCATCCAGCTGTGGTGGTTTGATGTCGTCTCGTGTTTAGGATCTTGACTTTTGGATGGGGCTACCACCCAGATCACGAGTCCAAGTTCGCAAGCATGTTCCGTTTGATGCGTCATTTGGCACCACACCTCGGCAGTCCGACCTCGTTCTAGAAAACAACTTGTCACGGTCTAGACGGCCATGTTACCTTACGCATACTGCCCATCGTGCTCAAATGTGATCAGCTTCTCGTTGCGAATTCAAGACCTACATAAGGTTTCAAGATTTCCACCTATTCAGGAGTGTTATATCTTCTCCAGCATCATCACCACACGCAATAGCGCTCCAACCGATCCAAACTCAACAAATACAACAACCCAATTTCAGTATTCCCACCGGGATCGATTCAAGAAAGAGAAAGTCAAAATGTGCGGCCAGATAAAAACCAGCTACAAATGTCCCGACTGCTCCGACGTAGTCTCCACCAGCAGCGAACGCCTGACGTGCGCAAAGGCAAAATACTGGGGCTCCTGCGGTGATATCCGCTCCGACAACAAGGAGGTCAGCAAGCAGGCTGACAAGTCATGCTCGAGCTGCAAGAGAAAGAAGGAGGCCGAGGAAAAAAAGAAGAAGAAAGAGAGGGAGGAAGCAGCAAGAAAATAGGGAGGATGCCGTAGGTACCCACCTTAGTGAGGGCAGCCGCCCAGCTGAGATTACCCTGAGTTATGGTCAGTGGGAATTAGCACTTTGAGTACGTACCTAGAGGTAGGGTCGAGGGAGGCTGAAGGAATTGAGTGATGGGAAAGAAGGAATCGAGAAAAGAAGGATCTTTCCATTTCACAACGACTGGAACCACACTGTACTCTTCCCACCATCCGCCCGCGGTTGCCGTGACAAGGACGATGCCTATTGCCCGGTGGTGTGACTTTCCTTGTAGCCCAACCGCACATCAGAATAAGGTGGTTCCATGTGTATGTGTGATGCCCTCGCAGTTGCTGTTATGTTAATGCTCGGCTTGCCGGTTATTGATGCCTTCAGTTCTTGTGCTTTCTGTTCCGCACCTTGGACAGGTAGTCGACGGCCGAGTGTATTCATAGATGAGTTGTCTTGTTGGCATATTGTTGGTTGATTGGGTTCGCTATCCCGGTTCTTATATGGCTTTGTCTTGTGAACATGAGATACGGGTGTCGCGCTGTTTTTGGCTTGCGATGGTTTGGATACATGATCTCGTATTGGATCGACGGTCGTCCTTTGTTCTCGATGATCCTGCACCGTAAAGCGCTTGCCTTGTCGTCGATCTGCACCGCTCTTGAAGTTCCGATTCAAACGGCGCCCTCGGGAACATGTAATCCGCCCTCCAAAACTTGTCGAAGAACGGTGTTAGGGGGACCTGCTGGTTAGATTTCTAGTCATGTCATCGTTGGGTCTTTTGGTCTCTGGCAGGAACGTTCTGTTGTCGATAGAGGTAAGAACCTGCGGCTGCTGGTCAGCTGTTGCGTTGTGGTGTACCTCGCTGTATTGCGTCGTGCATCCCGGACTCAAATGGTCGTTGTTTCCTCAGTTCTCAGAAAAGCCGAATTGGTGATGCCATGTTGACTGGATCGAACGTATCTGTGTTGCTTGTCGCGGAAGGCGCATTACCGTTCGTGAAGATGGGGTCATGTGTGTCAGGTCAGCTCCCACCAGTATATATATCTCTCTGCTCCCCGACCTCTGAACTCTTTTTCTTTCCTTTCCTTCCCCAACATAGCTTACGCCGGTTCTGTCATGCGCTCAAGAATCCATGGCAGGCATCTCACTTTGGTGGGATGGGCCCGTAGTTTAGCTACCGCACAATTTTTGGTGTCACACTCTCGTCTTTGACGAAACAAACACAAACTTTTTTTCGTTGCTCTCGTTGGGATGTGTTTCACCGTCCTGGCGAAGTGAAGAAGAAGATCTCCTGACTCAGTCGGTGTTCGTATTGTTGGAAGTGGTTGGCATGGGTGGTGGGGGCCGTGATCCTGAATTGAAGTCTCTTGCCGGTCAGCTGGTGATTTCTCGGTTTGAGTCGTTCCTTAACAAAGAATTGCCATGTTCCTATTGTGCCTTGTACGTCTGCTTTCCGAGTATTGATAACTGTCTCCAAACGTCGTGGTGTCGTTAATGTCGGTACATCGGTGAAAGTGATCGGTTGAGCGGCCGCCTGTTGTACCTGTGGTATGCCGTGAACCTCGACATGTCGTCGTAACAGATTTCAGTTTGTTAGTAATCTCGATATGGCCCTTTTAGTGAACTGATAAATCGAGGAGGAGGTATAATTCTAATGGGATTTGTTTGTCGGTTCCCAAAGTATGCTGGCATCATCTTTGAGGGGAGTGTTAATTTGTCGATGTGAAAAACACAAAAGTCGGGACCGTTGAATGAAGGAAAGGAACAAGAAGAGGACACCCTGAGAACATGAAGGGGAGAACGAGTATTTATTCTTTAACTGGACAAGAGAAATGTGGTCATGCAACACCATCTGCGGAGGCATGAATTCTGGACAATTTCCAAGTCCGAGGATGCATGATAGAAGTTAAGCCCTTAAGCATCATGCACCCAACTGTGAGATACCTGCAGCCGAATATTCACGAGCACAATGAAATGACCCTTTCATGTACATTGTTAGTCTAATTACCTAGGTATTGGTTTTTGAGCATAATGTCACATTTTTTGATGACTTTCTCGTGGAGTGCATTGCGACGGAGGTCCGACTTGCGCCTGAGAATATGCAACATGATGGATGAGCCGGACTTGATGCATAATCACCTTATACAAAGCCGCTGCATTCGCCTACCTCTTCCACTTGATTTAATGCCCGGATCATCATATATTCACTGTCTGTTTGTACTCTTGTGGTTGGATGTCTCCGGGGCCGAGAGGTGCACCGCTGCTTGCATATTTGGCACGCCCAAGACCTGAACCCCAAACTCGGAGCTGACCCGGAGAACAGTTTCAACAACCATCGTGTGAATATCTGGAGCATGCCCTTTGGTTTTAGCAGAGCCTCGGTTTTGAGAGACACGTATAACCGGTTCCCTCTTCCTTAGTTCCAGATCAGCCTAGCTAAGTACTGTACTTGTCGGCCCCCAAACACATTTCATCCATGGTCAATACCTTTTCCACCCAAGTCTTCGACTTGGAAAAGAGTGACTCCCCGATTCAGTAGTTTGGACAGGTTTTGAGCGAAAGTGGCGTCTCGAATAGGTAGTGGAAGGCTTCATTCAGTTGCATTGATGTTTATTCATCGCACTCAACGTTCCAGTCTGGCCGTCGTCGCCGTCGGTCGTCGTTGGTCGTCGGTTGTCAGCTTTCCAGCTGCACCGGCCGGCAAGTGGTGCCGGCGGGAGTCTTTAGTCTCGGAATGAGCTCGGCCATTGCGGTGGCGGTGCACTGACGATGACGAGGTAAACCAGTGGCGCTGTCCTTTTTGGGCTCAATGATTGGTCAGCTCTGGGGCGTCAAACCACCCCTGCCGGCATCCGATCTGAATTGCCAGCCGCCCATGCTGCCCAGGCCAACAGACATCGGCAGGCGGTCATGCAGCAAGAGTCTTGAGTGGTCGGCCACGGACAGCGCCATCGGCGGGCAGTGGGCAGAGCGCGCCGTAGTTACAAGAGCCAGAGAGAGACTGCCCCTGCCGTGGGACTGGTCGGGTGGGTGGGACAACCTCACTGGGCCGGGGGGACTGGCTTCCTCAGGCTCCCGTCCCGCCCGCTGGCACCTGAACGGGAACCCACCTTTGTTCGCCTGATCCTGATCCATTTCCCCCCCTCCGCCATTCCATCCTACTCTCCTGCAACCGACTTCGACATCAACTAGTTTGCATCCCGTCACCATCTTCTCGCCTGTTGACGAAACCCACCCCAATACCCGTGGTGTGACTCAGCGATATAGTGCTTTTTGCTTTCCATCTTGTAAGTCGAACCGACCGCCGTGCTCTCGTCCGCTGCCCATTCGTGATCGACTTTTTTTTCTCCCGTTTGCACGACCGACGTGCCCAGAGTATTATCGCAGCAGCAGCCGCCAGCCCAGCCTTGATTCACTCACTGCCCACTGCCCATTCATTCCGCTTCTTTGCTCTTCCACCGCCCGCGAACGCTGACCCTGACCCTTTAAAACTTGCAGCCACACTCCGTGTCGTCAACGCAACAGCGATTACGACAACCACAACCACCCACCTTTACACAACTAATATCACACAATGGCGTTGAAGCGCATTAACAAGGAGCTCGCTGATCTCGGCCGGTACGTAAACACGAATCCCGCTAGCCCTTTGCCGTCTCGCGCGATGCCGCAAAAGCGTCATTCCGGCGCAAGGTTCAGTGGTGGGGCCGCGCTGGCGGGGTTTACGCCGCTGCCGTCGCCGCCGCCGACCCTCGCGCCGTCTCGAACCGCTTCCGCAGACGCCAGAGATGCATTCCGTTTCTGCTGTCGGATAAGATGCTGACGTGTTGTTGTCTGTAGCGATCCGCCCTCCTCTTGCTCTGCTGGCCCTCAGGGTGAAGATCTTGTATGGATAAGCCACCCCGCTTTTTCGATAAGCACGGCTCGACCCCCGGCATCGCGTCATGACCTTTGCCGTGGATCGAACCGTGGCATCTTGCTCGTGAACGGACATACTGACATGCTCGATTGAATAGTTCCACTGGCAAGCGACCATTATGGGCCCTGCCGACTCCCCCTACACCGGCGGCGTTTTCTTCCTCAACATTCAGTTCCCTACCGATTATCCTTTTAAGCCTCCCAAAGTCAGCTTCACCACCAGAATCTACCACCCCAACATCAACTCGAACGGCAGCATCTGCCTCGACATCTTGAGGGATCAGTGGAGTCCGGCGTTGACGATCTCCAAGGGTATGTTTCTCTGTGTCCATGCTCTTCTAGCGCCCATATGGTCCTTCGGCTGCTGACAACTGTGCAGTTCTGCTCTCCATCTGCTCGATGTTGACGGATCCCAACCCTGACGACCCGCTTGTGCCCGAGATTGCGCACGTGTACAAGACAGACCGCGCCAGGTACGAGGCGACGGCTCGCGAGTGGACCCGGAAGTATGCTATCTAGAGTAGATAATGGGATGGATTTATGGCCGACAAGCAGCGCTGGATCGTTTCTTCAACGTTTTGGCCCCTCTTTTGAAGGGGCACCCACATATTCACCATGGGAGCACGAGTGTATTGTGGTTCCGGTTCGCGTCCTACATTCCTCCAGGCCCAGAGGGAATTCCCAGCTCTCTCCAGTGCGAAAGTTGCAAATGCCATTCGAGCGGCTCGAAACGGTGGAGGATGTGGGTGTGGCACAGCAAGCGGTGTCTTTCGATGTCACGACAAGGGGCGGGGCGGAATCAGCAGGTGCAAGATGCAACCATTCAGTACCGGCACTCAAGTTTCTTTGCTCGCATCACGTTATTTACAAAGGTCTGCAATACCAAGGGGTTCCAGTACAATAGCATTCTGTCTTTCCCTCTATCGTTTCTGATGTTTGGCCTGTGCTCTACCCGTGAATGACGTCCTCCATGTGCGAGTGTTTGCAACTAATGAGCCCCCTACTGACCTTGATAGCTATTTAAAGTAGCTGAAGTTTGGTCGGATGACGTGCGCGAAACTTGTCATGTCCTCGACATGTGGTTCACAGGCCCAACAGGCTGTCCAGAAAACGGGTAGGTGACTGAGTAGCTGTCATATCTTTCATGTGGATTGCGAGACAATGCCTTTTATCACAGGCCATGATAATGAACTTGTAGGTTCCCAGGCTCACTGAAGGGCAGTCAGAGAGAATGTGGACGGACATATCTACAAGAAGTCGATGGTACCGGACGGCAACGACTTGCCGGCGTTGGGACCTTGTGTGCCCGGCTCATCGGGCTGACCCTCCCCGCGGTTACGCTAGTTGCGGTCATGCTGAACAGTGACCCAGGGCATGCATGCTTCCAAGTCCTCAAACTGAACTGAGGCGATAACGGGCTGGTTTGAGGGTTCGGCGCTTAGAAGTTTGGGTTGAGGTTGCACGGGGTCGGGCCCGCACAATGAACAGTAACCCGATGGCAACAAGGCCTCACTCAAGGTTATTGCGCTTTGAAATCGAACACCAAACCAGACATTTAAAGTACGAACCAGTTCTTGATTCCGGTGTCCGCATCATAGAACAATCGATCCAAATCTAAATGGTGAAGGGTTGTGAAGACCTCTCTTTCTGGGCATTCGATGCTTTCAGTTGAGACTCGCTGCTCGGGCCTTGAGAGAGCCCCTAAAGTAGAATGCCAAGACTCCCCTATCAAATGTGTCATGATCCTGGCCGAAACGGGGAATGCAACACGGGCTGAACCGAATGAGCAGCCTTTGACCAATCACAGAACAGTAGCATGATTTTTATGGGGCCTCTGAGCAATGTGGCCATGTCTCCAAGTCCCCAGAGACTTTGCAGTCTTCAAGTTCAGTTGTCTGTGTGTCTCCGTCTCCGAACAACGTAACGTCCTTGATCCCATCCGCCTCGACTGGGCAGTCTAACTAGACTCTAAAGAGTCTGAAGCACATTGGTTCAGACAGGAGGTTTATGTATCCAGAATGGCGCCATTTATCACCTGCCACTTCACGCCAGGCACTTCTCTTGTAGGTTGCTGCCGCGATGCCCTGTTCAAAACACACTGGTCTTCTCGGGCGCCACACGAGGCACAGAAACAGATCTCGGCGTTTAAAGCGACTTGACTGGAGAGACACGGAAAACGGCCGTCCGGTCGCAGTCACTTGTGTGTTTTCATTCGCTGTGGCGGCGACCAAAGCACACTGGGAGTGCCTGGTGCTCCCATAGCACCCATTGCTTCCTAACAACGCCAGTGACACGTTCGGCAGGGTCGCTCGTTTCAACACTGATGAACCTGGGTCTGAAGTTGCATAGGATCCCATGCTTTCCATCATTCGATTTTCTCGGTTTCTTTTTCTCATTTCTCTTTGATGGTCCCCTGAAAAGCCCCTGGGAGGTTCCAGACTTGGGAAAGCCTCAGTCCCTGGTCCATACAACTCTACGTCACTTCAGTCTGTGCCCCAAACACTCTGTCGAGTCATTTCTTCTGCTTGTACACTTTGTTGCCTTCTTTCCTCTTCTCACCTACTGAATCAACACACTTCGGGTCGTTTTTGCCATTGAGGCTTCAGTGCTCCGGTAGGTGAAAGAGAAACAGCCGCCAGGTGCAGGCATTCGTAGTACAGGTATGATGTACCAGAAATCGCCTCATGTTTTATGATTCTCCGACTCTGGTCCGCTTGGCGTCACTGTCTTAACCACACCTATTCTTCCTCCTAGCCTCTTTGCTCCTCCCCTCCTCTTTTTCGTTGCTGCAGAGCTTTATTCACATAGAGCTTGTAATTGCTGACCGACACCACTTTAACGTGGCAGTTACAGGCTCATACCATTACATTCTTTCACAGACAATCTTGTTATCATTCTCGTCTCTCACTCACTTAATACTCGTGTCTCTCGATCAGTTCAGCAGGCTCTGACTCCCGAGGACCAATCCATCAGAATTCAACATCTATTTTGCAACTTGCTTGAGTGGAACGGAAAGAGGAAACCTCCTACCAGGGTCTACGACATACATCTGAAGGGCTGAAAAGGGAGTGAAATTCAAGTTCGACGGAGACAACGGTTGGAATACGAATATCACACGCGAATATTGCGACGACAACGAAAGATGAGTTACGGGGGGTACGACCTGTACAGGTCGAACACGGATTCGTCGATCGAAAAGCCGTCAGAGAGGTCAAGATGGACGCCACTTACTCGCATGCTACTGTCGGGTGAAATGACCCAGGAAAGGCAAAAGGAGCTGAGTCCAAGGGAAAAGTTCGACCGATGGATGGTCAACGAGGGCTATCGACGAATGTAAGCACGAATCTTTACTGTCCCTTGGACTGCCGGTGGCTTGTTGGGACGAGGGAAGAGAATGGAATGCTGACTGTGACAGCTTCGTCTTTGTTTTTATGGTGCTCCACGCCATCGTCTTTGCCTTTGGCTTCGTTAACTACGCCGTCAAAGACAACCTACAAATAGCGCGGGATACGTTTGGACCGACATACATGATTGCAAGATCGGCAGCGCTGGTTCTGCACGTCGATGTTGCCCTGGTCCTTTTCCCCGTCTGCCGAACGCTCATCTCTCTCGCAAGACAGACTCCTCTGAACGGCATCATCCAATTCGACAAGAACATTACCTTCCACATCACGACAGCATGGTCCATCTTCTTCTGGTCGTGGGTGCACACCATTGCCCACTGGAACAACTTTGCCCAGATTGCAGCCAAGAACAACCTCGGTATCTACGGCTGGCTGTTGGCCAACTTTGTCTCGGGCCCCGGTTGGACTGGCTATATCATGTTGATCGCGCTGACAGGTATGGTGATCACTTCGGTCGAAAAGACAAGGCGGGCGAACTACGAGCGGTTCTGGTACACACACCACATGTTCATCATCTTCTTCTTTTTCTGGTCCATCCACGGTGCCTTCTGCATGATCCAGCCCGACTTCGCGCCTTTCTGCATTTCCGTCGGTACCACGGCCATCGGTGTGTTCTGGCAGTACTGGATGTACGGAGGATTTGCCTATCTCGCTGAGCGCATTGCCCGTGAGGTCCGTGGCAAGCATAAGACGTACATCTCCAAGGTTGTCCAGCACCCCAGCAACGTTTGCGAGATCCAGATCAAGAAGGAGAACACCAAGACCCGCGCCGGCCAGTACATCTTCTTCTGCTGCCCGGCTGTTTCCCTGTGGCAGTATCATCCCTTCACCCTCACGAGCGCACCAGAGGAGGACTACATTTCGATCCACGTGCGTGTCGTCGGTGATTTTACCAGGCAACTTGCCGAGACTTTGGGGTGCGAATTCGACAACAAGAAGAAGGGAGACACGTCCAAGGTCGTTGGCGTCAGCCAAGAGAACGACGAAGTTGATCCCGCTCTCCGCCGTGTTCTTCCCCGTGTGTACGTCGATGGACCGTTCGGCTCCGCCTCCGAAGACGTGTTCAAGTACGAGGTGTCCGTCCTGGTCGGCGCCGGTATCGGCGTGACCCCTTTCGCCTCCATCCTCAAGTCGATCTGGTATCGCATGAACTACCCGCAACAAAAGACGCGGCTGAGCAAGGTGTACTTCTTCTGGGTCTGCAGAGATTTCGGCTCGTTCGAGTGGTTCCGCTCTCTTTTGTTGGCTATCGAGGCCCAGGATGTCGACCACCGCATCGAGATCCACACGTACCTGACGGCCAAGATCAAGATTGACGATGCGACCAACATCATGATCAATGATGCCAACGCCGATAAGGATACCATTACTGGCTTGAGGTCGCCGACAAACTTTGGCCGTCCGAACTGGGATATGATCTTTAGGGGTATCAGGAAATTACATGCTCCGGGCGAGGCGGGTGTGTTCTTCTGCGGTCCCAAGGGACTGGGCAGCTCGCTGCACATCTTTTGCAACAAGTATAGTGAGCCTGGGTAAGTTCATGGTCCTTTTGTGGTGGAAATGCAGTAGAAAGACCGCTAACATCTTGCATTAGTTTCCACTTTGTTTGGGGCAAGGAGAACTTTTAAAACTTCACCCTTGTTTTGTCCCTCTCACCCTGTTTACTCAACAATCTCACTATTGAGGCACGATTTACGAAATCATTCCTGCCTTTTATGCCATAGTATATGAGCATGTTTGGACGGGGATGACTGCGGAATCTGCTAGTTACCTGTTTTACCTCTTTATGTGCCAGTTATACCAATTATTGTTTCCAGGTAATGGAGAAGCTCGAGGTATTTAGGGAATTTGATTAAGAGAGTTTGTGTTGTCAATATTCCATAAAAATAGGACTATTTCTTTGCAATCATAAAATGACCTTAAAAAGGGTCCGGTTTGGGAGAGACACAAGTACGAAGAAGAAGACACAACTTGATTTATCAACCCCTTGGCTTCGAGTAGACGTCCAACCCTAACCCGTGATCGCTCAAGCATCACTTCCGAGCACACCATGCAGGGATTCTAAGTGCCCCACATTTACCATCGCGAAAGAGGTGCGTCTCCAGGCAGGCAATCCACTCTTCAGCAGCTTCAGCGCGTCAATTCCACTGGACGGACGCGGAAAGCCTCCTCTCGTTTCCCGTCACAAAGTGACATCACCTACAAGAGACCAAGATACCTCCGTCCCCTCTGCAACAACAACCTACTTTGACTTTCTCCAATTTCTGCACAGAATTCGTCCGACTTAACACCTTGTTAATCCACCCCAATCTCGAACCCGGAATCGCATGAATAACAATCGCAAAGATGGGTATTAAACAGCTTTTTTCGGTCATCAAGGATGAAGCGCCTGACGCCATCAAGGAGGGCGAGATCAAAAATCAGTTCGGTCGCAAGGTTGCCATTGTGAGTTTTCTGTCATTTTCCACTTTGCCAATCAATGTACTCTTTCTCTTCAAACCATGCTAACATTTCACCTTCTTTTCACAGGATGCGTACGACTCCCCCGCCCGACCCCAACCCCGACCTCGATCATGAAGGAGCAAAAAAAGACGTAACCTACCGTTCCATAATCGCTGACATCATAACCTCCTCCCTAAACGTTATACAGCTCCATGAGCATCTACAGCTTTCTGATCGCCGTCCGCTCCGATGGCCAACAACTAATGAACGAGGCCGGGGAAACCACGTCGCATCTAATGGGCATGTTCTACCGCACCCTACGGATGGTCGACAACGGCATCAAGCCGCTCTACGTGTTCGACGGCGCGCCGCCCAAACTCAAGTCCGGGGAGCTAGCCAAGCGGTTCCAGCGCAAGCAGGAAGCCACCGAAGGGCTGGAGGAGGCCAAAGAAACCGGCACGGCCGAGGACGTGGAGAAGTTCAGTCGGAGAACGGTCCGCGTCACACGCGAGCATAATGCCGAGTGCCAGAAGTTGTTGAAGTTGATGGGCATCCCCTACATTGTGGCGCCCACTGAAGCGGAGGCGCAATGCGCGGTGCTGGCGCGGGCGGGCAAGGTGTATGCGGCTGCCAGCGAGGATATGGATACGTTGTGCTTTAACGCGCCGATTTTGCTCAGGCATTTGACGTTTAGCGAGCAGAGGAAGGAGCCAATTCAGGAGATCCATTTGGAGAAGGTTCTGGAGGGGTTAGGCATGGAGAGGAAGCAAGTATGTTTTTTCCCCTGCCTTTTGTTTCTTCGGGCTATCAAAAAAAAAAAAAAAAAAAATACTGCAATATGCTGACAGCATGCTCTTTTACAGTTCATCGACCTCTGCATTCTCCTCGGCTGCGACTACCTCGACCCCATCCCCAAAGTTGGACCCAGCACGGCGCTCAAGCTGATCCGCGAGCACGGCACACTGGAGAAGGTGGTGGAATGGATGAAGGCTGACCCTAAGGGTCGCTATCAAATCCCAGAGGACTGGCCATTTGAGGACGCGCGCGCTCTCTTCTTCGAGCCAGACGTACGGCCCGCTGACGACCCGCTGTGCGACTTCAAGTGGGATAAGCCCGACATCGAGGGGCTCATCCAGTTCCTCGTTCACGAGAAGGGGTTTTCGGAGGACCGTGTCCGCAGCGCGGGCACAAAGCTGGAGAAGAACATGAAGACTTCGCAACAGGCGAGAATCGAGGGTTTCTTCAAGATACTGCCCAAGACGGAGGAGGAGAAGAAGGCGCATAAGCGCAAGCTGGAGGAGCAGGCGGAGCAGAAGAGGAAGAAGGTCAAGGAGGAGAAAAAGGAAAAGGCGAAGCTTAAGGCGAAGCCTCGTGGTGCTTAGGGCGGGAATGTCATGATGTGGCCCGATTACTTACCGTGTTCTGATGGGTACTGGCGTTTCAGGTATTCAGGAGTTTATGGGAGTTTTACACAGGCGGAAGGGAAAAGGGTACGGAGATGTGTGTATCATTTAGCACGTCGAGGAATCCGTGGAACCCAAGGTTACGGGAATGTGTACCTACTTGTTTTTTTGCGTTTGCCATGCGAACGATTGAGTCCTCACAGATTTACCGCCATCTAGCTATATATTGATTGATGATCATGGGATACGGATGGGATCATACAGACCGCTACCATGGAGCAACTGCTGCAATGAGAAAGTTATGTTAATATATCTCCGACTCCACAAATAGTCGGCCCCATGGAGTTCGTTATGACAAAGTCCATGATAGTACACATACTGTACGTGCATCCAGCATCGGCTCGGTCTTTGTGCAGTGCACTGCAGGCTGTGGCCGCGGCACGTATCGTGGTAGCACCACACTTGCCTCGGCTCATTGCTGGGTGGTAATCCCAGCCGTTCCAATTGGTCCCACTGGAACAAATGACATCAGCCTAACGTGGACACGGTGGGGACCGAAACAGAGACATTCAACGAGACTGCAAACGAGACGGAACTGGAAGTGATTTGGGGGGGGGGGGGGGGGGGGGGGTGTCACATGTTCCCGTATTTCAGTCCATTTCGAGAACGGCCAGCCTCGCCGTCGTCATCGTCCTCCTTTGGATAAGTACCGGAGGTTTGGAGCAAAGCCGCCCAAAGACAGTTGAAAGTTTGAATATCAAACTGTGAGGTTTCATGTCAAATGAGATACCGAAGGCGGAGGTGGGTCGGATTGCATAGCGCAGGGGTCTTCCCCACGGGCAGGAGACGGGCAGTCGAGGACGGACAGTGCCAACGAACTGTTGGATCTCCAAAATCGTAAAGTCGGAGCTGACAATGGCTTCTGGATCTTGAAGTTGGCTGCTTTATCTATTTTTCGACCGTGCCATCCGCAGAGACGACTTGGTGATTCTCGACTCACAGTTGATCAGACTGACACTGGCAGCATGCAGCCACAAATTCAGACAATGTTTACATTCTTGTCGGATGTCAGACACCAACCAGAGTACAGACAGCATCCTATCATCCTGCCAATATCAGATCTCACGCGCATGTGCTCCAACTTTCAAAGCAATCTAACGTATGAAGTGTACACCAGACGTCGGTGTGGAAGCTTTCCGTGGCATGATCACATGTGAAAGTCCGTTTCGGCGCATTTACCGTGCAGGACAACTTTTCCATTGGCTGCGCGAATCCATACTGTGGCACAACCGGGGATGCTTGCCAGTGGAATGGATGTGACAAGGGACAAGGAGACAAGTGAACTCCCCCACACTCTCCCCCATATGGATCGATTGTGCTTCCAAAGCTGCCCTCGTGGCCCTCTTGGTTCATGTCTCTATTTTCTTGATCTTTTCCCGTCTCTCTCCATTCTTATTCTTTCTCTTTCTTCTTGAACTCGTTCATCCATATACCCATTCCCTATACACTATACCCGTCCATCATGTCCAAGATCTTCACCCAGGCCGACGTCTCGTCGCATAGCAAACCAGACTCGCTCTGGATTGTCATTGATGGCGATGTCTACGATGTCACCAAGTTCGCTGACGACCATCCCGGTATGTTTATGCGCGAACCTCGCTCCTTTGTTTACTCCGAGGACGTAGCCTAGAAACTGACCATTGTGTGTGGATCGGAACAGGCGGCAAGAAGATCCTCCAGAGAGTTGGCGGCAAGGACGCCTCCAAGCAGTTCTGGAAGTACCACAATGAGGGCATCCTCAAGAAGTACCAGGGCAAGCTCCAGATCGGCTCCCTAGACAGCAAGCCCAAGGCCGCTGCTCCCGCTCCCGCTGCCGCGCCGGCCCCTGCTCCCAAGGCCGCCCCCAAGCCCAAGGCTTCTACCGCTTCCTCCTCTTCCCACGAGCAATCCGAGGCTCTCGAGCCCTTCGGCCAGCTTATCCCCTTTGCTGACCCCAGCTGGTACCAGAGCGTAAGTTGGAATCCATTTCCTTGCATGTGCCTCGGCTAATTCACTGTTTTGCTCCACTAGTACCACTCTCCTTACTACAACGAGACTCACGCCGCCCTCCGTGCCGAGATCCGCGAGTGGGTCGAGACCGCCATTGACCCCTATGTCACCGAGTGGGATGAGAAGAAGGAGGTTCCTGCCGAGATCTACAAGGAGATGGGCAAGCGCGGCTACCTCGCCGGTCTGCTGGGCACCAAGTACCAGAGCAACTATGTCGAGAACCCCATCAAGTCCGTCCCCGCCGAGAAGTGGGATCTCTTCCACGAGATGCTCGTAACCGACGAGCTCTCTCGTACCGGCTCCGGTGGTTTCGTTTGGAACGTCATTGGCGGCTTCGGCATCGGCTGCCCTCCCCTCGTCAAGTTCGGCAAGAAGCCCCTTGTCGACCGTATCCTGCCCGGCATCCTCAATGGTGACAAGCGCATCTGCCTTGCCATTACCGAGCCCGACGCCGGTTCCGACGTTGCCAACCTCACCTGCGAGGCCAAGCTTACCGAGGACGGCAAGCACTACATTGTCAACGGCGAGAAGAAGTGGATCACCAACGGTATCTGGTCGGACTATTTCACTACGGCCGTGCGTACTGGCGGCCCCGGCATGAACGGCGTCTCTCTCCTGCTCATTGAGCGTGACTTCCCCGGCGTGTCCACCCGCCGCATGGACTGCCAGGGTGTGTGGTCCTCGGGCACCACCTACATCACCTTTGAGGACGTCAAGGTCCCCGTCGAGAACCTGATCGGCAAGGAGAACCAGGGCTTCCGCGTCATCATGACCAACTTCAACCACGAGCGCATCGGCATCATCATCCAGTGCCTGCGCTTCTCGCGTGTCTGCTACGAGGAGTCGGTCAAGTACGCCAACAAGCGCCGCACCTTTGGCAAGAAGCTGATCGAGCACCCCGTCATCCGCCTCAAGCTCGCCCACATGGCCCGCCAAATCGAGGCCTCGTACAACTGGCTCGAGAACCTCATCTACCAGTGCGAGAAGATGGGCGAGACCGAGGCCATGCTCCGTCTCGGCGGCGCCATCGCCTCCCTCAAGGCCCAGGCCACCGTCACCTTTGAGTTCTGCGCCCGCGAGGCCTCCCAGATTTTCGGCGGTCTATCCTACTCCCGCGGTGGCCAGGGCGGCAAGGTCGAGAGGCTGTACCGTGATGTCAGGGCTTATGCCATCCCCGGTGGCTCGGAGGAGATTATGCTTGATCTTAGCATAAGGCAGAGCTTGCGCGTTGCCAAGATGACTGGTATGAAGCTTTAAAGATGGGGAAAGGGGGGGTATCATATTTATCGTGTGATTTATTGGAAAAAAGCATATTGGGGTTAACGGTTTCTTTGGCATTACTTTTTCCTCTTTCATGGGCTTCTCTTATACTTTATATACCTATCCACACTGTACTCCTATGCGGTATGTTTACAGATAGCTCGAGACACAGCTGCATAAGTCTGCTTACTTTTGAGCAAATCGAAGTGGCAGCGTTGTCCGGTTAGAGTGCTTCCCATCTATGGATGTTCGTAGGATTTGTCATGGGTCAGTAGACTGAATAGTTCTTGGCTCGTTGTTGAATTTAATCCTGTGATAGACGAACGGACATGCTTGGTACGTGCTGTACTATGTAAGTAGGGTAGGCGGTTGGCCCAAGGAACATTGCGGCCGGATTGAAGTTGAGGTGAGTGCTGTAATTCAAAGGGAGTCAGACTCGAGTGTCACTGCAGCGAGACCTATATCCCATGCGGTTTCAGCGAGTGTGTGAGTTGCTAGGTATTCTGCTTCCCATTTGATTACCTCGCTATCTCTGTGCCTTTCTCCTTTTATCTCTTTTTTCATGTCTGCCTACCTCTCTCTGTTTACCTTTTCCTTTACGTATTTCCTTGTATATTCTACCCACCTCTCTTCTTGTTCCTCTCATACTTCCATCTTGATTAACTTTTTCAGGATTCCTTCACCATCTTTTCACCTCTCTTCTTTTGTTGTTACCAAGCTCACTTAATCTCCTCACCTCCTTTTAAAATCTCTACCATCTCTCGAACAGCCTCACCTATCCATCCATTCATCATTGCACGACCGGGGGACAAGCGGCATCAAACCTACCGAGTCCAGTTCAGCACCGCTTGAGCAGAGATTGTATGTTTGTGAGTAGTGGTAGTACAGGTGATCTATTTTTCGCTTTCCTCTTTCTGAGTTGCCTGAGCGTTGCCTGTGCCTGCCTATTCGAATAGAACCCAAGTACAGAATTTTAGTTTTCTCCCAGTCGTCAAACTAGGCACCTCTACCTGAACTGTCCTGACTTCTTCTATCCTTTCCTTTTTGCCGTTTTCCGCTTTTCCGCTTCCACGACACCCAGGAAATGCGAGGAATAAGAAGGGGAAAAGAAGAAGAAGAAAAAGAAATAACAGGCCAAGCGATGAAAACACTGCTGATTCAGAAATATGCCGCTGGGTTTAATGCAAGATGTGGAAACTCCACGAGAAATGACCGAACAACGATAAGCAACGAGTGCCCATATCCATGATGGCGGCTTGGCAAAAAGAAAGAAAAAAAAATAACACTTTACATACAAATACAAGAAGGGGTTTGTTTTGTTGTAACACGCTCCATCCGATCCTAGAATGTGATATGTAAAATACTGATTGGGGTGTCTATTATCCATAGCCTCCTTTTTCTTTTATGAAAGGACTAAAAACACATGTCAAGATGCATAACAGCTCCTCGAATCTCTGAGTACCTAAGTGCAACGCGACAACTTGTGTCCTGAAAACAGCATCATTGTTAGCATCACAGCCCTACGGAGCAATGCGTCTGAGCTGGTCAAGAAGCTTTTGTGCTTGTTGGGCATCGTAGCCCGTCGGGACCGGGGGTGCAGAACCGACCCCATATGCTGGGACGTCGCCATAACTTGGAGCTCCCGGATTGGCGGCGCTCCTCAGGTTTCCGAGCAAAGTGTTGATGTCGATCTGGGCAGCTTGGGCAGCTGCAGGAGCCGGCGGGGCCGCGCCATAGGGCATGGCTGGATGAGGCGGTTGCGGAGCCATACCTTGAGATTGTGTCAAAGTGGCCAGGAGTGCGCTGAGGGATTCGTTGTTGAGCTGACCAACCACGCTCGAGATGTCTTGCACTGGGGCAGGCAGCTGCTGTATTTGAGGTGCCGGAGCCGGAGGGATGGCGTAGGGCTGCTGTTGGTATGGATAGCTGACGGGAGGTGGAACCTCTGGGCGATACCCGTGGCCATAATTGTTGACTGGGTAGGTAGGCGGCGGCTGCGGTGGCTGGATGCGCTTCTTGTCTACCACCAACGCAGCAGCCTGATGCGGCGTTACCTTATAATCGTCGAAGTTGATGCTGGTGGCGGTCCGAGTAAACACCCGAATGTCGAGCTGTTGTTTGCTGGGTGAATTAGGGTCAAGAAAACTGACCGCATGCACGCCTTCCACCATCTGACGTTGTATCAACGGCTCCCGGGGAAAGCGCGGATTCGCGTAAATTACATTTGTCCTCAACCCATATGAATGGAAGACGCTCTGAACCCACGAGACGAACTCCTTATGTACGTCTCCAAGGAGGACAAGCTGAACATCTGGAACATCGGCTCCGTAGCGGAAAGGCATGTCAAGCTCTTCGCTAGATGGCACGCGCCGATGCGGGCTGTCATCTCTGCGTCGATAGCCATTATCATAATAGCGGACTGATGGCGGCGATCTGGATCGGCGGCTGTCATATCCAGGGCCAAAGTCACGGTCTCTGGAGCCCCTAGCATATCGGCCGTCTCGGCTTCCTCGGTGAGGAGAAGGTGAGCGCCCAGGACCCGGGCGGTAGTCATCTCTACGCCAGCCCGGATCCCTCGCCTCATAGCGGTCTCTTATACGGCTATCACGTGGCAAGCGGCGGTCAGGCGACCGCTCTCGCTCACGTTCACGGTCGCGCTCAGGGTGTTCTTTCCGAGTTCGATCCTGTTTCTTGGATATCTCCAAATCTTCGAGACGGTTAGCTGGCATTCATCTTCACCCAAGTCGCTACACCCTACACAACAAAAAAGATGGAATTTCAGGCCTAAAGGTTGGTGGTAACAACTGCTAGGAGTAAATCCACTTACTGATTGCACGTCCACCGAGTTCGACGTCGCGGCAGCCGCGAATAGCAGCAAGACCTTCCTCAATGGTATGATATTGTACGAAACCATATGCATTCTTCAGAGAGATCTGTGCAAGGCGTCCGAACTTGCTAAAGACATCGAAGACTTCGCGTTTTGAGACTCTCTCACACGATAAGTTACCTACACTACAGGTCAGTACATGCCACCGCCAAACAAGACAAGCGAGTGTTGCACTTACCAATAAAGATACGCGAGCCTTCAGGGAATCGTTGCTCCCATCTAGCCTCCAATGTGTACTGCCTCTCATCGGCAAGGAACTTTTCGTAGTCTTGATCGCTTGCTGGCGCATAAATGTTGCTTATGTGAGAGTTACCAGGCCCCGGAAGATGTCGGGAGTTATGCGCGGATGCGTAGGGTTGGGTTGGAGCATTATTGAAGGTATTGGGTGGAATGGGAGGCAGAGATGAGATGGCTTCATTGCCGATACCGGAGCCGCCAGGTGGCATGTACGCAGTACGTGGTGTCCCAGGTCCAACGCTGGGAGATGAGCCTTGGGCATGTACAGAGTTATGGGGTCGGGGATGAAAGTGATGGGCCTGAGGTGGGATGGCAGGTAGGCCGCCTTGAGGTTTAGGTGGAAGCGAAGCAGAATGGGAAACATTCAAGGTGCTTGGCCCGTTCTGGGAAGTTTGAGTGGCAGGCGGTTTGGCTGAAGCAGCTGCTACAGATGAGGCAGAAGCCGTGGTGGGGGATGCGGCAGCTCTGGCCGTGATGTTGTCCACGAGCTTCTGGATATCAACGGCAGTGTCATCATCTTCATTTGCCAGGGTCGGGCTATTTGAAGCGGCAGCAGAGTCTCTAGTAGAGGGCTGGACATCAGGAGCAGGAGGAGCATCTGGCATTTGGATCTCGCCGGAATCTGGTGCGGAAGGCACCTCGGCCATGGAAGAAGTGCCGCTGGGCGCGGCATCGGGTACAGGATCGGGATTTGAGCTTTGGAGATGCTGGTGGGGGGCGGCGGGAGCGAAATCAGATGGCGCATCTAGAGACTGAAGCGATTCGTTGGTCTGGGCTGGGAGCTGCTCGGCTTCAGAATGGGGCTGGGTTTGGCTTGTGACTTTGGCTGGAGGAGACGATGAAGGATCAGAA
This sequence comes from Neurospora hispaniola, assembly GCF_033458365.1. Lineage (NCBI taxonomy): Eukaryota > Fungi > Ascomycota > Sordariomycetes > Sordariales > Sordariaceae > Neurospora > Neurospora hispaniola. The sequence goes on from NW_026944413.1 coordinate 1,024,448, forward strand.
GGAGGGGCAGGTGCAGTGGGAGGCTGAGTCTTCGAAGGTTCAGGCGTGGAAGAATCATTCATCTTAGTTTCTGAAGCCTTTGATACATCTGGCTGCGCCTCGTCGGCCTCACCTTCACCTTGGTCTGTGGGCGAATCAAAGGTGTGCGCATAATCATCGCTGCCCGTCTCTGGCTTGTTCCCCTGCTCCTGGCCCTGTTCCTGCCCGTCCTCATCATACGCATCAAGGCTGTCGTCATCATCTTCCGAATACTCGCCGGCAACTACTATGGTGTCGGACACATCGGAAGATTCTTGGACCGGCTCTGGCATGGCGGGCGAGATGTACGAGTTGTACGAGGGTTGAGACGTAAGGTTCGGATTGGTTAATTGACTGGTTAATTCCTCAACTACCGCGTCAATAGCGGCAGCGTGGTCCTGTAGCCTTGGGACCAGGGTCGGCGAGGTGCTGTGGAGGGCGATTGGCTTGGGCGAGAGAGGATCTAGATCGGCAGAGGCAACAACTTCTGGCGTCTGCCCGGGCATCAAGGGGGATTAGAATAGTTTGAAGGGTTGGCTGGGTCTTGTTGCGAGGATGGTGAGAAGCGGTAGCGACGTGGGGCAATAACGGAAAGTGATTGTGATCGCAAGAGGTCTTGTTCCCTGAAGGTGAAGGTGGCCAGAGCAAGTTGTTTGGGCTTGTAACTGGTGAAATGGAGCAACGTGGTTTGGACCTTGAAACGCTGTTTGGAGGTTTCGCCTAGATCACCAAACTGAAAGTGAACTAAGTAGGTGAGAGGAGAAGACAAGAGCTATAGTGGATTTTGACCTTTGTTGGAGAGAGCAGCACCGCAAGGGCGACGAGGTTGATGGCTTGGAGTGGGCTGTAGTGTAGTGTGGCAGCGAGATGTAGCTGCGTGAAGGGCAATGCACCTGAAGTAATGGGAAACAGAAGTTGAGCTGAGCTGCAACTGAACTTAAGTCAAAGAATAACAATGTTTGGAGAAACGAGTTTGCAGAAGTGCAAGTGGAAGAAGGGGAAAGCCGCGAAAAGAAGTCACGGTAGTCAGAACCGATCGCGTTCTCCAATTGCGGGGCGGAGAGAGGGAGGGAGCGGAGGAACAAAAAGCGGAGAGCGGCGGACGGAGCTTCGTTCTACTCTTCCAGGTTTAAGTACTTGTGTAGAGGTAGCCTTATCTGGACGTGTCGGATGAGGGCCACACTGTTAAATCGCTGACTGTTCAATGGATCGCAAAGATCGAGCTTGAGCTGAGGTGAAGAAGCTGCCAACAGGAAGGAGTAGACAAGATAAAAGATGTGTCAATGGTGGTTAAGCCAGGTTTTGATAAGGAAGCCCATGATTGAAGGACGGTACGTTCGGGTCGACAGGCTGAAGATGCCGGGAGAAGACACACAGAAATTGGGGGATGGGAAGCTCTCTTGGCATCTCCGAGAGGTGGGGCTTCTGCAAGGCTGATCCAAACTTCAAGAAATTCTCGACGAAGTGGAAAGCAACGGAAACTGATGAAAGTGGGGGGACGGTGGGCTCCACCTTGCCGTGTGTTAGGTTTACACTAAGTAGGTAGTGCAGTCCATGGCCCCGGCAGATGGAGTCGCATGCCGGGCCAAACCAGGCACTGCACCTGGCCCAGAGCTATCTCTACCACTTACACCCGACTGATTAATACCATCGGATCGATGTAGGTGAGAACATATTCCGAGCCTCCACTGCCAATACACCAAATTCTTGGTTCCGCCGAGTCGTAGATGCAAATAGCTGCCTGGACACAATGAACAGCATCAGGATGAGGCTCCTTGCCAGCCTCTCGCCCATGGTCCGCATGCGCCCTGCTTGGGCCCTGAATCCAAGTGCCGCGATGGTGACTACCAGTAGACGGCTGGTCCGACATCAAGCATTTGACGCTGGGTTTGACCCAGAAGAGCTAGCCGAAGCACGCAGGTGGCACAAGTCATTCCACCCAAGCACTCTTCCACAAGGCGACACCTCCTTTTCACGCTCCAGCGGGCCCGGAGGCCAGCATGTAAACAAGTTAGTCGTAGCCTTCAGTTAGCTGCTGTCATGCCAGGTATTTGTCCATCCAGATTGACACTTCCAATAGGACAGAGACAAAAGCAACAACTACATGGCCCATCTCGAAACTCATCGCTCATCTTCCCAAGATCTTACATGCCGAACTTCGACACTCAAAATACTATACCAGGGGCAATGACTCTATAACTATACAGGCACAGACCGAGCGCAGCAGAAGTGCCAATCAAGCAGAGAACCACCAGAAGCTATATGACGAACTCATGAATCTGTACGCGAAGACGGTCCCCGCAGAGTCGAGTCCCGACAAAGCACGTAAATATGAGGCACTGTATGTTTTCTTCAGCCCATCCAAACTATCCTTTACGTATTGTAGATCCACCCTGACACTGGAGTCACTTGCAGAAAGAAAACTGCAAGAGAGACTCGACTGAAGGAGAAAAAATTCCTCAGCTCCAAGAAACAGTCCAGGAAGGGCGGAGGGTCTGACTACTAAACTAAGTGTTAGGACAATTGTGCAGTGGTGCATCGCATGATCCAAATGGACAGAAACCAAATATCTAAAAACACACCAAACCATCTGGCTGGATGATAGAATCTGATATCTTTTTGTACCCAAAGAACCAGTGACCTCGAGGTGAGGTTGAGGATGAGACGCCTCTTCTGTCGGTTATCATTTCTGTTATCACCCCGACCCCGTACCTGACGTATGTGATCCGTGCATCGCCCTTGTCCCTGCCAGAGCCGCAGGACGCTTGACTGGAAACGGTAAGGCTGGCAGCCAGAACGATCTTACCGCCCGGCAGAATTATCGGTGGGCATAATTTTTTTGGGCCCTTGATGGCCAGCCGTCTTGACTTGTCGGGTCGCCTGCCTGTTGTTGTCTGCCCCGAGTCCGTCTTGAGTTGGAGGAACTTGGGTCTCTCTTGCTCCTCTTGACAAGTGTGACAGTCCGGATCTGCCACCAGTCTTCACCATGTCACAAAAAGTCATGTCAGTTCTTCGTCTTCTATCATCAATGTTCATTGTGTCTCGGGGCTAACTAATTGCTTTCTTTTCGTACAGTGACTCGCGCATTCCTGCGCTCATTCGCAATGGCATGCAGGAGAAGAAGCGTAGCTTCTTCGTCGTCGTCGGCGACCACTCCAAGGAGGCCATTGTCCACCGTATGTCGACTCCCTCGTCCCAAGATCCTCTACCCTCGACCGCGACTGCCTTCCCCCGATAATCTACCTACCGGTGATGGCTGACGTCCAGCTTTCCAGTTTACTACATCCTCTCCAATGCGAACATGAAGCATAACAAGTCCGTCCTCTGGGCGTACAAGAGCAAGCTTCTCGGCTTCACAAGTCATCGCAAGAAGCGCGAAAACAAGATCAAGAAGGAAATCAAGCGTGGCGTTCGCGAGGCCAACTCCGAAGACCCTTTCGAACTCTTCATCTCCCTCAACGATATCCGATATGTCTACTACAAGGAAACCGAAAAGATTCTCGGTAACACCTACGGCATGTGCATTTTGCAAGATTTTGAGGCCATGACGCCTAATATCCTAGCCCGTACAATCGAAACTGTCGAAGGTGGCGGCTTGGTTATCCTGCTCTTGAAGGGCATGAACAGCTTGAAGCAGCTTTACACTCTTTCCATGGACGTACATTCGAGATACCGAACCGAAGCCCACGACGACGTTGTTGCGAGGTTCAACGAGCGCTTTATCCTTTCCCTCGGCAGCTGCGAGTCCTGCTTGGTTGTTGACGACGAGCTTAACGTTCTCCCCATTTCGGGCGGCAAGGCTGTCAAGGCGCTACCACGCCCTACCGACGACGAGGAGGTCAACCCGGCAAAGAAGGAGTTGGAGAAGATCAAGGAGTCGCTTGAGGATACTCAGCCCATCGGATCGCTCGTCCAGCTGGCCCGTACAACTGACCAGGCCAAAGCGCTGCTCACCTTCGTCGATGCTATTGCGGAGAAGACTCTGCGCAACACAGTTACGCTGACTGCGGCTCGTGGTCGTGGTAAATCCGCTGCGATGGGTGTCGCTATTGCGGCCGCCGTCGCTTACGGTTATAGCAACATTTTTATTACGTCTCCTTCGCCAGAAAACTTGAAGACATTGTTCGAGTTTGTCTTCAAGGGATTCGACGCGTTGGACTACAAGGACCATGCCGACTACTCCATCATCCAGTCGACGAACCCCGAGTTCAACAAGGCCATCGTTAGAGTCAACATCCACAGGAACCACCGCCAGACCATCCAGTACATCCGCCCCCAAGACGCCCACGTCCTTGGCCAGGCTGAACTGCTCGTCATCGATGAAGCTGCTGCTATCCCTCTGCCCCTCGTCAAGAAGCTCATGGGTCCTTATCTTGTTTTCATGGCCTCCACCATCAGCGGTTACGAGGGTACTGGTCGCTCACTCTCTCTCAAGCTTATCAAGCAGCTTAGGGAGCAGTCGAGGACTGGTGCCGGTGTTAAGGACGCCGTTGAGGTCGACAGGACAAGTGGCAAGGCGGCTAAGGACACAGAGACCGTTTTCACTGGTGGTCGGTCGCTCAAGGAGATCACTCTTTCTGAGCCCATCCGTTACGCCCAAGGAGATCCGGTTGAGAAGTGGTTGAACACTCTCCTCTGCCTGGACGCCACGCTGCCCAGGTCCAAGCTCAACACTCAGGGATGTCCCGATCCCTCTCAGTGCGAGCTGCTCCATGTCAACCGTGACACCCTCTTCTCCTTCCACCCTGTTTCCGAGAAATTCCTGCAGCAGATGGTTGCGCTTTATGTCGCCAGTCACTACAAGAACTCGCCCAACGATTTGCAGCTTATGAGTGATGCTCCGGCCCACGAGCTCTTCGTTCTTACTGCTCCTATCGTTGAGGGCAGGCTACCCGAGCCATTGTGTGTAATCCAAGTCTCTCTCGAGGGTAAGATTAGCAAGCAGAGCATCCTCAACAGCCTCAGCAGGGGCTCGCAACCTGCGGGTGATTTGATCCCCTGGCTTGTCAGCCAGCAGTTCCAGGACGATGAGTTCGCCTCACTTTCTGGTGCTCGTGTGGTCAGAATCGCTACCAATCCCGACTACGTGTCTATGGGCTACGGCTCGAGGGCGCTTCAGCTGCTTGTGGACTACTACGAGGGCAAGTTTGCCAACCTTTCCGAGGAAGCTGGCACTGTCGTACCTAAGAGTGCTCCCCGGGTGACGGACGCTGAACTTGCGAACGCCAGTCTCTTTGACGACATCAAGGTTCGCGATATGAACGAGCTCCCGCCCCTTTTCGCCAAGCTTGCCGAGCGTCGCCCCGAGCCCCTCGAGTATATTGGTGTCAGTTACGGTCTTACCCAACCGCTCCACAAATTCTGGAAGCGCGCTTCCTTTGCGCCAGTATACTTAAGGCAAACTCCCAACGACTTGACCGGCGAGCACACTTGCGTCATGTTGCGCCCTCTTGGTGATGGCACTGACCCCAGCTGGCTGGGCGCTTTCGCCAACGACTTCCACCGCCGTTTCCTCTCTCTGCTGTCTTACAAGTTCCGCGAGTTCCCGGCCATCTTGGCGTTGACCATCGAGGAGTCTGCCAGTGCCGGTGCCAAGCTGGACCCTTCCAACGAGCCTACGCCGTTGGAGAAGGCGGAGTTGGACAAGCTGTTGACGCCCTTTGACCACAAGCGTCTTGAGAGTTATGCCAATGGCCTCCTCGATTACCATGTCGTTCTCGATCTTATCCCCAGCATCGCGCAGCTTTTCTTCGAGGGCCGTATTAGGGCAAACCTCCAGCTCAGCGGTCTCCAGCAGGCCATTCTGCTGGCCATCGGTCTCCAGCGCAAGGAGATCGATGCCATTGCTGGAGAGCTCACTCTCCCGTCCTCTCAGCTCCTGGCTATCTTCATCAAGATCATGCGCAAGATCAGCACGCACCTTGCGTCACTGGTTGAGGGTGCTATTGCCAAGGAGATGCCTCAACAGATCGGTGTCTCGGCCGAGAACGCGTCTGCCGCTCACGATGACGAGATTATTGAGAACAACTTCGTGCCCCTTGACCAGAACCTGGATGACGAGCTTGCCGAAGGTGGAGACCAGGCCATGAAGGCCATCAGGGCCAAGCAGAGAGAGCTCATTGACTCTCTTCCCCTGGATCAGTACGAGATCGAAGGAGGAGATGCTGAGTGGAAAGAGGCTGAGAAGCGGGTCGCCAAGGCTACCAAGGAAGGAAAGTCCAACCCGCTTGTCAGTGTCAAGACCAAGAAGCGCAAGGCCGAGCCCGTATATGAAGAGGAGAAGTCCGAGAAGAGGGACAGGGGTGACAAGAAGGGAAAGAAGGTCAGACACGACAAGAGGAAGTGAAGATGGACTTTCTGCGAGTAGGTAATGTCTACGGCATGATTCCCACAGCTACCACGCGCCGTCCGCTATCCAACTGAGCTAGGATTTATGCTTTGTTTATTTTTCTTGGGAATTTTTCTTGGTATATGGTATAGCGATCCCGCAGTATCCTCTTGCCAGCTTGGGTTCCGTTCAAGGCTCCAGTACTGGCCATGTGGACGGTGGATGATGGTCATGAGGTTTGCGGGCGGTTACAGCGACAGATGGAGTCCTGTGGTTGCATCATGATTGAGCTCATAGCTCCGGCCAAGGCCGATAGTTGATGTGAGGAACTCCGGAGAACGGACTCGGTGGTGATGCGGATATGATGTCTCCGCGCGGAACAGGAGCTTGTTGTTTAAAAAAAAAGTGGAGTAGTTGACCGGCCCCGACTCCGGACGGGACCTAGCCGACGAGCTGGACTCCTGGATAAAGCGGGACGGTGCCAAGACCCAGGAGATACCCACCATGTAAGGAGAATGCGGGGCAGCTGAAATGGCCATACGGCGGCGGCTAACAGCAGACATTGAGACAATCTGGTAACAACAAGGCATTGCACAACTTTTGTAGATATAGCGAGGATTATTTTATGATTATGAGCCGCACTTGGTCAGATGCAATTCTTTGTCAAACAGCTCAGGACGACGGGTATATGTGAATCACGAGGACAAGGCAGCCAGACAAGGAACCCTATAGCACCCGTATCGATAAGTGAAAGGTACCTCCCCCGTCTCGGTCTAACTGAACCCTTCCCGTCCACAGATTCAGTCCCTTCGTATTGAGGGGTCTACCCCCCGCTAGGTATATCATCCTGACTGATCGGTTGGCTTACGGTGACAGAAACTACGAACGGACACAATCTAGGGCGAGCAGCCTCTTCGTGTCACACCTCGAGCCTTGTATTGATTTGCCTGCTTGTCTCGAACTAAGTACGGTTAACCCACAGCAGCCCGACTGCTTCCCTTCCACCTACATACATCTCGCAGCAATAGATCGGTGACCGCATATAGAACGGACGCGGCTTCTCACTCTCGACTCAATCCGATAGTACGGTGCCTCTAGCCATTCGCAAATTTGATAGATTCATTCGAATAACTACTGCCTACTTCTTCGACGAGATTGCCCCTTCTTGCGACGGCCTAGTGTAGCAGCTGGACCCTAACGCCGAGCATTGATCGACCATCAACAAAGCCCTTTACATATTAGCGACCATGAGTGCCGCCAACGGTCGACAACCGGAAGTGCAGCCGTGTCGATACAAAGTCGGCAAGACTTTGGGCGCTGGTTCATACTCGGTCGTTAAGGAATGCGTACACATAGACACCGGTCGCTACTATGCGGCCAAGGTGATTAACAAGCGCCTGATGGCCGGCCGGGAACACATGGTACGCCGCCATTCCTTCCATCATCCAAAGCCATGTGCGATCCGTTACCTTATCCTAACCAGCAGACTACAGGTTCGCAATGAAATCGCCGTGCTCAAGAAGGTGTCCATGGGCCACCAGAACATCCTGACCCTCGTCGACTACTTCGAGACCATGAACAACCTCTACCTCGTCACCGACCTCGCCCTCGGCGGCGAGCTCTTCGATCGCATCTGCCGCAAAGGCTCCTACTACGAATCCGACGCCGCCGACCTCATCCGCGCCACCCTGTCCGCCGTCGCCTACCTGCACGACCATGGCATCGTCCACCGCGACCTCAAGCCCGAGAACCTCCTCTTCCGCACGCCCGAGGACAACGCCGACCTGCTGATCGCCGACTTTGGTCTCAGCCGGATCATGGACGAGGAGCAATTCCATGTCCTGACCACCACCTGCGGCACACCCGGCTACATGGCCCCAGAGATCTTCAAAAAGACCGGCCACGGCAAGCCCGTCGACATCTGGGCTTTGGGAGTCATCACCTACTTCCTGCTGTGCGGCTACACCCCCTTCGACCGTGACTCGGACTTTGAGGAGATGCAGGCCATCCTCAATGCCGATTACTCCTTCACCCCACTCGAGTACTGGCGCGGCGTCTCGGACAACGCCAAGGACTTTATTCGCAGGTGCTTGACTATCGACCCGGCCAAGCGCATGACCGCCCACGAGGCACTGCAGCACCCCTTCGTTGCTGGCTGGGCCCGCGGAACCGATGGTGCGGAGGCCGATAAGGGCGCTAACCTGCTGCCGACCGTCAAGAAGAACTTTAATGCGAGAAGGACGCTGCATGCGGCTATCGATACAGTACGTGCTATTAACAAGCTGCGTGAGGGCCAGTTCATGAACGGCGGAAGGAGCCGTGAGCCCGCGAAGAAAGCGGCAGCGGGTGCGGGTGCGGTGCCCCCAGCAGCAGGAGGTGGAGGAGGAGGCCCAGGAGTGGATGACGGATTGGCGGTAGCGCTCGGCCCAACGCTCGGGAAGGAGGCGAGCATGGTGTCAACGGCGAGCAGCAATGTCACCAAGGACAGCGGCTACGCGACGCAGCCGGAAGGGGAGGGAGGCTCTAGAGACGGGGACGATGTTCTTATGAAGGATGCGTCGGTGCCAGCGCCAACATCATCATCGCCAGCGCCGGTGCATGGGAACACACAGATTGCACAGCATGCGGGGGTGCCGAGTATCCTACGGCCGGGCAGTATCGAGAATAAGGTTGTCGAGACTGGTAAAGGCTTGTGGAATGGGACTAGTGTTAAGCGATGATCACTTTCTGGGTCTTTCGTCATTGACAAATGGGGTTGGTTTTGTTCTATTGTTATAATCTTTTGAGTTCCTTTTTGTGATCAGCGGGTTCTGTGCTTAGTATGAATGTTTTTTTCTCGGGATTTTATACCAAAGTGAATAACCGGCGGGCGTTTTGCTTTATGAGTATCAGTTACTAGTTTGCTTCATGGACGGTGGTCTTCCGTTGCTCGCTGATGATGACAACGATGATGATGAAATATGATGCCAAGGGCGATGGATCTGCCGGCGTGGCGAAAGAGACGGGTGGTTAATAGCGAGATAGCATCTGCTAGCAATCAGGAGGTTTATCTTGTTGTATGTACTGGAAGTCATCAAGGACCTCCACAAGTACGAGCTCAACAGGTCATTGCCAGGTATCCAGGACCAAGGATCATTAGGTATGCAAGATGAGGCTTTACTCTCTTTCCAGCCTCTTACTTCTAGCTCTAGCTTCAATGATTCATGACGTATTAGTTTGACTTGGTTCTATCTATCCTTCTTTGACATGCTAATAATGGAAAGTTTGTTTGTTTTCTCTTTGTGCAGACAGTTTGGGGCGCCATTGTTCAAGTTTGTCGTCGTTGGGTGTTCGCGTCCTTCCGAACGTCTCAGGGGTATCTTGGCATCTGCTTGCGGCTCATGACGGGGCTCTTGCATGTTCGCATTTTGGAGTAAAACTTCACACGATACCTACCCAAAACTTTGTCGGTTATGCTGCACTGCCCTTATATCTCCATAACCATACGCGTACTCGGGGTTCGCAAGGGGAATACATCACTGTTTACCAAGGTCTAAGCCACAGACAGCACTTTATTGAACTTGGGACTTTTAAAGGTTGGTCAGCACTAGCCATCTTGGAAGTCTTGGGATACGCGGAAAGCGCATAAATATTTGTTTGATCCTTTGAGGCTGAGTGAGTGGCTTTCATTCATTTGGCAAGTTGCTACCAACCTATCAAACACAAATTCCAATTTCCTCAAAACTTTCCGCGTACATGTTCACGAGGCGGAGTAAGGTTGTTGAAAGGTAAAGAAATCAATTTAACTCGTCGTCGCCGTCGCTGACTACACAGTAGCACATAGCACATACATACGTAGCCCATGCTTACAATAATCAACACGCATACAACTACACTACACTCACTGCACGACATAATATCATCTGGAACATCTTGGCAGGCATATAGGCAGGCAGGCAGGCGTCGCCGTCCCCAGGCAAGGCAAGGCCAAGCAAGAGTCCCCAGAACACATCAAACCCCAAGATCAGAGATTGAAAACCGACTCCTCCTAACTGAAGAATGCATACACTACAACACACATCTCGAACCCCTGAAAATTGAATCGGGATTTGGAATGACTTTTTCTTCTTTTTTTTTTCCTCCATTTTATTAGATACGCAGTAGGTATGCTACAGATCATCAGGTCCATCAACTACTTTTAGATAGTGACTTGTGTGAAATTTTCGGCGTTACCACCTCACGGACACGGACACGTTATGATCAAATCAATGCCGTGACCTGCAGGGGTCCGACAGTCAGTAGTCAAAATACCAGCCACTCCTTTTCACAAGCCTTGGGCCTTTTTAGTACAGGTGGGAGCTTCAGAGGTTTTTTTCTTTTTTTTTTTTTTTCTTTCTTAGGTCAGGTCAGGCCCAATCCATCCATCCCTGATCTTTGCATTGATCAAAGTTTGGTATCGATGTACATACGCGTGTAGTGTACCTCTAGGGATATTTATGCAACTATCGGGACGCTACAGCTAGTGCACGTACGGCTACCGCTACGGGGATAGAGATTTTCTGTGTACGTAAGCGGGCCTTTTCGGTGAGTGTGGAGTGCTGCAGTGGTGTTTCTCGGAGCTACCTCTACGCTAGCGGAGCGGAACCACGTTTTTTTTTTTTTTTTTTCCTTTGCAAGAGGTGACTTCCATGTCCGTCGTCTTCAAGTACAACAGCATGTCTGTCGGTTCAGCTACATCGCTGTCGGTCGTCGGCTGTTCAGTGCATTTACTTGTTGCATTTGCTGTTGCGGTGGTGTGGTGTCGTGTCGTGTGGTGTCGTGTCGTGTGGTGTCGTGTCGTGTATGTATGTAAATACCGGTATATGCACATACAGAAGCTCAGCAGGTAGGTAGCTGGAGTTACAGTAATGTAGTCTCCTATGTACACGAAGTAATGGTAAGCTGTATGAGGTTGTAAAAAGTGGTGTAAATCCGCACATTGTTTAATTTGGCGGCGTTCATATGCAATTGGGAAACAAAGGAGAGAGGACAATGCCATGACCGCCGTTCAATCTTCCAACCTTCCAATCTCCAGTCTTTCGATTTCAACTTTCTAGAAACATTTTCAAACAGACACGGATATTCCCTACAGCTGAGCGCTCGGAAAATTGGTACCCAACTGCGGAGTTTAACATCATCAATCATCATTAACAAAAGGTCACCCGTCACCTTGTGACCCGGTCGGTCCTCTTGATAACCCCGCCGCCCGCCGATTGTGCCCGCTACGGCACTAACCTAATCTATCCCATCATCAATGCCATACTGATGAAAAGGGCACGGGAGAATACACGTAAATAGAAACACGCAAACCCCAAAAGGGAGATACAAAAAGGGTAAACCCCCGGTGAGGACGAGGTTCCCCCACGATAGCTACAGCGACAGGGAATGATGGGTGCGGAGATGCTTGTCCACCTGGAAAATCTAAAAGACAGGATGGGAAAGAGGTCAGAAGACAGAGAGGCAGGGAGGATGAAGCCTGTCCGTCCGTCTCAGCAGTCGCTCGCCCGCTCGCCGACCACCATCCACCGTCAGCCTGGTAGGCAGCAAGGCGTAACTACGACAGGGAAAGAGAACATCAAACTGATTGACCGACCGACCGATGGCGACGGTGATCGATCAGATATGGCTTTGAACTTGCGAAGGGAACACTCCAGATTACAGACCTGATCGGGAAATCCGCAGGGTAGGTAGGTAGGTGGTGGAAGATGGGAGCAGACGCTACGGGTGACCGCCTTTCCTCGACACTAAACCCAAGTGGGAGTTTGGATGTGCTGTGAAACTGGTGCTTGTCAATGTTCATAAGCGCCCGGCAATGTTTGGGATGGCCTGGTCGGCTTTAACTTCACCCTGGATTTGGGGACTTGTGCGGGATGTGGGCGGTACTTGGTTCATTGCAAAACACAAAAGAAAGACAAAGGGAAGTTTAAAGGTGACCCGTGGCGTTCCCATTGTGTTGATTGTTACAAAAGGCCAAAAGGGGGTATGAAGTCTTCTTACAATTGGGCATGCAATCGGCACCATAGCACAAAACCCTTATTTTTTGTACCAGTATCGAGACTTGTACGCTACAGAGGTGAAATTCCTACATAAATGGTGCCATGACAAGAGCCCCTACTATATCAGCGATACGGTTTCATTCCGGGATTTGAATACGAAAAGTTCAGCTGGGAAACACCCATCGAACAGAAGACGATCATGCGTTCTCGAATCGAACGGCACTCATATTGCAGCTCAAAGAGTCCATCACGCCCACCACCGCGGTGCGCTGTCCCTTGCTCCATCACGGTGACCCACGCACCCACACGTTTTGGCCTCCCCCCCAGGCATGGTTCGCGTACCTTTCATTGTTTCCCAACCTTGTGAACGGCGGATCTTCGGCATCAAAGTTTTCCGCGAACAAAAAAAATGTGAAGTCCCTTTCCCTTGTCTTTGCAAAACGTCCGACCAATCACCAGTCCAGTGGAGCAATGGCGGACGGACCCGAGAATTACCCACGAAAATAAAATACCAACTGCCAAGCTTTCCGCATGAAAACCTCGACTTGTCCATTTCTCCAAAAGTTCCTTACGGGTAGCGCTCCAGGACCCAGAGACACCCAGAGACTCCACTCGTGCTACAAATGTAAGCGCGGAAGGCTCCAAGTTGGCATGTAAGCAAATGCAGCTAACGGTGCCCGCTCCTTCAGGATTGGTCGATGGGTTCGGGAGTTGCATGTTTGGTCAAGCGACTAAGAAAAGTCGGAGTTTTTGACAGCCTCATGCTGCATGCAGCTGGCGAAGTACGGTGTGCAACTAAAAGAAAGAGAAGAGTTTTTTTTTGTTCTTCAATAGCATCGATCCGTCCAAGGTGAGAATGCAAGCTGAAATCTACGCAGTACATAGTACGTACGTATGTACAATTGGACCGAGATCCGAGATTTCAGTCTTGATTCCGAATGAGCACCGGTCAAGTACATAATCGGAACCGGAGAACGGACAATGGAGAGCGGGGACCACGGACCACGGACCACGGACCCTGTACCACGGAGCGCGGAGCACGGGGTTAACCGCCGACGGTGCAGCAGAGTACAGTAATTACCCCTGCCCGTGCATGTACCTGAAAGTGCATAAAGCCCTCTAAATGCTTAAGAATCGCCAGCCGCAATTATTTAGTATGAGCAACTGCATAAATGCTTAAATGCATGGGTGACGGCCCGCCATTTTGGTGTAATATGCACTTTCTGGAACACCTTTTGTGGGGCCTCTTAGGGCTCTATAAGTAGGCCAGCAGTTTGGAAAGCCTCTAAAATTTCTACGCTAAGGGGGGGCAGGAAGTCTTGGCGTGTGCCCACTGGTGCATATGTGCCTCTAAATGCATACAAACCTCCGGCCAGGATTACATGCACGAACAGGGGTAATTACTGTAGGGAAAAAGCCTCCGTGTTTCAAGAGAAGGCGGCCAGGCAGGTGGCCCAACAAGAGGCCCGGAAATCCGCAATGTTATGCAGAAGAGCGGAATAATCAAAGAAAGATCAAAAGATTCCTTTAGAGGCCCGACTAGAAACCCACGTGCGACGCAGGAACAAGAGAAATGACTTGGTGGCTGTTGGACCTTGCTTTGATTCGCCGGTTTTGGTATTTCAACGTTGGCCAGAAGGGCGAGCGAGTCGCGAGAGCTTTGACCAAAACTGGAATATGGAAATCTGCCTCGCCGCTTTTTCCAGATGCTTTCTAGTGTAGAGCGAGATGATCATCTTATAAATGATGGGTGAGGTGAGTATGAGGATTTTTTCTCTTGTCTCGTGATGAGCGGTTACATCCATGTCCTCCCGTCTACGGATCGCCTTTGCATAAATTTTTGTTTCGATCTTCGTCTTGCATTGGAAAGGAACCAGACGGTTGGCAAGAAACAAACAACACAAGAAGAAAAAAAAAAAAAAGGAAGAAACGCTCTGTCTTATTTCCTGTCGGAGTTTGAGTTTCCCCAGATTGGAGCCTTGGTAACGGACACAAAAGTCCAAGACATGCAGACGGTACCTACCGCCTTGGCCCTTTACAATACGCTGCTACCATTGTTGTTGAGGTTCCAAAGACACGCACGCAGTAAATTTCGGTGAGTTGACTAGGGACTGAACCAGCCATCCTGCCAAGGAGCAGGGACAGAAGGATAGGCGCCTCCGGTGATAGTGATGCGCGAGACGCCAAGTACCTCGAGGTAGTACGTTACAGCGCGAGGTGCACTTTTTGCGCTCGGCGTTTGTTCGCGACAAGAGCTCGTCGCTGTCGGGGCCCAAGACCGGGCGCTGCGGTTGAAACCTGAAAACGGGAAATTAACGTGAACCAAGCACAAGGACCCCTTGCAGCCCATCCGACCCGGGACAGTCCACACCCTGCATCAACGACGACGACAACAGTCCGCGTACAAAGCGAAGAACGGTAGCCACAAACTGACGAGACTCCCGCAGCCTAACAGTACCAGGTAGTATGTACTCGGTATCACACCTACCTAGGAACTGGCCGACCAGTGGGAGGGGGATGCGAGGGTGTTACGGTTGCGAAAGGTTGGAAAGGCTGGATGGCGCAAGCTCGCAGCTAGAGTCCTTGGTGCCGGATAGCACGGATCACCTGGTTTGGTCAATGTTACTTGTTTGTTGGACCCTTGTCTTGTCTTTGTGAGGTGTGGGAGAGATTCAAGAAGACCGTTGTTGTTGTTTTTGTCGTCGTCCTCGTCGCCTTGTTGGTTCAAGATGCGGGTGGCTTGGGACTTTTTGATGATTCGCATGGATTTTTCGGACTCTTCTTCTTCCTTTCTCTCCTGCTGGTGAGATAGGTGCGCCACATTCATCGACATGAGTCTAATGACCCTGTCGGGACCTATCAGCGTCATCATTCGTTTCGCTGGACTGCCTTCCGTTACACAGCCAGTTCCCGCCGTCTGTCATTGGGGAAAGTTGGAGAAATGATATCAGATGCAGTGTTGGTATTGGTTTTTTTGGCACTGCTCGTCAGCACCAGCTTCATTTGTAGGAGTCATGATTACTGCCTGGCAATCTTGATGGTGTTTGCAACTCAACCGATTATAGCCATGTCTTCCATGCTTTGAAATCGAGGAATGGAATCCAATGTACACTCGGTTAGATGCATGTTCTACAACAAGGCGAGCGTAGTCGGGCGACTGCGTGACTGCGTCCCTGATCCATGATGGCATGGGATCCTGTGGGTTCGGTGGGTGCGCTTGGCCAAACAGCGCCCGAGCAGCGCTGCCGAGTTCCTTCCATAGGGCTTGGCGTTATTTCACAGGGCCTGAGTGGGCGTCATACCAGCTACCGGGGCGGACCTTATGAATAACCCGTCGCCCACCTTGGACCGTCCCCGCCGTCGGCTGCCAGTCTCACACACCCACTCCCCTTCTCCCCGGAACGAACGCACCAAAAGGACGCAGCACCAGGGGCCCTTTTGCAGTGACTGCTGACCAGGACAAACCAGCCGCTGCCACACGACCACTTCCCTCGCTTCCTTCCTCTCACCCCCGCCTCCCCTACCTACTTCCCGTCTTTACTTATACACTACACTCCCTTGGTACACAATCCAAGGTCAAGGTCGCACAACCACCAAATACTCGTCCCAACCCCGATTTCCGCGATCCGGCCGATCCGTCACCTATAGCCAGCCAGCCCTCTTTGTCTCCATTCGACTTGAAATCGAGGAGGAAAGGAAGACTTCACTTTCCAGCCGACTACAACACACCCTAGTATCTATTAGCGACCTCGACCAAAACCTCGACCAGCCTGTCATGCGCATGCAGCGACAATAGATTCACCAGACTTCGATTCAATCGCTTCCTCCCCCCCCCCCCCCCCCTCACGCCAATCGCTAGCGCCCAGTTTCGCTGGTGATTCCGCCATCCGCCGCCCAGAATGCAGGACTTCGAACCCATCCTCGCCCCGGCCAAGCCGAAGCAGAAGAAGCTTCCCTTCGGCTGGCCGCCAGCCCTCAAGCTCTCGACTCTCAGCCCAGTACCTCAGCGCCGGCGGTTGCGTAGGAAATCCACAGCTTCGCAGGATAATGTTGCCGCCCTCAAGACCTCGTTCGACGTGTGGGAGAGCATAAAATCTCTGCAAACAAGGAAATGGAAGATCTACGACATCCAGCATGTTGTCTGTCTTGGCTTCATCCTCTTCTCGCTGTTCATCTTGCCCTCGGCGCCCATCATCAAGACGGCCGTCCTGCTCGCTCTCGGCGGCCTGCTTCTGATGCCCATCACCCAGCAATTCTTCTTGCCCTCGCTTCCCATCTGGACCTACTTGCTGTACTTCTTTGCCAGCCGGTAAGTGGTGTTCCGGAGCTTCTTGTGCTGGCCCTTCGAAATACGAAAGCTAACCAACTCGCCCTTGCAGATTCATTGCCCCTGAGTACCGTCCTCACATCTGGGTCAAGGTCCTCCCTGCGCTCGAGAACGTTCTCTACGGAGCCAACTTGTCCAACATTCTCTCGGCCCACAGCCACCCTGTCCTCGATTTGCTCGCCTGGTTCCCTTATGGAATCGGCCACTTTGCCCTCCCGGCCATCTGCAGCGCTATCCTCTTCCTTTTTGCCGCGCCCGGCAGCACCCCCGTCTTTGCTCGGGCCTTCGGCTACATGTGCATGCTCGCCGTCACCATCCAGCTGATTTTCCCCTGCACGCCTCCATGGTACGAGAAGGCGCACGGCTTGGAGCCGGCTCACTACGGCATGGAGGGTTCCCCCGCCGGTCTGGCCCGCATCGACAAGCTCTTTGGCGTCGACATGTACACCACCAGCTTCACCACCGCGCCCTTGCCGTTCGGTGCCTTCCCCAGCTTGCACGGTGCCAACGCCGTCCTTGAGGCGCTGTTCATGCAATACTACTTCCCCAAGTTCAAGTACTTCTTCATCTTCTATGTTGGCTGGATCTGGTGGGCCACCATGTACCTCAACCACCACTATGCCGTCGATCTCGTTGGTGGTGGTCTCATGGCTGCTATCGCCTACTACATCTCTCGCGTCAGGTGGCTTCCTCGCCCCCAGCTCGAGAAGCGCACCCGCTGGGAGTACGAGTATGTCGAGTTCGGTGACCGCCCCAAGACCTACGATGAGGAGTACGGCAGCGCCAGCGCCTACGGCCTTGGTCTCCTCGAGAGACGCACCGCCAGCGACAGCGACGAGTGGACCCTTGGCAGCAGCTCCAGCCTCGACTCCCTGAGCCGCGGCGACACCGTATGCGGCAGCAGCAGCAGCACTCCCGATATCCTAAGCCCCACCACGCCAAATGACGATTTCAAGCATGTCGTGCTTGGTTTGACGCCCCAGGGTGATATCTGGAACGGAGGCAGGCTTGCCCGCGAGAGCGAGCTGAGCGATGTTGTTGTCTTGAGCTGAATGAAGAAGCTTCAAACACACGTCCTAGCTTAGCACTCGTAGGCTAACCTCGTGGCTCCCGCTTATCATGGCACTCGTCACCTTCATCCGGATGTTGCTATGGGTGAGCCAGCGAGTTTTTGGAAGCCACCAAGCACACTACACCCGCTTCGACCCAACTCGCGCCTTTGCGGACGCATAGGGTCAAAGTAAGGGCAGTGCACGCCACGCTTCCGAATCCCTCCCGTTTCCATTTCCCCTCTTCACCGAATCTCACTCTCCACACGACAGAACGCGTAGTCTGTCGCTGTACGTTGTAATGACCCCCAACTTTTCGAGACTCTCGTTCAATCATACACACCCTTTTTACATAATCTTACTCTTATACCATTTTACGACATTGGCGTTTTTGTTGGGGCACTCACGGCGGGCAAACTATTTCACGTTATTTTACACCCTTGGATTGTCTTTTTTCACAATCTTATGATCCACAGAGGCGCACGCGCAGATTAAAGCGGTTTTTTCTCATAAAGCGGTTTTAAAGCGTATTAGAACAACAAACCGGCGATACCCCACACCACATTTCTCTCGCTCATATATATATATATACCACCAAGCATACAAAGGCTTTTGTTTTTTTTTTCAGGGATACCGGCGGGCCATGGGCGGCAGACAGGCAGGAAGGCAGGCAGGGAGGCAAGGGAGAGGGCAATGGAAGGAAAGGCGGGCAGGGAAAAGAAAAAGAGATGATGACTACTTAACTTACTTGGCCGTTTTGATAATTCGTTGACAAACGGACTTGAGAAAGGGACAAAGTCAATAATATCCATTAAAGCTTAATGGTATAGCTAGGCTCCGGGATGGGGAATGATGGATATAATACCAGATGTTTTGAGTGGAAACGTGGAAGCGGGATGGAATGACAAATGATGAGAAAGAAAGCAAGCAAGAACAAAGTTTACTTAATGATATTGTGTGGCCTCTCCCTCACCTTGGTTGTTATTTTTTTTGGGTTTTGTGCTCGACTGGGCAATGATGAGAGAAGAGACAGAGAGAGAGAGCGAGGGGGGAGAGGTTGTTGGAGAATGGTCATGTTCATGAATGAATTAGTAACATTAATGGTCAGTGTCAGTCTAGTCAATCAGTCAGTCACCAAGGGCTGCATCAGGATTTGGAGATATATATATTCAAGAAACCTCTTTTCATGATGGCATTCTTCTTCTTCCAGCTTATTCTTCTTCAGGAGTCAGGAGTCAGGGGTACCCTAAAGAGGTAGAGAGAGAGAAACTATTCTGAGTAATAGAGAAGAGAACACAAGACCTCTAGAGAAGTAGCAGAGGAGGAGATAATACCAACCAAGTTGAAGCTCTCCACTACCATATCATCATCTTCATAATTCTTCGCTCTCCACTGTGAATTGCTATCTAAACTGAATCGTATCAGAAGAGCGATGTTGTTGGATTAACCAAACCCCGTCACAACTTTTGACGATATTCCATTACATACAACACTCGTTACGTGCGCGTATGGAGAAGAAAGAACTATTTTTTTTTTTCTCCTTGGTTGTCGATCATCATTTAGATGTAGTGTACTGTGTCCGTACATTCCGGGATCCGGACATCCGGGAACCCCTCCCCCTTTTTTCTTGGGCAATGAAAGTCTGTTGTTCAAGACGTCATTCTTTTGGACTCCATACTTTTATCAATGTAGTGTAGGGCTGTTAGTGTGGATAAGTAGTGTAGTGGGAGATGGGTGAATGACGAAAAAGCCGATGAGTCGAAAACAGAGAAATTGTAAAGGAGTTTCGCTCGGCTACGGAAAAGCGGGAGAAAAAGGGGGGCAGGGGGTGGGTGATGGGTGGGTGGGAAGGAAGCTCGGGGGTACGTTGTGTATGTATGTACGCGTGTTGGTCTATTTTCGCACTAGGTTCATACTTGAACGAGTTCATAGGTAACTACACTACAACAATACCAAAGGGCTATGAGCCGATCGATGCGAGAACGCTACAACAAAGACATGACATCCACAAACTAATTCGTACAATGACATTTCTAACATGTATGGAGAACGCATGGCCACACCAAGGGAAGGAAGGCCCTCTGTCCTCCCTCCTCCTTAGTCCTCATTACTCCTGACTTTCAATCTTTTTTTAACCTTCATCCTGTTCTGCCACCTCCGCTGTCTCAACCTACGTATATTTGCCCCGTTAACGAACTCCACAGAATCCTCATCGGAACTTAAGACAGTTTCCTGCATTTGCGACACCAAGTTTGTTTCGTACTCTTCTTTGAGTATGGACGACAGTCCAGCATCTCCGACTAACACGGAGAAAAGTGAACGGGTGCCCAACGGCTGTGGAGCACGCAATGGCTTGGGCTGCTCCATAAGGGGAGGAAAGTTATTCGCCCTTTCCTCTTCTTCCTTACATCTAGCTGTCTAAGCATTCTGAGCATCCAAGTCCATCCTATCCACCGTCTCAGCCCATACCGTCGTGGGCTCGTCAGAGCCAACCGGAAGTCCCGCGAACTGACGGCGTGGGATGCTTACGAGGTCCTTGACGTTTTCTGCCCGTACGTAGGCCACGTAGTATGGCTCACCCCTGGTGTTCAGCTGCTCAAATACTTCCTCAGCCGGGTGGACAGACACCGTGGTGTCATTGTACTTGCGCCAAACGTTCTCCTCAAAGTCGTAAATCCAGACCCAGTAGTGACCGGCGGCAGCCGTGGTTCCGGCATGGCAGACGACTGCGTGAAGCCGGTATACATACTGATGCATGCCATCAAACAGCTTCTCACGCTCGGCCAACAGCTGCCCCTTTTCCCAAGCCGCTTCAGCCTCAATGCTCGTGACGAAAGCCTCGATTTCACTTGGACTGAGATCGCCAAGCTCTTCTTGATCAAGATTCGGCGCCTCAGATTTGATGTCTGGTTGGAATGACTCAGGCCTGGGTAGGCTAGTATATTTTTCGACAGTGGCGTCCAGCTCGGGCGTCAAGAATGATGTGACATTGTGTCCTCTGAGCTCCTCAACGTCCTGATCACTTATGTGAATGTAGGACTCTAGAAGGCTGTCTGAGCTTCTCTCATTTTGCGCTACGAAGGGAATTGGCATGACAGACTCAATCTCTTTCATCTTGTTGTCACGAGACATGAGCTCCTGGAGCCTGTTTCCAATATTCCAGCTTCTTTGACGGGCCTTGAATAGCGGCGAGTCGAGCTGTTCCGTGTGCATAAAACGATCGAGGTATAAGAGCTCTGGAATGATGACAGGGTTGGCGTTTTTGTTGCGGCCATCTGACCTCGAAATGCAAATATGGAAGTTGGGAGCCGGGTCCTTGATGGTCGTATAGGTTAGAAGCTCTGCACCCACGCTTTCCAGATCGAATGATCTGGACAAAGCATCGTACAGCGATATCCGCTCATTCTTTCCGGGATAGGCAATCACCCAACGTTCAGATCTTGTGGAGCTGTTCCAAGTACTTTCACTAGTCTTTTTCCGGTTGTCGACAAGCGTCGAGAAAAAGGCTTCCTTGATCGGGTCTGGCCCTGACGTACTCGGATTTCTAAGCGATTCGACCTTGAAAGCTGCCCGAAGATGGTCTATTGCGTTGCCCATGACTTCATCGACATCCATCTGGTCAGAACCAACGTTAGGCTTGCCAAGCTCTTCGTCAAGCTCTGCAACCGTCAGTTTCAGGTCTCTGGGCCTGTCGTTTCCAGTATTGGCGGAATCGGCGATAGGCGTAGACGGAGCAGGTTCATCAGTCATGGTGATGTCGTCGCCTGTGCCTTCACCTTTACCGGCATTGCAGTCGACAACGATGAATGTCGGGTCGTCTTCAGTTTGGTTGACCAAGGTCTGGGAGCTCAAGTTGCTGTCCGTCTCCGAATGCTCTGGTACTGCGTCAACCGTAACCTTAGGTAGGTCGCCCGCGCCTGATCTGGGAGGCAATGGAGGAGCCTCGACCGTGGCCGGCTTGGACGCATTGTCAACAGGCCCATCTAAAGGCTCACTGCGTATTCTGTCTGGCCTGAGCAAAGCTGCATTGGCCAGACGCTGTCTGGGCCTCACGGAGCGGGTGCCGGCGCCCTGAATGTCACGAAACAGGGAGCCCAGTTCACGACAAACTTTGATACACGTCAGCATGCTTTGATTTACACAAACACAATGCGCAGAGTGCAAACTTACATTCGGATCCGACATAAGCCCGGCCAGGGTCAAGTTCAGATGGATCTAGGCCATCTAGAAGAGCCCGCATAGCTTCCTGGGTTGGCTCCAAAGGTGTCTGGTCCGCATTCAATACGAAGTTCCTCACGGCCGTGACCGAGTAGAAATACTGAAGGATGCTGTTGAGATAGCATGTGTTTCGGAGGTTGTCGAGGCCAACGGGTAGTGACATGAACTCGGTCGTATCCTCAAACTGGGGGCCTTGTTCCGCATTGGGTAGGAGGAAATCCGGAGCCCGGAGTTCTGCGAGAACCATATCAAATTCTGCCCAGCCGTTTTCGTCCGCCACGTTCTCCTTCCTCATGGCATCCGCGAGCGTTTCACAGGCTTTGATGACCAGTCTGCGATCAATGCCGTTCTTAACGGCCTCCCGTGCACCCGCAGCAGCAATTTCCAAGGACCAGCCGGGCTCGGATTCCAGAATCGAGCATGCCTCGTTGTGGTCCATCACTCCGTTAAACACCTCGTCAAGTATCTCCGAGTCGTCCCTGTCCTTGCCAATTTTGAGAAGGGCGATTCTGTGACTAGATAGCTGTCCTGGTGACTGCTCTCTGTAGGTTTTGTAAACGTTGATGAAATACCGAGCGTCTCCGTATGTTTTCGGCTCAATGTTGAAGTGCCTATACGCTTTATCTACGTCTGAAAGAGGCCCTTGAGATTGAGGGCCGCTGGGGGCGGCAGGACTCTCATCCAAACTGAAGACGTACATCTGAAACTCTTCACTCCTGTAGCCAGCCAAATTGGCAAGCGCAGTCTTGTAGATGTCTCTGTTCGCCGGATCCACGTCCACTTGTTGGAGGAAGGCATACTTGAGCACCTCCTCATCCGACTTTTCGGATGCTCCCAGGATGCGAAAGTGTTGGGCCTCATCCGAGTTTCGCGCCGATCGGGTCTCGTGGCTGCGAAGCCAGTCCGATATCAGGACCCTGTCCAGCCGCTCTATCGCATTAACTGTTGCCCCCACGACGGGTAGGTCCGGCCTCGGAGGGTTCTCGGCTAGAAAACTTTGCACCTCGCTTCTGACGTTCTCGAGGAAAGCACGTTCTGAGCCCAGGGGTGTTCGGAAGGCTGAAATAGGAAGCCGAGGCGGTACCCAGAACTTGTCTCCGGTTGAGACATCCACTTCTTCCGTGAAGCCAAGATAAAGGAATATGTCGGCACATGCTGGGCCAAACTGGACTGAGAAGGTTCTGTTGCGGCTGGCGATGCGCTTCTGCGGAGCGCTCCAGTCATCCTCGAGAATGTTTTTGATATACATGTTGAGGGTCTGTAAAGGCGAATTGGCATAGTTCTCCTCCTTTTCTGGTGTTAGATCGCCGTAGCGTTCTGGCTCTTCCCTCTTGGCGATCGCCAAAGCGTTTCTTATCCTGTCCTTGTCCATGATCCGGTTGATCCAGGCTGTTTTCAAGTGTGGCCGCAAAACGTCGACAGAAACGGTCTGCCTGCAGAGCGAGCAGACGTGAGTAGTGCTGGTGACACAGGGATAGAATTTCGAAGCCTCAAGTGGGGAGGTCGGCCTGTCTTCCATGGCACTGACAACATAGTGGTGAGCTTGTGCGGTATGGAGTTGGCCGCATTCGTCTTCGGGAATGGTATATCTGACAACGAAGTGGTGACGGCAAAGCTTGCACATGCAGCTTACTACGAGGGGCGCGAGCTGGGCTCGACCGTCGTGGTCGATGCCATGGCTTTGCGAGCCGATAATGACCAGTTCGTGAAGCCGGCATGACGAAGTGTCCCGGCGTGAAGGGTCTCGCAAAGAATAGCAGTCAAAGACAGGATCGCCCTCACGCAGGACGCCCTGCAACAAGTCTTGAAGCCAGCGTGAAGCCAAACGACCTGCTTTAGGGGGAAGTGGCGGGGTAGGGGCCAAGTCCACTATGACAGAGTGTCAGTATCAGCGCAGAAGTAGGTTGGGAGGTAAAAGTAGGATGATCATGGTACTTTTGGGCTTTTAGAACAGCGTTATAACACCGTTTGATGCGATAACGCGGCTTCGTTCGTGTACAACCAGTGGCTGCCGGCGAGGGTTGAGGAAGGGATTCCTCTATGGCGGGGTGTGATGTGATGGTGTTGATGCCGGAGAGGACAGCAGGCTAGGTTGATGATGATGATGCAATCTAGTTGTGAATCAAACCGATAACTGGATGGTATTGCGACGCGGATAGTGACCGGTGTTTCCAGTAAGATTCTTGATGAAGAGAGGCAATCACAGATCGTTGCTTGTCAACGCGGTACGGATGAGGGCGGAGGGCGGAGGGGTGGACGCCTTGTGATGGGCCCTACAATATGATTGATGGAGGTACCTCCCGTCTTGGTTGGTGGTTCAACGCAAAGACTAATGACTTGAGACCGTGGGAGACCAAACACGCTTGATGACCGTCGTCTACACTTCACAAACTACACCTCTAAGCACTCCTTGTCTGCGTCAGTTTAGCCAACGGATTGTGACGGCAGGTGGCATTATCTTGGATAAGGTCGGGAAGGTGTTGTCGGGATAAAGGAGCTTAACAGTAGGTTGATGACTTGTACGGGCACTTTCTCTGAAGTTTCAACTGTGACGTGGGTGCCTCCAGGTACTGCAGTGCATCCAGTAAATTACAATACCGCAACAAATTCATCAAGTTCACACAAGCGTATTCCATTCCAAAGCGTCAAACTCTTCTAGGCAATAGAGTACAGGAGCTAAAACAAAACAACGTCTCTGTTTGTACAGAATGTGAACCAGAAGGCAGCGTATCTTGAGAGAAGCATAGTACATATAGCATACCCAGCAGTACGACCTATATGTTGCTGGGACTGTCATGACCCCACCTTTCCTTGCTCCATTCTTCGATGAGCTGGGAGGGGAGCTAGGTAGAGCTAAAATGCACGGACCAGATTACTGGTTACGTGTTGAGCTGCAACAGCTGCGACGGGACCAAATGCTAGGTCGCTAGGGGCAAGCGCCATCGAACTGCGGCTCTGTCCACTGTAGCGCACCCCAGAAGTACCCTGACTGCTGCTGTGACTGCAGAGGCACTCAAATTGCAAGCTCAAAAAGGACTCCCGTCGAGTCTCGCTGGACATCACGTTTAAACCCACCACGGGCATCAAGGCCACGCCGACGACATCTCCAAGCCCACCACCACTCTCCCTCGACCACAACCGTCCACCGTCAAGATGGCGCCTCAAGGGGACGACACCGTTTTTCAGCCCAAGGACGCCATCAAGTCCGGCGTCAGTGGCGCCCTGTTCAGTGGTGGAGCCGGTCTCTTGATGGCTTCCCTCCGCACTTCCATGAAGAAGAACAACGTCGGCAGCATGCACGTCTTTACCCACGGCGGAGGCACTATCATCAGCTTTAGTACGACATGGTATCCCGTCAATTGCGCGACACAGCGCGATTAGCCCAACTAAAACAACTTGACTGACTTGTTACAATCAAAAGCTCTCGCCGGTGGTATCTACAGATTCGCCCAACAGGCCTCGGCGAACCTGCGCGAGAAGGAAGACGGCTGGAACCATGCGATCGGTGCTTTCCTCGGTGGAAGCGTCATGGGCTTGCGATGTACGTATACGGGAAGGAAAACGAAACCACCCCCGACCCTGTTTATACAAGTTCCATATGACGATGCGAGCGGTACCCCATACGCGGGAACGAACTACTCCACTTGTGACCCCAGACGGACATGAATGATTCATGTCCTTGCTTACCTGCTCACTTGCGCTACTTGCTACCTACAACAGCTAACCTGGATAATGTCTTGAATCATCACAGCCCTTCGGTTTCCCGTCATCCTCGGGTTCGGCGCCATGGCCGGCTCCGTCGTCGGTGCCTTTGCCTTCTCCGGCGGGCTAACCGGATGGGGGAGGGACCCTAATGTCGACGAGTACGAGAGGAAAGAGGCTATGCGTCTGAACAGGAGGAGGCCGGTCGAGGAAACCCTTGCGGAAGTTGGCGAGGGTCGGGGTAAGTCAAGTCATATCAATGCCAAGAGAGAGATCTATCGATCTTTGATGAGCAAACCTGCTAACCGAGCAAACCCCAACAAAGGTATCTACCCACCCGGTTACCAAGAACGCAGGCGCCAGAGACTCTTTGAGAAGTACGGAGTCGAGGTCAAGCCCGTCTCTGCGGATCCCAACGTTGCTTCGGCTTGAGAGGTGCGAAACGCTTGAAGATACAAACATGAGGACGATGATGATGATGACAGGCAAGTTGGGATATACAGACCCATGGTTTCAGAGACAGGGCCCTGGAAAACAGGACTGGCCTTACAGAGACAGACACCAGAAAAGAACAGGATGGGCTTTTTTGACTTCTTCTATTACTCATGTCCTATGGACACAGAAGAAGGAGGACAAAAAGAGCAATGGGAAAAACTGTACCATACCATCCAATAACATGTTCTTCTTTAAATCATCCTCAATCGGTGGCATGAGATGAGAAGCAGCTGGCGCTTGTTGATTTTGGTTCATATATCCCCGTGGGCGACATTAAAACAACCAAGGGTCAGTGGAACGGGGCTGGAAGGTGGTGACATGCGGATGGTTAACTACTCTACCAAAGGACCAAAATCTGTCTAAACGCCAGACAAAAGACTAAGGATGAAGAAACAAAAGGACAAAAACAACAAAGACGTTTGGTCCGATATGGGTAGGCAGGCACCCAACGGTAGAGAAGATTCAGTCTTGGAACAAATAAGGAGCATTGACCTCCAGATGATGTATAAATTACTATCATGGATGTGTCTACGTCCAGGTAATATAATTGTGATATAGCGAATAGAGGTAAGTGTAAGTGAAGAGAGAGAGAGAGAGAGAGAGAGAGAGAGAGAAGTGAAGAAAAGACGTGATAGACAGGTAGAAAGACACCTCGGCGCTACACGTCAAGAGAGAAGGGAGACCAGGTAGGATATGGAAGCAAATTGCAAGACAGAGAGAAGAACTAATGACCACGCCGCAGCCTCTACATAGAAGCTTTGCGGGGTTTTAAAATGAATGAGACTATACGAGTGTCAGAGTCCAAATGACTTGTTAACATATACGGCGTTTATCATTATCGTCACCCATATACATCATGTTAAAACATTCCATATCGTAAGCACCAGACCAGAACAGTGCGATATACGTATCTCGGGTATCAAGTTTCCCATCTTCTTCTCAAGGTTTACTCCTTCTCCTCTGCCCCTACTGCTTCTCGTCTGCCCCTCCTGATCCTTCCCTAACAGGAACCTCCTTATCCTCCTCCGGCCAAGGGATACCCGGCCACAGAATCTCCGGGCACGTCCCCAACACCGCCATCCTCCTCAAACAATCCGCCCGGTCTTTGGCCAGCACAGAAGTCAAGATCACCCACTTCTCCAGCGCATACCTCAGATCACCAATCTTGCGACCTCGCACGTCGATACCCCTATCAATGCACGCCAACACCACCTCGTCGTCCTCCAGTGCCTCGACACCGCCGTCCTTCTCCAGCAGGTCCGTGTCGACAGCCAGGAAGCGCATGTGCTTGTGCACACCACGTTCCCTTCCGGCGGGACCCCACCAGCTCCTAATATCGTACGAGCGGGCAAGCACATCCAGCATGTTGAACTGCTCGCAATCGTCGCTGAGGGGGTCGAGCTGATCCAGGGCTTCGCTGGCCGTCATGGGGAAGACGTCAATCTCCTCATGGTCGCCGAACTCCTCCCTATCGGCACGGGCTAGCTCCACCCACTCCTGCGCCTGCTCGCGGATCGGACGCGGGTCTACCTCCTGCCCGGCCTTTATGCGCTTCTCCCGTTGCTCCTTGATGATTTCTTCGCACTGCCTGATTTCGAATTCGTACTCTTCTTTTTCCTCTTCGGTCATGTCTTCCACCTTCTTCGGTTCCCCAATAGCCTCGACGGCCTCGTCCGGGAAGCCTTCCAGCGCCTCCAAATCCTCTTTGACCTCGTCGTCGGAAATCAGCTGGTGATCATCCGCCTCATACACCTCCCCGACCAACTCATCCAGCGCCGCCGCCCTCCGTTCTTCTATCCGCTTGAGAATCTTGTCCACTTGCTTCGGAATCCGACACGTGTAGGGAACGATGGTGGGCACGGCCAGCACGACAAAGGGTGTGAATTCCCCGCACACAAGAAGCAGCAGGCCGAAGATTGGCAGCTTGTTAAGGTCATGTTTTACGCGCTTGTAGAGTAGTAGGGAGCCGCGCGTGCGGAAGCGGAGGTAGCCGTCGATGCAATCGGCATCGGCGAGCGGGTTCTCGGAGCGCGCGATGGGACCCTCGCCGCCTTTGCCGACGGCGCGCAGGAGCTTGAAGTTGGTCAAGACCTGGCGCAGGCCGGTCTTGTAGAAGGTCAGGTAGGCCTTGCCGGTCGCGAAGAGGTGGGAGATGGTGGAGGTGTCGGGCTGGCGCTCGGGTAGGTTGAGAGGTGGAGGGCGGGTGGTGTAGGGCGGGTTGACGCCGGATCGGGCTTGTTGTTCGAGGACATCATTTAGGTTAGGCTCTTCCTGGCGGGGGAGAGTCTGTCTGAAGGCGTTGTGTGTGGTTGACGAAAATAGGCGGACATTGCCGGTAGAGAGTTGGGATATCGAAGGCTGCTGCTGCTGCGACTGTGCGAAGGAGAGGAGGCCCGTTGTTGACCTTAGTCGAGAGGGGGCGCTATAAGCATGGCGGCAAGCGCTGAGTGGTATCCTGGATATCATTGCATTACCTGACGTATGGAATTGACCTGATAATTCGGTTGAGCGACAGGTATTGGTGTTTTGTGTTGAAGAGAGAAGACGAGATGGACAGGAAATGTTGGCCTCTATTTTTCAGTGTGCAACCGCGCTTTACCAATTGGAGCTGGTTCTCCAAAACGACAAGTATGTAAATTACGTCAGTATAGTAATGTGGTCCGAGCTTTCCTTTCTCTCCGCATCTCGCTGTGTGCGTTCCGCGCGCTTGGGACGGAGATCTGTGACGATTGATGACTCCGTATTTAATGTTGGAAATTTGAAAGATGCCGTACTGGATGAGAAAATTGCTGGTACTACACTGATTAAGCAGGACTTTGTACAAAACGGATAAACTTTAATCTTTGTATAACTTGAATACAGTTGCTTAACTCGAGTTTCAATTTAAAGCTTTGCAGACGGCGCATCAAGATAAGCAGTGCACTCGATCTCGACATCACTGCCGAAAGGCAGCTGGGCAACAGCAACGCAAGTGCGGCACTGCACATGTTTGTATGTAAGCTTCAACTCTTTCATTTCGTTTGTCTAAGCGTAAACACGTACCGGCTTGGGCTCAGCGGTAATAAACTCGTCATAAGCCTCGTTCATGGCAGCAAAGTTGTCCATGGTGGTAAGGAAGACGTTCACCTTGACAACGTTCTTGAGGCTGCTGCCAGCCGCTTCGAGGACGGCCGAGAGATTTTTGAAGACTTGTCTCTACATGGGGTAAAGAGAGCAAGTTAGTACATGCCGTCTGAATTTATTCCCAATAAGGCCATACCGTCCGGTCCTTCACAGTTCCCTCGACCATGTTTCCGGTGGCGGGGTCGATACCGAGACTGCCAGAGCAGTAGACCATGCCATTGTACACAACGGCCTGGGACAGCTGCGGGATAGGCTTGGGGGCCTTGCTGGTCAAGACTGCTTTTGCGGGTGCCATTGTGTCTTTGTTGATTTAGGGAGACTGGTTACAACTCGAGCAGTGCATGTAGCCGCGATGGGGAAACGTTGTTATGAGATGTCTTTGTCCCGGATGAAACTCTAACGTACCAAGTGGACTCATTGGACCTTATCACTCGTCCACCATCCCGTGTCAGTTCTAACGCGCAGCTCTCCTGCAGCTCTAGTGGAGCCTATGATGTTGACCTTGCTGGCATCAAGCGTTTCCATCGAAAAGCCTCGGGTAGTCAAGTAACGAGCGGTGGTCTCACCGTGGAACTCAACATCTGAGATTCGAGAGGCTATTCAAGGTCATTTACGTGCGGTCAATGCAGGTACAGTCAGTATGGCAAGACTTGGTCATAACTTATACGACACTTTGAGCTCAACGTTGAAAAAGCAGAGGTGAAGGTTGTAGTCTGGGTTAGGTTCCGTCCTGGAGCAGGGATCATTGTGACCCAACCCGCGCTGGGGATGATCTGCTCCTTTTGTCGTCCAATCAAAGTTCAGACAATTGCCCTGTTCATCTTGGCAGGGGCCCATCCCTTCCCCCACAGATGCAAGTGCACACATCGGGTCGGGTGCGGGCCGGTCTCGAACTTCGCGGGACCCGGCTTCAGACCGAGAGAAGGAATCTCTTCTTCAAAGATAAGGTTCCCCCCTCTTTCAACTTTCCCTGTTGATTCACCTCCCACATAAACATACCCTCAAGATGAACTGGCCGTACCAGTTCCTCGACCTCTCCCAAGCCGAGAAGCAGGCCCGCCGCCAGTCTCTCGACAGATATGCTCTTTACGCTCACCTATCGGCTTTGATTCCCATTGGTCTCGTGTGGCTATACCAGACCCTCAACAAGTCTTCTTCGTCTCGAAAGAGGGACTACACCGCAGTCCCCAGCTCCGACTCCTTCAACACCCGGAAGCAGAGCAATTGGTGGTCCAAGTTGCGCTGGTGGCTCGGCGAGGATGTCGTCGCCTTCGGGGAAGTCCTGGGTCAACGAGAACAATGGATAGGCGGCATTGTCTGGGCAGTGTGGCTGCTAGTCCTCTGCGTAGCCGGTACCGGTCGTGATTACATGCACTTAACCAAGCGCTTCGGCATCATCGCCGTCTCTCAATACCCGATGCAGTACATGCTAACCCTCAAATCCTTCAACCCCGTCTCCTGGACGCTCAAGCTCTCCCACGAGGAAACCAACCGCTGGCACCGCGTCCTCGCCCGCTGCACCGCCTTCCTGCTGAGTCTACATACCATCTTCTACTACAACTACTTCATCCAGAACCACATTCTCCTCCAAAAGCTACAGTCCCCCGTAGTCATCTACGGCATGCTCTCCTTCTTTGGTCTGAACCTGATGATCACCACGGCCATTCGCCCGCTCCGCAACCGCTCGTACCGCGTCTTCTTCGTCACCCACCTGCTCATCGCCTTGGTTCTGCCGGTCGTCCTCTGGTTCCATGCCGCTTCCAGCAGGAAGTACATGCTCGAGGCCTTGGGGGTCTTTTTGGTGGACATTGGCTTCCGCAAGCGCGACACCATCACGGTCGAGACCACCATCTCAGCCATCCCTGGCACCTCTTTGATCAAGATCCAGGTGCCCGTCTCGCGCCAGCGTCAGAACCACTTCCTCCGAGTGGCGCCGGGCGCCCACGTCTATGTTAACGTGCCGCCTGCCACCCGCAGTGCTTTCCGCAGGAAGGACGTCAAGGCCGCTCATGATGCGTCTGAGATTCTGTTCGAGTTCATGTTCAACCCCTTCACCATTGCGCACGTAGACCAAGACTCGGGGGCCCTCACCCTTGTGGCTCGCCAGCGTGCGGGGCCGATGACTGCCGCTCTTGCCCGCTTTGCTTCCTCTTCTTCTCCCTCTTCGCCAGCAGAAGAAAAGAAAGCCCTCCTCAACATTGAAGGGCCCTACGGCGCCGCCAAAAATTTCCCCGCTCTATCCCTCGGCTCCGAATTCGACCGCGTCCTCTTCATCGCCGGCGGCGTCGGCGCCACTTTTACTATCCCGCTGTACCGCGCCATCGTGGCCGAGAACCCGGAAACCAAGGTGGAAATGGTCTGGGCAGTGCGCACGGCGGGGGAAGCCACGTGGGCGGTTATTGAAAACGATGCTGGTGACATTTTGAATGATCCGAATGTGCACATTTACTTGACTGGGAACAACGGGTCTGGATCTTCTGGACAGAAGGGAGGAGAAGGAGCAGGACTTAGTAGTGGAATTGACTCGGGTGAAAACTCGCCGTTGGTTAATCTCGGGGGAGAGGCTGGTGCTGTCGCTGTTGAGATGGATGCGTTGAGGAGGACAGCGGATGGAAGGGTTGTTTCTGGAAAGGAGCATCATCGGAGCAGACCGGATTTGAAAAAGGTGGTTGACGAGGCTTTTGGACATGGACCGGAGGAGCGCGTGGCGATTCTGGTTTGTGGGCCAACCAAGATGGGACAGCAGGTGAGGAGGCAGGTGGGGAGGTATGTGAGGCAGGGGAGGGAGGTGTGGTTCCATAACGAGGGCTTTGGGTTTTAGAGTGTATGTTGACATCTTCTGGATAATGTTCAACAGTCGATAAGCCTGTTACTTGGACAAAGCATGCCAACGTATAAGATGCTTGATTCGGACTGTTGGCTGTGTGCTCGTATGGTAAAAGGCTTTGTAGACTGACTGGTATAAAGGCAAAGTAAGCAATATTCCAGCATTCCCTATTTTCCCAAGTTCGCTTCCCATTTTTTCCCTTTTATCAGGATGACTGACCCAAAGGTGCCGTGACCGTGGAAAAACGCCTAGTAAGCAAAGATCCGTGAAGACCAACACGATTCTCATCCAACCATCCAAGTGGATATGTTTTTGCCCATATCTCTTCTTTTTTTTCCACTGATCCACCTCAATCCACGCGCTTCTTAGCAGCCCCAGCATCCTTAATAGCGTCCACGCTCTTACCGCCAGCACCACTTCCACCCACATCACCCACGTCATCACCATCATCCCACGCATCAACCGCGTTCTCGTCCCAGTTATCCAACTCCTCCTCAAGTGACATGTTCTTGGCTGTAGCCGTAGCCGCAGCCGGGGAAGCCGCAGCAGCAGGAACAGAGGCCGCAGCAGCAGCAGCAACAACAACCCCCTCCTCATGCTCCCCACTCCTCCTCACCTCCCCAAGTTCCAAATCAACATCCCCCTCAGGGATGTCCTCCCCCGTAGGAACAGCCGTGTACTTCCTCACCCTCCTCCTTTCCAACATCCGTTTGTGATACCACCCACACAATCCCAGGCCCAGCAAACTGCCCACCAGATTCGCCAAAATATCATAGGGGTCAAACTCCCTGCCATTATTCGGGATCGCGGCCTGCACGAACTCGGAACCCACGCCCATGCCCAGGGTGACCACCGAAAGGGTTAAATGTAAAATGCGTCGGCGCGTGGTGTCGAGAATCCAGTAAAAGGTGACGGTCAAGAGGAAGAAGACGAGAAAATGCAGGGTTTTGTCGTTGAGGAGGGTGCCTTGGGGCATGTGCAGCGAGGAAAGGCCGGCGTAGGCGGAGAGAAGGAGGAGGGCGGCGAAGATGCCTGTTGGGTGAGTTCATAATTTGTTAATGGATGGATCCAAGGTTATAGGCATATGGATATGATGAGGGTATGGGGGATCACGAACCGGCGAAGGGCATGCGTATCCTCATGCTGGATTACTTTCTGTTGTTTGTTGTATAGTAGAAGATGTGCTGTCTTTGTGGGTGTGGTTTTGCACAGAGGCTTTCGTTCGTCTCGGGCGTTGTTCGATAATTCGGTCGAAAATGGTCTATATGAGTACGCCTATCACAAGATAGTTGATGCCGTCATTGTTGTTGTCCTGGGGATAATTGCGCGGAGAGTTTGCTGGTGTTTGAATGGTTTCGCATGGATTGAGGACTGGAGTACTGTAGTTGTGGAATTCGTCGGGGTGCACAGAGCAGAGCAAAGGTAAGGCAGGGAGGCTGAAGCAATTGATGACCTTGGAGCAAAGGGTCACACAAGAGATTAGTAGTATAAAAAAGAAAGAAAGAGAGGCTCGAGTCGGTCCAATTCGTGAGCCAAGAAAACGTCGATGGAAGCAAACCTTTAAAAGTCGAGAGAAAAGACCCTCTCAGTGTCTCAGCTCAGCACTCACTCAACGGGCAAGGGCACGCAGCAGCAGCAGGGTGTCGGACCTTTCGGCAAGGAAGCGGGGCAGGGGGGTTCGGGAAGCTCTGGCGACGCAAGCCAAGCATTCAGGGCTGAAACCGTTGCGTGAACTGTTAAGAAAGTGTGCAGGTCCGGGCGTTGGGGCGGCAGCGCGGCGGGATAAAGCTGTAGAGTTAGTAACAGCTGTGGCGCAGGCGAACGGGAGTCCAAGCGTCGAGGTCCAAGTCGAACCTACCCGATAACAGATAAGCTCGATATACACAGTAGGTCATGTATGATGTACGGAACTCGGCGAAATGCAGACGGATGAGCTGAACGACAGGGACGGGGGCAACCCGTGGACTGGACAAGAGGAAGAGACTGGACAAGGAAAGGAAGCAAATCAGCGTCAGAGGAAAGCAGTCCATCGCTGCAGAGTGGCTCACGACACAGAGTTACAGGCCCAGCCCCAGGTACACAGCTACCTACAGACGTCTACACGTGCTCTTCACTGCCATTGACTACGTAAGAACGGGGCATCGGTGGGCATTGGCAGGGCATGGCATTGGGGAATGGGCAGACGGGACCTGAACGGGGTGGGCGGGGCTTCTCCGCGAAATGGGCACGACTCCACGAGGGAAAAGGAGTGCCCGTGACGGGACTCTCACAAGAGGGAGGCACTAGGGCGGTGGGAAAGGCATGCCCCTGGACATCATCCCATGGGACCCGGGGAGAAGAATGACGATCCCTGCCTTGCGTTGCTCGTCCTGCTTGACGATTCCTACATCGATATATTCCACGAGTCCATCTCTATGCTTGCTGTTTTGTGGACTGTGTACCCTCTATCCCTGGAGTGAGAAGCCAATATGTTACTAAGGAACAGCTCCTACTCAGACTCACAGAGACAAGATGGTAAACCTAGTTTAGATGGCTGACTCTTTGCGTTTCCGGAAGCCAATTACCTTAGCAGCGGGGGCGGTTCCGTTCTCTGGTCCCGTCCATACTACGCCAAAGCCCGGGGACAGGTTCACCAAAGGACACCCATGGAGGCTAGGCCAAGGTCTCACGTGACTTTAGCATTTCCCCAGAGCGCTGCTTCTCACTCCGCCAGGGCGGGTACCGTACGTGCTTCCTTGGAACAGCGAAATACGTCTACGTATTCAACTCTTCTTATACAACTTGGAATTGCCGCGCGCATCGACAGCTCCAGCTTTGTTAACTTTTCCTGGTGCTCGGCGATCACCTGCGCAGAATCCCCATCACCTGTCTTAATTGGGGCGCAAGGCGAAAAAGGGGCGCCGCAAACACTAGGTACCTACCTATCTGCTAGTGTACACTACGGCTAGACGGGACGGGAACTATCTACCTACCTACCTAGGTACCTAACTTCGCAGCGTCGCGTACCAGCTCCGGGCAGTGCGGCATTACCTCTACTACCCACGGCACCACACCACAGGCAACCTAATCCAGCGCCAAGTACAGGTAGCCGGTACCTAGACCTGTCGCTCTCTAGATGTTAGTGCTAGGGGCGTGTATAGCACCTCAGTCAACGTCAATTCATAACTCTCCCTAACATCGCCGCTGCTGCACCCGTCAACCGCGACCTGACCAAGACTACCGCCCGCCCCTTGTCCAGAAACGGCACGACGGGGAGCCCACTCTAAACTTGACCTCACGTCTGACTTCCCAGCAGAACAGCCGCAACGACATCCATCGCCGCATCACCACCACAGCCCCTATTCCGCTCTCGACTGCAGTTCCATCTCGACCGATGCCCCTCTTTCTCCCCATGTGACCAGGTCGCCCCAAAGTGCCTTGGTGCCGGATATACACGAGCGCACTTTCTGGCGCATGGCGACCGACCGCCGGCCCCGTTTAATATAACTCCACGACCCGGTCCGAAAATGTCCATTACCAACGGTCAGCATGCCTGGCCTCCGCCCTCGACCGCCGCCCATATGAACGGTATCAGGGCCGTCATCCCCCACCCCAGCCAGGACGATGGGCCCCCGCGAACCCAGACTCCCTTTGATAATTCCACCGCCTTGATGCCTGAGGCACCGTCATCCGACCCCGACGACGACCAGCGCCGCTCCCACTTCGTCGACAAGTACCACAAGGCCGACGAGCGGATCGCGCTGCTGTTCGCCGATGACGGCTCCTACAACATTCCCGTCATAGCCGCCTTGAAGCGCGCCCCGACACCCCCCATACCCCTGCTCCCTCCCACGACCGATCACGCGCCGATCCAGGAGCCCCCCCGCAAAAAAGCGAAGCGCGTCATCGACGAGGACGACTATGGCGACGACGACGACGACCAAGACGACGACGATCAAGAAAGCCATCACCCCGTCGCGACTGACACCAAACCAGACACACAACTAACATCCAAGCATTCCGCCAACGATGCCGCCGCCCGGGCACTCCTCTCCCCGTCCAAGTCCGGCAGCTCTCCCGTCCACTCTATACCCTCGCCAGGGCGGCAAGCAGACCGGCAAACAGCCAAGGAAGATGGATCGCAACCCCAGGCAAAGTCCTCCGAGGATGCGCGCAGGGAATTGGAGGCGGCGCGCAATGCGACCGAGGAGGCGGCCAAGCGCGGATTTCATACCCTCTTTTACACACTCGAGAACGACAGGACAGCAATGCTCGAACAACAGCAACTGGAGGAATCCGAGAAGCAACTACAAGCAGAGATGGACAAGTCGGGACAAACAAACCACAGTCAAGGAGCCCCCAGCCAAAACAACCACGGCTCTCTCAGCAGTGCCAACCTCGGCGCTTCAAGTCTTACCCTAAAACACTTGATTGCCCGAATAGACATGAAGCGCGACCGCGTGCAGGCATCGGACGCTGAACTACGGTCGCTTATGAACGAGGTTCGCAAGAACAGGAGTAAATGGGCTAGCGAGGAGAACGTCGGCCAGGAAGAGTTGTACGAGGCCCTGGACAAGGTCTTGACCGAGCTTAAGGCGCACACCGAGTACTCAACTCCCTTTTTGACCAAAGTGAACAAACGTGATGCGCACGACTATTATAACAGTGAGTTTTTTGGGGTTACCGTATGGAACACTCGCTCGCCCAGTTTAGGCTAACACCGTGGTCAGTCATCAAACAGCCAATGGACCTAGGTACAATGGCCAAAAGACTCAAGACTCTCCACTACAAGTCCAAGGCCGAGTTTGTCACGGACCTCAACCTGATTTGGGATAACTGTCTTCGATATAACCAGGACTTGGCCAATCCTCTCCGCCGGATGGCCAATGGGATGCGCAAGGAGGCTGAGAAACTAATTCCCCTAATACCGGACATCGTGATCAGGCCCAGGGCAGAGGTTGAAGCCGAGGAACGCCGAAAACAGAACGGCGGCGAGGACGAAGCTGGCGATGACAGTGACGACGAGCCAATAATGTCATCTCGTGGACGAAAGGCTGGTACCAAAGGGACCAACAAGTCACGGAAAGCACCAACAGACCAAAAAGAAGGGACACCAAGCGTCGACCAAAAACCGATATTGCAACTCAACGGTATCCTAGCCAAGTCTCACAGGGAGGGCTCCGAGGTCGACGGCAGCAATGGATTTGGGACGCCTATCGGCGGGTCCCTTACACCCAGCAACATAAATGGTGGACACTCGGGGGTCAGCAACGCGGATGCCATGGAGCTTGATGGGCCATCACTCAACGGAATGGCCTTGAATCATGCCTTCAGAGAAGCGGAGGAGCAGGCGTATGAGGACGAAGAGTACAAGATCTGGAAACAAGTAACGAAAAAGGATCGTGCTCTCCTGGCAAAGGAGCGTTTCCAGCTGTTCAAGGACAACAAGCTAAATCCCGATGAGCCTGCACTACTGCGAACCAAAGCCGGGATGCGTCGATTTCTGAAATCACGCAAAGAGGCAGAGGCCATGGGCGTGATCACCTCACAAGGCGATGCGCCTGGTAGTGGAGATGGCAACAAGGTGGCAGAGACATTAGCCCAGGGCATGGAGGATGAGACTATTCGGAATGTCCCTGCTTATTACGAACCCCAGACGATCATACCCGATATCCCATCAAAGCTACAATGGGTCGAGGATGGCGAGGGACAAGTGATCAATCAGCATGAAGAGTTTCTCCGGCTTGTCCCTCCCGGTCAATTCACCGCCCCAGAGAGTCGGCTGACCAAGAAGTTCGATGCCAACATTCGGCAGATGCAAGAGACTCGCAAACTGTGCTCTAAGATCAGCGTCATCAAGCAGATGCAGATCCAGACTCAGGTAGGCTTTGCGAGCCCAATGAAGCGTGATTCTTTTTCACCTTGACGGCTTAGATGCTGACATGCAAATGAATAGGTATATACGAATCAGTTCCCCAAGTATAACCCGGAGCCGATGGTGGAAGCCGATATTGAGCCCACCTTTCTCGCCGGCGAAGGTCCCGTCATGGCCCCCGAGGTGTGCAGGGCGGCATTACAACGATCCGTTGCCAAGATCTTCTACCATGCGGGCTTCGAGGAACTGCAGCCCTCCGCCCTGGATACGATAACCGACATTGCTGGCGACTACTTTCAAAAGATCATCCGGTCTTACAACATATACCGTGAAGCCGAGTGGAAGGAGGCACCGCCTGCATGGAAGGAAAAGGGGGTAAAATACGTGCCCAGATTCACCAACGAGGAAGTCATCTTGCACACATTGAGCGAAAGTGGCATCGAACTGGATGCGCTGCAGGCCTACGCCAAGGACGATATCGACCGCCTGGGCAACAAGCTCACCCAGATCCACGATCGTATGAAGGCGCATCTTGCCGACCTACTGCGGCCGGCACTGACCGACAATAGTGGTGACGGATCAGGATCATTCGAAGATGGCAGCGAGCAATTCGTGGGAGGCGACTTTGCAGAGGAACTTGGCGATGACTTCTTCGGCTTCAAGGCCCTTGGTCTCGACCGCGAGCTGGGTCTCGAAATGCTTTCAGTGCCACTACACCTGCTGCAATCAAGGGTTCGGAACCAATACCAAATGCAGGCTTCAACAACCGGCCAGGCAACAACCGACCTCTTCGAGCAGCTCCCGCCTGCCGACCCGGTCACCAAGGAAAGCATCCAAGAGGAAATCGGCCTGGTCAAGAACTTCTTCCTTGCCAAGCTGCATGCCAACAACGATCAGCCGCTCGTGGAAGACGAAGACCTGCCCGTCAAGCAAAGGAAGCCACGTCCTCGTCTGGCCGCCAGCGGCAAGATTACCGCCCCGGCCAAGCGGCCGCTCAGAGAGCAGATCGCCGCGGCCAAGAAGAGAAAGAAGGAGGCCCTGGCGGGCGCCAATGCCTCGCCAGAGAAGGCGGGGGCGGCCGCGGGTGGTACACCCTCCAAAAAGGCCAAGACCAGTCACAACTTGGTCAACGGTACGGGCGCCGCAGGAGGAGGAGGAAGTGGTGGCAATGTTGGCGGGTTGGTTGCTCCGTCTATGGAGAGAATGGGGAGCGTAAACAGCCAGACAAATGCGAGCATCACGGATAAAGATGACGCCGGGGCTATGGGGATGATGAGCCCGGAAAGTTTCGAGCAAAAGTGAGAGCAGAAGTGAGAGCAGAAGGGCGAATTGTTAATGGAGGTTGCTTGGAAGCTCGTTGAGCCACGAGAGCGGGAAACAAGAAACAGAAGACGGGATGATGACATCGGTAGATGAGTGGGGAGAGGATCCCAAGAAACAAAAAAGCATGAAAGCGCTTTTCCTAGTGTGTTCTGTCTTCTGTGTGTCTGGGTCAGTGTGGAACTGGTGAAGATGGTTCGGGTTTACGGTCAGGTTAGGTTGGGACAGGTTAGGTCGGGTTGGGTTGATTCGGATGGCCATCTGTTTGTCTGGTTGTGTATGCTGGACTGGACATTTGTTGGTTCCGTCATTTCTTTTTTTTTGGTTTATCCGCGAAGACGGAAAGGCTACGGTGGCAGGCCTTTCTCCTCTTTTTTTTTTAAACTTCTTTTCACATCATGTTGTTTTCTTTAGGAAGTGGGGGCGGGCACGTACTTCCCTGTACTCGAAACTGATTGATTGGTTTTGGTTGATTGACTGATTGATTGATTGATTGATATCCCTGATCGCGAGAGAGATCCGAGACAGTGAGAAGAGACAGAAAGAGAGAAATTTTATAATTTGCATTTGATACCTGAGTCAACTACTACTCATTGCCTCAATGTCAACGCTAGATGAACCTCTTCTTCATGCGAACCCGCCGCTGTCTCACTGAACACCTCAAAAGGTAAACCGAAGTTATCCTCAACCTCAGACAATGCTTTTTCTAATCTTCTTTGTAACCTCGCCACTTGTCAATTCCTCGCCCTGTCCACCAGCAACTGACTGTCTTGCGTTGCTTGAGTCACTATCTCTGACGACTCAGGCTTTCTTCTCAAAGCTTCTCCAGAACTTATCGTCTCCAATTCGATCAACATCCACGACAGCTTATCCACCAAGAAAGTCCTTCTTGCACTCCTCCATGGTGAGAAAAGACATTCGTCATAGTGTTCCTCCAAGGGGTTAACTTCGAGGGTTTTGGGTTTTATAGAAAGGCTCTTTAGGCGTGTTGGAAGGCTAGGTGTGGTGGTCATGGTTTTGGGACATTTGGAGATGATGATAATTTCGGTGAAGATTTCAAAAGGAAAATCCTGAATCATGTTGGTCCATTTTTCCCCCCTTCTTGCGTAAGAGTAGAAGACGTTGTATACGGAAAGTTTCGGTGCATGGGCAAAATGGCGAGGAGTGACTGATGGGGTCTATCAAGATGTATGTACAGACGTACGGACCGTTGGACGTTGTCAGGACCAACATCCTCATTCTCGAGTGGATCATTACACATGACGCACATGAACAATCTTCCTTCATTTGTACATAAGGCTTGTCGTTCCATTCATGTCCTGTTGACTGCATTACCCAACTTGAAGCATTGCGTTGGTATAATTAACACGGGAACAGCAAGACAAACACAACAGTGCAGCGATTTGCCTATGTCTAACCCTTACAACGATACTCAATAACAACAGCTCCCGTCTTCCTCGCAGTATGTAGAAACATCTCTACAGTGGCCGCTCTGATATCGCTTACTTGAGTCCTAAAAAAATCGACTCCCTACAGCCTTCATCCATACCACATCGCTTTCCCGCTTGTTCCTGCCCTTTATCATCGACTTGCTTCCGATGCCCGAGAGCCAACTGCTTCCCACTGAATATATTCGAGCCAACGAACATCTGGGATTCCAACATCGTCCCAATTTATCCCAAGTTTCTCCACCAATTGTGGCATCGTCTTGTTCAACCACTGACGGTCCGGATAGCCCCATCTCATCGCAATGTTTCTCGAGTCAGGCATTGAGACTTTGACAAATCCCAGTGAGTGGAGTATCATCAAAGCAGCGTACGTGTCCCTTTCCGCCGCCTCGGTGGTTTCGTATGTCTGGTCTGACCCGAGTGTCAAGGTGGGAGTTGCATCGTTCCATGGCCATGTATATAGGAAATTGTCAGGTTCGGTTGGTTTGTAGGTTGTGTGTCTTGTCCATCGTTCGAGGAGACCATAAGGAGGAGCCAGGAAAAGTTTCCAGCTTAAAAGTCCCTTGGCTGAAAGTGGCAGGTCATGCATCGTGAGTTGCAAATGGATGAGTGCGGAAGGTTGCACGCAGTTAGGCTTCGATGAAAGAGTGGTGGTGCCCCGAGTTGCACTAGCAGATGTTGCCGAAGCATGCTGTTCAGGTTGCTGGTTGGTCATGACATTGGTTTGCAAATATGAATATGGAATTCTTAAGCAAGTTTCTGGGGATGGTTTATGATGCCGTAGAAATGTGATGAGTTACGGTGAGTGTAGGAGTCGTGGTGGATGGTGACTCAACTATATACCTATACAATCTGGACCAGACGCGAATGCCTTCAAATAACCTCTTTCCTTTTTCTTTTTCCCTGGCAATACCAATCACATAACTACGGTAACCGCGGTCATCCTTCGAAACCACATGCGGTATGCACCGTTGGGTTATTTCTCTATTAGTTCCTTCTATATCCTCAAAGCACAACATGTGTATTAGTAGAGGTAGATTCAACATAGGAACTTCCACTTACAGTTTCTCACAGACAGCGTACTTGAATGTAATTTCCGTTGCTATGTCTAAGTCAGCCAGCACCCGCCTCAAAAGCAATGAGCGCCTCTCTTGTTTCTCCTAAATGATATCCAGGTACTGACAGCAGCTACCTACATATCACCCATTCCGGACCTTGAAACCTTCCTCTTGCTGGCCTTCAACCGTCCAGAGGTACTTTCCCACTTACAGCCTTTCCTTTGTCTATTATCAACTGTAATACTTTCCATCTTCTTCTCTACCTCCGCCCCCCCCTTTCCCACTTGATTTGTTCCAACCACGGGATACTCGGAAACAAAAGGCAACTTCCGATGCCAAAACCACCAATCCCGCGGGTTACCTTCGGCAGCACCCTTCAGATTCAAATAAAGACTGGGCAAACTATTTTTCATACGACCAATACCAGGGACCAAAATTCACATATTGACATCGAAGTACCAGAGGCCGTCATATTCCTGAGCCTTCAAGATAGGAGAGTATCCAACCGTCTCATCACCGTTGGGCCGCGTGTTGTCGTGGCCACATACATTTGAAGCTGGAGCGTGGGATAGGCAGAGTATTCTTTAGCCACTCAATATTCGCTATCTAAACTGCACCTTCGGAAGAAGTCCTACACCGTCAACTTAGTTCGGCGCATGCTGTATTCCTACCCTAGGTACCTTGTGATCATCTCCGCAGCGAAGAGCAAGATTGTAAAGAAGAAAAATAGAAGAAAAAGAAATAAAGACAGTGAAGCAGCCAGAAAAGAGAAACAAGGGGCAAAAAACAGTGGGAAGAAGGATACTACCTAGAGACGCGTGACCAGAAACTCGTGAGAAAAAAAAAAAAAAAAAAAAAAAAAAAAAAAAAAAAAGCAGTAAAGGAATACAATACGACAAAAATGAAAAGTACCGACACACCTCTAGAGGTAAATGTTTTATAGTCGATAAGCGGCGTAGCGGTAAGCACACTGACCGGAGCAAAGTCCGGACGCACCAAGACAACATCATTACATAGACACAGACACTGCCGAACTTCATCCCGACCAGCACAGATTTCTTCAATCAAATTATCTCCAAGTCAAATACGTATGTAGAGGTAGCAAGCCGGGTAGATCTATCCATCCCATGTATCTAATCCCATCTAGTATCCCTGGGCAACGTGAAATCAGAAGGAATCATCGTAAAAGCCCTAACATGCCAAGTGGTGTAGAAAAAGGTTTAGACAATCGCTGGGTCTGGTTTGGTACAAGCGTGTCCGGATTTTTTCTTATCATACCGTAACGAATACCCGCGTGAGCACAGACATCATCCACACATATACAACCACGAACCCGACATATGTACAACATGGGCCATCATCCTCAGTTCGCCGCAAGAATAGTTGCGTGTATTATGATCCAGGGTACAAAACTTGTACCCCCAACCGCGTTGAAGCAGTCGTCTAAAACAACTAGTTATCCCCACCGAACTCCGCAGTCCTGAGAAATGATCATGTTGAGGACCAAGTACCAAATTGCAACGCCCCTTTAGAAATGCATGCAATATGGTGAATTTTTTCCGACTCCCAGTAACTTTTTTTTCCCCGTAACCTAATCCATCGTTGAGATCGCAAAACCAGTGACCCTTTTAAACCACCCTGTTTTTAGTTTTCCCCAAGTCTTCATTCCGGGTCTCATGCAAAGTTGAAAAACATATCCGCGACCCATTGGCATCGCTGTTGAAAAATGCCCCAAACGCTTATATACCGTATATCCTCATTACCACGCAAAACATTCAGGAAATCTCATTATGTGAATAACACATTTAGAGACCAGCATCGTATCTCCAGCCCTCCACGGGGAGGGGGAAGGTGTTGCTCCAGGCAGCAATCTCCTGCTTGAGCTCGTTGATGCGGGGAATATCGCTGGTGGCGATCTTGGCCTTGAAGTCCTTCTGCTTGTTAGCCTCCTTGGGGAGGGAAGCCTGGATCTCCTTGCAGAGCTTGACAGCCTCATCGACGAAGACGGCGACCTTCTCGAAATCGGCCTCGCCGAAGCCACGGGAGGTCATAGCGGGGGTACCAATACGGAGACCGCCGGGGGTGAGGGCGCTCTTGTCGCCGGGAACGGCGTTCTTGTTGCAGGTGATGTTGATCTGCTCAAGGAGGAACTCAACACGGGCACCATCAACGCCGATGGGGCGAAGGTCAACGAGGACCATGTGAGAGTCAGTGCCGTCAGAGACGAGCTTGTAGCCGAGCTCCTTGAGCTTCTTCTCGAGAGCCTTGGCGTTGGCAACGACCTTCTGCTGGTACTCCTTGAACTCGGGGGAGGCAGCCTGCTTGAGGGCAACGGCAAGGGCGGTGATGGTGTGGTTGTGGGGGCCACCCTGGTGACCAGGGAAGACGGAGAAGTTGATCTTGTCCTCAAGATCGTAGAGGGTCTCCTTGCCGGTCTTGGCGTCAA
This sequence comes from Neurospora hispaniola, assembly GCF_033458365.1. Taxonomy (NCBI): domain Eukaryota; kingdom Fungi; phylum Ascomycota; class Sordariomycetes; order Sordariales; family Sordariaceae; genus Neurospora; species Neurospora hispaniola. The sequence continues at coordinate 1,068,675 of NW_026944413.1, forward strand.
CGGAGCGGACACCGCGGCGGAAGAAGATCATGGCGCCACGGGGGCCACGGAGAGACTTGTGAGTGGTGGTGGTGACGACATCGGCGTAGAGGAAGGGCGAGGGGATAACCTCGGAGGCAATGAGGCCGGAAATGTGAGCCATATCGACGACAAGGTAAGCGCCAACGGAGTCGGCAATCTTGCGCATGCGCTCGTAGTCGATCAGACGGCAGTAGGCAGAGGTACCGGCGACGAGGACCTTGGGACGGAAGAGCTGGGCGTTCTTCTCGAGGGTATCGTAGTCAATGATGCCAGTGTCAATGTTGACGCGGTAGGGCATGGTCTCGAAGTAGGTGGAGACAGCAGAGATCCTGGAGAGGGTAGACGGGTTAGTTTGGCCCTTGTTTAACTGGAGTAGCTAGTATGGCACTCACTTGCGCTGGGGGGTCTGGTAACCGTGGGAAAGATGGCCACCGTGGGGGAGGTCAAGACCCATGAGTCTGCCGTGGACGGGCATGATGGCCTGGTAGACCTGGAGGTTGGCAGGGCTGCCGGACAAGCACTGAACGTTGACACCCCACTGCTTGGGGTCGAGGTGGAAGGCCTCAAGGGCGCGGTTCTGGCAGAGAACCTCGATCTCGTCGATGTGCTGGTTGCCGCCATAGTAGCGGGCGCCGGGAAGACCCTCCGAGTACTTGTTGGACATGGGGGAGCCGAGGGCATCGAAGACGGCACGCGAGGTGACGTTCTCGGAGGCGATGAGGATGATGGACTCGCGCTGGCGCTGAACCTCCTTCTTCATGATCTCGGCGACCTGGGGGTCGGACTCGACCAAGCTATGCTCGAGCATCTGTATATCGTAGGGTTATGAGTCAACATGTTTGTCCCTTCAATATGCGGCCACAAAGAGTATCTGAAGCAGAAGGGTTACCACGTACGGCCTTGTGAGTCTCGGAGAGGGAGTAGGTGGACATGGTGACTGATTTGGGGGGGTTGGCTTCTGAGAAAGTGAGAGGCCGTGTGAGGATTGAGGATGATGAAGGAAAGAAGGGAAAGACGAGAGGAAAGGAAAGGAAAGAAAAGAGAAGAGGGGACTGATGACTGAGATATAGAAGGAGGGGCACTGAGATCCAGGGTTGCTGGGCGACCTCGACTCAGTCAGTCAACCTCTGACGGGAATTCACTTGAGTGGCTGCGCGGGCCCAGTCGCGGGTCCAGTCGCGGGCGGCGGCCGGGGGAGGGTGAAAGAAAAATTATTGGAACCCCGCCAACGTGCAGCTCCTCCAATTCGCAATCGCCCTCAGCTGCAAATCTACTGCCAAAAATCGCTAAAAACGTGACCATCCGCCGCACACTGCAAGGACGGGGCCCGATCTCCGGACCTCAGAACAACGTCTGGGCCCCGCATTCGACATGGCTTTCTCCACCACATTGGTCACTGGCGTGAGCTGTTGCGGTCCATAATCCTGGTTATCGCAATACCGGGGGTTCGCTACCGGGCCATTGCAGGCGACGACGATGACTCTTCCTCCTCCAGATTTTGAGATCTGCGCCTGAGTCTTGGCCTCAACCTCTCCGGTCTCTTCGCTCTCGATTCCATTCCTCACTATCGGCTCAGCCTGTGTGTCCATCCAGATCTGTGGTTCAAACCTTCCTTTTCGTATTTGTCTAATGTTACAGTTGAGCCCTGGTGTGGCTAAGTTTGTTTGCGTGTAAGCGCGGTTCTTTGAAACCTTTTCCAACAGAGAAGAAAACATCAGATTCCGGACCTCCCATTGATCCCATCTACCACAAAAAAAAGGGTGGCGAACAACACTCCGTCGATCGTGTCCCGCCACATGTGCACCAATATCTGATTGCACTCTAATCACAGCGAGCAATAGCAAACCCAAAACAATTCACAGATCAGAGCTGTCGCCTGGCCAGCTACCAGCCTGAAAACCCAGACAGTGTATAAGAGCCCTCTACACTACACACATAGTAGAAGTCCCGAGCCAACACACAAACCACGCCAAATCAGGTTGAACTATATATTCATGTCTAAAAGATTGACAGTGATACAACAACAGTACCTACCCGGATGCTATTCAGGCGAGTCAGGTTAGTACGTAGCGGTTGGAGATAAGATGAACCCTTAGCTTATCGGCTTGAAGGATGACATGGGCATGACATCTCACCTGACACCGAGGCCAGTGTACACTATAACCACTCACACCTTCCCGTCAACACGGCACATCTTCACGTCAAGTTCGCGTACTGGTTGAGGTGCTTCTTTGAACTGGGCAGTGTTCGCCACAACTCGCAACAAATGGACTTTGAGAATGGACTCTACCTCTACCTGTGCGGAATCACATGTACCTTTAGTTGCCTTATCGTCTTCAAGTTCTGATAACAACTCGACCAATTGCTCGATGCACTATTGAGAGCTACCTAAGCTTAGTGCTCCTCGGCTCAAAGCCAAAAGTATTGCCAGATGTCGTCGGAGTCTCAGACAGCCATTGTCTTGTGCTCCCGTCCGCATCCGTGCTCAATGGCCTTCCATGCCTGTCTCCCCGTCCCTTCATGCGGTCCCGTTTCAGTCGTGTCGAGTCGAGCACTTCGCTTCTAAGTGAAAAGGAACGGTGAACCTCTCTGGCTCCATGGCAGACCGTTATGTAATCCATCGATGCCTTTTAAAGGTGGCTAGCCCTTCGTCTCACTGGGTCCACCTCCGGTTTGTCTGGGATAGAGTGGAAACACTTTTGCAAACCATCCAATCATGTCATGGCTAGCTGGGAAGCGAGGAGCGCCTTGTTTGCACCAGTTTGCGCTGATAGGGCCAGCGATCGCGACCCCAAGAAGCCCCTGCCTGCAGCGACCGGCCCTGGTCTTGGGTCACACGTCATTGGGTCACCAGGCACAGCAAGGTACGCGCAACCACTTCTGCCACTGGACCATCAAACTGAAGTGAAGGTGCGGGAGTGCCATCAGTCCGCATTCATCGATCCGGGCCTCCAGTAGGTAGTCGTAGGCAACCAGCCGCCAAGCTCCTTCCCCCATGGCCGGTCACACACGAAACAGCAAGGGCCGCTGGTGGGAAATGGAAACAGGATGTGCAAGTCTATAACAAAAGGTGTATGTAAATGCCCGCGTGGTCTGTTACTGTACTGTGTATGGTAGTTGTCTATCGTCCACATCACACCCGCACCCGCCAGCAGCAGCTGAGGGTGCCTCTCCACTTCTGCCACTTTAACAGGCCCCGGGTCGACCTCCAACTCGCCTGCAACATCCCGCACCACCCATAAGTAACCTCCGACCGACATCTCTCTTCCCGCCTTCTTTCTCTTTCCCACCCACTGTTGCTCTGCACTACAATTCTTACTTGTTGTCCCATCATCATCAACCAGGCATCTTATCATATCGAAATCCGTCGCCAGTCTTTCGTTACACGCTCGTTCTTGTCACTACAGTACTCACGATGAAGGGTGCTTTGTTGACGGCAGCTATGCTGCTTGGCTCGGCTCAGGCCGGAGTACACACGATGAAGCTCAAGAAGGTTCCACTTGCGGAGCAGCTTGTAAGTGTAGACCGTTTTTCTTAATGGCCACTATGAACACTTGTTGATGATGTTCGTTATCAGGAGTCGGTTCCCATCGACGTGCAGGTGCAGCACCTCGGACAGAAGTACACTGGTCTCAGGACTGAGTCCCATACCCAGGCCATGTTCAAGGCCACCGATGCTCAGGTTTCCGGCAACCACCCGGTTCCCATCACCAACTTTATGAACGCTCAGTGTAAGCATTACACCCTTTTTTGATCACTCGGTGTATGTTGGCGTGGGCACAGTAATTAACGTCTGGTAGACTTCTCCGAGATCACCATCGGAACGCCACCCCAGACCTTCAAGGTAGTTCTGGATACCGGCAGCTCCAACCTCTGGGTTCCCTCTTCCCAGTGCGGTTCCATCGCCTGCTATCTCCACAACAAGTACGAGTCTTCCGAGTCGTCGACGTACAAGAAGAACGGAACGAGCTTCAAGATTGAGTACGGCTCTGGTAGTCTCAGCGGCTTCGTCTCTCAGGACAGAATGACGATTGGTGACATTACCATCAATGACCAGCTTTTTGCCGAAGCTACCAGCGAGCCCGGCCTGGCTTTCGCCTTTGGTCGCTTTGATGGCATCCTCGGCCTCGGTTACGACCGGATTGCTGTGAATGGCATCACCCCTCCCTTCTACAAGATGGTTGAGCAGAAGCTCGTTGATGAGCCCGTCTTCTCCTTCTACCTCGCCGACCAGGATGGCGAGTCCGAGGTTGTGTTTGGCGGTGTCAACAAGGACAGGTACACTGGCAAGATCACTACGATTCCTCTTCGCCGCAAGGCCTACTGGGAGGTGGACTTTGATGCTATCGGTTATGGCAAGGACTTTGCGGAGCTTGAGGGCCACGGTGTTATCCTCGACACCGGCACCTCTCTTATCGCTCTCCCCAGCCAGCTCGCTGAGATGCTGAACGCTCAGATCGGTGCCAAGAAGAGCTGGAACGGTCAGTTCACCATTGACTGCGGCAAGAAGTCGAGCCTTGAGGATGTAACCTTCACGCTTGCTGGCTACAACTTCACTCTCGGTCCCGAGGACTACATTCTGGAGGCTTCTGGCAGTTGCCTGTCGACCTTCATGGGTATGGATATGCCCGCCCCAGTTGGTCCCTTGGCCATCCTTGGAGATGCTTTCCTCCGCAAGTACTACTCAATCTACGACCTCGGCGCCGATACTGTCGGCATCGCCACCGCCAAGCGCTAAATAGCCTTGAGAACGAAGTTTGGGTAACCTGTACTTGGGGAGCAGGAGTTGATGAGACTGTCACGTTGATCAAGTAGTTCTTAATGACTGTATGATGATGGGAGGGCGCTGCGGCATTGGGTTTGTTTTCTTTTTTGCAGTATAATAGCAGTATCGGTATCTAGGATCAATGGCTCATTGAAGTCAGCTTGCGTCAACAAGACATATTGGAACTGAATTATTTTAAGCCTCGAGTGTCTTCGTTGTTGAATGTCTATGATCGTTGTTACTGCCAAGGCTGGAATGAGCTTTGAGGGTGTAACAGGACGAATACAGGACTCACTGTGGTCATGTTACGAAAGCTTCGTCCGCTCCTAACAGTGCACAACCTGATGTATACCTTGATCACATCCACTACTTGAATGTTGGTTCGTCAGCGGTGCGTGTTTGGAGAATTACTCCTCTTTAGCAAAACGAAAGATAAGAGCACCCAAACTGATAATGCTATTCAAGGGAGAAGCTGCTGAAGCCGGATAGAGAAGGTGAAGAGGCATGAAGAGGCACGGGCCAAGCCTCTCACGTGAATGCACCCTTGACTAGGCCCACTAATTCCCTCATGCGCGCTAGTGCAAAGATTGGAACGGCTGGCTTTTCGTAACCAAGTGCAGTGCAGTTCTGTTTGAAGGACAGACAAGACTGAGAGAGAGATCTGAGAGCCGGAGACTGTCCAGGGTCAACTTGTCCTCGTTGCACGTAACCTGGAACGCGATACTTCTTGAACTACTACTTCTTTCTTTCGTTTGGACGTTTGATGCCTATTACGTAGGGGCTTTGAAACGACTGCGAGTTTTTTTTTTGGTTCAAACATTATGTGCTAGGTGTGGAAGGAGTCCCATCTCTGAACGCCTTTTTTTTTACTATTTTTTTTGATGACCAAAGTTTGGAGAGTTGGAATTTCAAGTCGCACCGAGGGGACCTTCCTCCAAATATACGACTGGAGCATTCTCACTCCAGCGAACACCAGCAAGCACTCGGCACTCAGCAGCAGCAGCAAAAAGAAGCCGCAGCCTCCAACTAGTTAGTGGCTCGGACCTCCGTCCTTCCAGTCACCTTAGCCCATCCTCCCCGGGCCAGCTTTGAGAGTCCACGGACCAGGCACGGCCACAGCACCTTACCTGGAACCGCAGCAATCGCACTTTTGGCCCAGCATTCCACTTTCCCTCCCTTCGCGACCGGCAACGCGAATCGCGCGACAATCGCCAGGCACCTCGACAGGCCGCAGCTAGAGAGCACCACCACCACCAACCCGCGCAGCGTCACCGGCCAACCATTTTGCATCCCAGGACGGCCACGACCATTCACCACAGTCCGCAACCCCAGCCGACTAAAGTACTGGACTTTACTTTGTCGACCATAGCATCATCCCCACGGTATTTCCCCCCCGCCCAAAAAAAAAAAAAAAAAAAAGAGGCCATGGCTTCGCCCGCCGTCGCCGCCCCCCAGGCGAACGGCGTCACGACATTGTCGCGGCCACAATCCCCTGCGTCCGTTACCTCAGCCAAGCGGAAACGCGACGTCGACGATGACAGCGGCCCAGAACTCAATGGTTCTGACGCCGACGGCTCTAAACCAACCGTCAATGGCCTGCACACGGTCCGCGATAGCAAAGTACTCATCTCTGACTTTTTTACCACTCTACAAAGGTATGGATCGCATTTCCCCCCCAGCAATCTGTCCCACATGGCCTTGTTTCCCCCATTGTCCATGATGGCGATCTGAAAATGTGTCTCATTGCTAGTCGGCCATTGTGTGCAGACTACTAACAATACCATGTCTCTACAGTTTCGATATAGGCAGCCATCCTATTCTCAAGCGCCCTTTACCTGAGTCTCACTTCGACGACGACCCTTCGCCGCCAAAGAAACCCAAATCCGAAGACGGAAGCGCGCAACCCAGCATCGCCGACAAGATCAGCCAGAATGCCTATAATACTGTGGACGAGCTCGTTTCCGACCTTGTCGGAGCAGCAAAGGCACAACTCGCCGAACTTGAATCTGCAAGTTCCGAGTCCGACGACGGCTCAACCGACGAGGCCATCGCGCAAACCGCAGCATTCCGGACCAAGGCGTTGGAGCTGTACAGGCGGGAGATGGCATACCCCCATGTTCCTCGACATGTGGCCCCGAAACCAGACCTGAAGGAAGCAATGAATGGCGGCATGGGTGGGCTTGTCCTGACTACTGTTGGCGCCGCACCAACAGTCAGGCCTCTGTTCACCAGCCTTCAACGAGCGACAGCTCCCGGCGGGGTTGCAAAGTCACTTCCGGAGGGATCGTTGCCGCATGGCGTGACGGCCACGCGTATACTGCCCGAGTTCACGGCAACAACCGACAAAAACACTCGTTCTTTGACCCTAGGAGAGCTGTTCCCCTCTCCCCGAAATCTGCCCCCGCTGCAGCCTCCCAAGGCGCCAAAGAATATCACCAAAGGCAACGTCCTAACTTTCTACCACCCAGAGCTTACCGAAAAGTCCAGGTATCGGAGCGGCACATACTTTACACAAAATCTTGCTACAGGGCATTGGCTAGATTACAGTAACGCAACACCGACCACCCATGCCCGGTCGAAACAACGAGAGCGAGCCCAGAGTTTGGCGGGTCACCGGCCGTCTTCTACTGAGCTCGAAATTTCGGAGATGGAAGCAATGTTTCGCGGCGCATTCTCCAGTTTTGCCCCATGCAAAGATGACTCGGCTGCCATCATCCCTTCTGGTCAACTTGGCCGCATATGGTGGCAACGAATCGGACGGAGAAATTTCGAAAAGCTTGTCGATGTGGATGGTCCGGAGGATGGAAATGTCGACACGACTATGACTGGTACGGATGAGAATGTCGAGATTGACGAGGAGCTCGTCAAGTCCGCCATCGAAAATTGGGATGACAATTTGGTTGACCCTAGCTTGGAGGAGCTCTTGGGTAAAAAGTCCACTGAAGAAAAGGAGATGGATGACATGCTCGAAGATGTATCGGATCTGATCGAGACTTTGGCATCCTATCAGCGTAACAGGAATCTCACGCTCCCTACCAGCCAGGATCGGTATTCGGCGGATCCTGTCAACGCGGATATGCTTCGCAACGGCAACCTGTCTCACCAACCCAGCGAGGAGGAAATGATGACGTATCAAGCACTGAAAGCTCAGCTTTCCAGCATTGTTCAGACCTTGCCGCCATATGCGGTAGCTCGGCTCAATGCTGATAAGCTTGGGGAGCTTAATGTGAGCACAAAGATTGAAATTCGCACGGACGAATACAAGGGTGTTATGGAGGAGGATGAACAGGCTCGTCTTGCCAGGCAGGCTTCGGCAACAGCCGCCACCACAAATCAGCGGCAGCAGCAGAGGGGTAGCGTTTCCGGCCCGGGCCAGTTCGCCCATCAGTATCCCGGTCAGTTCACACCTTCGGCCCGCCCGATCGCAAATGCCCAGCATTTCCCCCAAACCCCAGGCCGCCCTAACCCGCCCATGTACCAACAACGGCCACCCTCGGCGGTACCCATCCCCCAGGTGCTCCCCCAAAGTCAACAACGTGCGCCGCCTCCTCCAGCATCCTACCGACCACCGACCAACTATGGATATGCGCCGCAGCTGGCAAAGGCGCCAGCCCCTTACGGACAACATAACGTGCCCGGTGGCTATGCGCCGAGCCCACCTCAACCTCGTATGGCGCCGCACCCCGGCCCCGGTTACAATATGGCGCCGGCCGGGCCCCCGGGTCAGCGGTACCCACCTGGATATCCGGGGCCCCAGGGCTACCCACAGCACCAGCCCATGCACCCCCAACATGTTCAACATCCTGGACCCCCGCAACATCCTTCTCCCCACATGCAACAGCATCCACAACAACCAGGGTTTGCGCCGCCTTATACTAATGGTGCACCCATGCCCCGGGCTATCACTCCACAAGTCCCACCCCAGACGCCGCACCACTATGGCCCAACTCCCACCCCAACACCGCCGCCACCGCCGCCGGGACCACCGCAACAGCACCAGCAGATGCAACGTGGACCCTATGGAACCCCCGGGCAGAGTATGCCGCCTCAAAACATGCAACCCAACAACATGCAGCGTCAGTATGGAGCCGGATCTCCTCCTATGATGCCGGCGCCGCAGAACATGAACCGGACACCCAGCCTAACCGGCTACGCGACCGTGATGCCCGAGGTACAACAGCGCCAGGTGATGGAACAGGCGAGGGCGAGGGCAGATGCGGAACAGCGTGCTAGTGGACACATGGGCAAGGTCGCCCAAGGCGAGGTTGTTGGCCTCGCAGGTATCGGCCTCGGTGGTAACGTTGATGTCCACAAGATTGCTGCTGCCAAGGCGATGCAGATGGGCGGTCCCGGCGGTCCTCCCGGTGGTGGTTCGGGTCAAGGGCAGGTAACTAACATGCCGCCCAGCCCCAAACTTCCCATGCACGGAGGGCCAAGCCCGGTGAATGGTGTTACCCCTGTTCCCGTTCCTGTTCCTTCACCTAGCCCGGCTGCACAGCAACAACAGCAACCGCAGCAGCAGCAACCACCACCACAACAGTCTCAGGTACAAACGCAGCAGCAGCAGCAACAGCCGCAGCCACCCCCAAGCGGCGGACCTAGTCCGGCTCCTCCCGCACAGCAAGGTTTTAGACCTCCTTCTGCATAGGAGCAGATGTGGATGAATCCAATGAATGTTAGGAATGGGTGGTGAATCTGTGGTCGATCGATGTTGAGGCGGGGGAGCGAATAAGTGTACGAAGGCGGAAGAAGGAGAAAGAGAAAGGAAGAAGGAGAAAGAGAAAGGAAGAAGGAGAAAGAGAAAGGAAGAAGGAGGAAGGATACGAAAAAGAAGGAGGAAGAAAGGACTAGGAGACAAAGTTTAGACCAAGCTTGTTTAGTAGTAGTAGTACATTGATTGCTTGTGCACATAAAAGCGCTTATCCAATATTCGCGCTGGGTCTCTTTTTTGTTATTTGCTGTCTTGTCTTTACGCACACAGAGGCTTTATCTTACACACAATTTGGGTAAAGTGAGAGGAAGGTGGAAAGGGGAAGAAAAAAAATATCAAGAATAAAGCGGATAGGTTATGGGTGTTGGTGGGATCGTGAAGCGGGAGGTATAAACAAGGGGCAGGAAAGTAGCGAGACAGATCTGAAGGGGGTTGTATCGAACGAGGAGAAATGGAGACAAGAAGAAGACAAGTTTGAAGAAGTAGGAGGGTGGAAAATAAAGTTAGAGGAACAGTGTAACCAGAACGAAACTGAAGTAATAGGGATTTTGAATCTATCATTTATGTATTTGTTATGGTGCTGGTGGCTCGGCTTGCAATGAGGGGAATGATACAAATACGCTGCCGTCATGTGGAGAATAAGGAGGGGGATGAAAGGATGGATAAGTGGATAGATGGATAGCTTATTAGGTGTATTATCATTATCTGTTTCTTTTTTCTTGCACACTCTATATTGTCTTTCCGTTCTCTTTATTTTGAAGAGCGTTAGAATTGAGTGGTTGGTAAACCCTTTTTCCTTCGCTTTTGTTTCTCTTTTTTTCTCCTCTCCATTTTAGTTTAGAATTTTTCTTTCGTTTCTCAGATCTTGAACTATGAGCATTTAGACTCTTCAATATGACTTGTCAAACTCCGCTGTCTTGCCTTCGCTTCTGTCATGGCCAGGTAAAGTAGCTCTTTTGCTAGGGAGGGGAAAGTCAGTTTGTGTCGGGTTTGTGATATAGTTTACTTGAACCCTAGGAATAGAGAAAGTCATTAGTCTTTATGTCGTTCATAAGTAACAATATGGATGTTATGCCATATTTACTGAGTTGAAAGCGTATTGGTCTTACATTTGTTTATCTAGGTTTTATCTAGTTTATGTAGTTTCATACAGCAGTATACATATGAGTTGGGTATCATTTGGTGACTATCGTCTTTCCGTCTAACGTATCTCCTTTCCCAGGGCCTACTATCCCTTCAGTCTGCCTGTGTCATTTCGACGACGACGAGCCCACAGTTATACCACCACCATTGGCCTTCAAAGCCTCAAGGGAGTCTCCAATTCTCCTCAACTCCCTCAACACATCATCCTCATGTGTCTCAAATCTCTCCATCCACAACCTCCTCAGCTCAAACACCACCTCAATCGCGATCAAAATAATAATGATCCACTCCAGCCTCGTACTGTGTTTCTCGCTCGACATCTTTTCAGAAATGTCCAGCACCTCCTGCGCCACCTTTACGACCTCCTGCGCATACGTCATCTTGTCGTTCAACGTCTTGATCCGTACCCCGACATCCAACGCTTTGCCGATCTTGCTGTAATACGTCTCCAGCTTCTCCTCGCTATCCCAGAAGATATCCGGCAGCGCGTCGGTTAGGTCGTTGTAATGGTTCAGTTGGCTGCGGAGGTTCAGCAGTTCACCGGTCTTCTGGAGGATGAGTTCCCTGCTAAGGGGGGCCTTGAGGCCTTGCGAGAGCTGGTCGGGAATGTGCCGTGTCGATTCGAGATAGCGCGTCAGGCTGGACTCCAGCACAGCGAGTTTGGTAGAGCGCGCTAAACCCGAGGAGAAGGCGATTTTGGCAAGGGTGGTGTCCAGCCGATCACCCGCCTCGACCTCGCGGCGCGTGCCGAGGACGACCACGTCACCGGAGACTTTACTTTGTTCCTCGGTCGGGTCGGTGGTGAACTCGAGGTCTTCCTCCTCCTTGTTTTCTACAAAAGGCGATTCGGCAGCGGGTATGAGCAGGCGTGTCGCGAGCGTGTCGACGACGTCAGGGGGAAGGGCCCAGGTTACGATGGTTCCCGAGGGAAAGACGAAGATGTCCCCGTGGTTGAGCCCGCGGGCATGGACCACTTCGTGGATGTCGAAGCCTGTGTTGTCGGGGTCGAGAGAGAAGTTGTGGCTGGTCAAAAGGGAGACGACGGCGTCCATGTCGAAGGACTCAGCGACGCAAACGGCGGAGATGGTCGAGCGGCCGTCGGGCTCGGTGGTGTGTTCGGGAGCGGTGCTAGCGGGAGTCGACTTGGCGGGGACGCCCTTTTGGGCGACGATGGCGACGCGGTGGAGGGAGTTCTTGAGTGGGAGCTTGCGCTTTTGGGCGGCGGAGGATTTCTGTTGTTGGGACGTCGTGGCATCCTCGGCGGGAGAGGGCTTCTGGGCGGTAGTGGAAGAGGGAGATGGAGAGGGTCGCGAAGGCTCGTTGCCATTTTGTGCTAGAAGACCGTTGGAGGTGAAGAAAGGGCGTCGTCGTTGGTGGCTATGCGAAGTGGTGAGGTGGAAAGGTGGTTGTGGTCGGGTGGAAGTGCCAGTGGCAGTGAGGCCAGCCAGTCCTACGACGCCGGAGATGCCCCGGACGGCGGCCGGTCGTTGAATCGGCACCATAGATCTCATGTTGACGGAGCCATTGACTGTGTGTCGTGGCTAGTGTGGGGTGATGGCCGTTGTTGACAGATCGGCAAGCGGTGGGAGAAAAGACTGGACTCGATGGTGTCACGGTTCGTTCGATGTACTCCGAACATCTGTTTACTCGCGGTTCGGCTTCTCGGGTGCAGACTAATTTTTGGTAGGGGTACCGCTATGCAGTGTTCTCAGACGCTACGTCACTTTGGCGATAAGGAGCTTATCAGAGCAGCGCCAGGGGTAGGTACTGCATCCACTGGAGCTTCCCCCAAATCATCCAATTCCGTACTGTGTCATATTTGTAACGAACTGTAAACTGCGACATACAACATTCTTCTTTCAAGTTAACAAGGCACCCGACGCGGGCTCAAAGATCACCGGCATAGACACAACAGCTTCTACAGCCGCGCATAGCGTCCAGACACCTACCATGGAGTTCGACATCCGAGTCGAGGATTACCTCGACGACAAACTCCAATCGACGACCGACTTCGACCATCTAGACACGTTGCTCAACAGCGTCGAACACCAGCGCAGCCAGCTCCAGTTGCAACTCGACAATGCCACCAAAGAGCTCGAGGAAGCCCGCCGCTCTTCTGCGGAACGCCAGGCCGCCCTTGCCGCCCAAATCGACGAGTTCCAGAAACTGCAGCAGAGCATCGACGTCCGCCTCAAGATCGTTGCCGCCTCCGACGCCCCTGATGAGGCCATTCGCCGTTTGGAGCAGCCTATGAAGCAGCTTCACAAGGTCGACCTCGCCCACCGATATCTACTCCTTCTCCAGCATGTCCAGGAACTGCGCAATGCCGCCCGCGCCCACCTACCGCAGAGCCCCAAGGCCGCGCTCGAGCCCTACACCGAATTGAAGCAGCTGTCTTTGCGCCTGAGGGAACTCCAGGGTGCTGCCGATGGTGCCGCCGTTCATCTTGTTGCTCATGTTGAGTCTGTTGCCGAGGCGCTATGGGACGAGATGAAGAAAACAATGTGGAGCGAGCTGGAGGTCTTGTTGAAAAAGCGCGGGTGGCCCAATGTCGATCCAGAGTCGGAAGTGGACGACGAATGGATTCAATGTTTCGAGAAGCTGGTCGATCTCCAGGTCCCCGAGGTCCTATACTCGCCCACGCTGGTGACGCTTCTTCCCATGGATGTCATGGCGCAGATCTTCGTCAAGGAGTTCCGGTTCCACTTCCTCAGCGACAAGCCGACCAGCAACCCCCAGGGCATCAACGCACATTGTTTCCCCTGGCTCCTGTCCTTGCTCGACAAGTGGGAGATCTTCTTCAGGGAGAACTTTTCCCCCGTCTTGGCGGCCAAGTTTGGCCAGACCGAGGTTTCGAACAAAATGGTTTACATGGATCCCGGGTGCGCATTCATCGCCTCGATGCTACCGGTCATGCGCGAGAAGGTCAATGTGACCATGGCAGAGGCCGTCAAGGATCCTGCTTTCTTGAGCAGTCTTCTCGGACAGCTGATGACCTTTGACGATAACATCCGATCTGGGTACAGCTACGACGGAGGCGATCCCGAAAACGGGTGGGAGGGGTTGACGGGCGAGGTCCTGAATACGCACTTTAGGACATGGCTCGAGGCGGAGAAGAAATTCGCTTTGGAAAGGTTCAACGGAATTATGACGTCTAGTGACGCTCGGAAAATTGACTACGACTTTGCGGTCGCCGGGAAAACAAAACCCACCTTCGCAGCTGTCCGCGTTGCTGACTTGCTGCGGTCGGTTACAACGCAGTATGAGAGGCTCAGACGCTTTTCCCACAAACTTCGCTTCCTGATAGATATTCAGCTGGCTATTTTGGACGATTATCATGATCATCTCAAAGGCACACTTGAAGCGTACCAGACAATGACTTCCACAGTTGGCAGAGCCTTTGTCGGTGTTACCAAAGAGCAGTTGGCAGCTTTGGAGGGTACAGGGGCGCTTGAGACCCTGTGTAAGGTGTATGGAAGCGCCGATCACATCATTAATGCCTTGCATGATTGGAGCAACGAAGAGGTAAGAGAGATCTGTTTTTGGAAAGTCGCAACGTAACGATGCTAACATGCGACAGTTCTTTGTAACACTATGGGAGCAGCTCCAGACACGAGCAAAGGCCAACGAGGATCAGAGCAATCTTGCTGGTGGCATGAGCTATGATCATGTCAAGGATCGCATTTCTTCGGTAGTCGGCACTGAGGATGACACTGGCGTTCTCTTCGATGAGACCATCTCGGCATATACCATGAGGAGAAAGCGCGCTCAAGAGTTCCTCACCCAGGTCCTCATCCAGAACCAGAAGAAGGCATTTGCCGCCTATCTGAAACGTCCTCAGTGGAGTACCATCTCGGATGAGCCTACCTCTGGCGAAGCATACTATCAGTTGGCTCCTACAGCTGAGCTGGGTGAACCTCTCGCAGTAAGTGTTCATTCAAGTCAAGGCTATAAGCACTCGCTAACAGAAACTCAGGTCCTAAAACGCGACCTCGACTTCCTCTCCCACGCCCTTGGCACAGCCGTCTTCAGGCGCATCTGGCGTGAAGCCCTCGAGGAACTCAACAACATGCTGTGGTCTGACGTGCTCATGGCCAACAAATTTGCCGCATCCGGCGCCGCCCAATTCAGGCGTGACGTTGATGCCATTTCCTCCGTCGTCGAGCGGTACATTCCTGATGGGTCCATTGCTCTCGAAAGCATCAAGGAGGCGCTTCACCTTCTGAACTTGCCTGTTGAGGCGCCCGAAGAGAACAGCAACACCATGACCCTCAAAAACGCGGTGGATAGGGTCTTCACTGATAACACGGAGGCGAAAAGGGTGCTGGAGGAGTTGGAGATTGAGAGTCTAAGCCCGCCGCATGCTAGACAGATTTTGCAGAGGAGGGTGGAGAATGCTGAGTGAGGGGGAAGTGTTGTGATACCCAGACTGTGTAAGCATTGTAGAGCTACTTGGGAAATAATCTACATGGTCGATGTCTATGGCTTCGATCGTTGCCAACGGTGTTCACAATGAATAACATAGCATAATTGCCTCTGTACAAGAATACATCGGCTAAATTCGTACGGCGACAAACAGTTGAAGTCCACCGGGTCTCGACCCGTGTGTGATTCCCAAGCACGCCATCGACAGGGGCATTGCATTCGGCCCCACTCCGCCTTCGGGGCCCCGTATGCGGAGTAGCCTTTGATAAGCATATGCTCCATTGTTAGGGCGGACTTTAACACGGGGTACACGCATAAGCCGGGGCCCGAACATCGGCCCGTACACCACTATACATCTTCTACGGGAGGTATTGACGTCTTTGTCCATATTGTGACCTACTGTGTACGTGCAACACCACTTCATCTCGTGAGTCTCATCTCATCTTCAGAAACACACACAGACGTATGAACCAGATTGTCGGGTCACTGTCACCGTTTCTGAACTCGAGGTCCCTTCCCTGTCGTGGATTCGGTTCTCATTGATAAGATAAAAAGTCAACACTAGTTTAGTCACAGACCGAGGTCTTCCTTCTTTCAAGGCTTTTTTTCATCTCTCATCGTCGTCTCATCGTCGACTCACTCGGAGGCGGGTCAGATATCGGCAACGACCCAAACACCACAGTTTCTCAAGAAAAGCAAAAAAGAAGAAACTAAAAACAGAGAAACAATGGCTGCCTCCGCTGCCGATGTCGACTCCCACGACGGCCAGAACGCCGGTCTCCAAACGGCCAAGGATCTCTTCTCCGGCGCCGTTGGTGGTATTGCCCAGGTATTGATTGGTGAGTCTCTCCCAAAAAAAAAAAAAAAAAAAAAAAAAAAAAAAAAAAAAAAAAAGTCTATGAAGGATATAGACAAATCATTATTTATTTTCCCCCGAATTGTCAAACTCAAACTAACCAAGTTTCCTTCCGGCAGGCCAACCCTTCGACATAGTCAAAGTCCGCCTTCAAACCTCCACCCAATACTCCTCCGCCCTCACCGCCGCCGCCTCCATCTACAAGCACGAAGGCGCGCTCGCCTTCTACAAAGGCACCCTGACCCCGCTCTTGGGCATCGGCGCCTGCGTCTCCATCCAATTCGGCGCCTTCCACTCGGCCCGCCGCTTCCTCGAGCAACGCCGCGCCGCCACCGACAAGTCCTTCATCCCGGGCGTCTCCAACCTCGGTTACGGCGAGTACTACGCGGCCGGCGCCTTTGCGGGCGTCGCCAACTCGGTCATCTCGGGCCCTATTGAGCACGTGCGCATCCGCTTGCAAGCCCAGCCGCACGGCGCCGGCAGGTTGTATTCCGGCCCTTGGGACTGCGTGCGCAAGCTCAGCCAGCAGGCGGGCGGCGTGCTGCCGGGGTTGTACAGGGGCGAGGTGGTGACGGTGTTGCGCGAGGCGCAAGCGTACGGACTGTGGTTCCTGGCGTTTGAGTGGTTGATGAATGCGGATGCGGCCAGAAACAAGATTGATCGCAAGGAGATCCCGAGTTACAAGATTGCCTTGTATGGTGGACTGGCGGGTGAGGCGCTTTGGTTGGGCAGTTACCCGTTGGATGTGGTCAAGAGTAAGATGCAGACGGATGGGTTTGGGGCAGGGCAAAAGTATAAGAGCATGAGGGATTGCTTTGCGCAGACGTTGAGGGCTGAGGGCATGAGAGGATTCTGGAAGGGTATTGGGCCGACGTTGTTGAGGGCTATGCCGGTTAGTGCGGGAACGTTTGCGGTGGTGGAGATGACCATGAGGACTATTAATTAGATGGATTCGGTTGACTGGGGAAGGGGGATTAGGTATACTAGAGAGCAGAAGAAAAAGGGAATAGGCTCACTCCACTTGAGCGTTGCGGATGGGGACTGTGAGTTGGTCATGAGCAAGGAAAGGAAAACGGGATTCCATGGATCATAAGGATATACGGACAGATGGGAAATGGGCTCTTCAACGAGCAGCATCTTGCAATTACAGAACTTCTGGGGGGATATTTGGGTTTCAAAAAGCATACGGACCGCATTTAACAGCGAGAGTTGTTTGGTTTCTTCAGTACAGGGACAAAGGCAATGGTGGTAAGTAATCAAAATGTGTTTGACTTATCAAACTCGATATTAATGTTTTCCAGCTTGGCTCAGAGCCTATAAACCAAGTCCAACAGGTTCAAGGAATATGCCACCTAGAGAACTGCGCTGCTGCATGAATCACATCCTCCGACTGCTCCCCTTGCTAGCCCTACTGCCACCCGTGTAGACACTTCCCTTGTCCTTACCAGTGCCGGACTTGGTACCACCAGTCAACTGCGCCTGAGCATCAAGCTGAATCGCCTCCTTCAACTTCTCCACCACCTCCGGCTGCGCAGCAAACGCCCCCTCCAGAATCTCATCCAGCTCCCTTTCCAACTGATTCGAGTTCTTCCCGCCCACCGACGCCTTCACCTTCACTTCATTAAAGATGGCCGCCCACCTTCTGGTGAACGCATAAATGCTCTGGCGCAACAACTCATCCAACTGCTCTCCCGCGTCCTGTGACTCCGCCGCACCCGCTGTAGTCGTTGTCGTCAGGCCTGAACTCGAACCCGTAATGCTACCAGCTGCGCGCGAAAGGAGGGACGAGCCGGGAATGTAAGAACTAAAAGTGGACACAGAGCTGGAGACCAGTCCGAAGAGGTTACCGGCGGTCGGGAGGTTCTCCCAGATCTGGCCGAGGTGCTGGATGCTGCTGCCTAGACCTGTGGCTTGGCCGGTGCCGGTGCCGTTGCGCACGTCTCCGATCTCAAGGGTGAGGAGCTCGTTCTTAAGGATGAGGAGGTTCTTGATCATGAAGAGGTCCGGATCTGTACCGTTTTTGGCGGCTTTGATGCGCACTTCAGCGCGCTGAAGGGCGGCGATGGTCTCGCGGACGAGTCTGAAGATTACTGGGCTGCTACGTTGCTGGAATAGGCGAGAAAGTCCATGTTAGCTGGGTGGTTTCGGGATGTGAAGTAGGAAGAGATGAGAGATCACTTACACATCGCTCCTTTGGCATGGATTGGTCGAACAAGACAAGCAGCTCGATTGCTCGCTTAACCACCGGGAAAGCCGTTGATGATCCGCCATCGGCGGCAGTGGTTGCTCCAAGCTTCAGAGCCTCTGGGGGAACGACGGCTTTGGTAATGGATTTGGTGATTTCTGCGTCGAAGAAGCCATCGGTAAATGTCCAGAGATGCTCGGCCAACAGCCTCGAGGTAAGTTCCCTGCAGTGCGCAACAAAAGGGGTTTCGTCCTCATCATAGTCCACGAGCAAATATTCGTTCGTGACCCATCCAACAAGATTGCAGATGGTTTGCAAATCACATGCCTGTAGCTTTGACTGGAGGTTGGTGGCAATGGGCGAAATATTTGTCCCTGTGACGAGTGACCGCTGATGCGAGTTGAGGGCAGCGAACGCCGACTTGGGGTTGGGGGAGTATGGTGCTTCTATAGAGAAGATTTTACGGAAAAGCGTGGCCTCGCTGAATGACCGTTCAAAGCACTGCTTCACGTAGTTCCTTGCCGCCGTGTCTATTGATGATTCTTTGCACTCGAGATGGAATGTCGCAAGATCATGCTGGGTCAGAGGCTTGAGGTCGCGGTCTCTCACCGCGAAATAGGCGTGGAAGAGATTGTTGGCTGTGTTGGCAAAGATATCCGCGTTTGGCCCAGTCCTGGGCTGGCCATTTTGGTCATATGCTCCCAGTATCACTCGCTGGATGTTGGGTATGAGCGAATAGGAGTTCATTAGGATCTCCTCAAACCGACCATAAGCCAAGGCATGTCGTGCGGATTCTGACTGGGTGTTTGTGATTTGACGAGCAAGTTCCCCAGACACCTGATCCAGGCGGTTCGTAAAGCCGACCTCGAGAAGGTGTAGGGCCTTGGTTAGAAGCGCCTGATATCTAGCCTGGTATGTATCGGCGTCCCGATATTGAGGATGCTGGATCATGAACTCAATACAAGAGTCCAGGTTGGCCAGGATATCGCCAAACGCGTCGTCGTCCACAAGGCGGCCCGCACCCAGGGCATTGAGGCGCCGGCTGACACTGTCGAGATAGGCGTAGTAATGCAGATCAGTCCCGACCTCGTCGGCGAGGGTTTGAAGACGCTTCTGCTCCTCCAGCAAGTCGTCGCACTGTGCCTTGAAGGATGTCGTCTGCTCCTCAACGGCTCGGAAAGACTGGCACAACGTCTCGAGGGTTTTGAGCGCGCTGTTGGCGTCGTCGATCAGGGTTCCCAAATGCCGTTCCGTCAAGGCGAGTTGGTCATGGTACAGCAGATATTCTTGCTGGCTAGCCTGTAGCAGCTCCTGGTCCAGAGCATCGTCGTAGGGGTCTTCTTCCACAGGTAGCGTCGATGCCACGCTCGCGGGAATCATCAAGGCATCCCAGAGGTTGTGGTTGTTGCGCCGCCCATTGGTCTTCTTCTTGTTCTTCTTGGTCCTGAGTCCTCCATGGCTGCCAGCGAGATGCGCAGTCGCAATGTCGTAGAAGTCGGAATATGATTTCGCCCGTCGAAGAACGGTAGCCTCGGGGGGCGCATTGACGTCTTCCTGGTCTTCGAAAAGCGCTGGGAGTGGCTCTTCGGGGATGTTGTTGTCGGTGGTCTCCTATCGAGTGGTGATGCCAATGGCTGGGTTAGCGACTACTGACGGTTGGGGCATTTGGGGACAAGGGGAAGGTGAATGAATGCAAGACAAACAAACCTCTGGCTGCTGCAGCAGAGAGTTGGCTCGACGGTGGCGCGTCTTTGCGCCGGATGGTCTGCTCTGCTGCACCTCGGAGGTAAAGCTATACCAGTGCTCGTCGTACATGTTTTTTTTTTCTTGGAATTAGGATTGATGGACAAATTGCCCAGTGGTGATAGCTTCAGGTTGTGCTGCCCATCGCGTGTGTTGATTCATTCAAGGTACGTACCTAGGTACCTTCCTCCCACTGCAACAGTGCAATGAGCTGTCCACTTTGGGGGATCACTGCAGCGATGGAGACATGAACAGTAAGTTCGGTGTTATAGGCACAGTGCCCACCTAACTTAAGCCGACAGCGAGAGAACTGAGCATGGAAAGTGCACAGACCTCGTCATCCTGAAAGCAATGGAGAAGGTGAAGCGCCCCAAAGCTTCCATGGGGTCCGCCAGTGGCCCCTGGGGGCAGCTGTCGATCCGAGCTGAAGCTTAGCTGGACCTCCTCCCCGGATTCTCGCTTCATTTCTAGTCTAGTGACCTCACTATTACTTTTTGCATCTCATCGTGAAACTTGTGCTGTGGTGTTCTGTCCTCAGATCTCACTGCTTTCTCTATCTGTAGCTGCGTGTGTGACAATCTATCCGAACAAATCACTAGGTCGCCAAAGCATGAAGAGTTGATTGCTTCTGATAGAGAACGAACCGCCGGACACTATCAAGTACTGTATAAATTCCAAGTGGATGCCGCCCCATTATCATCAGTTCCCTTCTAAACTAACCTGAACTATATCAAGCATCAACCACCATGGCTTCCCCCATGATGCTTGCCAGGACCGCCCTCCGGCCACAGGCCCGTCGTATGGTACATTCGACACAATGGACACGGAGTCTAGGCAGAAGATTTAGGCCCGAGCCGGAGCCTCAGCAAGACAAGTCGAATCTCGCCCTCCGCATACTCACCGGTGTCCTTGCGGGTGGCCTTGTTGCCGGTGCCGCCATGGCCGCGTATCCTATGCTCACGGGCGGAAATAAAAAGGAGCCCATGAAGGTTGAGCTGATCTTTCAGGAGCCCCGGAAACGGTCCATTTCCGCCGAGGAGAGCCGCGAGCAGTTGAGCCCCCAGCACGTCCAGGTCAAGCACAGCTGGGAACATCCCGGTGTTTACGCATGGGGTTCGAATGTCGGTAAGGTCGTTGCCCCGGACTCCAACGAGCTTGTCATCAAGACTCCAAGGCGCATTGCCTACTTTGATGATCAGGTCCTGCGCGATCTCAAGCTGGACCGCAACTTTGGTGCCGCCATCGATGAGAAGGGCAATTTGGTCCAGTGGGGTGTTGGCTTCGACAAGGACCACTATACCCCGACGGTCACCTTGAAGGGCAAGGACCTGGTCAAGCTGGACGTCTCCCGCGACCGTATCATTGGTCTTGCCTCCAACGGAGAAGTGTACTCGATCCCGGTGGCCGCCGCCGATCAGAGAGCTGGTCAGAAAGAGACCACCGCCTCACCTTCCTCCCTCTGGTCCAGCCAGGCACCCGTGAACTACCGCCCCCTCACGCCCAAGAACCTGCGATGGGGTGAAAAGATTGTTGATGTCCGCAGCGGCTTGGAGCACTGCCTGATGCTCACCTCCAATGGCCGTGTCTTCTCAGCAGCCGCCAGCTCTGAAGATTTCCCTTCCAAGGGCCAACTTGGAGTCCCTGGCCTGACGTGGACCAACCGCCCGGCCGGACCTTACGACCAGCCTTACGAAGTCACCGGCCTAAGCGGCTCCAAGATCAAGGAGATTGCCGCCGGCGACTACCACTCGCTCGCCCTCGACACCGAGGGCCGCGTCTACGCCTTTGGCGACAACTCGTTCGGCCAGCTCGGTTTCGAGAATGACACCGAACACCCTTACGTTGACTCGCCCCGCCCTGTGCCCATCAGCAAGCTCTACCACGGCACCAACCTTCGGCCCAAGGTGACCTACATCGCCGCCGGCGGCCCCAACAGCTTCTTCACCGTCGACGCGCGCGCCTTCCAAGGCCAGCTCGGCGGTGATGGCTCATCCGGCCAAGGCCAGATCGTGCCTGCCAAGGACCTGGGTCGCGTCAATGTCGAGACCTGGGCCTGTGGCGAGGGTATCCACGGCACCCTAGGCAACGGCAAGTGGACGCACGTCTCGGTTTGCCCGACCAAGGTCAAGGCGCTCTCGAACCTGTTCGAGTTCGACGAGGCCACGAACCAAGTCGTGCCCATCCGGCTGTCCCGCATGTCAGTTGGCGGTAACCACGCGTGCGCCGTCATGGACAACTTTACCTGCGTCGACAGCCCCCTCAACGGGAACGTCAAGTCGGACACGGACACCAACTTTGGCGCTGACGTGCTGTGGTGGGGTGGGAACGAGCATTACCAGCTGGGTACCGGAAAGAGGAATAACGTCAACACGCCTTCTTATATCGTGCCGCTGGATACGCCTACTCGTCGGGGACCTGCCCATGCGCAGGAGAACCGGCTGGTGCAGAGGGAGGGAGAGTCTAACCGCTTTCAGTTGACGCCGAGGAAGACGGTCAAACTGGATGGAAGATCGGTTAGTATTGAGCAGCGCGCCGAGTGCGGGCGGGACGTTAGCGCTGTTTACTCTGCTGCTTGAGAGAGGCATAGAGGAAAAACTCGGGTGGTTGTATGATAGGTACAGGCTTGTTTTTGGCAGTAGATTGATGAGGGGCGTTGAATGATGCGGTACCGACCGTATATACGTGTATAGGTTATAAAAGGGGGTGAAGTTATTGGCCTAGTATGACAGCCAAGGAGGTCTGTATCACTACCTTTCGCATGATAGCATTGTATAGTAAACGTTCTGCTGCAAACTTTCGTATGACACTGTACATGTATGAGTGACCCCGAAGCGTCCTTGCAGACGGCTCCTCTTTTACCCAACAGTTTTTCGAGCTCTATTTGATTCACTGATACGTATCTATCACCACTCACGAAATTCTGCTTCGATGTCGAGCAAGCGGTCTATTTCTTTCCTTGTTCGCACCTACTTCTGAAGTAAAGTGCACGGTATTCAATATATCCATTGTGAATCAGTCCCTCCATACAGTTATCTCTAATATACCGTCGTTCCTTCTGCAAACCAAAAACATTGATTATACAGGCCTTGACTATGTTGTTGATTTCAGTTATCACACCAGTCACTCGTACCTAGGTTCTCAAGGAACATAAGAGCATCATCCCTAATTGTACAGCTTAATATAACTCCTTACCAAATTTATTGCTTTTCACATGCGTCGTCGTTACATTCCCATCCAAAGCGTCACTACCTTAGGTTAACTAGTCCCCTCGCCAACACAACCATAACACAGTCTGAATTTCTTAGAGGACACTGCAGCATAGTATGTACTGCGGTATATCCGCACCACCTCTTTTCAAGCATTGTTGTCAATAATTGGTTACTAAAGTTATCGAATTACCCCAGGTAACAGACTATTAAGTCGCTGATAAGATGACTGTCGCTCACTACTGATACTGTGAACTGTAGGGTAAGCAAAGCAAATCCCGTCCGTCGGTCGTTGCCCACGTTGCTCAAACTTGCCCCCCCCCGTGGTGCCGTGGTCGTTGCCGTCACCCGCGATACCTTCATACACGTGTACCTACATACACTACACTGCAGTACCGCACTCACTACCACAGTACCATCACAGTATTCACCCCCCGCGGCCCGCGCATCCCATTATCCTATGTATGATGCCGCTCCTCCCCCGCGCATATCTACAGCTCTCGTCTACACTAACTAGGTAGGTACTCTAGTGCAGTGGATGTAGGCAGGGCAATGAAGTAGCCACTTTGGTTAGGTTTGGGCAGTTCCCAATCAAAATCCAGTACATACGTGTTAAACCGGATTAATACAGTGTGGTCCCTTAAGGTATTAGTGTACTGCGTGTATAGGTACAGGTACACCACTGCATTCAGTGACGGGCAACCGGATTGCGACTGCCGCGGCGCTCATCAGGTGTCAGGGCATACACAGATGAACATCACTCACCAATGGATGATGGCCTAGAACAAGAAAAGAAGATCCTCTGTGGTGTTCACGGCGTAATGAAAGAGCAGAGCTTGGCCTAACGTGACGCATGCAGAAAGCTTGCGGAGCATAATCTCCGCTTAACTTAACTGCCTATCCAATATCTGAGGTGCAGCGAGTGGAAACCCTCCCCAGGAAAAAAAAAATACACAATGAGGGTATTCCCACTTCCAATCAGCCCTACGGGATTTCCAATTCCCACGTGCGCTTTCAGTTCCAGATCCGAACGTGCCGGATAGTTTTCTCCGCCTCGCGCGGTAGCCGTCTACTATCTGGTGTGGTGTAGACGACACAACGATGACTGCACTACCCTACCCTTGAAGGTACCTTGCTATCTCGGCATCTTCTTCAACCCACCATCACCACAGGTTTGATCAAGTAGTGTAAAAGACCGAAAAGCATCGGTCAGACCGAACAGAACCGGATTGTTTGCTCCACTCCCTTGCCCTTGCTCCCCCTCCGGCGGCAACGTCGACGCTAGACGCCGACGACGACGACGGGGACAGTGACAATAACAGTGACGATGCCTCTTACAGCTTCACGACTGCAAGATCGAAGACTGATGATCAATGATCAGCCACACCATGACCGGTTCGCTTGAAGCCGTGCCGGATGACCATCTACCTAGCTTTGTAGCTGAGCCCCGGGACCCGGGACCTGGACCCTGAATCTAGACCTGCAGTAGTGTACGCAATAGTGTAATCATCAGTGAAAAAGAGGCTCGCTGAGCCGCCTCGGGCCCCCCAGCCGTCAGGCAACAACGTCTGTCGATCTCTTCAGTTACCACTTCCACATTGCATCCTACCACGCCGAAAGCCAGAAGTACCTTTTGGGTACATCACATTACTGACATGCTTTGCCCTTGCATGCCAGGAACATGTGAGAGTATTTTCGCCACCGCCCACCAGCACGATCTTCCCGTTCGCAGCTCAACGCTGGCATCAGGACGACTATTCCCAGAGGTGGATTTCGGAAAAGAACAGGAGGAGAGGTTCCGCAAAAAAAGGGAAGAAATGAGCCGCCTCATAGGTAGGTACCGCTAACGCGGACAACGTCGGGTCCTCCCAATGGCCGCTGTTCGGTTGGGCCCGTCGGCCGCTTTCCGTCACGTTACTTTCTCCTTTTTTGTTTTTCTCCCCCCTTTCACCTTTTCGCCACACTGCTGATCCGCAGCTGCTGATTTTCGTGTCCCGTCAAATCCCCAAGTCACCTAAATTCACCCTACCCACATGCCTGCTATGGTTCGTCTGATTGACAGGTACGTTACCCTATCAACCCGGACACGCATTGTCGGATCCCGCTTGGTTTGCCACCGTTGTGGTTTCTCTGAATATGGATGTGTGTTTGGACGTTTATGCGAACGGGTAGTGTAAACTACTTAGGGTAGCCTCTTGGTGTTGTATGCACAGTATTGCATTGCGGGAGCGGTAGCGTAGTGTAGTGTACTTGACCTCGCTAGCCCGCTGGCATTGGAATTTAGCTGTGTGTCGATAGACGACAACCCTGAACTTCCGGAGCAGGCAGCAACCGCTGGTTCGGGGGGCTCTGGAAGCCCAGTCGCAGAGGATGCTTTTGTTTGATCGTCAACTGCTATTGCCAGATTCCCAGAAATCTCTGCATCACCCACGGGTCGATTGTACTCAACGGCTGATCGACAACTGCAAGCAATAGAAGACACCGGAGGATGAGGCAAATGAAGCTATTCGCAAAGCTTTAGGATGGGACGTGCGAGTGGCGAAAACCATGATCATCATCTTTCAACCGTCCACACCAACATCCTCATTTGGCAACTCGAGAACTCTCGGGGCAGGCATATCGACTTCGGGGGAAGGAGATCGTCGAGCTAGTGATTGGCGGGCATGTCTCCGAATAGTGGCACGGTGATTACTGTATACCTCAATCCTGATTTGCTTGTTAGGTGCGGTTCTTAAAGCAGGGCGCGAAGGGTGCGTAGTGAGATAGCACACTAACAGACAATGCAGGGTTGACGTATACACTTGTACAACAATCTCATCAGCTCACGGAGGGAGCCACGGCCGCAATTAATTGGCTGAGAGTAGATGAAGATGGACTGTACAGTAATGGCATTGGATATTGGTACCACAAAGTTCGCAAGGTTTATAGGCTCCTAGGCACATATCGTCAGTTGTTTCCCTTCTTGAGCTAGTGGTCTCAGGGATCTCAACTAAAGTTGGATATCAGGATGGCGAAAAAGCATCCGAGTGACGGGTCTCGCCAGGAACGATACCGAAGGCGGCAAATTGTCTCATCGGTATGGTCTCACGTGGTGAGGTGAGTAACAAACACATGCCCACCAGAAAGGTTGGGGTGACATGATGTAATGTGATGCTCAAGAAAGACGAGGAGCGAGCAAGGAGGGGAAAAAAGACAGCAACGTGTAGGCTTTGCAGATCCTGATCGATCGACGGACCATCAATGGACGGCCGGCGCATCGAGAGACTACACTATCGACGGCCACGGGGCACCGGGCTGGGCTACGGGCATACCACTCAGTTGACTGGGTTTGCTCGGAATTGACCGCTGCAGAAGTCTTGGGGTGAAATTACATATCCTCACGGCCCAAATCAGGGTCCTCAGGGATCGACAGGGTGGTCTTCCTCAGTTGGTGTTTTTGTGCGGTCGGCTGCGTGTTGCAGTCAGTGTGCGGCTTCAAAACACTCCAATGTGCTGCCACGAGGTGAGGGGATTCCAGAAAGGATGCTCACAGGGAGGCCGGGACATCCAAGTTTCATCATACGGACGGAGTTACCCATGCACCAGAAGAGAAACGACGGTGAGATGGAAGTTGGTAGGGATCCTGGTGAGTTGGCAAAGCTACGTAGCTACTTCTCTGCGTGGCTGGCTATGACCGTACATCGATGTGTATCTGGGTTATCGAATACGAAGGTACATGGGAAGGGGCTATTGCGAATGTGGTGGACAACTGAAAAATGGAAAAGGGAGAAGACCCGGATGATTCGTGTAGGAGGATGACGGAATGAGATGGATAAGAGGTCAAGCCAACCCCCGTGGACGTTCAGTTTAGAGCCAAAACATCGTATGAACATCATCCGTCAAAAGTGGAAGTCGGACCCGGGCAGAATTTTCCTCCGAACCGCATCGCCGATGGCCGTTCGTGCTGGCATCCCTGTGTTTATACCTGACTGTGTTGACCTGCGTGAAGTGTCTGATCTCGGACCTCACTGCAGCGTCATTCCAAGACATTTTTGAACGCCTGCTCATATACCGCTAATATACACGAAGATCCAAGGGTCGACTTGGAGGTCACCAAGGTGACTCTTTACTACCAGACTTTCTTAGCATTTTTGATATTTGATCTTGCTACCGTTCCGTGAGTGTACACCTCTGCATGGAGATCACTTGAGGTTGTTAGCGTGGTTTTTGGGGATAGCAGAGAACCTTTAATATCCACACAAGAAATGTCTTGCTTAGCACCTGTCTGGCCCCTGTTTCTTGGAGAACCAACGTATCGAGCTAACAAGTTATATCCGAACAGAGGTGTGACGTCATGCTGTGACCGTTAAGACTATCGTCTTGGCACCATGAATGAAAAAGGGTCTGGACCTGGCCAGGCGCGGCTGGCCACAGCTGTTGCCAGGTGACAGGGGCGCTGCACCAGTTGCGGAGCCCCTGCGCAAGCTGTCAAGACTCAAGAGCGAACTGTTGCCCGTACTCTGTTCTAGCAGCTGAAAGTTACAGGGACCATCGCGGGTGCTCGCAACTGCGCTTTTGGACTTTCCACTTACACTATGTACCATAGTAGTGTCAACGACGGACGTTTCCAAATTGATCTCTTCATCTTCGACATGTTTCCACCGTTCATGACTCCCCGTGTTTCTCCCAAGTAAATGCTGACAAAACCAAACTGCGAAAATCTGTCTCAGTGTCGGCTGGTGACAACCTCTCAAAGTGATGAGGAGACGGCATCGAGATCAGACGGCAGGTGGTTACCGGGAATGGCTTGTCACACATCATCAATCAACCTTTTACCTTCTCTCTACGTGCTCTAGCATTGCACAAAGTCTCCTTCGAGATGCCCAAGAATCTGCACCTCAAACGGATAGCTGAGCAGCGGATGTTTGTCAGGGTCAACATGAACTTGTACCGCATCTTTTCCACTTGCTGCCCGTCATCAGATCCAAAACCTCAAAAGGCATGACGGACGACTGGAGACACTGCGACAAGCCGGCACCGTCTGTACCATGTGAGAGAGACAGACGTGGTGCGCCAGCCGGATAAGCTCTCTTTATGTTGTTGCTGAAAAGAGAAGAATACTTGGCAATACCTGGCGGCATGGTGGCCTGAATCTCACCACCACCAAAAACACAAGGGCTTCGCGGTCTCCCGCTGAATATCGAATCTGTGTTAAAAATGCGAGCTCTCCACCACCACCACAAATTTCCATACGGGGCACACACGTACCTACCAAGATTATGCAAAACCGTTGGAAAACCCTTATTTGTCGCGGGGCATTTCAATGAGAATTAAGGGTTCAACTCCGCCGCTCGCCAAATGCAAAATGTAGGGGTTTTCCATGTGGAACCATGGTCGCACGTCGGGGTACTTTCAGGGTTCGTAGGTCATGTACTCTGCGCAAACCGTTTTGTGAAGGCATTTTGGGAACACAGTTTGTCGGGTTGCCGCAACTCCCGTTCCGTCTTGACTTCTTTTTTTTTTTTCATGGGTGAGGCCATTCAAGCCAAGCTCGCGCCCACATCCCCACAGGTTCCAGAGTTTGGCCGGACAACCAGTACGGTGCCCGAGGCGTCCTGATGCCGCTGCAAGACCGATGACGCTGCAAAATTGAGATCTGGAGGCTCAAGATACTTTCGGTCGAAGCCCCACCGCCGCGACCTCCTGTGCCACCTTTCCCGCCAGGCTGTTGTGGAAAGTCACTGTAGCGCACCCCTTTGCGAGCAATGACGTTAGATGATGTGGGACGTTGCTCAATAGGCCCACCCCGCGTGGCGTCAAGGTGGAGCCGCCCACAATCCTGAGCGCAGCCGGTGATCCTGATAACCGACGAGACGGGTGCGAATGGAGGCGCCTTTTAGCCAGCAAACTGCGTGCGCTCGGAGTTTCCGTCCCTCACATTTTTCCTTGGATTGCTTGCGAGTCAGGCGCACGTGCTCTCTCGCTCGGTCATTGATTGATGCAGATTCCCGGCGACCATGCTGATTGATTGATTATGCTTTGAAGCGAACCATCCGGATGTGCTAGGTAGGGGATTCCAGACGAGGTTATGACCGTTGCGACGGGGCGGGGTTGCGTTGAAAATCTGGTTACGAGGTCGTCGCTCCTGGTTCAGAGTTGCCAAAGAGTGAGAGGCCAAGTGAGCTGCTGGTAGGTAGGAAACTGCATTCATGAGGTGGAGACGACGAGCGCAGATTTAAACTTACCCACAACACCATAGCAATACATGGTGGGTTAAGAGGATTTCAAATTTTATCGAGCCGGGCGGGGTGAACAAAGCGATTCAAGGTGTTCCTGGCCTCTAACAAAGAACACCTGAGCTCTCCCCACCGGGCGCTGACATTGTCGGCCCTGTACGATGGCTTTTTGGCAGAAACATGAGGGAAAAGACCGGTCAATTGAAGAGATGAAGGGCGAGAGCTGCTGGTCATGTCCCCAGCGTTTTGTCGTGAGGGCTTTGCGGCGGAGACAAAGTGAGGATCAAGTTGGGGAGGTTGATGGATGGGGAGCGGGCCTACAAGTATCTCTTGATCCTCTGGGGACCGGACGACAGCTGGCCAATTAGACGGCGGCCGCAGAGGACCCTGAACTTTTCGATCCGCTCGATCCCCTGGAACCTGGGCAGTGGTGAGGATCGGGGCGATTCCTGTGCATCTGTGGGAAAGTGAGCAAGAGAGCACGACGCGTGCCTCTATTCGCAACCAACGTAAGTATGTGCTCCGGTCCAGTCCCCTCGTCCCCTCCTGGCCCTCCCTCCCCTTTCCACGCCGGCCCCAGTCTGAATCTTTACACACTCCATTGCAAAAACGGCATTGGATGAAATTATCTTGATTACCCAAACTACACAGAAACACACCCGCACCCTCACTCACCTGACCGCCCGCAAACACACTTCGACCCGGAATTCGATTGTCGATTGCCTCGGGCTAGTCGTGTACTTTGTTAGTACCTCCATCTCACCCCCCTGCCGCAGTGCTTCACCCCATCACACAACCTAAAAGTCCGGTCCCATCCACCCCAGAGGAACCAGAACGTAGCAGTGTGGCGGATTGACAGGCCCCAACACTGGCCTGTTAAGGTACCTGTAGGTAGCCCACGCCAACAGACCTGTTCCAAAACTTGGCTGTATAGTCATTTCTCCGTTTATCCTGCGATAACTGCAAATCCGAACGAAACCGTCTTTGCTGCATCGCATCCACTTCGCACACCAAAGAAACCCTCGCTGCAGAAAAAGCAGCAGTTATCCAAATCCTCAAGTCAAGCACCCGGGCCTGAGCTCCAAAGGAAACCCCAGGGGGGGACTGCCGATCTCTCCTCAATTTTGGCCTGGCTATTGCGACCATACCACCACCGATTCTCACGACGTGTTAACGGCCTTCCTCTGTTTACCTTCCAACACCATACCCTCAACTGGACCCAGGAAAGCCCAGAAATCAAAGGTAAATCCGACTCAACTTTGCCCATATCGCAATACCCCCTTTATTTTCCACCTGTTCCTTTTTTTCCCCATCCATCCGACAAACTCCCTGTTCCTGAAGCAGGAACACTCTCAACCTACCCACGGCATCTCATCCATTCTCACCACCTATCTTGCCCAAACCACCTCACCGGCGTTCATGTCCGTCTCCGCGAGCTTCTGACTCGACCCTCTTCTTTTCTTGGTTTTTTCAATACCTCTCCTCCTCCCCACCGTTCAACGCCCTTGTTCTGTTTGTCGCTCTTTTCTTTCTCTATCTTTGCGCCTCTGTGTCGAGATTCCCTCCTCTTTTCTCCCTCATACCCAACAATCGTCGAGGTAGCCCAAGATTGTCGCTGCTTGACCGTGTATCTCAACGAGTCTGAACAGAAGCACTTTCGTTTCGCCACCACCTTTGCTCTCTCCCGCTCATGTTTGTTGATTTCGGGACTCTAATCTTCATTGATGCCCGTTCTAGCGTGCTTCACCATGGCGCGACTGCCCCCGGATAGTGCTTCCGATACACCAGGGGGGCTTTCATGCTGCCAATCTCGAACCTCATTAGTGCCTTGACCGAGAAAATTTTGCACCGTTGTTGCTCAGTTTTCTAACTTAGCTTGCTCGCTCTTTAGACACCCGAGACACCCCCTCTCGCTTCTGCCTGCCGGTCTGCGGCTTCCATAGTCTCAGGCCTCGAGGGCATCCGCCCAGCTCAAGTGTCGTAAGGACACGCACACAGCCGTATCATGAAAATTCCCCACAAGCTGCTCGAACGTGAGTAGCATCGCAGTCTTCTGACGAAGATCTGATAGGGTGAACATGGCGGATAGTGGGGATAAATCCCAGGGCATGCGCCCGCCACCCTTTGACAGCCGTGGTCACCCTCTCCCCCGACGTGCTTCCCCAGACAAATCAATAACACTTGAAAATCACCGCCTTGCGCGAGATGCTAGCAGCAGAGTTACTTCATCTTCCGCACTGGGAGTGACCGAATCCCAACCCCAACTCAGGAGCTCGCCCACCCGAAGGAATTCGTCTGGAGAGAGTGAGCCCACGAATTGGTTTAATCAATCCAATCGTAACCCTGCCGCGGCCTTTCATGACGAGAGCCACATCATGGAAGTCGATCCTCCTTTTTATCAAAAGGAGACTGACTCTTCCAACGAGGAATCCAGGTATCCGCCTGGACGAAACCCCGTACATCCGCCCGGTGGTGTCCAGTTACCCGGGTTCCGCCCGGTTGCTGCGCACAGCAGCGCCGCCGATGATTACCGCAGTGTCATTGACGACTTGACTGTCGAAAACAAGCGGCTGAAGGAGGAACTGAAGAGGTATAAGCAATTTGGTTCCGACGTGATGAGGAAAGAGAAGTTGTTTGAGATCAAGGTACATGGCTTACCTAGAAGAAAGAAACGTGAGTTGGAGGCAACGCTCCGCGACTTTGCTGCCAGTCTCGGGGACTCGAGCGAATCGACATCGCAGAGGAGAAAGACTGGCAGACATGGAACGGCCGTTCACTCGTCTGGGGTATCGTTGTCGAAACACGATTCGTCGTCATCGTCGCGCAGTCGTCCTGTCGATTCTGCATACAACTCTATGTCGACGGGCCGTAGCTCTCATGCGCCCCACTCTTCCGGTCCGTCGCTCGGACGACCTTCGCTGACCAGGGCCAAATCCGTCGGGACCCAAAAGGTAGAACACTATCTCCGCGACACGCCCGATGGCCTGCTTCCTCACCATATTGTCATGACCGACAAGGAGAAGAAGAAGCTGGTTGTCCGACGCTTGGAGCAACTGTTCACCGGAAAGATCAGTGGACGAAACATGCAGCGCAACCAGTCGATGCCGAGCATGGATGCACCACTCGCGCCGGAAGGAACCAACATGGCTCCCCCTCGCCCCCCTCCGGAAGGATTGCGCGAAGCTTGCATCCAACTACAGGATGGAGACAACCCGCAGAAGAACCGTTCCTCCAAAGACAATGGTTCTGCATCCAACTCGGGTGGCGATCAAACCGAACTTGGCGGAACTGGGACTGGAAGTGGAGATGGAAGTGGAAGCGGCGGTCGCACTGGTAACAACACCTCGCCCCCGGGAGCTATTGCACCGGACCAACGACCAACCAGGCCCCGTGATTTGGACCCTGATCGAGTCCAGATACCATCCGAGAATATGGACTACATCCGTCATTTGGGCCTGGTATCTCCCGAGTTCTTGCAGGGAAGCCGGACCAGCTATCAAGATGTCGCTCCGGATGCGGAAGGCTGGGTGTATCTCAATCTGCTTTGCAACCTCGCCCAGCTGCACATGGTGAACGTAACGCCGAGTTTTATTCGCCAAGCCGTCTCCGAAAAGAGTACAAAGTTTCAGCTGTCTGCTGATGGCCGGAAAATTCGCTGGCGTGGCGGAACCGATGGAACCAAGTTCAGCAGTGACAGCAGCGAGGACAAGTCCCAGAAAAGCCCTCTGACAGAAGATACCGAGGACGGCTCGGATAAGAATGGTCGTAGAAAGAAGCGGAAGACGCAGCAGGCGACTTCAGAGATTGGGAGGTTCGGTCCCTCAAGGTCTCCTTCGGACACCTTCCATTACAAACCGATGTTTGTACACCGCAATTCATCATCGATCGAGACCTCTTTGGAGGAGTCGATGTCACAAGGCTCAGAGGATGCTGTCGATGAGAGCAACATGGGTAACTCGAAGTGGGATTTTAGCGGATCGGGGACAACGCAACAACGGAGGAAGCGTCGATATGACGGCGCCATCGTTTACTACACCGGCGCTCCGTTCTGCACCGATCTTTCAGGAGACCCTGGCGATATGTCGCCAACAGTGCAAATGACGGCCGGCCGCGAGGTCGAAGGATCCGGATCTGGTGATGAAGTTGAACATGTGCTGCACCGGACGTTGTCTGGATCGTCTCTTCCCATTAGGCCGCTCAGTGATGATCGGGCCCGCGTGGCCGAGGCGTTGGACTTTGACCCCGGAAACCCGCCTGATCTCGTGGCCGACGACGGTTCCTCGCCCAATGACGAGGATTTCGTCTTCCCATGGTGCGAGGATCCTGCCAAGGTTCGAATTCAGCCTATTGCCAAAGAAGTCATGGAACCCTCTGGTCTTGGTGGAGTACTTCCTGACGACCACTTTGTCATGCTCGTCACCACTCGCCGCGTCATCAGACCTATCTTGCAGCGGCAGTTGTCACGCTCGACAACATCGGAAGACACGGCTGAATTCATCGCCGAACGCTTGGCAGCGATAAGAACGTCGTCGCCTCTGCCTCCTCGCAGTCACAGGCTGACTGTCGCGCCGTTACAGGTTGAATACGTCTCTGGGCAATTCCGACGGCTGAATCCAGCCTCACTCCCTCCTCCGGCAATATTCTATCCCCCGTTCAGTACCGATTCCAGCTGGGACGATGGCGATGATCTAGCTTCGGATGATGAAGAAGTGGAGGAGGTGGAGGAAGATTCTTACTCTGAGGGGCAGATCTCGCGCCGAGCAAATCCTCATTTCTCGGACAACAACACGTACATGCGGAAGGACGATTTGGCGTTTGATACCGAGACTGATGTGCGGATGGACAGCGACGACAATCGCATGTCGGACAGCGGCCACAACATGCGGTCGATGATGCCGCGGGCAGGAGCGGTGGATGGGGACGACAGCCCATTGGCAGCCGTCACCGGAAAAGAGGTGGACTTGCTGCACACTGGCAGCTCGGTTGCAACCGCTGGTGGGGCAGAGAGTGGCTATAGTAGCTCGATGGAGGACGTCTCATCCTCGTGAGACCTGAGTGGGTATTTTTCCTATGTGAGAAGAAGACGCGGAGAGCATACGAGAGCAAAAGGGACGCATTGCGGCTGGTGTCAGGAAATTAGGTACCGGTATTCTCGAATTTTTGGCTTTGGCGAGCAAGCGGGTTGTCTCGAGCGCGCGGTTCTTTGCTTTTGCCATTTTTGGGGGAGTTGCAATTGTTGTTTTTCGGGGACTCGATACGCATGGATATCCAACGAGGGTGATTGCCGGGTGAGGGATCTGGATCCCATGAATGGAGCGGCCACCTATGGGTGGTGGTGGGTGGAGGGAGGGGGTGAGTGAGTTGGGGACTTTTTCTGGGGCGTCTGGGTTAGTGTTGTTTGGATTTCAAACCTTGTGGCTCTGGATTTTTTTTTCTCTGGCCTTTTTTATGGGGTTTTTCTTCTTTGTCTTCTTTTTCTTTTTATATTGGATATTCTTATTCGCTTTCTTGTAGATGACTCCGTGTGCAAAAAAGGAACATACCTGTTTTTTTTGAATCCGTATCAACGGTTCGCAGCAGTAGCAGAAGGCCGGTGACATCAGTCGCAACGGGTGCACCCGTAAAATAAGGATTGGACTTGGTGGTAGGTCTGATGGGGTATGTCGTGTATATAGGTAGGATTTCAAAGTGAATCGATCACTAGTCCCGGTTCGTTGTCTCCACGATGGCCTCGCTGCCGGAACGTTTTGATGATCGAGCGGTAATCGTGGATCCTTAGGTCGGGCGTAAGACCCTGAGCGCATTATCAGCAAGCCCCTGACGGATTAATCCAACGCTGGGCGGGCTACATAGGTACAGTATCAGGGTCGTCATCACAGTCCAACGGTGGGTTGTTTGTTAGCCCGGATCTTTTGATGAAGCCATCGCCAGCAGTTCCATA
Source organism: Neurospora hispaniola (assembly GCF_033458365.1). Classification (NCBI taxonomy): domain Eukaryota; kingdom Fungi; phylum Ascomycota; class Sordariomycetes; order Sordariales; family Sordariaceae; genus Neurospora; species Neurospora hispaniola. The sequence continues at coordinate 1,103,886 of NW_026944413.1, forward strand.
GCACACAAAAGACATGTACAGATATCTCAATCCCGCAAAAGACACGTCAAAAAACGAGGACTTCACATGATCGTTTTGATTCCAAGCCTTCCCGATCCAGTGAAGCACATATGCTTGGATTCACCCGCCCAGAAACTCCCTTGACTCAAGGTCTCTCACTACCTAACAAAACTTTCCAGAGGTGAATTGTACTGTACGCGGGCAGGGGCCTGCCCCACCTTAATGAAATCGATTCGACCGGACTCCTGGCTGCAGGCGGGGGAGCGAGCTCAGCGAGGTGCGGGCGGGCAAGCCAGCCCTTGGGGTTCCATCCATGACCATATCGCACCTACCTCTACCTACCTACCTACCTACGTAAACAACGAGCTCTGCGCGAGGCACGCAAGTGGAAGCTCCCCGCCTTGATCGGTCTTTTCCCCCTTACAACCCGACATGTAAGGTCCATACTCAAAATGGCAACCAAAGGAAAAGAAGTAGAAACTGCGGGTCGGTAAGTCAGTCCCAGTTGAGCTACCTACCTACCTACCTACCTTACCTTACCCTACCTTGGCCAAGCATCAAAGCTTATGTTGGGCATGCCAGCTCTATGGTGACAGGACAAACGAACGTCTTGCCCTCCTGATCCCCCCAACTTCAACAGTCAGACATGACTCCAAGTATTCATTGCTAGCATAGCCTAGCCTAGCCTAGCCTACCTAAGTGTAGAAGGACAAAATAAGCTGACCTGCTGCTCCCGCGTTCCGCCAAACCTACAGTGATGCCACGCCCGCGAACCCCCGAGGTATCCCCCAAGCGCCCTTCGTCGACAAGGTCGAGGACTATGTCACATCTCGCGCGGACGTCGAGCCCACCCTGAGGCGGTTCCAAGAGTTGATTGCCAAGTACCAGTTCATGGAGCAGAACCTCCAGCGACGAGTGGTGGGCTTGAAGGATAAGATGCCGGATATCCAGAAGACATTGGACACGGTGCGGTTCCTGCAGATGAGAAAGGTACGACACACACACGCACATGCACACACACACACCTCCGTCTTCAGGGCACGCGAAGATAAGGGCGATACATTGGATTTAGCTGTACGGCGGATACAGTACCAAATGCGCCAGGGGGGAAATTGAGAACCGAAGGCCAAGAACGAGCATGAACAACAAGGATGTGGATTGATGAATGGATGGATGGACGACGATACGGTCGCACACGAACGAGACATGCTGACAAGAACACCTTTTTACTTATTCATTTTACAGGACGAATCAGACCCAATCGAAACCACGTTCGAGCTCAACGAGACTCTCTACGCCCAGGCCAAGATCCCACCCACGGACGAGGTGTACATCTGGCTCGGCGCCAACGTCATGCTGTCGTATCCCATTGAGGAGGCCGAGCAGCTGCTTGACTCGAAGCTCAAGGCGGCGACGCAGAGCTTGCAGAACTGCGAGGAGGATCTGGATTTCTTGCGAGAGCAGATTACGGTACGTGTTGGGCGGAGAACGAGAATATGGTGGTTCTGTTACCAATCCTGGAACCTTTTGCTAACCTGAACGATGCGCCACAGACGATGGAAGTTGCGGTTGCGAGAGTGTACAACTGGGACGTTGTGCAGAAGAGGAAAGAGAAGGAGGAAGAGGAGAAGACAAAAGGAAAGAAGAGCGAGACGGCGTCGGACGGTTGAAGAAGAGATTAGGTCAATACAGAAAGCAAGGACATAATGCACCATCACGAAATGCCTTGGCAACGAACGACGGTTGAAGAATGTCCGGAATAGCGAGGCAGGCCGAGGCTGCTGGCCGCGATCATGTGAGACGAGGTTCACGACGGCTTGGTAAGTTGGACATGATTTGAAAGCAACAATTTAACGAACGACACCTCACAGATATTCTGCGTTGTATTACGCTCAGTAACATTTTGTTCACGAGATAAAAGAACAAGGGCCACGCAAGCGGTTTGTCGTGTTGAAGAGACTGGAGTGGGACTGGCGAGATGAGGTTCGCTCTGGCCTGGGTCAAGGCTACAACCGCGAGAGATTAAAGAGGATTTGAGTTTGGCGGCCTCCAACGACCACAGCCTCATGATCAAGGCACGATGATGACTTTTTATATTTCCCGCCCGGGTTCTTGGCTGTCATGGAAGTTACTGTCTATTACTTAGCTACACGAGAGGTCGCTGCTCTGGCTCAGTGTTTAGATTGTCACGATACCTACCGCAAACATACACCGAGATAGTCTCGCAACGTTATTAAAAGCCAATCCGAGGAGATCACGTGGCTGAGGGGGCAAGTTTGTCTGGTGAGTTGTATTGTATGTAGTCGCGGATCGATCGTCGCCATCGTTTATCGAGTGGTGTACCCAAGTCTTATCCAGTAGTGTACATAGTAGTAGGTAGTGTCCTGCCAGTCGAGACAATCAGATGGGCGGGGGGCCAATGCGCATGTAGGTAGGGCGCTCGGGCGGCCGTTGACCTGTCTGTTTCGCTGTCAGTGTTTTGTCAAAAGTGAGCCACCCCCGCCCCCTGGAAACTGAAACCCCTATTTCGGGAGTGAGGAAGCACATCTGTGGTCTTGACCGCCATGACGACGGCATTCGTTTCGGAGACGGGGTCCCGAGTCTTTTGAGTCTGTCTCTGTCTGGTACGGCGGCAGGCGAACGGCAGACCAGTGTACTGGATGCCCTGCGCCAACAGCAGAAAGCAGCTTAGCGGATGGGGCCCCAACGTCGGGTCCCAAGCGGGCAGGCGGCCCCAGGGGCAGGCGGAATCTCAGGGGCCCCGGCCCTCTGCAACGGAACCCCAATTAAACCATCTCCATCACGGGCGGGCTCCGGCCTCCTTCCCCTTCCTGCCTGCCTTGACTCTGTAGCCGACTGTGTACCCTTTCCCCTTCGGACCAACCTTTTTTGCCACGACTGCGTTACCCATCCATCTCCTATAACGCTACTCTACTTTCCAAGTTTGTACACATCATTGTCGTCTCTTCATCGTCTCCTGCCTCAGCTTCCTAATATCCAACCCCAACACCCCGCTTCAGCCAACCTACCTACCTACCTACCTCTACAACACCACAACAACCGCCAACATGGAGCTCGAACCCAAGTACGACGACTATGACTACCCTACCACCGCGCCCGACGCGCAGGAGGGCCACCCCGGCCATCTGACTCCCCAGCAGCAGGCCCAGGTCACCCAGCTTCGTCTGATGCTGGAGTCTGAGGGCTACACCAAGCGCCTCGACACCCTTACGCTGGTATGCAATATGATGCTCGATGCTAGTGGGAGAAATGGAGAAGAAAAAGAAGAAGGAGAAGTGGTGGGATAGACAGGTGCTGACACATTCCGCAAATAGCTGCGCTTCCTCCGCGCCCGCAAGTTCGATGTCAACCTCGCCAAGCAAATGTAAGCGCGAAATCTGCCCAGTATCGCTCGACTTTGAAGCGCTGACCATCAAACACAAGGTTCGTCGAGTGCGAGAAGTGGAGGGCAGAGACCAAGCTTGACGAGACCGTCCCTGAGTGGGAGTACCCCGAGAAGGAAGAGGTTTCCAAGTACTACCCCCAATACTACCACAAGACCGATAAGGTACGGCCACCAGTTCTCTCCGGATTTTGCATTTATGGGCTGCGACAATAGAGAGCAGAAAAAGAAAATACACGAGGCTAACATGACGTTCCCCACCAGGATGGCCGCCCCGTCTACATCGAGCAGCTTGGCAAGATCGATCTGAATGCCATGTACAAGATCACAACAGCCGAGCGCATGCTTACCAACCTCGCTGTCGAGTACGAGCGTCTCGCCGACCCTCGCCTGCCCGCTTGCTCCCGCAAGGCCGGTGTCCTCCTCGAGACGTGCTGCACCATCATGGACCTGAAGGGCGTCGGTCTCACCAAGGCCCCCCAGGTCTTCGGCTACGTCAAGCAGGCCTCCACCCTCTCGCAGAACTACTACCCCGAGCGCCTCGGCAAGCTCTACCTCATCAACGCGCCCTGGGGCTTCAGCACCGTCTGGAACGTCATCAAGGCTTGGCTCGACCCCGTCACCGTCTCCAAGATCCACGTCCTCGGCAGCGGTTACAGCAAGGAGCTCCTCGGGCAGGTGCCCGCTGAGAACCTCCCCAAGGAGTTTGGCGGTACCTGCCAGTGCGCCGGTGGCTGCCACATGAGCGACATGGGTCCTTGGCGCGAGGAGCAGTGGGCCCGTCCCGCCAAGTGGGAGAAGAAGGCTGATGCTCCCGCGGCTGCTGCCCCCGCCGCCGCCCCTGCCGCTACCGAGGCTGCCCCTGCTCCCGCCGCCGAGCCTGCCGTCGCTGCTACTGAGGCTGCCGCCCCTGCTCCCGCTGCCGCATAAGAGATGCAATGTGGAGGTTTGAGGACGGCTTCCAGTCAGAAAGACGGCAGTTCGAAGGGCAAAGCATCACCGAGTCCCCCCAAAAGATGGCGTCATTTCCGCCTGTGAGGGGAAGGCTGTTAACGCGGTTTGCTTACATGAAATATCATGGGTCTATATACGCTATGAAAGAGTATTCAGTTGTAATGAAGTCATCATTCGGCCAGACTAACTTAGTGGCCGTAATGGGTAGGAGTTGGTTGTGTTTGCAGGGTATTTTCAAGTGCGAGATCGGAAACGTTAATCCGGTTTGAACTTAGCACTGGTGATTTTACATTAGCGTATGTCGAGTCCTCGCGTCTTTGTCGGAGGTGGTCTCTTTGGTATACACAGGGATATACAATAGATTACTTGTTTCTGGCCGTTTATGATGTATCTGCCTGGTATTTGAGAGATGAAGACATCAACAAATCTAGAGCAATTCCCAACAGTAACCACATGTCTGCTTTGGTATTCCGTCCGTAGTCATGGCCATGCCAATACGCCCCTAACTTCAAAATCTAATCGCTTAAAGCGTCCTACAGAAAGCAAAACAATGTTCCAACAAGCAACGACTCTAACATGCCGGCTCGAAAAAACCCAACAACTTTTTTTTTCCCGCAGCGCCAACAAGTTTCGCCAACCCAACCAACAACATGTCTACCTCCCCTCCCCAGGCGCCGCAACAACACCACTCCCCCCAACACCAGCAACAACATACCCCCCTGCAACCCTCGCTCTCTCCATCCTCGCCACCGTAGCCGGCATCTGACTCTTCAGCCTCCTCAGCGCCTCAACCGCTTTTCCAAACCCATCTTCTATTTCTTCCTGCCTGTCCATTGCTGCACCAGCAGCAGCAGCAGCACCTCCTTTTTCTTTTCCTCCCTTTCCTGTTGTTACGTCCCCACTCCCATTTCCACTTCCATTTCCACTTTCAGCAGCAGCAGCAGCAGCAGCAGCAGCAGCAGCACCAGCAGCATCAACAAAAGGCAATAACCCCTCCAAAGCCTTTCGTCCAGCAACCACCCCCTCCTCCACCACTTTCTGTTTGGCCCTGTCCAACGCCTTTTGGTCTGCTTCCGTCTGCCGAGCCAAAGACTCAGCCAGCGCCGAAGCGGCGGAGGCAGGTACGCGTCGTTTGAGTAAAGCGATGGAGCGCAGGAGATCTTCTTCTTCGCGGGCGAGGGTTTCGAGGCGGGAACGTTTGCGGGGGTCGAAGGGTTCGTATTCTTCTTGGGGTTTTGGTTTCTTTTTGGACTTGGTCTTTTGGATTTTCGACGATTTGGCCGAGGATTTTTTGTTGTTGGTGCCGTTGGTTGTTCTTGTTGTGATGGTGGTGGTGGAAGAAGGGGAGGTGAGTGGGGATGAGGACAGAGATGATAAAAATTCCGAGGGGTCGGTTACGGGGAGGCCGTTGATGGAGATGTTGGGGGCTACGTAGGTGAAGGTTTTGGTTATGTACTGCGTTGTTTGGTGTTAGTTGGTGGGTAGCGTAGTAGAAGAGTCTATAGGGAGGGAAGGGGAGGGGATAAATAAAACACGTACATCATCAACCAACTGCTCTATCCTCACGCGCAATTCATCTTCTTCCTCCTCGTCCTCCCCATTTCTGTCGCCCGCGTCAACAGGCGGAAACGCGGCGTTGATGCTATCCGCTGCGGCGCGGCGTACATTTTCGATTAGATAGGTAAAGTCTTCGGGCGATTGAAGCTCGATTCGACGATGAACAGCGGATTCCATTTCCATCGCGGCGCAAATGAGCGGGCGGGCGGGCGGACGGGCGGTTGGTGATGTGTCGCGGATGATGGGAAATGATTTCTTTTGAGGGAGTGTGTCTATTGCTTGGTCGACGATTCTCGTAGATTGTGATACCCAATGGTAAATGCGTTGAGTAGATATGGTGGTGATGAATTCGTGAAGTGTCCAGTCCTTGATTTGTTTACTCTGGACACTAAGTTGACAGCGACAGTTCACAGTTCCATGCAACCCTCAGGCAGTTCAAGCTGTCTGCGCCCGCGCCCGCGCCCGTTTGGGCCCGCTTGGGCCCGCTTCCCCATTGCACCCCATCGGGCATCTTATCGATAAACTGTGTGGAGTCCCTAACATCGGCGGGCACTAACCCGAATTTGGAGGTCGGTCCCACTTTCTGGTACCAGCCGCTTAGTGGAGCGGGGTCCCTGATGCCGAAATGGTGGGGCTTGGCTTGTCCTGGGCAAAAACTGGGGCTGGTGCTTAACTGTGTAAGAGCTGCAGGAGTGCCGGCATTCGCTGATCGCTTTTGGCCAACAAGGTGTCGCCGCTCGCCAGTTGCATGGACATTTCACTGCTTCGAAACATCGACCCGTCAGACTGACTTTATGCACTGCACAGCACTTGGACAATTATGAGACTAGACTGTTGTCTTGGGCCTACTTCTTTGCAGTCCATGCGATAAGCGCGCTTGTTCCTGCTTGTGTTTTATGTGAGAAAGACGGGATGTTCGTCGTGGACCCTGCGTATTAAGAGAATATTCAGTTCAGTTACTTACCTAACCTATAAATGTCTGCATGCTGATAGATCTTACCAACCTTGAATCATTGCCATATTTACCTGAGTCTTGATCTGTTCCCAACATCCATTCGGCCGCGGTAACACAGCTAACCGGTCTCTCAAGGAATCCCAGCAAGAGAGTCTCATGGCCATGTGTAACAGAACAACACCGAGAGCATCTATGCAAGTGCTCAAGAGACTGCAGACATTTTTGTACGCCCTACCGTGTTGCACACCACCGTCATACAATGCGTCTTTTCTTTCTATCTCGTCCAAATGTTGTTTACCATTTGATAGGTAGCTTGCCGAGGGCCTATCTACAAAGAAGAATGATACTTGAGGGGTGATACCCTATAAGAATAAGTCAAAGTATTGCCCCAAGACTCGGAAGAGGTCTGAAGGTCATGCTTGACATAGATGAACCCAGCGATACGCCCGAAACCCGAATACCAAACTTGACAGAACCATGACGTGATTAGTTCCCCCCCGCCGTCGCGCTTCCCAAATTGACCAAAAAAAGGAACTTGAACCATACCCTCCCTTACTCGGTAACACTGTACTGTGCTCGAAGTGTGTCCCGAACCCGACCGCGCAAGGAATCTGGGTCATCTGAAGTGTCCTAGGATCTTTCCTCGCCAGTGTAAACCACAACATGATCAAGCCGATAGTTCCAATGAACTCTCGAGGAGGCAAGAACCGCAAGGTAGGCGCCCAAACACCTAGAACCGAAACAAAGGAAGAAAACATGTCGTAACGCCGTAATCCGTGAATAAGTGGAGCAGATATCTGTGAGAAGAGACAGGTCTAAGAGTGGCGCTTGTAGTTGCATGACTGAATACAATGTGTTTGATGGTGGTCGCTTGTGCGTGCCGTCGTGTGCCGTCGTGTGCTTTTTGCTTTTACTGCGGCAAGATCTTCTTAATCTCTTCGTCCGTTAGGATGATCTCATGGATCGGATCTCTCCGGTTCTCGAGGGGGATATAATCGTAGTCGACATAGGATGGTAGAAAGATCTCGGGGTTCCATGCGAAACCTTGGCTTGAGGAGAGGTAGGAGATCTGATGTGTAAAAGGTTAGTTAAGCGTCTACTAGGGAAGAGGCAAGACATCATTTGGGTGGTCAAGAAAGGAAAGTATCTTACCAACTCCGGCGGCCCATCCTTATCTTCGGCGATGTTGATCGTGGTGCATTCCTGCTTGGAGATGGCCGAACCTAAAACCTAGTGGTTAGTGACCTTCACAATGCATATGCACGACTGCGCAAATCAATGCCGCCATTTATGTGTTTTTCCTTGTTGCATGGCTTATCCGGGGAAAATGTATACTTACTCAAAAGGCTGGGACGGCGAGCGTGCAGCAGTGTCTTTTTCGTCATCGACGAGGCAGGTGAGGAAGAGGGGTGCGATGGTTCCGGCGAGGTGGAATATGACGACCCGGGGGACGAGCTCCCACCAGCATTATCTGACTGGCTCAGCTGGCGACGTTCAATACCCATGACGGATGGTGGCGGTGCGGGGATGGGGATTGAAGAGGACATGGCGGGCGGTTGACGGAGGAAGGTTAGTTGAAAAGAGTTGATGATTTAAGAGGTAGGTTTTAAGCAGTTGGAGTTGGGTGTTGTTGGCCGACAAGTTACACAAAGCGAGCCTGACGAGTGGGAGCTGGCGGGGAGAAGTGACCTCAGGTAACGTATGGTAATTGGTAAGATTGTCTATGAATGGAATCTGTCGTTGCCAACCAGAGTGCTGAAGGCGCAGGTGCACCGGGATAGAGGAATCATCAAATTCAAAGGACGTTGTGATTCGAGGACACTGTAGAACACGACGAGAATGACGGCGACGGGCGCTGATACAATTAGACAAGGTGAAGAAGGCCGAATGATGCGGCGGTTGAGTATCGGTGGATGGAGAGATCAGGTGAAATGAGGATGGTTTTCAGCATAACAAAGAAGGGAAAGCAGGAGGTAACGGCAGATCGGAGGAAGCGGAGGTGTACAGTGACTAATAAGGCGATCCGAAAGTGGTGACTCTTGAGTTAGGACGGGGATGGGGTTGTTGGGCGTTTCCTGGTCCGTCCCCCCGGCTCCCACGAATTCACCATTCATGGACGCACGGGATTACACCGGATGCTTGAAGGGGTCTCTTCCTTGCCTGCGTAGGGGACCCGGGGATGGACGGGTAGATGAAGTTCAGTTCTGCTGTATGTAAATCTGCACTTTCCTGCGCTTACAGTATACCGCTTTGCAATCCATGTTGTACTTTTACATAAAGTTCCTGAATCTTTGTCGTTATCGTAACTTCACACCGAGACACGCCGGATGACGGGAGCCCAGGCTCTGATCTCCTTCAGGGCTTAAGATGTTCAACCCCAGTTCCTCAGACAGTCACCGGCTACACACGCTCTACTGTACTGTATAGGCAAAATGAGTGTATCGAGTCAAGCCAGCAATTTGACCTTTGGACTGCCGCAATTCAAACCTCAACTACCCAACTCTCTCCCTTCTCATTCATCATACGCCTCGCGATCCCTCATCAGCACCGCTTCATGGCCATGATGCGTTCAGACGGGCCCGAGCCAGGCAAGGATGTGTTAGCTAACACACGGGATGCAGGGTGGTGTATGGTGACCACAATAGCATATCATCGCCGCATCATTCGATCCAAACAGTGGAGAAACTGCTATCGGCCGTCTTCGGAATGAATGACAACTCGATCCCTTATCGCGGTAGTGTACGTTGAGCCACAGAGAAGTGATGTTGCGACGATGGGATCTGCCATATCCCACAACCTCATGTACACCACGTCGGACATTGCGATGGCATAAAAGACATATCAAACAATAAGAGACGATTATCGAGAGTGTAGTGGTCAAGCCAAAGACAAGTTACGGGGGAAGGACGACGGACGACAAGCCGACCTGGCCGTCAAGGTGACACTTCGTGACGCCTAGCAAGGGTACCCGTGTGGTTGTGGGGTTGAGAAAGGCTGGAGTCGCTCAACTGCGATGGTGGCACCCAAGTGGAGGTCGACCTGCATGGAGGGGGGAGCCACCGACAAGGCTCCCGCCGCTTCAGTTCACTGCAGTCCAATCTGCACTGTCTGGCAGTCACCCCTTGACACTGTCCAACAGCCCCACTTGCAGCTGGAGCGTTCCTGGTAAAGTGCGACTTTTGACTACAAAAAAGGGACCATCTGTCAACAATCAGTGTGGTATTTATCCGAGCTATATTGTACAGAGCATGCACCGTAGCTGTGCTTAGTAGCCCACTATAACTGCCAGAAAGAGGTCATCCAGCCAATCACTGTGCTTATGGCAGCACCCGGCAACGCAGGCTCCAGATGAATGACGAGCCACAGCCAGCCCAGCTTGCTGTTATGTACTAGCAACAGCGACCACTGCATCAGCGACTGCTAGCACCGACAACCTACTACTGACACGCGCCACAAGGCGAACCTCGACGACGACAACAGAACAACAAGGAATACTACCACCCGACCGATCCCTCAAACCCACGTCAATTACAATCGCGCATTTGAGCGCTCGCGACACAACGCACGGAAATATATCGATCAAGCCATTTAATACCATCACAAGAAAACATCCGCCAAGATGGGCGACGTCCTTGTCGAGACCCCGGCCAGTGTGACCCAGCCTCAAAAGAAGTCCGCCCCTTCGGCGATCCCCAACATCGAGACCTTTGAGGGCGTGTCAGCAGAAGGCGGTGATGACTACATTACCTTGAAGAAGCTTCAGAGGCAGCTGGAATACATTAAGCTGCAAGAGGAATACATCAAGGATGAGCAGAGGTATGGTTACAAAAGCTCCACGCGCTGAGAGCTTGATGAGGAGGGGCTGACAACATGGTATCTGGCAGGAGCTTGAAGCGTGAGCTTGTACGTGCCCAGGAGGAAATCAAGAGGATTCAAAGTGTCCCCTTGGTGATTGGACAGTTCATGGAAGCTATCGATCAAAAGTATGGCCGCCCAATGCACCCCCCGTCTTCAAAACTGGCCCAGACTAACCCTTCCTCAGCACGGGTATCGTTCAATCCAGTACTGGCTCAAACTACGTCGTCCGTATCCTTTCGACTCTCGATCGCGAGCTCCTCAAGCCCTCATCCTCCGTAGCGCTCCACCGTCACTCTAATGCCGTCGTCGATATTTTGCCGCCCGAGGCTGACTCCTCCATTGCTATGCTCGGTGCCGACGAGAAGCCCGACGTTACATATGCCGATGTTGGAGGGTTGGATATGCAGAAGCAGGAAATTCGGGAAGCCGTTGAGCTGCCCCTAACACACTTTGATCTTTACAAGCAGATCGGCATTGACCCCCCGCGCGGTGTCCTTCTCTACGGTCCTCCTGGTACCGGCAAGACAATGTTGGTCAAGGCGGTCGCAAACTCGACGACAGCGAACTTTATCCGCGTCGTCGGTTCTGAGTTCGTACAAAAGTATCTTGGTGAGGGTCCTCGCATGGTGCGCGACGTCTTCCGCATGGCTCGTGAGAACGCGCCCGCCATCATCTTCATCGACGAAATCGATGCCATTGCGACGAAGCGTTTCGACGCGCAGACGGGTGCCGATCGTGAGGTGCAGAGAATTCTGCTCGAATTGCTCAACCAGATGGACGGTTTCGACCAGACCGCCAACGTCAAGGTGATCATGGCCACCAACCGTGCCGACACTCTCGATCCCGCCCTGCTGCGTCCCGGTCGTCTTGATCGCAAGATCGAGTTCCCCAACCTGCGCGATCGCCGCGAGCGCCGTCTTATCTTCACCACGATTGCTGGCAAGATGAGCTTGGCCCCTGAGGTCGACCTGGACAGCTTGATTGTCCGCAACGATCCTCTCAGCGGTGCCGTCATCGCTGCCATTATGCAGGAGGCCGGTCTGCGCGCAGTACGGAAGAACAGGTACAACATCATCCAGGCTGATTTGGAGGACGCCTACAGCAGCCAGGTGAAGGGTACGAGCGACGAGAACAAGTTTGATTTCTACAAGTAAACTATCGGCGTCATGGGCTTGCTGTGTTGGGGTCGAGGACCACGGACCATGTGGGAGATTGCATTTTGGGTGGGTTGGTGCTATGCTTCGTGCTGGCTTGGGGAAATATAGTTTGTGCCCCAGATCAGCAGGAACTGTAGACGTTCATAGAAGCGAACCAAATATGTACACTAGCGAATGAATCTGGACCGGCACCACCATATATATATGTGCGTGCCTCTCTGGGGTTGCTCCAACTGAATTTGCCGTAGCACCCAATTGAAAAGTAGCAAGATGCCCTGGCTCCCAGCTGATAACTACTTACATGTTCAGATCAACTTGCTCGGCGGAATTGAGTTCTCAGTGCGCTTTCCTTCTCTCCAGCTCGTGCGTGGTACGCCACAATTTTTCTTTGAGAACATACATACATAAATACCTGTATGGCTGTATGGTAGTGAGGTCTCCGTTCCTAAAAGGCTGCAACGCCGTAGCTGCAGTGAATCCCACTTTGGTGAAGGGGATATGAAAAGGAATGAAGGGCAAGGCAACGGATTCACAGTATGTCGATATGTCTTTTCATGAATTATGGCGAGAGGAAGATGGTACCTTACTTACTCCAACAAGTCAACGAGTGAAGTCCGATAAATATCCTATATATTAGTGATGGGGTCTCTGTTACGTCGAATCTAGGTAAGTACTGGACTGCCATGTCGACGGATGCTGAGAAAGAAAAGGGGGAAACGAACGAACAGTGATAAAACTAAAAGTTCATCTCCATGTTATTTGGGGGGTATATCCTCCTGTGACTACTTAGGGACTACTACTACTTGTGACTACTACTTGTGACTACTCGTGACCACATACTTGGGCTGTACGTGAGGTATCGTCGTCCTACACACTCAGTCCCCCTCTCCCTCCGCTCCTTAAGTCTCCTTAGTCTCCTTAGTCTCCTTGGTCTCCTTGGTCTCCTTGGTCTCCTTAGTCAATCTCCTTTCACGCTCGCTCACTTCCAGTTTGCGATATAGCTGCTGCTTCGATACAGGGAAAAATAAAAAGATGACATATGCTTCTGAGGTCCATGGGAAGGGAAAAAGAAAAGAAAAGAAAAGAGAAAAATGTGGGGTCGCGGTGGTGGTTGTGATCGATGGTGGTTGATAAATGAGGTTAGGTAGGGAATGAGAATGTGGATGCATGGAAACGGCCGAGGGCGAAGGAAGAGGGAAAAAAAAAAGGGGGGTAAAAAAAGGTAGAACCACACACATCCCATCCATCCTTCTACTCATCCATATATCATCCATTCCCGTTCGCTGTTCCTCTTTTTCCTTCTTTTCCTTGCTTTTCCCACCGACCGAGTGATCCTATAAAATGCTTCGTCCATCCATCCATCCATCATCCGTACGTCTAAAATGAAAAAGAAACACGTGATGCTTCCGCTCATCCATAATCATCCACATTGAACAACACTCCAAGACAAAAAGCATCAATGATCTCGAATGCAGATGGTTGGTATTTTTTTTTTCACCCCTCACATACTACCTCTAGTCTCTCCTTCCCTTATCTTTCTCGTACACCTCGCTTGCTCGCTCGGTCGGCTGCACCCTGCTTCTATACGCGCGCCCAGCCTTCCGCGCAATTCTCTACCAGGTCATTAATTCATTACCCATTACTTAATCTTTCCCACACACATAAAACAAGTTTTGCATATTTCGTAATATCAACTGCTGCTGCCGTATCCGCTGCCTGTCTGTCTGTCATCGAAGTGCTATATTTGTTAGTGGGAGTCTTCTTCTTCATTGACGTTGAAGTCAAGCTATTGTTACACACAACTGTCTCCTCGGTTATAGTAGTAGCAGTGGCGGTGGTTTTGTTTCTGTTGGATGTTGTGACGATCGATGCCAGCCCGCGTGAATGGATGGATGGATATATGTACATGGTGCCAATGATCGTTCGTCCAAGTATGATTGTTTGTCCGTAAGCGTCTATGGTGGAAGACTCCTGTCTTCTTCATGATCCCAAGACGACACGTAGGTCAAGCAAGAGCTTCACGAACCTAGCGTGGAGCTCAATAAAAAAGTCAGGGAGACCAACCAGCTCAGCCAAGCCTCGCTGCTTCAGCGCGACTCCAGAGGCAGAAAAACCGCTGCCCATCCTCCTGGACAGACCGCCGCCGCCCATGAGAAAGCTGCTACCGCCGCCCGGTCCGCCGGCTGTGGGAATGTGGTTGGCGGGTGTTGCTGCTGGTTCCGAGTGCAGGCTTCCTCCGTAGCCAGGGCCTCCGGGCATAACGGGGCTGTTGGCTGATGACTCCTGGAGGGACCTTTCGGCTTCTTGCTCGGCCAGTGTCTGGATCCAAGTCGCCAGGTCACGGAACGCGGCAGCGACGAATCCGAAGGTCTTCATGGCAAGACGCTCACGGTGGGTGCTGAGGGCTAGGAAAGCGTACACGCGCTTGTGGCCTCGCGCATGGACATCGGGGATTCGGAATATGTAGGCCGTTGTGTAGCCGGCAGAAGGGTCGCCAAAGAATATTGGCCCACCGGATGCTGCAGCGCCGACACTGTGCGTTGTAACGTAAGCCGGGGGGCTGGGTGAAGCGCTCGGCGTTATCCCCGGATTGGCGCCTGAGGAAGGATAGCCTGTAGCGGGAGGTCGGGGAAGAGTTTCCAGAGAGAGCGTCCGCAGACAGGATGCGCGAACAATGGAAAACGAATTTGCAGCCACGGGCTCGTGCGTTGAGGTATAGTCGAGATAATGCGTATGTGCCGTAACCCCTTGGGCGGAGCTGCTGCTAGAGCGTGAAGCTAAGGAGGCCGTGGTCTCAGCACGACGATGTGAGGGACGAGACTTGGTGATGGACTCATCCTCGGATGGGATCGATGAGGATGTTTGTGAAATTGGCGGTGATGGTTCATCCATTCCTCCAGAGAACACGCGAGCAAAGGGAGCACGTGTTCGTAATGTAGGCCCCTGCTCTGGCTTTGGTTCCGGATTTGCGTCTTTGCTACTTTCTTGTCGTTTGGGTAGCGTCAAGGCGCAATTATCGCACGGACCGGCGCGGCGAGTGACGTAGTCGTCATAGGTCCTGCGAAATCCTGAATCGCTGCGTCGCTTTTCCTGTTGCGATAATGGGGGCCCGGTTAGAATCTGCGGACTTTGTGGAGGAGTTTCAACGACCGAGGAAGTGCCAACAGTCTGGGAGACGCGGCGAAGCGAGGCGCGATATTCCTGAGCTTGCTCCTCGGATACAGGCGCAGAAGAGCTTCTTAGACCACCGCCGCCGAGGTCCATTCGGCGTAGCGCTTCGGCGGCAGCGGCTACGGCATGGACCGAGGCATTAGCTGCGGTGGCACTCGGAACCGGCTGGTCGGAAGCATTGCTGTGGTCGTGTTGCTGGCCCTCCTCATAACATGTGCTGCACGGAACAGGGAGTCCTTCGGTGACCATCAAGGGCGTGGGCCCGTGAAGGTCGCAATAATGCGCCAGACATAGCTGGAAACGAGGGGTGTGTGTTAGCATCCTGTCGAAATCAACGAAATCGAACAAAGGACACGCGGTCCAAGTCTCGGCCTCGAGATCCATTGCCCCAAACAGACTCAAGACAACATTGTCTTGTAAGAGATGAAGAGCTGATTATAATCATGAGCAGTAGAAGAGAGGGTAGTGATGGTGTGATAGGAACATGGTAGTAGTAGAGGGCGTGGTGGTGGTGGTGGTAGTGATTATCAGAGGTGGCTTCGTCCCTAGAGAATATCAAGGGATGGATGGTGGTAATTGGCATGGGAGTGTTCCGGAAACTTGTGTGAAAGGCCGGAAGGGGTTCCCGTCGCTACGAGACAGAGAGAGATTAAAGAAACGCTTTCTGCGCCGCCGCGAAATTCAGGATGAGACGGCAAGCATCATGTGCTCGTACACCCGGCCTGGGCACCTACTTTCTGACCTGCTCAACTTCCAGTGTTACCTCTACCTCAACTAGCCGTAAAGGATGCCAGTCTATATGCCCGGCCACACTTGCTTAGACAAGGCCAGGCAAGCATAAGAGGAAGGAAGCACAAGCGTTGCGACCTCGAATTGCAAGCGCGCCAGCCTGTCGGTTCAGCAACGTGGGGGAACACAAGACAGTCCCGGTGAAGTGAGCAGGGTCAGGAAGAGATGGGATAGGACAGAAAAGGATCAAAAAGAAACAAGCAGGATGAGCAACGGGCAAGGCGGTGAGCATCAAGAGAAGGTACTTGGTTGGTGTTGGAAGGTGTGGGTGTGAGAGTGAGGATGAGGATGTAAGATTGGGCTTGTGGTTGGGTAGTTGAAGTTGGAGGTCCGGGTGTTGGAGTGGAAACAACCATCAGGCTGAACATGCCACACTCACTTGGTAGCAAAAGGGGGCCCGGGGGCAAGGATTTGGGTTGCGCTCGGGTGAATCTGGAACAAAGCTCACTTACAATCGACGTCATGGTGTCTGGCCTATCTTATCTAATAAGGCACCGGGTTTGGTCTTGTATTGTCCCCAAACAACCCCGTGATAATATCTGGTTGATGCCGTTCGATGTAAGCCGGTCTTACAAATCCGGACGCACTCGAGATGAATATCGAGTTGAACAAAGGTCTTTTCTGAGTGACCTTGGACTATCCAAACTGCACAACCGCTCAGCAGGGAAAGCCAGAGACGGACGAGCGACCTGAAGGGGGATCGCACGTGGGGAAGCCAGCCCTCAAGCCAGAGGTTTCTCTTTTGATTTCCTGTCGCACACACAGCCTGAACCCGTGGCAAGTTGCGCCGGAAGGATATAGGATGGATTGATAGGAGGTGTGGTGAAAATGGAGGTACGTTGGTGCACGCCGAGGGCAGACTAGTCCAGTGATGGCAATGGCGCAGTGAAAAGAAAGAAAGTCGCTAAAAGTTTGACGCCTCGCATTAGCCGGAAAAGTTAATTTACTCTTTATGTAAATCGAGGGCGCGGTTAACCTTTAGAATAAGGACGCGCGGGCTGCGAATGCCCCACGTGCCATTGCCGTTGATGGTCCAGACCGTTTGGAGGCGAGTCGGCGCAAGAATGTGGGAGGCAAAGGCCGAAGACGCTCTCTTTCGACACCGTTGAACTTGTACAATCTCCGCCGGGTGGACTTTTAGTCTCGGTTGGCAAGGTGGCTAGCGCCGTAGAATAGTGTGTGGGTTGTTGTTGCTGACCAAAGTGCCTCGGGGACAGCGGGTCGGGACGGGATTACCAAAGCAGTTGCCGACTATGGTGGGGGCCAAGGGGCTCCAGGTGAGAGTGAGGGTGAGAGGATGGGAATTATGTATGTATGTCAAAGTATATGAGTGGTGAGGAAAGGGGATGAGTGACCAGCCGGGTCCTGTTAGAGTCGTCGGGTCCCCATATAAAATATTGATGAGAAAGTTGAATGGCAGGGTAGCAGTGAGAGGCAGAGTTCGCGGGAGCCTCGAACGTCAACAAGCTCTCTGCCAGATGCAGGCCGATCGTACCTGTGGTCCTTTTTGAAAGCTTCCAGAAGGCCGGGAGTGGCAGTGTTCGTCCACAGCGTTGCCGGATTCGGAGTCCCGGGCCATCCGACACCGACGTGTTGTCCCATTTGGATCCTTTCTCACAACCTACATACCAATGGTTGAAGTCAAGCCACTGGGGTTTGGTCTGCTGGGATGGCGGTTGTTGCAGACTCCCCCAGGTAGCCAATGCTGCCCTTTGCATTGGTCAAGATCAACACACCTGGGGATCCACACGACCGAGACCCGCTCCGATGCAATGGTGGGGCAGGTCTCGTTCTGCAGCCCCCAGCATCATTGCAACCTTGTTGGTGTTGTCGATGCGAACCGCTTCAGTTCTGTACTTTTGACAACCCAACACAAGGTTACTTACAAGGCTCCAGGTTGCTTTCGGTTCGACTTTGAAACAAAAACGGCAAGCGAAAACACGGTCGTACAAAGTACTTTGCAGGCCCCGCCCTCTTCAGGTACAATTTCACATGCCAGTGCCGCCAAAGTCTCCAGGATGAATACACTAACAAGCGACGAACATACGTGTTACCCACAAACCCTCACCAACCGCAATCTAGCTTTTGTCCCGGTGGTTGCTGCCTCTGGCATCGTCGTCTCGCTCCGAAAGGGTAGGTAGCATTCCAACCAAGGTACTCATCCGGCCTTTTGCTCCTTCACCGCCCGCACTCTGTCAATCATGCATTTTCATTTGTTGTGTTCACCCACCAAAATAGCAACCGTCAGATTTCAACTGCGTTACACTTTACAGACCACTTGGTTGTCTTTCAAAACATTGCGTGGTTCGAAACCCTTGGATGAAGACCGAGCCGCTGTCAACCATCCTCACCACCAGACCAGCCATGCCCATCAGCAACCGGCGTCTATCGCTCATTTCCGAGGCCCTTGTTCGGCCGGCGAGCATGCTCCAGCTTTGCCCCGGACGTCTTGCTAGTGCCAAACACCCTTTTGCGGCCCAACCCATCTTCTCTTCTTTCTTTCACCGTACAAGCAAAAGCCAGCTGACATCACCGTCAATCGGACTGTTTCATGGTGAGACTTGTCCAGTCTTGTTTGACCCGACGGCAGCTCCGTACCAACACGAGCTCTCTTCGCAAACGGACGACACCCACAGTCCACGGTATTTCCTTCCAAACCTTCCATCTTCTCCGAAAGTACTAGGATAGTCATAGTATCGTTCCATTCCACCCATACTAGCGCACACTAGTTCGTCCATCATTCATTCTCATGACAATCAGTTAGAGAGACGTGGTGGCCGAACCGGCACTCGGCATCACAATCTACTACGTAGCAGAACGATCACAGTATATACCAGCTCGTCTGTATTCATCTCGCCAAACTGGGCTACAAGCCTACAACAAACACGAGCTGGCCTCTCAAAGCCAAGCAAGGTACGGACGCGGTTTACACTCCGTCGAAAATGAGTGACTGTGAGTGGATCGACCAGGCCTTCGGCTGCCAAAAGCCGTGCCCGTTTTCAGCACATCCACACCACATGGCAGACACGCGGCTGAACAGGGTTGGGGGCTGGGCATGTTGTTCTCAGCGAGCTATCATAACAGGGTCACTTGCGAACCCGAACGACCCTTGAACTTCCGCTTGTTGATGAAAAAGAACTGTTAAGGACCCTTGCCAAACGCACATGGGGAGTATCCATCCGCCTTTTGGGCATTAACGAGAGGTGGTGTTTTTTGGATCCTTCCCACTCATTTCTCTTCTTAATCCTCTCTCTTTTTTCTGTTAAGAGACTCCACTCGTTCTAGACCGTTTTCAACTTGACCAAACAATGGCCCTGATACTGAAGAAAGGGCTTGGCATCTTTTACTTTTCTGAAGCTATCCACAATGAGTTGGAAGTCAACAACCATCGATGACTTGACGACTTCACACGTTTTTTTACACTAGTACCTCCTGAAACTCATCTCATCACTTTGACTTGATCAAGTCTTTTCACTCAATCTCAGGTTTCGAATGCACCCTTTCGGATATTGACCTGAGTCTGCGGCTGTCATGACGAACTGTCACACTGTCTGTCTGACATTATTAAATGGTAAAATGTGCAAGACATGTGAGTTTCAGGTTTTTCCCTTGGGAACGAGAGTAGGATAATTTGAACAGCAAGCAACCAAGCCTTCTTCCGAGACCTTCTTCGTGTCTTGTCCTATCTTTGGTTATCCAGCACAAGGCAAGACAGGAAGGTACTAGATAAGCTTGTTCAACGTCCTTTCTCTTTTTCTCTTTTTCTCTTTTTCTCTACCCCGTATAATGATATGATCCGAGTTTGGTACCTCTTTCAAAAAAAAAAAAAAATTTAGTGAAATACAGCATTGTCGGACGCATTTGTACGTACACCAAGAGAAAATAAAAATCATGTTTAGTCCTATTGCGTCCCCAGACACTCGTTAAATTGTCGACCGACGTTGTCCAAGGCCCAGCTGACCTGACCGATCAACCAAAAGCTTGGTTGCCTGGCTTGAACAACGTCGGTCGGGCAACATTGAACCCTTGAGACTTTTGTTTAGCCACGGGCTACGGTCCGATGTTCATGTTCAGGCTACAAGTGAGAACGTAGTGGTAACCCCTGTTCTCGTTCCCCGTTTCTTATTCCTTTTTTTTTTTTTTTTTTTTTCCCTTGGCACACACACACACACTTTTGCTCTCATCATTGACGGGCACAAACAAAATGTCTTGGATGGAAAAGTTATGTTTCATATCGATAATTCTTCTGTGCGATTCCCATTCCCGGATTTCTACGTTTTTTGACGACCCAAAAGTAGATGGAAGCGGAAAACTTTCCGCGTTGTCAGTCCGTGGTAGGTACCTTCTTAAGAGCCATCAACCACGGGCTTTCAAATATTGGCTTATCACACACACACCCACACCCACACCCACACCCGACACAAACAAAAAAACACAGATTCGCGTTTTTCTCGGATCCTGATCCGATGTGTTAGTGGGTGTGGTATGAATGACG
Organism: Neurospora hispaniola; assembly: GCF_033458365.1. Taxonomy (NCBI): domain Eukaryota; kingdom Fungi; phylum Ascomycota; class Sordariomycetes; order Sordariales; family Sordariaceae; genus Neurospora; species Neurospora hispaniola. The sequence continues at coordinate 1,124,225 of NW_026944413.1, forward strand.
ATGACGACGACGAAACGGGAACTAACTGATCCGATCCGACACATACCAGCATATACTTGTATACATTCTTTGGTTCCGTGTACGGTGGTGCATCTTACATATAGGTAGCTGAAAACGAAAACATACGGGTTCAGGTTCAGGTACGCTCTGCATATATCCGCGAGCAATTACCGCAGAGTGGGTGAAGGTGATCAACGGACTATGAATTACTATATTGTAGAGATGAAGGTTGGTTTGGGTGACTTACCTTACCCTTCTCTTTTTTTTTTTTCTCTCTCTTCTCGTCCATCTCTCTCTCGCCCGTTCCTTCGACTTCACCATTCCATTCAAGCAATGCGATCCATATCCGGCTCGTTATATCTACGTGTAACCGGCCCGATCATCACCAGCCTTTTTGACCAAAAAAGTAAAAGTAAAAGTGAAAGTGGGCTGCACAACAACAGCAAAAATTGGGCAAAAGCAACACATACATGGGCATTTATATATATATATATATATTCACGCACGCGCGGAAAGAAAACTAAGTACGTACAGCATACCGTGGATGTATAATGAATATCTTGCATTTGGTACCTTGCGTACCTCTAAATAGGTAGGCATGCATCAGTACTTCCGCAGGTATGCGCGAGTCTAGTCTAACCTAACAGACGCCATATGTACACGCAAAGCCGATCCGATCCACGTTGCAGGTCATCATGTCCGAGTCCGTCAAGTTAGGACTTTGTGGTAGGCATGTAAGTGGCGCTAAGGGGTGAGTTAACGCATGCTTATTAGAGTTCCGTAGACGTGTATCACAACACACGAGATAATGGACGCGCAAGCTATGTAACTGAGTTGTGGGAAGACTTTCCTTCTACCACCGGCCAGGCAGGTGAGTGAGTGCACACGCAATTGTTGTAACCTCAAACAACTTGATACCGAATATGTGCCCAAAAAGTGAAGTGAGTAATAAGCAATGCAATGCAATGACATTATGAAAAATGCAACGGGGGTATCTAAGACGACGGATGCTTATGTCCACAAGGTGATGATTAGAGTTACTTGGTGGTACCTTGCCCCTTACCCACCTACCATTGTTCCTTCTCCTGCTCTTTAACTTTTCCTTTCTTTCCTGTAACCCCTCACGGTCTATGGTTTCTTCTCGACCAGGCGCCTATTTAGCAGCTGTTTGTCTTCTAACCGCCTCTGACTATCGTCATCATGCCTCCTCAACTCCATGGTCCCTCGACAGTGGCCCATTGAGCACCCGCTCCAAGCCATAGGCCAACAGGAGAAATAACCAGCTAACTCGACCGGCCATAACCCCAGACACGAAGGCCTGAAGACGAGGATATAGTCCACGAATGCGATATGGGAGGACTCAATGAGTCGCTCTACTTCTCCGAGTACCCATTCACATAGAAGGGATCGCCAGGATCAACCTCCAGCCTCTTGGCCGCCCTCTCTCCCGAGCTCGAGTCATCGCCATCACCTCCATACTTATCCAGCCACAGTTTACGCATCACCTGGTAGATAAACAGATACTGGCTCTCGGCCTGTACCATGGTCTTTCGCTGCTCCCTGAGCTGGTTGACCACCTGGAAAATCAAGTCGTTATCGTCTCCGCCTTTTGTGCTGCCTATGGGCGACATGACTTCCTCCTGCGACGTCCTGACGGGCGAAGACAAGGACTCGCCAACGCCAGCGGTGCGCTCATCCCAGTTCTCCAACACTCCCGCGTCCAGCTCCCGCATGAGGTGCTCCAGCGCTATGAAGGTACCGCTGCGGCCAACGCCCGCGCTGCAGTGGACGATGCGAGGGTTGTGGGGGCCCGCGTTCTTCTCTCGAGATAGACTCATGAGTGTAAAGAAGCTGTCGAGATCGGCGAGGTCCGGGACGCCAAAGTCGGGCCACTTCTTGTAGAGGAAGTGCCACACAATGCGCTCTTCGACTTCTTCCTCTTCAGAGTTCCGGCCTACCGTCTCTTCTGGTTCACTGATCGTGAGGTTCTCTTCCGTCTCTTTTGCCATCTGGGTCAGAGGCGACGTGATCTTGGGTTCTTCGGTGGTTGCGTTCTCCGGCTCTGGGGTTTGCCTTTTGCTCTGCGACCCATTGCTCTTGCCGTCCACACTCGTCCTTCCAGTCGACTTGTGCACATGGATCACCATCTTGCGAAGCTCGATCGCATCACCGGCCGGAGTATCCTCGATCCCTGCGCACCGAACTGTGGCACGGAAGCCATCGCCAAACTCATCCCCCTCGTTGATCTCCAGTGGGGGATCCTCCGTCGTCCGGGGAAAGTACTGGTAACATTTCTCAAAGTCGCCCTCGTGAGTCTCGGTCAACATGACGATCACGCCGGGGCTCTCGAGCTGCTCAACTGCCATGCGCCAAACATGGTCGGTTGTACACTGTTTGGGGCCCTGCATGGCGATGTAGCGATCCGGTTCTTGTGTATTGCTTGTTTCCCCATCGGCCGTGGTGAGAACCATCGGGGGCAGGACAATAGGCGAGGCATTGATGTAGTCGATCTTGCCCTCAGGCACCTGAAGTTTGATTCGGTTGTTGTGCCAGGGTTGTATGTTGCCGTATCTGTCGAGCTGCCGAAGGTGCGGTCCCATTACGCGGGCCCAGCGGAAATCTCGTGAGGGATTCTGTGTCGCTTCTAGGATGCGCTTGCGCTCGAGCCAGATGATTTCTTGAAACTTGTTTTCAATTTCTGTAAAACGTGAAAGGCCCTGTTAGTGTATTTGTCTTGGAAAAAGGTGAGAGCGCCAAAAGGCGAGCCAGAGAGCTTACCAGACTCGCTTAATTCCAGGAAAGAGGGCATCTTGGGTCGGCCATCTTTCTTGAGCTGTTGCCCTGACGACGTCTTGCTCTCGGCTGGCGAAGCAGGGTGGTCTGCGGTACCGTTGGAAGCCATAACGGCGGCGACAGTCGGTGTCTGTTTGTGCGAAGCGGGAGAAGACTCGCGGGCCCTCTTGGACGAACGTGAAAATACTCGAAAGGGACGGAGCTTATGGACTGAGCGTAGCGAAGGAGTGGCGGTGGGAGTTGTTAGTTCAGCCGAAGGAGACTCGGTTTTCTCAGAAGTACTTTCTGACTTGGTGGTAGTAGGTGTGGTGATCAAGCTGGGAGCGGTGATGTCTCGTTTGCGCCGATGCGGGCGTAGTCGCGGAAAGTGGTCCATGGTGGGGACGCTATAAATATGACGTCGGCGAGGAACGGTGTAATTCGATGTGCAAATCGGTTGACGGTGCCAGAGGCTACTGCGGTGACCGAGTCTGGCAAGTGAGAGGCTTCTGACGAGGGCGCAGGCGGCCTCGGGGACTCTGCCACGCAGACACGTCAAGGTCGGGTCCACTGTGGTGCTTGGAGGGCAAAAACGAATGTGGGATCCTGTAAGGCTGTTTGACGGATGGGATGGAATGGCACGATGAGCAATACTAGGAGTGAATGGCTCTTGTTTGTTGGAAAGACGAGGCTGTCCAGCGGCGATCTTCAAGGCTGGTATCGTGGTACTTGGTGAGGGGGGGAGAGAAGCTTGAGGAGGGCGGTATCTATATCGGTTTTGCGCCGCAATATTCAAAGGCGGCGCATGGGAAAAACACAAACAAGAAGGTGTAAGAGTGTAGTAAGTCAAGAGTCAAGAACAATGCCGATCTTGCCTAAGCAGGTGGGGCGCCAAAAGTATTCCGCCTTTGTTTCGGCGGCGACGGAGTGACAATCTAATTGTTCAGTTTCAGGGAAAAAGACGCAGTGAGGCACCTGGACAGTTCCGTTTGTCAAATGGACCGTGAGTTTGAGTCCAGCATGGAACAAATGACGACCAAGCTGAGCGTCGTAACTGCCCGTTATGGTCAGATGGCATCTGATGTTAGTGGAGGGACCCTAGAATGGCTCGCGCTGAGCTTCCCGTCCTTGCTCCGTCCCGGGCCCCCCTGCGAGCTGTACCCGCCCTGCCGAGAGGGTTGGATACCAACTGCAGGGTAGGCAGGGGTCCCCCCCCTTCCACTTTTTACCAAAGGACGAGAAGAGGTCGAAACCCTGTTCACTAGACCAGGGCGACATGAAAAAAGAAACGAGAACGGCACTGCAACCGAACGAAGCAAGGCTAGAATCCTCAACAAGCCCCGTCATAGTGTAGACGAACCCTGCCTCATTTCCCGAATGACACCACAACACCATCATCAATGACCGTCATCCATCTCTGGTCTCTCCAATCCTTGGCGACCAGCAGGCATGGCATAGCATGGCATGGCATGCTCAGCAGGAACTGCCTGGGTTGCCTCACTATGTATCAGCAAGGCCGCTCATCTGTCCGGCAAGGTACCTATTTAGAATGAATCCTGCAATGCCCACGCGACATGCCGCAACAGGAATCCTTGTCTGCGCCCCTGGGTTGCAGCATGCCAGCATCGGATAGGTAGAGCCTTGAGCTACATACCTATCTTGGGCACCATAAGATCCTAGACTAGAAAAGCAGGACAACATACCTACCGCTGGTGGCGCTTCGATCGTTTTTGGTGTATCGATGTCGCCTTAGGCTGTAGATAGTTGTGGTGGTATGTATGCATGTATGTGTGTAGATAGGTAGGTATCTTCTCGGAATACTACAGTATCATTCCATGACTTGCCAAATGCCAAAATGGAGATACATACGTTTTGATCATGGAACGAAACACCATCCACGAGATCTCAAAAAGGTGTTGATAGGTTACATTGGTCTGTCGACTGGCTCTCATGACCACCGCGCGGATCCCCTCCACCTCGTGATACCTCGTGATACCATCAGATAGAAAATGGACATTGAGTCGAATACCAGGAATCAGCTTGGGCAAACTGTAGTGTAGGTGCAAGTTGATTGCGTGAGGGGAAACATGCAGGATATATAAAGACATAAATACTCACACCGGTCGAGACTCTGTACAATTTGATGCAGTGTTTCTGTGGCTCAGCCTTTTGTAGAACAGGATGAAAACTCGACGTCTCTTGGCTGTCATCAGTTATTGCTTGGTATCTATGTCTCTACCACAAGCCATCTCTTTCTCTTCTCCTGTCGCATATACTAAAACGCACCGCGATAATAATAGTCCAAGTAAAAAATAACTGGCATCAATGGCCAGCACAGCACTAATCGTTCCATAATCTATCCTATTTGCCCGCCATCTTCCTCACCCGCCGGCTCCTCACTTCTTAAAGGTAGCCGTCCTGCCAGCCGCCTTGGCCGTGTAATGCGCTCTTGCGCCCTTGGGTCCTCCCTGAGACTTGTTTTCATACGGGTTGAACCTCTTATTCGCCTTCTTGACGTCCTCCTGAGTCTTGCGAGCACGCAACACCGAGGCAGCCTGAGAGTAATCAAACGGCTGATCTTCCTTCTCCTCCTCGCCATCCACCTGCTTAGCGGCAGCAGCAGCTTCTTCCTGCGCCTTCTTCTTTGCTTCCTTTTTGGCGGCCTTCTCTGCTCTTCGCTGAGCCTTGAGAGCTTCCTTGGCCTGCTTCTTCTTCTCTTTGGCCGCTTTCTTGGCTGCCTTCTTGGATTTCTTGGATGACTTGTCGCTTGCCTCTTCCTCCTCCTCCTCTTCTTCCTCGTCGGAGTCGTCACCCTCGGCTTCGCCACCGGTTTGCACGTCGGTTTCGGTCTGAGGCGCGGAATCCTCCATTTCGGCATCTGAGGCCTCCTCTTCTTCCTCAGACTCTTCCTCGCGCTTGCGCTTGCCTCCGTTCCTAAGAGTGAATTCCTGGTTGACTATCACCTCTTCCGGCGCCGGCTGGGGCTCTGGCACCGTCTCCTCTGGTTGATCCACCTCCATCTCAGCCGCGGATCCGTCCATGAAGTCGGCCGGATACGGAAGGGTGATTTCCAACACGTCGTCAAGCTTGGCAGTCTTCGCAGCCATCCCGTCCCAGACAGAGCTCAGAGTGACGCCGCCCCAAAATTGTGACCGGTCAGCCTTGAGCTCCTTGACGTCCGGAATGTCGCTATCGTCGGCGATGACCGCAGCAATCTTGGCGGGGGCAAGGATAGATGACTCGCTCTTGAAGATATCCATCATCTTGGGACCGTTCACACCTTCCTCCCTAGCCTTTTGAATGACGTCGAATAGATCATCCAAATGAGACTTGAGGCCCTTGGCATTGCTATCCAGGATACTCCACAGAGCCTTCTTGTCGGTCGGGAGGATCCGCGCAATGTCGGCCAGAACCTGCTGTGTCATGAAGAAGAAGGGGCTCTCGTCCTCACGACGAGCCAAGTTGTCACGCCATTGATGTACGGCCTTGTAGACGGCAAACTGCTCGCCGTTGTAGAGTGTTGGGGACTTCAACAGCACATTATACCACCCGCGGGGTCCCTGGCCGGTTTCGACGTTGTAGCTAAGGTTCTCGTATCGTTGCAGGGCGACATCCTTGGACCTCTCGAGGACCTGCTCGAGAAGGTCAGGCTTCGGCTTTCCAGGTGTTGAGCGCTCCACGAGCTCGTTGATGATCATGTCGAAGATGTAGAGCAGGTAGTGGGTATCGGACCGCGCATAGTAAAACATCTCCTCGGGGAGAGGTCTGATGCGCCAGTCCGCAAGCTGATACTTTTTGTCGGCTTCGAACTCGGCAAACTTGCTAAGCAAATAACCCAAGCTCCTTCCAGGGTACCCGAGAACGGCGCAAGCATGATATGTGTCGAAGAGACCTACAACGTAAAGACCAAGATCTCTCTGCAGCCAGATGACATCCATGAAAGCACCGTGAAGAACCTGGGTCAAGTTAGTCGATGTTATGGTGAAAGAAGAAGTCAGGATGTGTCTCACCTTGACAATGTTGGGGTCCGCAAAAACCTCATTCAGAACCTCAAGCTTGTGCCTCCAAGGTTGAAGAGTATCAATCACCCAATCCTTCTCTCTGGTACTGATCTGCATAAGCGACAGCAGCCCGGTGTAAGACCTAAAATCGTGATGCTCCAGGTCAAGCGCAATTTCCTTGGCCTGTTTGAGCTCTTCCAACATCTCCAAGACGCCCTCATAAGTATCAACCCAGATGGCGGATGTCGAATCGATAGGAAGGTACTCCTCGGGTTCGCGCTTCTTGTACACATGCTCAGGATACGGTGTCGTCTTGATCTCGGTTTCGTAGGGGTGTTTGTACCTGGGAGATTCATGTTAGCGCCATGCTCTTATGATATCGGAAAGGACGGTTAGACGTACTGTGTGTTGTTGTCATCGTCGACAAAGGTGGCCAGGCTGTCTTCCAGTGACACCTTGGCATGAGGCTTGGACGACAACAGAGGCTTCCAAGGACCGGGAGCGAAGTTATCGACCTTCTTCTCGAAGTTATTCTGTGGTTTGAGAATGTTGGCTCTCTTCAATGACCAGTCAAGACGATCGTTAGACGACTTGACGCGTTTTTGGGCGCGGCCCTGGTCGGCGGGGGTAGGCGCATCCTTCCGCTTGATCAATCCCGTGTACTCGTCGAGGCAGGTGTCGGCTTTCTCGAGGAGCGAGTCGATCACGTCGACAATGTTCCGCCATTGGATGTCCACGTCGTCGGCATCTTCAAGAGCGCCAACCTTTTGGCCGGTGAGATTCGCGGTTGACTTGAGGAGGCCGTTGGCCAGGGACAGAAGGCGGCCGGAGCTATTGTCGAGTTGACCACCGACAGTCGGGTTGACGGTGCGCTGGAACTGAAGATCCTCGCTGGCGATTGAGTTGGCGGTTCGGGTCGTGGCGACCAGGGCGGCTTGGAGCGATTCCCTTAAGGTCTTGAAGTCCAGTGAACCGTCCATGTTGGCCGGTGGTTCTGGACTTGTTGTGGTGTGGACGTCACTGGAAGTGCAAGCCCGGTTCAATTTTCCAGAAATGGTTTGTCGTTTTGCTGCTCTTTGGGAACTTTTTTTGCGGACAGTCCCAGCATGTGGCTTGTGGAGAAAGCGCCAAAGTGAACGGGACCTCGAAAAGTGGAAGCTGCCCGATGGATGCCATCAAGTGGGTCTCGAGTGAGCTGTTCCCGCTCTGCGCTGGTAGAGGTACCTGATGACTTATGCTAAAAAGTACGGGCACTAAAGTAGAGAGACTTTGGGCAGCCGATTACATAAGGCCAAGGGGGGGGCTTGCCAAGAGCCAAGATTGTGCTGATCTGGACCACCAACGTTCATCCATCGGCGTCCAAGCTTTTGAGATCCGTCCTGTGACGAAGTGGAAGTCCGCAACCCCATTGTTTAATAGCACCTGGTACTTGTTGGTTTCCAAGCGGACTCACCGGTGAACGTTGGTATTTGAGATTCCGTACAACCGTCTTTTCCACCAAAAATATTCACCTAGAGTATCACACAAAACCCCTTCTATACGTTCTTTTGCCCAGAACATAGGTATACCGTCGATACCCATAAGTCATCGGACACCGTACCAAGCCTATCGTTTTGTTGCCAACACCTACGGTTGAAAACATAGCTCTGGACTTCAAAGATGTCCCAGTCACTCGCCAAGGAATGCAACGAGGCCAAGGAGTAAGTTTTTGTCCTTCATACGGATAGAAAACAACGTCTTGACCAGTTGTAGACGTTACGATACTTGCTTTCTCAAATGGTACAGTGAGAGTAAGTCTACAGGAACAGACACCCCAGCTCAGTGGACATGTGTGATGCTTATACTGGACAGAATACCTTAGGGGCAATGGTACCGAACAAGATAACGAATGTTCCACTCTCTTCAAGGAGTATAGCTCTTGCCTGCAGGTAGGTCGCAAAACCATACAGCGCCCGTACTCTAGCACCGAGATAGCTTACCATATGGCATTTTACAGGTTGCTTTGAAAGAGCGCGGCATCGACAAGCTGCTTGACGAGGCGCGGGAAGAACTCAAGGACAGCGACTCAACATACATGGGCAAGAAAAAATGTGAGTTTGAGCTTACGAACATGACCAAAGTTGAAAGGATGACTGACTTTCTCAGAATACCAGAGCTGGACGACGTCTGAGTATCTTACTGTACCACTCGTCGACCAACTCCTTGAACAAAGCCGCAACAATCCAGCTAGTATTCTTCTTACATTGCTCAATTATCTCTTCTCCGTATATATCGCCTGGCATTCGTGGAAGGACTTTTCGTTATGTACACACTCCATGTCTTGAACAAAGCCCATATACCAAGAGCGTCACCCGCTGGTGTTCGACTGTACCTTTGCAATTTATTTCATCTTGTTTCAAGTTGCAGTGTTCAGTGTTCGGTGTTATGGCCGGAAGCCATGGATGACTTCAAGTTGAATGTTCCCGTCCCCTTCCAAATAAGGTTTCCTTGAGAAGTGGATCCTCCCCAACATCCAATCGGTTCATTACAGAGTGCCGTGCAGTCGCAGCCAGGTCGGGTTGCGCTCGGGGACTCTGTTTGGCTTCTGGGCGCTAGAACTAGAACGCTCCACACTCCCTGTAATACTGCCTAAACTGCTTCGATAAACTTCAGCGCGAGTCTGAGCCGAGTCTGTCCACGACACGACACATAACGCATCTGATCGCCCTGCTCCCCGTCCCCGTCCCAAATCAACAAGTTTTCGGCATCCCGTTGTGCTTCCCGTCCGTGCCAGCTTTGACTTCGACCTACCTAATCCAACTTCTTCGAACCGTCGAGTATTGTTTCCCCCCTCCCATTACAGCGCCCGCCAATTCCTCATATAACCGCACCCACTATCCGCCCGCATTTCCTCTCCCCACACAAGGGAAAGTGACATCGGACTACAGCATCTACCGGCCCAGACTTTTGCCGCGATCGCATGCTCGAACAGTAAGGGGCAGCGCGCCTCTATGCACCCCTTTTCTGTTCTTACACTCGGCATCTTCGTAGCTGGGTATATCACCGCCCGATGGGACCTCGTCACTCGCCTATATGAGCTTGCCATATTTGCTTGGAACTACGGAGTGGTGGTAAGTGTCACATGCTATGGGAAAGAAGGAAAAACTGTGGCACTCCGCCCCCGGCCAACCACCATTGCGCCGAAACAGCAACAGCCTGGATCGCTAACCTTGTGTCAATTCGTCTCTAGACTCGGGCCGCCAAGGGCTTCGGCGTGTTAAGCCTTGTGTTTCTCATCGTCTTTATTCCTGTGCAACGTCTTGCTACTTTGGAGTCGAACCTGGTACGACCACCACCACCAGCTTGCTGCTGCCCCCAACCAACAGTCGATATGCGAATTCCATATACTGATAATGCTGGTCCAGCATCCGCGATCGCCAGGATCAGGTATCTCCGCGAGGGAACAACTAAGGAGAAGGGGCTCTTTCTGATTGGTTGCTCGCGATTGCGCTATCTGTCATGCCAGAGGATGATGGCTTGATGCGCGTGTTCTGGCCCACAGACCTTCCGCGATCCGACTGTAACGGCGTCGTGGTCGGCTGGAGGAACTCGGCCTTGGATGTTCTCGTGGTGGCAGTACTGGAGGAGGTTGAGGTTTGTGCCCTCCGGGTCTACAGCTGGCTGGGGATGGATGTGGATAACAGCGCTGACTCTGTGATAGCCTCGACGTGTTGAAAGCGCGTTAAAGCTCGGTAACCTTCTCCGTAACGCCCCTCACCCAGTCAGCCGCATCTACGAACAATGCGGCAAATCGTCCATAAGCGTCTTGGGCGTCTCAAACACTCCAGACACCGTCGAGGTCGACTCATCATGGATCCGGGTTACGATAGCGCCTAAACAGCGTGTGCCTTCTGTCACCTGTGCTCGAGCGTCTAGCATCCAGATTATCCTTTTCGAGCGGCCTCTGCCAGGACGAATGCAGTACATGTCACTTAATCCGATTGCCTTGGCACTGGGAGACAAACACGATGGATTTAAGCAAGATTTCGCCGACAGTGGGGAGGAGGACGACGAGAAGCGGGAGCGTTTGAGCAAGGAAACGAAGCGAAAACTGGTCGAGAAGCTCAAACAACATTCGGTGATAAAGCGAATTCCGTCGCCCAAAGAACGAGCGCTTGCGACAATAGTCAACCAAATCAATTGGGCATGGGAGCTCGAAAAGCTACTACAGCAGAATGTCTCACGCATCGGGACTCGTCCTAAGAGGGCTTTGAGCGTGTCAGAACGGGTGGTCGAGTCGGCAACCACAGCTCGCGACATGGTCTTGGTATGGCTTTGGGAGTTGATCACCATTTACGTGCTGCCCGTCATCAAGAAGGTATTTGTGCTAGGCTTGATGGCTCACAGGGTGGTCGCCGAGATGTTATTGCGCATACTGGAGTGGCGGCTTCGGCCCAGATATGCAGCTTTGAAAGACATATCTGCGACGGCTCAGCAAGTTGAGATTCGTCTCCAACAGTTTTGCTACTGGCCAATGCAGTATGTCACGCTTCGGATGAGGAAGAACGACTGGGCGAGTGTAACAACGAGTCATCCAGACTACATTCGGTTTTACAACAGTCTTTGGCTTGTTGCCAATGATGTTATCATCGGTATGGCGTTTGGTTCATACATCATTGAAAATGCTGGCTGGGTGGCCGACGAGATCAGCCGCCTGCTCACCACTTATACCGTCGAAGCATTGCAGAGCAGCATTTCCTGGCTCATGGGCTGGCCGGCAGGCTTGAAGCTAAACACCGAACTAGCGGCGTTCCTTGGTGATCTGTTCTTGTGGGTTATTGAATACTGGGCGAGTAAGTTTCTGGTCTGCACTTGGTTTCCTAGTGAACATACTGACATTGGCAAAGGCTGTATCGAGACAATTCGGCCCATGCTGCCACGTATTGTGTTGATTATCGGCTTCTCCAGTTTTGCGGGGGCAAGCATGCCTCTTGCCCTATTCTCGGATCTCCTTTCCATACTCACGATTCACATATACTCCTTCTACCTCGCCTCGGCCAGGATATTTCACTGGCAGTTGAATATCCTCCAGTCGCTTTTTCACCTCTTTCGTGGCAAGAAGCACAACGTCCTTCGAAACCGCATCGACTCGTGCGACTATGGCCTCGATCAGCTCCTTGTTGGGACTATTCTCTTCACGGTCCTGTTTTTCCTTTTGCCCACCGTGGTGGTATTTTACTTGAACTTTGCGATTGCACGCATGGCCATCATCCTGTTCAAGGCTTGCTTCGATACCGCACTCTCTTGTCTAAACCACTTTCCACTTTTTGCATTGATGTTACGGGTCAAAGACCCCAAAAGACTTCCAGGTGTGTGTTATCATACTAGGTTATCGGTCTGAATAATCACCACTGACTGTTATCCAGGCGGCATTCGATTCGAGCTTCGCGACACCCAGGATTTTGGAGCCACCTCTAATGATAATATTCCCCTGCGTCAACACCCCTCGACCTCTGTCATATCTCTTCAGGTATGGCAATCCCCATTCACGAAAAGCTCATTTGAAGAGCCCCAGCTAACTGCCATATAGTCTATCCCTCTGGATTTCAAGTCCATGTTCTACCAATACTTCCAGATGGGCAACCGGATCCGGAAGCACTACCTTTCGCCCCGCGTGGCCCTCTGTTTGCTGACGGGCAAGTTCGTCCCGCCGCTCAACAGGAGGAACCTGTACAGTCTTCAGTACAGCATGTTGCCCGCCAAGAGAGCTGGGGTGATGGAGATGTGGGATGCCGTGAACTCGTTGCCGGCGTCCAAGAGGAAGTCGATGCCTATACAGGTGCCTATCTTGGCGAGCGGGAGGAGGTTTCCGAGCAATTATGGCGGAGGGAGGTCACGCAGTTATGGATAGCGATTCGATAGAAGGCGTGTGTACTTTGTAATTTTGACTTGTAAATATTGGTCCTTATTGGATGCGTAATGTCATTTTCAATTGCTAGCGATTCATGTGTTCTTGTTCGAACATTGAAGTTGAGCCTACACCCGTGGACATTCCTTTTCGAAAATTTCGGACACGAACAGTACTTGACAAATCAGCTGTCTCGTTTGAATCGGAGATTGCTTATCCTCGAAAATTACAGAAGTAGGTAAGTATGGAGTACTCGAGGTTGTGTTGGTTTATATGGCGAGGGAAGGAAGGTGTAGAGGTAGCCATCAGCACTGGACCCCTATTTACAAGTAATACAAGTAATTTATAGCTCCTTCCTGGCCCCACTATAGCTTCCCCAGTTTCTCGCTGTGATGCCCCTTGTCTCTCCCCACACACAAAACAACGACCTAGGTAAGGTAGTTGACAGCATTCCACAACCAAGATTGTGCCTTCCAGTCACTCGAAAGTATCACGACACCACGATCGTACCACAAGTGCTTCTACCTGGCCTTCTTAAGTCATTCAGGAAGCCATCACCTCGCCTTCACCATTTTAGGGTTTCTGCAAGCTACCAGCTACACCCAGTCAGCCCAGGTCACCCGCGGCCAGCTCGTCTTAGAGCAAGCGTTACCTCTACTCATATCTTTCCGACTGCGACTTCCCTGATACTTGGTCTTCAGTTTGAGCAGGTAGGTAGGTGACTGGACCAACTTGTACTTTTTCATAGACTACTTCTCCTCCTACTACCAAAAACACTTCACTTTCCTTCTTTTTCTTGGTCACTCCGACAGTGCGGCACCATCCGTCCTAACAAACGGAGCCATACTATTTACCCTTACCTATTTACTCAACCTCTAACCACCTCCGAGTTGTGTCCCGTCCAGCCTATTTCTACACTCCATACCTTTTCCTTCGCACTCACTCAGTGTTATCCTCTCTTCTTGGTTATTGTTACCGAAAAAAACAAGATACCTCTGGTCGGGCACATAGATTTATGCTATATTTGTACTGGCTATTTTCTTACACAAACACAACGAAGCCTAGAGCTAAACCCTAAGGACACGAGCATACTAGACTAGGGACGAAAACAAACCTTTTTCGAGAAAGGTCAATCTCCAGCTTGTGAGCATATTCCCCTCCTCCTCCTCCTCCTCTCTCTGCGTTCAACTGTTTTCAACGCCGGCATTTTGCATCACCGAGGGGAAAATGGTATGACATGGAATGAGGAAAAGCACACATATATCTAGCCGGGTCTTATGGTTGTTGATAACTGCACTTTGTATTCATGGCGCAAGTCACCCGTTGAGGAGATATTCAGGGCTCTTGATCATTTGAGCCTGCGATTTGAAAATGAAGCTGGTGTTGGAGTTTTTAAATTTAGTCTTGATTGACGCAAAGAGCTTACAAGACAGACGGACAGACAGATACAACGTCACCCCTGAAAAAATGTCTGCGCAAGGAGCCGCCCACAAGGAAACACCCAAAGAGACGTTCTATCGTCAGTTCCAGGGGACCGTAGCAAGTGAGTCTCCTAATATTACCAAAACCGCTTGGCTTCAAGACGTCTAACTGATGGGACCAAAAGACCTCCAAGAGCATATCAACCACCTCGCCAACCTCTCTGCCGTTGCAGGCGAACGCCACGATACCATCGAGCATATCCTGACCGGCATCTCACGGCTATCCAACGAAGTCGCCGATGCCGCCGACTATGTCCCCGCCTACGACCAGCGCACCTACTCGCAAGCGCTCAAGCAGCTGACGGACCAGCTCAACGAGGCCCAAGCCCAGTTCAGGCCCAAGAGCAGGTTCCAGTTCAAGCGCCGCAATCCGCCATCCGGAGGAGACGCCATGGCTGACAAGAAGAACGATGCTCGGTACATGCTCCCTGCGGGAGGTCAAGATAAGAGCTCTTCTCCCTCGGCGGTGACCGCCGTCGCTACCGCCAACGGTTCAAAGTTATCCTCGGAGGATCGCAAGGACAGCCTCAGCAACCTGCCCTCCTTCCCCGCCAAGAACTACAACGAAGAGATTGCAAAGGACTCGACGGATTCGAGAGTCCGTAAGCCGAGCTTCTCAACCGCGCGGGACATTACGCTTTCGGACCACGATAAGCTGCACATCATCCTGCCGCTGTCGGCGTCCAGGGCAACTTCGGCTGGGGCGCTCACAAATATGAAGGGATGTATCGTGGACATGTCAGTGCCGACGCGGGTGTGTGCCGGCGGCGCACCGTTTGCGAGCCTGGCGCTGAAGAATATCTCGGGCAGCTTGATCGTTGCGGGCCACGTGGATGGGCCGGTGCACATCACGGGCCTGCGTGACAGCAAGGTGCTGGTGGTGGCAAGACAGGTGCGGATCCACGAGTGCGAGAACGTCGATTTTTATCTGTATTGTGCCAGTAGGCCGATTATTGAGGATTGCAAGGCGTTGAGGTTTGCACCCGCGCCCAAGTTTCATGTGAGTTGTTTTCCCGCTATTTCTCTTTCCTCAATCTTTTATTTGGGTAATGATTTTGTTGACATCGCCTTTCTCTTTGCCTAGTCGGCCGACAAGGACGAAAATACCAACATGTGGGATCAGGTGGATGACTTCAAGTGGTTGAAGGCGGAGCATTCGCCAAACTGGAGCGTGCTTCCGGAAGAGCAACGCATCGCGGAGGATATCTGGAAGGATAAGGTCCCTGGATATCCTGGTGCAGGCCTTGATGACATCTTGAGCACAGTCGGCATTGGTGCTGAGGCGTAGAAGCCTAGAAGATCATCAAGTCTGAAGACGATCCGGAAGGTTTCTTGGGGCTGGGGCAACCTGAAGTAGCTCGAGGCTGGGTAGTGCTATCTGCATCTCCTGCGGTCGAACTCGAGTTGTATCGTGTAGTGGTGTAGTGTAGAGTATTGTGATATCGAAAAGCCTCATGACCTTGCCGGCGTCGGTTGGGCTAGACAGTCCTTGTAGCGATAGTCATGGCGGTGTCCAATGTAGGCATCCTTACAACCCCCTCAAGAGAAGGCATGAACACCCTCTCGCCAATTTCTGTGTTCATCCCAGCCGTCAAAAGGTGATGTTGATGGATGGTAAGGTCTAGACTTGGGTAGAAGACAGAACGGTGAGTCGGAGCGTTTCACCCCCAAAATCCTTCAGCCTTCCTTACCTACTCAACCATCATCCTTTCCCCTTCCTCATCCCGTCTACTCTGCTCCAGCCTTGCAAACTGCAGTCCCTCGTCGCGTATCTTTGCCAGCATGGCAACCTGCTTCCTCTTCCTCTCCTCCAGCTCCGCGATCTCCTTCTCCTGCTGCGTGATCGTCCTCCCAATATCCGGGAGCGTCAAGACCGCCTGTCGCGCCCGTTGGAGTTTATGCTTGAGGTTATCCGTTGCTTGGGGGAGGTCCTTGGCACTGAACGATCCTGCTGTCGTTGCGTTTGGGTTGGAGGTAGTAGGGATGGGGAGGGGAGTGGTGCCTGTTACTGCGCCGGGGGCGGGGGTGCTGATGGGAGCGTTGTTGGAAGAGTTGGGGCCGTGGGAGGGGTTGGTGGAGGAGGAGGAGGGACCGACGGCGCCGGCGGAGCGGGCGGAGGCTTGGGCGGCGCGGAATTTGGTGAGGATGAGGGTTAGTTCGGTTAGGGTGTCGATTGCGTCGGGGGAGAGGGTGGGGGGGATGTGGGTTGCCATTTTGGTGGTGGTGTTGTTGCTGTGTTTTGGTTCGGTGGGGGAGAGCTGGTTGAATGAGTGGTGGTGTTGGCTATGGTGGTGGTGGTGGTGATTGATGTGATGGCTGGTGAGATATGTTGGATCGATATGTACCGCAGTGATCGCGATGGTTGTCGTCGTCGACGTCGTTGGTTGTTATTGTTGTTGTCGTTGTGGTGGCAGTTAGTGGTTGACGTGGTTACGGTTGTGGAAGCTTGGAGGAGCTCTGTTGTAAGCCGAGTCTAACAAACTAACACAGTGTACGTAATGGCGACGACTCCGGAATTGTTAACACCGGCGGTATTGTGGAATTCCAATTGACTTTTTTTTTTGTTTGTTCGGCGATAACATGATAAAATGGAGGGGGTTTTAGTGTGTGAAATCCAATGTACCAGTAACCAATCTAACCTTAAAAAGTTCCCGTCCGGCGCGGTGGGGTTCTGCGCTTATCGTGTGCGGCGGCCGCAGCGTGCCTGGGAGATCAACCTTGATTGCTTCATCAGGCATGCTGACGGCCGCGGGGGGGCCCTGCTGGGCGGGTCTAGGGGCCCTTGCGAAGTCGGTCCTTCCTGCCCCAGTGCGAAGCTTGCTGCTAGGGAGCTGCTGGGGACCTGCTGGGGAACAGTGGGATGCAAGTCGGAGCTCCATCCCCGCCACAGCGACGTCAGGTGGGGTTCCATATGCCAATGGAGGGGCCGACCCGACCTGAGGGAAAGCTCACACAGCGGACAATCGGCAGACACATCCAGAAATAGTCAACCGAATGATCGAGTGCCTGATGCCAATTGCTCGATTACGAAAGTTTGTAACCCCACCAACAAAATCTCTCAACACCCTGGGCACCGAGTGGTCTTACTCTCATCTGATCCTGTTTTCCTCCGTCCGTCTCTTGCCATTGATCCCGCCATTGTACAAAGGTTAGTTATCAGAGTCCTCTGTCCTCAATTCCATCATCCATCTCGCCAGCCATCTCTGTTCGCCGTTCCTAATCAAACCCATTGCGCTACAGATTTGTCGTTTTAGAGCGTCCTGCTTCGACACTTATACATACACCTACATATTCCGAGATAAAAGATCACAACACAATGGCTCCCGAACACAAGGCCTGCTTGAGTACGTCCGCCCGCCGTCCTGACTACGCGCTGGTCGCGTGTTACATGCTAGTTTACCTGGAACTGGCCTGGTTGATCATGATGCTCATCCGATCGTCCTATAGTCGTGATTGATGGTTGGGGTATTCCCTCCGAGGAGTCCCCCAAGAACGGCGATGCCATTGCCGCCGCCGAGACCCCTGTGATGGACGAGCTGTCCAAGAGCGCCACCGGTTTCAGTGAGCTTGAGGCTTCCTCCCTTGCCGTCGGTCTCCCCGAGGGTCTCATGGGCAACTCCGAAGTCGGCCATCTCAACATTGGCGCCGGCCGTGTCGTCTGGCAGGACGTTGTCCGTATCGACCAGACTATCAAGAAGGGAGAGCTCAGCCAGAACGAGGTCATTAAGGCCACCTTTGAGAGGGCAAAGAACGGCAACGGCCGTCTCCACCTCTGCGGTCTCGTCTCCCACGGCGGTGTTGTAAGTGATCAATGACCCCGGATCAGCAGATGATTATTGGTAGTCTGCACAATTGCTGACAGTTCTCTTCCCATAGCACTCCAAGCAGACACATCTCTATGCCCTGCTCAAGGCTGCCAAGGAGGCTGGCGTCCCCAAGGTCTTCATCCACTTCTTTGGCGATGGCCGCGACACCGACCCCAAGTCCGGCGCTGGCTACATGCAGGAGCTCCTCGACACCATCAAGGAGATTGGCATTGGTGAGCTTGCCACTGTTGTCGGTCGCTACTATGCCATGGACCGCGATAAGAGATGGGAGCGTGTCGAGATTGCCCTCAAGGGCATGATCCTCGGCGAGGGTGAGGAGAGCACCGACCCCGTCAAGACGATCAAGGAGCGCTACGAGAAGGGCGAGAACGACGAGTTCCTCAAGCCCATCATCGTTGGTGGCGATGAGCGCCGCATCAAGGAGGACGATACCGTCTTCTTCTTCAACTACCGCTCCGACCGTGTCCGCCAGATCACTCAGCTCATGGGTGGTGTTGACCGCTCGCCCCTGCCCGACTTCCCCTTCCCCAACATCAAGCTCGTCACCATGACCCAGTACAAGCTCGACTATCCCTTCGATGTTGCCTTTAAGCCCCAGCAAATGGACAACGTGCTCGCCGAGTGGCTCGGCAAGCAGGGTGTCAAGCAGGTCCACATTGCCGAGACCGAGAAGTACGCCCACGTCACCTTCTTCTTCAACGGTGGTGTCGAGAAGGTGTTCCCTCTCGAGACCCGTGATGAGAGCCAGGATCTCGTTCCCTCCAACAAGAGCGTCGCGACTTACGACAAGGCTCCTGAGATGAGCGCCGATGGTGTTGCTAACCAGGTCGTCAAGCGTCTCGGTGAGCAGGAGTTCCCCTTCGTCATGAACAACTTTGCTCCTCCTGACATGGTTGGCCACACCGGTGTCTACGAGGCTGCCATTGTTGGTTGCGCTGCTACCGACAAGGCCATTGGCAAGATTCTCGAGGGCTGCAAGAAGGAGGGTTACATCCTCTTCATCACCTCGGACCACGGTAACGCTGAGGAGATGAAGTTCCCTGACGGCAAGCCCAAGACCTCCCACACTACCAACAAGGTGCCCTTCATCATGGCCAACGCCCCTGAGGGCTGGAGCCTCAAGAAGGAGGGTGGTGTCCTTGGTGATGTTGCTCCCACAATCCTTGCGGCTATGGGTCTCCCCCAGCCCGCGGAGATGACTGGCCAGAACCTTCTTGTCAAGGCCTAAAGTAGAAATTGTAATGATTGGATGGCGTGACGAAATAAGTAACATAGATTATAGACGGGAATGACAACGTTATTGGTGATTCGGGCTCGCAGGTTGCCCTAGAAGCGCCTACTCTTGTGTAACTCTGTCTTTGCTTGCAGCTTTTGCGTTTTGGTACTTGGTCCCAGATTCCATGAACGACAACACATCCTTCCTCCAGGTGGGATTGGTGTCGGCAAGCTGTCGCATCGCTGTTCATCTTGGCTTGGTAGGTTGGTCTGAGTTTCCTAGCTTTGCAGTAAACAAACCCCTTTCGGCTGTTGGCACCGTCAACGTCCACTGTTTTGCCACTCGAGACTCTCTCCAACCAGCCAATATATTGGCATGTCCGAGCACCTTATGGGATCAAAGAGGTCACGGCAATATATGCACAACCCTTTGAACCGGCTGGCCGCTTGGGTCGTTCCATTCCCAAGTGCTGTTGTGTAACACCTGTTGAGCGGGGTAATCAAATCATGGTGTTGAGTTGACACTCTGCTACACCACAGGGAGGAAGAAACGGGACGGCTCAATGTCCTCTCTTGCTTGACCGGTCTTCTGAAGTTGGAAAAAGCATTACAACTTGACGCATGCATCACCGTGTTCGTTGTGTACTATCGAAAAATGTTAGAAGGGGGCTTTGAGCAAGCGCATAAGTAGAAGGAATCCTGGCATGGCAGCTGCCAAACTTAATTACAACGTCTGGTCTTTCTCGTCCGAGCTGCTTCAAAAAAGGGAAAGAACACAAGTTACCTTTTGCCTTTTGAACTTGAATTCCCCTGCGGACTATTGAACTCCCACCTTACATCAACTTGAAGGTTGTTTTCGTTTCTCTCATTGAAATTTGTCTTTCATTGATTGCAACTGTTTATTCACGACAATTACTTTGTATCCTGCTGTCTGTTGTGTTTGTCACTTCTTTCTCAATTCATATTCATCACATTCGCCTCTCATTGAAACATCATGCCGAAACATCAGAGACGCGAACCATGAAGACATCATTTTAACAACAACAAGTCCCTAATAAAAAACACCAACAACACATCATCGGACGTCACATCGCCAGCGGCCCAAAATGACTCCACCAGTCCACGAAAGGTTGAAAGTGGGCCATCGATAATGTGGGTACTCTCACTCGCTCATCCACACATCACAAGCAAGTCCCAACCCTGGCCTCGAAGCTAGCGAGCTATGTACACTATGTACGGGCACGGCAGCAAGCACGTCGCAGTCGCAGTCGACACGCGGGCGGATGAAGAAACGAAAGACGCAAAAGTGCGGACCGTCTCTGGACCTCTCGTCCGCTCCGTCCCAAGTCTGGAGTGGAGACACCCCCGATCGTGGCCAGCCCACATGGATGGGAAACTTGGCAGCTCGAGCTCGGATTCGTTCGCCGCCCGTCGATGGTGCGGAGGCTAGCGGAGGGGTTGTGAAGGCCCAGCCCCGCCCGACCGAAAGAAAGTTGCTCACCTCCCGTGGCTGGAGCTTGGATGGGCCCGCCTCCGCCCGCCCTGCCCGCCCTGCCCGCCGTCCGCAAAGGCCCGAGAGCCCCGTGGTCGTCCATCACCGGTTCCCCGTCTGTCCGTACTCTTTTGCATCCACTCCGGCCGTCCGAGTCCCCGGAACATCTCCGTTATCAAGTTCCTGGTCCGGGCCGGAATTTAGAGGTTCGGATACCTCGAATCGGGCGCCAAAACAAGCGTTTCTGGCGCCTAATGCGGGGAATGTCACAGGACTGCCGCACCTGCAGGTCCAAGATGCGATGTTGGAAACTGTAAACATTACATGCATCTCGATTTCACGTTTCACGTTTCAGGGATTCAGGAGAACGCGTGTGTTGGTCGACAATGGAAGAGTTTCTTTTTGTGGATGGAACTGTCCCGGGAGAGCGATGTGAGAGTGCTCCGGGCTATTTTACAGGTTCGCCGGCAGTACCGACGAGACGGAGAGATCGCCAAAGCTCGTCACTCCACGGTCTTTAAGGTCTATATGCCCCTTCCTCCGTCTATGCTGCAATTCTATGCCGAATCGAATGCACTCCCTCACCCCATCTCACAATGGATACGCGGTGTGGATAATGCCGCATATGACCATGAACCTTTTCGTACAAGCCGGCTCGTCCGCTCTCTCCATATGTACAGGCGATGGCTCCAGCTAGGATTCGCCGTATTGCCCGTCCATGGTTGGATGCATTTAGGTCTAGAGGTCAGGTTACGTCAGAGCCGTCCAAGCGCGGGGAGCAGTTGGGCATCCATGAGCATGCTGCGGCGGATGCGGCATTTAGGTTACTTACGAACTTGGCCATGAGGGCAACCATGAGGTCGAAAAGACCGATGGCCTCGACGAAAGCGAAACCAAGAATGGCGTAGGAGAAGAGCTGGCCACGGAGGGCGGGGTTGCGGGCAACACCGTTGAGGAGGGCGGCGAAGACGAGACCGATACCAATACCGGCACCAGTAAGACCGATGGCAGCGGAACCCATACCAAGGTTCTTGGAGACCTCAACCATGGCCTGGGCGATCTCGGAAGAGTAGGCGCGCTTCTGGAAAGCCTGGCGGGTGGTGGCGTTGACGATGGAGGTCATCTGGGTGCGCTTGAGGGTCTGGAGGGGGGAGCCTGGAGGAACATGTCAGACTCTGGTTTTTGCCCATAATCTCAACAATTCCCGCGTCACGAAATATGTCCCGCTGCGATTTGGATGGATGATCGTCGGGCAGCAGCGACATGGGGAAAAATTTTCTCATGGCTGGTTCTCGGTCGTGATGTGATGGGAAGAGTCGCTCGCAAGATCCGAATCACCGCTTACCAGTCTGGATGGTGCGCTTGCTGACCTGAGCAACGCGGACAGCAGGGCGGGCAACCTTGGCGGAAGCAGCCATCTGGGAGGCCAGGCGAGAGGCGAGGACACGAGTGGAGGCCATTTTGTCTATGGTTGGGTATACTCTCGAAGAGATACTAGGTGGACGAGTCGGGAAAGGCTGAGAAAAAAGCTGGAGAGGGGAGAGTTGACAGCTGGACTACGGGAGTGAGAGAAAAAGAGGAGGTGAGAGGAAAAGTGCGTCGGTGCGGGAAGAACAAGTGGTCAGCGAGTGCAGGAAACCTCGGGCTTGACCGGGCAACGGCTCCAAACCGCCAAGCACCGGCTCTCGTTGGTCAATTCAGGCCGGAGGCATTTTCTGGTGCCCACCATTCTGTGGGTCGGACCACCCAGCTTGCCCAGTGCTTCGCCTTTTGAAGGGGAAAATTGCTGTGGCACGCAGGGCAAGACGGGCAGAACCTGGGGCTGTCGGTACACTGCTTTTTGTGACGACTTGCTGCTCGCTTTTGCCTGCTGTTTCGTGCTGATGATGCTGTTGTTGACGCTCTTTTCTCACAGCATCCCCCCCAAACGATGGGAGCACAGCAGGGACAGCTATTCGGGCAAAATCGGAATACAGCCTGAGCTGTTTCTCTTGTGGCACAGCTCATTGGCTTGGGAAGCTCAATATTTCATACCCAGCTCTCTGCCAACTATGATATAACAGGGCAAAATGACCAAGCTTCGGCTAGAAGCTCCCCGTCAACAATCTACAGCTGATGTTGGTGTTGGTATTGTTGTTTTGGCCATCACGCACACCTTGACAGTTCTCAAGCAAAGCTCGCCGCGAATCCTGGCCGAAAATTTTTGGGCTGCTGCCCATCTGAGGCACACTGAGGCTCCCTTTCACTCGAGACAGGGGTAAGCAACCCGTGTCCCCCACCCAAAAAAGCTGTGATGGACAACTGCCATTGGTTGAAGCTCAACTTTCGCATAGTGCACCGCTACTGTGGGACAAACGAAAGCAGCCAGTATCGGCTGTAAAAACACTAGTGATGACGACAGGATCGAATAGGATAAAAACCGCTCCTCACTGTTTACGTCGCGTGTCTTTGCACAAAAGCATGCATGCGCATAACCAAAAATCGAAGCGGTGGCGACAGGAAGCTCGACAGGCCGTAGGGTATATATAGCTCGATGTGTTGTTGAGACTCGAGCTTGCGCTGTTTGTGTCCGGCTCTGCAGTAGGATGTGTCAAGACAAGAGCTGTCACCAGATATTCAAAGCTTCGTTGGATGCCTTTTGACAAACCACAGCCATAGACATTGGATTTGCGCCAGAACATCGCCGTGTACTCAACCTCGTCATCAACTCTTACATATGCCGCGCCGCACATCTGCAACTTGCGGGAGCTTCATGTTACCCCTGCAGGGCAATGTCCAAACGGCAATGTGTGTGTAAAATGTCGATATCAACAGCAAACATCAACCGCACAGCGCAGCTCCGAATGACTTTCACTTGCGTGGACTTTTGCAGTCAAAAGTGGAGTGGATTACATACATAGTACACTCCCGCCCGCGGCAATGCACAGTGGATGAGACTGGATGCTCCGCGGATGCTAAATGCACGGGGGGAATATAGTGCATTTTGGAGCTTTGGCATTTTGCCCATTTCGCGTAGTGTATGTAGTGTATTTCATCCACATCAGAATGGAGTTGTTACACGAGACATAAGAAGAACTAATCACCAAACGCAACACAACAAAAAGGAAAGTTCCAACTGATAAGTGATTCTCACTCGGTTTACGATCATCAGAGAGAATCGAAATCCGTTATGAAACCAGTTTTGCCGTGCGTGGTTAATAACGGCATTTATAGCTGGGTTAATATCGAATCTCTCGAGAGTTCGTTAATATCGACTTGAAATCATGTTTTTCACAACTTCATTGTATTGCGAGGGATTGTACATGTCAAGCAAAGTCCTGTAAGAAATGTGGATAGCAAGATACTTTGCTATGCCAATGTATTGAGCAGATGAGTATTTTCCCATAACATTTTGGTATTATTGGAAGAATGTCGTCTTTTCACATCTACGTCTTTGTATTCACAACTCTGGTAACCAACCACCTTTTATATTCTCCCTGGTTGTGTACGATACCGTCCTCATGTGTCAACTCTTCAGAGGACATCGATGTCTGAGAGCTAGTACTAGCTCACGCAAACGTTTAACGACAAGATACAATGAGTTATAACGTCGAGTGTATGATACAGGGAGCCAGAAGAGTCGGAGCATCGCAATGGACAATACTTTCAAACAGCCCGGCACATCATTCCATAGTTTTGCCATGTTGTCATGACGGGCTATGCGCAAACAGGAGAAAAAAACAAGAGGTCTTCATGTCATATTGTTCCTCGCAGCGAGTAGAGTGGTAGTTCTTAGTTCAATAACCCCTTCCAGAGCCTCCTCGGCTCGTTCTTTAGGTCTTTCTCTCTCTCTCTCTCTCTCTTCTCGTCCTCGGTAGCCGATCCCTAGAAACCAAGAGCACACGTGAAGCAGTGTGCTAATGATAGGACGTAGAGATGCGCCCCCTCCTTCTGCACAATGCCTTTTCTGAAAGCATGGCGCTTCACCCCTGAAATGTCCTAGTTGTGCGCGGGATGTGTCATACTAGATCCTCGTCGCTTGGCGCTCGTCCTTTGAGCAGCGCATTGTATCTCCTGAGGTTGTCGGTACCATGCACCGACCGACTATGATGAATACATCGCAGTGTCCATCAATGAACTGAGCAGCAAACTTGCTGAAGCCGTTGCTGTGGTTCCTGGGAGCAAGTGGTTCGTACTGGTTGGTGGTTTGTCAGATTAACGAGGTCCTTTTGTGGTGAAGATCCGAAAGTAAACTCACTCGCTGGTACAAACGGATAAATATAGTCAAATGTCGTTCTGGTAAAGTAATCCTTTCCTCGCCTGGGACTCCGCCGCTGTCACCAAGACTTCGACCATTGAGAGTGCAGCCGTAAAGTATATTGGAAATTGGGCCAATGGCTTCTTACCCAGAACACAATGCTCAACCTAGATAATCGTCCAGCAGGAAGCCGAGTGAGCAGGGTTTGTTTTGTTTTCCGCATGGGATTTGCAGGCCATCCGTCTCCTGCTGAAATGGTGTTATACAAACAGAGCTGCCGCGGACGCCTAGTATTCAGCTAGACAGTACTGGCAGTCACTTGGTTTGTAAGGTTTTTCATCCCTCTTCCTCGGAAGAAGGCTCCTCCATGACGAAATCGTCAATGAAGCCCGCCGGGTCGCAGGTCCTTTCCAAGCTAATGCGGTTCCGAGTCACCCAGTTGTGCACAGCTTCCAGTGTAATTCGAACCCGCGGCACATCCTCCTCTACTACTGCTGCTGCTGGTGGTGGTGCTGGTGCTTCCGTAGGGATGGTGCCCATTTCTTCCTCGCTCGGTTCGTGTATCTTGGGCTTAGGAGGACCCCTACCCGCGTCTTCGGCAACATCCATCTCTCTTAGCACCGCTAAGCAATCATCGGGGGCTATCCACGTTGCTTTGCTGCAATCTTCAATGTCGACAACCGTTTCCTCGCCTGGTGTCGTGCCTGTCGGCTCCAAACTGAGGAGCCAACGGGCTATTTCGCCGGCCCAAAAGCGCTTGTACCCCTTTTTGCCGAGTTCCGAGATGGGCTTTTCGGGCCCGCCAATAATCCCCTCACGTCGAGATATCTCGTATGAGACACCCATGAGGAGCGCACCCAGACCTTTGCGCTGCCAAGGCGGGAAGATGAGGATACATGCGAGGTTGTTGTTATCCCATGACATCTTCTCTTTGGAGAAGAAACCGACAACTTGACCACGAGGCTTGACGACCTCGGTCACGTCTGAGTCCGGGTCCGTGGGGGGATCAGGCGGAGTGAAGACAAGCAGGAAGTAGTGGAAGCCGCTAACATCGAAAAACACCGACTTGTTATCCAGGAAAAGTTTTGCAAATAGGGAAAGGTTTTGGCAGAAGAGCTGTTAAAAGATATCAGCAACCTCACATGATGATGCCTCATAAGATTGGCTATGGGAGCGGTGCTTACCATGTCCTCTGCCCCATCGACCTTCCAAATACTCCATTCCCCTTCATCCTGGATCACCTCCTCGACCATCTTCTGCCCGATACTTCCACGTTTACCTCTTCCAGGCTTTGGAGCCGGCCCTGTCGGCACGAGAACTGTCCGCCGCCCTTTTGGGTGCACATAGACCTTGGTTCCGGGAATGTGGCCCCGAGCCTCACACAAGCAGACATGTCTCCTCCAGGCAACCAGCTCCTTGGAGTACTTGAAACAACACGGGCACACGTAAAGGCGGTCGAGCATAGGCGGCTGGTGGTGGGGTTGGTGTCCATGTGCCGCCTGATTCGAAGGGTTTGTCCCATTGGCAATGGTCGTGCCAACACTAGGCGGGCCTTCACCGAGAACCTCCTTTCCGTAGTAGGAAGGGTACCATGCCCGGAAGCATATGTCACCCAACACGACCTTGTCGATGTTTCGGTCTGGCCGCTCGCCAGGTGCCCGCTCGGGTCTGTCTGATTTGCCGCCACTCGGGCCAGGCCTCGCAATGGGTGAGCGATGTGTTTGTTGTTGTTGTTGTTGTTGTTGATGTTGTGGCGGTGGTGGTACTGAGGGTGCCATGGAGATGGTCTTGTTTTGCCCGACTATACTTTGGTGTGGAAGCACCACCGGCGCCGCAGCGGAGCGGCCATGGCCATGAGTTGTCGAGTCGTGTCGTGCCTGTCCTCCGGCGAGAGGGCCTGGGAGGATTTTCGTAGTCGGAGTCGGGGCAGGAGCACGTAGAGGAGACGCAGTCGGCGCCTGGTGCGGATGTGCGAGGGGTGATTGATGGGCTGTTGATGTTGAGGTCTTGATGGTGATTGATCGGGCGGGTGTGATTGCACGGGGACCGGAATGGGAAGAATTGGACGACGAGTGGGAACTGGGCGGCGTGGGCACGGATGATGGCGGGTCAAAGTCAAAGCCGGTGTGGCGCGTCAGACGAGTCTTGATGAGTGGAGCATGTCCATGATGCGAGTTGGACTGCATCGGTATGTTTTCCTTGTCGCGGTGGGCCGGCAGTGGTGGTGGTGGTGGTGGTGGTGACGTGGGAGACTGCCGGTCAGTGGCAAGGCCAGTGCCAGTGCTGTCCCGGCGTCGGCGCCGTCGGGGTGGTTCCGGGTCGGGAAGCACGGGGAGTGGGGCGGTCGATGTCTGGCGTGTCGCTCGGCGCGCCCTGGTTACAGGGGAACCTGAAGCCAATGGAGCAGCGGTAGCGGCGCCAACACCACCCGCCGCCGCCGCAGCCTCAGACGAGCTCGTACCTGAATCGGTTCCGCCTCGGTGTCGTTTTCGCTTGAGAGAGGCCATTCTGTGGATGCGCGGCGCAGAAGGACGGCGGATACCTCTTTGTCGTGACGTGGATGACTACTTGGTGCAATTGGGAAGTGTTGCGATGACGAACGGTCAATGCAATCTCGCGGCTGTGTCCATTGGCGAAACTGGGGGAGGCTGACCAAGGACACGGTATCGAGTACCCAGCATCCCTCATCAACACACAGGCTACAGAAGTACCTGTACTTGAACTTGGTCCAGCGCCAAACCCCCTTTCCGTCGATATGTCAGTAACTGTGAACGTGAAGGAGCACAGACCTCCCGTCGTCCATTTCAGCTGAGAGGTTCCCTTCCCGTACTACACAGGCAGGCCTAGAGGTAGGTGCTTGGTCTTATCGATAACTACATAGGTCGGCAACCGCCTGCTGCCCCTGCACACAACCAGGGGGGGACGGGAATGAGGGGTAGCATCCGCTAGTGCAGCCCAGGTTCCGAATGAAATGGGAAATACCTATCTGGACAACAGGAGCGCCGCCTGCTCGCCAAAGAATTCGGGGAACAGCCAGATTTCCCCCCAAAACCGCCAGGAAACGAACGCTGTTGGAAATCGCCAATGCAAGGCCCTCCAATCCATCGCCAGCCTGCCGTCCTTTCAGAATGGTTGGCTGCCTACATCAATGTCTGGTACTAAAGGTTCCGCCCTAAGAGGTGTGCAAGCAACAGGCCGACGACTCGCGACAACACCGAGGTGCTGCCAGGTAAATATGTGGAACCCTCATGACTCTCTCACTCTTGGGTACCTTGTCGCCGGCCACGAGCGCTGACTGATGTCCCATGTTGTTGAACTGCAGCAGCTTCCCGCTTGGTCGTCCGTTTGCTCCTCTTCTTCGATACCGGATGGTAGTTTCCGGAGACAGTCAACCGCTGCCGCTCTTGCTGGCGCCGGCGCCGAAGCCGAAAATGTCCTCCCCACCGGCTCTGCGGCTCCGGCCAGACCCGCTCCATCTCTCGACGCCTCCACCACGGCCACCATTTCGGCCGATCTGTTCCCTGTGCTAGAGCGAGCTGCGGCTCAAGAGGAATCGAGCCGTCGCGAGAGAGTACCTCATGCTTGGGCTCCGGCCAAACCCACTCCGTCTGTCGCCGCTTCCACCACCTCGGCCGATCCGTCTGTGGTACTGTGGCATGCGACACGCGGGGGATTGAGTCGCCGTGAAAGACGACTTCAAGATGAGCCTCCGGTTCCTGGGGTTCAATTGCCCTTTGAGAAGAAGTTCACGCCGTTTTCGCCTACCAAGACGCTGGCCATGTTCATCAGGCGCAGAGCTCGCAAATATCCACTCGAAAAGTGGTGTGTTCTCCGTGCTCTTGCCAGCAATAAGTCTCCTCGATTGCCCGGTTGTCTGGCACAGTTCATGTTCAAGCAGCGTGTAGCGCACTGGCGCAAGTCTCGAGTCTCCTTCTACCACCTTAGAGGACTTCCAAGCTACCTCGAAACAGAGCAAGAATGGGCAAGGCGCATAAAGCGTCTTGCAATGAAGGGATACAGCACCAGCGATCTCGAAGAGTGGTCATGGATTTTAGAAGGAAAAACTGGAGACGAAATCGTCCAGCGCCTCGTCTCTCGTGATACCTTCAAGCCATATTTTCTCATGAACATGGTTCTTGGACGCGATAAAAGGATATTCCAAGCGGAGAGCCTCGCCGCCATCTTTGAGTATATCTCCCGACACTACCTGGAACCGAGACAAAAACCTGAACAGCAACGTGTTGGCCCAGAATTTCGATCTGACGTCTTCAAGATTATGATGTATCGACTCATGTGGCATTGCGCGGCCATATGGCCTGCTGCTCTGATCTCGGTTGCCCATCTCGTTGCGACATACCTGGAGACCTGCCACGTTGATGTCGAAGGTGATGACCCAGTGAGATGGCAGAGAATAAGATGTCGGATCTTTAACAGCGCTCTGTGTGCGCTTGACAGGAGGACGCCCATCGCTCCTTACAAGCACATCCGTTACAACTGGGAAGCCCAGAAGGTCCTTCTCGCCGCGTCTGTTAGAATGAGACCTCACTTGCTGATTACCCAGAACGGCTACCGCTCCATAAGAAGGGTGTTGCTGGGGATGAAGAAAACACCAGCAGAGGAAAAGGCCATGATTCGGTCTGCAAAGACCTGGCCACCATACCGTTTGTCGTGGGATGGAGTGGACGAGCAACGCGATCGTGAAGAAGATCTGAGCAGGAGTGCTAAAGCAGGAATCATGATGGTTGAAAACGGATACCCCTCTCAGCCCATTGATGAGGCGTTGACCAAGCTGGGTGGTTCACTGCCCGGCCGACAGCGCACGATCATGACCAGGACTGACGGACCACCTAAATGGAGCAGTCCCAACATGTTTGTCTACGCCACGTGGGTTACAGCCATCGAGGCCACGCGCAACGTTAGGGAGGCCTGGACGGAGTTTCAGAGACCTCCTCGACCCAACCTCCAGCCTACTGCCGGTGTGTATGCTGCCATGTTGGAAAAGCTGTTTGCAGAGCAAGTGCCCCCAGATAGTCCGCTGCTACCGGGTGACTCGCGACATTATGTTTTTCCAGTTCATGACGGTAACCTCAGCGCCTATGAGATCTCGAGACTTACTCCCCCGTCTCCTGATGACTTGTATCGACAAATGCGGGAGCGCAATATCCGACCAAACGACCGTCTCCTCGAGCTTCTACTTCGAAACACCAACTCAATAGAGGCCGGGTTACAATACATCCTGGACGGCGGGTACAGCGCGATTGCGAGACAAGCTTTGGTTGGGTGGTCCGAGGATGTCGAGCAGCTAAATACCCTCCCCGTTCGCGTCTTCGATGCGTGGATCAAGCTGTTGTGCAAAACGCACTCCAATTACCCAGACCCGGACCCTCAGTCGTTCTCCCATAACCATATCCCACTGGCTATCAAAATCACCAAACTGTACCAACAGGGGAACGCAAGGGCTGCCCACCAGGACAAGCGGCCGTGGTACACGATCCTCCGAGCTTTGGCCACCGACAAATACATTGTGAGAGAGGGTGAAGGAACAACACATCCACACTTGCATACGCTCAAGGTGTTTATGAAAGCATATCGGCAGACGGTATTCGCAAAAGGCTTGGATACCACCATCTTCGACCTACTGAGTCTCATGGTACGAAAGTCGACGGTTGCACTGGCATTTGAAACGAGGAAAGCGATGGCTACAGCAACACCAACCGAGAAGTACGGAGATTTGAGAATGGTGCCAGTGATTCGGCTCGCTGCTCAAAAGCTCCATGCCACTTTCAAAGAGATGGTCAGGCCCATTTCGGTCCCATCCAACGGCAGCGCATCAGCATGTTTCGAGCTCCCTACGTTACAGTACACGCTGACGGCGCCTCATATATTCCGGTATATGCAAGCTCTAGGATGTCTGGGCAACGCCCAACTGATGTTGAGCTTGGTAAACTGGGTGGTCGACTCCTGGCTAGACCCTCGTATTTTGGAGAATGCAAGGGAGCCGGGCGAAACCGAGTATAAGGTCCTGATGCAGACGTTTGCATATTTTATGGAGATGTGGCCTCATCTGCCAGTCAATGATTCGCTACAAACCATGCTGGTCAGAACGAGGCAAAAGCTCGAAGCACTCAGGCAGACACAAGGCTGCACTTGGCACATCCCGGCAAAGAGAACGGACGGAGACGTGAAGGGTACAGATGCCGTCGTTGCTGCGCGTTGGCTCAACACACAGCTACATACTGATACTTGGCTCAATAAGCCATCCCGAATTGTTAGAAGAGTTAGGCAAGGAGCTTCTGGGGGGCACACAGAACCCTAAAGAAACAGGCATGGCTGAATTTTGAAGCCGAGAAGATGGACTTGACTGCGGAGAATAAACGACGATGGAATTGCTCCCAACTCTAATTGAGTCAGGCGGATACACAGTACGCTGGGACCAAGATACCCTACCTAGATAGCAAGCGAGCGAGCAAGGAGCACTTTGGAATACCCAGTCTGGCAGGGTGTTTTTATTGGTGTTTAGTAAATTTGGGCTGAATAACTTGCATTGATGCAGCGCCTTGGAAAGATACAGATTGCTTATGGTAATGGACTGTTCTTGGAACCGTGGAGCGTTGATTATGACATGTCGGCCTGAGTTCCGGTCTGGGTTCCGGGCGCACCGGTGCAACAAACCGGAGATAAGTGGGTCTTCGCCGGTCTTTGGTGGGTCCTGTTCATGTGGTGGTTGAAGTATCCGCAAACGGCAGGGACGCGGGTTTTTTGATTGGGCAATTGATTTTACTTGGCAGCTGTGTGGTTGTCGCTGCTAACCCTCGTCACAACCGTTGACAAAGAACCCACAGTCGCGGGACGCGTTCCTCACGAGGAAGTTCCGTTCGCTGCACATCCCAGCCGAACGAGGAGCCACTCAGTCTCCCACTCAGTCTTGGGCACGCAAACCCGCAGTCCGCAACAGGAAGGAAGAGAGGGATTTGGTGGACAAGGGAGGGGAACAAAAAAAAGGAAATAAAAAAAAAAGAAATAAAAAAAAATTCCATCCGATTCGAGTTCGTCGTTGTTTGCGGCTGGTTTGCTGCTCCTCCTTTTACCGCCGTCACTCTCCTTCTCGAGGCCACTCGCTTTTACGCCCACGCGACAACCAAAATATCTGAACATCGATGGATATCTGAGCACCACTGTTTTTACGTATCACATCGCAACACCAACTCGCACATATTAGACTGCAAACGATACGAACAAAAAGATTCTTCTTATTGTCCCTTTATTCTATACCCTTTTACAAACCGGCGTTGCTCATACACGATCTGTTACTTTTCATCAATAAACGGGGTTTGCTCGAATTTATCACAATTTTCTCACCTTATCGTCACCACCAACTCACCTCACTGGAACCTTAAATAATTCGAAAAATCCAATATCACAACAAGTCACCAAATGTCTGGGCCAAGACATCCCTGAATACCTCCTCTCCAGCCGGCTGTCTTTATTCTTGTCATAGGTCCACCCTTGACCTCAACTTTGTCCTTGGCTTCGAGTAGCACTAAGCGCTAGTTCGTTATCAGCCAAGCCATGGATTCGCCAGATCACGGCCACGGGGGCATGTTCATCGACGTACCTGCCGAAACCATGGGCTTTCAAGAAGACTACTTGGACATGTTCGCGTCCGTTCTCAGCCAGGGTTTGGCTAAAGAGGGTGACTACGTTCACCATCAACCACTCCCGGCAGCCAAAGATGAGTGCCTCGAGCCCATAGCGGCGGCGACGACCATCACCCCAAGCCCCGACGACCCTCAACTTCAACTTCAACTTCAACTCGAGCTCGAGCAGCAACTCCAAACCGAATCCGGTCTAAATGGCGTTGACCCCACGCCCGCGCCCGAGTCCGAAGACGAGGCGGATCTCCCTGATGGATTTTCAGATGAGAGCCCAGACGATGACTTTGTGGTCCAGCGTAGTAAGCACATTACGGTCGACCTACCAGTATCGACCCTGATAAACCCAAGGTCGACATTTCAAAGAATCGATGAAAACGATAATCTCGTACCGCCTCCACAGTCAACAGCTGAGCGCGTCGCTGTTGAGGATCTCCTGAAAGCCGCGAAAGCTGCTGGGAAGAATAAAGAAGATTACATCGAATTCGAGCTACACGACTTCAACTTCTACGTAAACTATGCTTACCACCCTCAAGAAATGCGACCAATCCAGCTTGTAGCGACCAAGGTGCTGCACGACAAGTATTACTTTGACGGAGTGCTGAAATATGGCAATACCAAGCACTACGTCACGGGCATGCAAGTGCTTGAGCTGCCTGTTGGCAACTACGGTTCGTCTCTGCACAGCGTCAACGGCCAGATCTGGGTTCGATCTAAGCTCAACGCCAAGAAAGAGATATACTACTTGCTTAAAAAGCCCGCATACGAATACCAAAGATATTACCAACCATTTCTATGGATCGCAGATCTTGGAAAGCATGTGGTTGACTATTGCACCCGCATGGTGGAAAGGAAGCGCGAGGTCACCCTTGGCTGCTTTAAAAGCGAATTCATCCAATGGGCTTCCAAGGCTCATGGGAAGTCAAAGGCTTTCCAGAACTGGCGGGCTCAGCATCCTAGTGATGATTTCCGGACTTCGGTCGCCGCCAACATCGGGTACATCTGGAAGGAGATCAATGGCGTGGCAGGCGCCAAGAGGGCAGCGGGAGACCGCCTTTTCCGGGAACTCATGATCGTGAAGCCGGGTCAGTATTTCAGACAGGAGGTTCCTCCAGGGCCGGTGGTCACCGAAGGCGATCGAACTGTTGCGGCTACCATCGTCACTCCCTACATCAAGGAGTGCTTTGGTCACATGATTCTTGGAAAGGTGTTGTGTCTGGCAGGCGAGGACGCGGAAAAAGAAAAGGTAGTCAAGCTCGCAAAGCGTCTCAAGATAGAAACCAAAAATGACACCAAGGCCAACACCAAGGACGATATCAAGAATGATACCGCGACAGAAAGTTTGCCGACACCACTTCGGTCCTTGCCAGTGCAAGTGCTAGAGGCCACACCCATTGAATCGGATATCGTATCCATCATATCCTCGGATCTTCCTCCGTCAGAAAACAACCCACCGCCTTTGACGAACGGGGGCGTGAAGCCTAAAGCGAAAGCAAGACCGAGCACCCAACCACTGCATGCAGCCCACGTCAAATATTTAAGCCAGGAACTCGTCAACAAGATCAAGGTCGGGGATGTCATTTCAACACCCCGAGATGACAGTTCAAACACGGACACCAAATGGAAACCAACGGACACGGATGATCACAGGTGGTTTGGCCTTGTTCAAAGAGTACATACTGCCAAGACCAAGAGTGGCCGTGGCCTTAGTTCAAAGAGTTTCGACGTCATCTGGTTTTATCGACCAGAAGACACGCCGTGCTGTGCCATGAAATACAAGTGGCGCAACGAACTCTTCCTTTCCAACCATTGCACGTGCCAGGAAGGCCATCACGCCCGAGTCAAGGGCAACGAAGTGCTTGCGGTCCACCCGGTGGACTGGTTCGGCACTCCGGAAAATAGCAAGGGAGATTTTTTCGTGAGGCAATTATATGAGAGCGAGCAACGGCGTTGGATTACATTGCAGAAAGATCATTTGACTTGCTACCATAATCAGCCTCCGAAACCGCCCACAACTCCCTATAAGCCTGGAGATACGGTTCTCGCGACGCTTTCTCCGTCTGACAGGTTTTCCGATCCCTATGAAGTCGTTGAATACTTTACGCAAGGGGAGAAAGAGACGGCATTCGTACGGCTCAGAAAGCTGTTGCGACGACGAAAGGTCGATCGTCAAGATGCGCCAGCCAACGAGTTGGTCTATACCGAAGATTTGGTGGATGTTCGAGCCGAGAGAATCGTAGGCAAGTGCGTTGTAAGATGCTTTCGCCCGGGCGAGCGAATCCCAAGTCCATACGACAGAGGAGGGACGGGGAACATCTTCTTCATCACCCATAGGCAAGATCACGGGAAATGCGTTCCTCTTGACACATTCCCACCCACTTTGCGTCAAGGATTCAACCCCTTGGGGAATCTTGACAAGCCAAAGTTGAGGGGAATGGATCTATACTGCGGCGGTGGTAACTTTGGACGAGGCCTGGAAGAGGGCGGCGTTGTTGAGATGCGCTGGGCCAACGATATCTGGGACAAGGCCATCCATACCTACATGGCCAATACCCCGGATCCGAACAAGACTCACCCTTTTCTTGGCTCTGTGGACGACCTCCTCCGCCTTGCCCTGGAGGTATGTCCCCTCTCGTTCCGAAAGAACTTGACTAGTATAAGCCATCCTGACTAACACTTATTAGGGTAAATTCTCCGACAATGTGCCCAGGCCCGGTGAAGTCGACTTCATTGCCGCCGGTAGCCCGTGCCCCGGGTTCTCACTGCTTACCCAGGACAAAAAGGTTCTCAACCAAGTCAAGAACCAATCCCTGGTGGCCTCGTTCGCCTCCTTTGTCGATTTTTACCGACCCAAGTACGGCGTCCTCGAAAATGTCTCGGGAATTGTGCAGACGTTTGTAAACCGGAAGCAAGATGTCCTTTCACAGCTGTTTTGCGCACTTGTTGGCATGGGCTATCAGGCCCAGCTGATCCTCGGAGACGCTTGGGCTCACGGTGCCCCCCAAAGCCGTGAGCGCGTGTTCTTGTACTTTGCGGCTCCCGGTCTCCCTCTTCCGGACCCGCCGCTACCATCTCACTCCCATTACAGAGTCAAGAACCGCAATATCGGTTTTCTCTGCAATGGGGAATCATATGTTCAAAGAAGCTTCATCCCCACCGCTTTCAAGTTCGTCAGCGCCGGCGAAGGCACCGCCGACCTACCCAAAATCGGGGACGGCAAGCCGGACGCCTGTGTCCCGTTCCCGGATCATCGGTTGGCGTCGGGAATCACGCCCTACATTCGTGCCCAGTATGCCTGCATTCCCACCCACCCATATGGCATGAACTTCATCAAGGCCTGGAACAACGGGAACGGAGTAATGAGCAAGAGCGACAGGGATTTGTTCCCTAGTGAAGGCAAGACCCGTACAAGCGACGCATCCGTGGGCTGGAAAAGGCTCAATCCCAAGACCTTGTTCCCTACCGTCACAACTACTTCTAATCCCAGTGATGCGCGCATGGGACCTGGGTTGCACTGGGATGAAGACCGGCCGTATACGGTGCAGGAAATGCGTCGGGCGCAAGGGTATCTCGATGAGGAGGTGTTGGTGGGACGGACGACAGACCAGTGGAAGCTGGTTGGCAATTCGGTGTCTAGGCATATGGCGTTGGCTATTGGATTGAAGTTCCGGGAGGCATGGCTGGGGACGTTGTATGACGAGAGCGCTGCCGTCGCTACGGCTACTGCTACTGCTACTACTACTACTACTGCTGCTGCTGCTGTTGGTGTTACGGTACCGGTTATGGAAGAGCCGAGTGTCGGCACGACGGAATCTACGAGGCCGTCGAGATCGCCTGTTCATACTGCGGTTGACCTCGACGACTCGAAGAGCGAAAGATCGAGGAGTACCACGCCCGCAACGGTACTTTCGACCTCTTCGGCCGCCGGCGATGGGTCAGCGAATGCAGCAGGGTTGGAGGATGACGATAACGACGACGTGGAGATGATGGAGGTGATGAGAAAAAGAAGTTCACCTGCTGTTGATGAGGAGGGAATGCGACCTAGTAAGGTGCAGAAGGTGGAAGTCACGGTGGCTTCACCAGCATCCAGGAGGTCATCCAGACAAGCATCCAGGAACCCAACCGCCTCCCCATTATCCAAGGCCAGTAAGGCCACAACCTACGAAGCTCCGGCGCCAGAGGAGCCCGAATCAGACGCCGAGTCCTACTCTGAGACGTACGATAAGGAGGGGTTCGATGGTGACTACCACAGTGGCCATGAGGATCAGTATTCGGAGGAGGACGAAGAGGAAGAATACGCGGAACCGGAAACGATGACGGTCAACGGCATGACGATTGTCAAGTTGTAGTGCGACGAGGTAGTGTCATGTCCGGGACCGTGGGAGTCGTGGGTGGCTTGACGGTTCTGCTGTTGCTGTTGCGAGTGTTTTTTGTTTGGGAGGCGTGGATGAGTGCGGACAGAGGAGCAGGGAATCAGCATATCGTGGATGAGTAGAGGTATGGGATAAGAGTGTGAGGGAGAGCATGTGCACGGTTTGAAGAGAAACAATATAAACAGTTCAATTGGATGTGCATAATTTTACAGCATTATTCCAGTAGATGTTTGGCATGGGCGCTGCTGGATGGCAAGCATTCATTCAGATGGGGGTCTTGGGCGAAACCGTACAAAAACTCAATCTATTGCTGGCGCCGGTTCGCACATCGGGAATGGTTCACGTCTTGGTTGGATAACCTTCAGCATCATTACGACTTGGAAGGGGGAAAACAGCAAAGGAAAGAAGGCGAAGGATGCATCACGGATTTATCATCTCATCCAGATGGTTGCCGGTCTTGTATATAACCATAGATAAGCCTTTTGCGCCAACATCAAGTCTACAAAATATGCGCCGAGAGGAGGTTGAAAAATCCTGTGCTGTGGAAAATCCTCAAATCTTCCTCAACAAGCGCCGCCACACAGGCCTGCAAGAGCGGGTGTCCGTCCGGTGAGCGGCAAGCACTGCAAGCTCATGGCAAAAGCAAAGCAAGCAAGCAAAAGTGCTGATGTTACATCCGCATCCGCATCCGCCCAACCCCAATGCAGGGGTTTTGTCCTCGATTCCAAAAAGAGCCTCAGGAACACCCCCGTCAGCCGAGAATGATTGGCCCTGAATCGCGGGCGGCTGGAACCCGTTTTGGCGGTTCCAAGCTGGTTCAACCAATGAGCTTCGTGAAATGCGAGAGAAAGCTTATTTTGGGAAACAAAGGGGGAGGAGAGAGACAAGGGGACTTCGTTGGTTGATGATTTTCTTCTTTTTCATACCCATTGAGTGACGGTGAACGACCACCAGTCACTTGCTGATCCCCCTAGTCGAAGACAAAGAACGCTTGGCCATGAAGCGCCCAACATGGACACTAAGAGCTGACTCGATACGAATCATATGCGCGGAGAACCTGTCTGACGAGGAACGAGGGCGACGTCTTTGTTAGCAGGGCATCCAGTGAGGAGGGGGCATACTATCTCCCCACGGCCAAGCTGTGTGCCTGGATCGATATGCCGAGCAAGTGGATATTCACCTAGTGTACAGTATTGACTCCAAAGACGACCAACGACGACTCACAGTGACTGGGCCAGTCGAACGAAAAAGTCTAGGCGTTTTTTCTTCCATGCGGTACTACGCTTTCCCCCCTCCCCATGTCCATATCCATGGCATATACCGGATAATTAATCACGATGCTTGGCTGGTCGAGAAAGTTGGCCGCCGGCTATCCAGTGATTTCAAGATGCTGCGCAGCGTCTCTTACCATGCCTACATCCATGCCCAATTCTCTGGGCAACCCGATCCAAAGGACAATCAAGACTGGGGGCCTGGAGAGATTCTCATAGGGCGGCGGCTTTCTCGAAAGAGGAATGGTGCGTGGGTTTCGTAACGCGACATTACCTGTCATCGCATCTTGCATCGAGGACCATGTGGTTTTTTTCTGGAGCTAGCTAGCTAGCTAGCTAGCCCAACGAAGAAGAGGCACCTTTGGGGCGGCTTGGAGTTGGGCTAGGGACTGGCTCATGATATCTTCTCTGTTTTGAAATTTCTCTCTCTTCTTCTTCTCCCTCTTCTCTCCCCATATTTTCTTTGGTCTGTGTGTTTCCATCATTCTCTGGTTCTGACTTTTGGTTTCTGGAACTTGATCATCTTTTTTTTTCTCTATCAGTTATCTCCTTTCCTTCACTCGTCATTACTCATCATCGGCGTCTGTTTTCACTATACAAGCGTTTACTTCTGTTGTCCCCATACATTCGACTTCCATATTGTTTGGGAATTTAACCGCCCAACACACACATCACAAATCATATTGGATCCCGTTGGCAAAGGGGAGTAGTAACACAAAGAAAGCGATTGATCTCCTTTCCTCAAGTTTACCACCGCTTCCTCGAGATCATCCGTCCTTCGCCCGCCTTACGCCTTCAGGAACAACCGAAGGGGGATCTTAGTTCTATCCGACTGGTCGGTGTCGATCAATTCGATTCTCTCACTTTTACACCATAATTTGATTCAACGGAGGATAAACAAGCAAATTTGGGGTTCAATTCAATTTTTCTCCTTTCTCAAAAACCTTCCACGGGTACTCCGGGTCTCAGACCATCGGTTACACCCATACACGCATATATACTCACTCGAGCGTCACAACAACACCAACAACCACCAACGAAATGCGACCTGCCACAACAATACTGGGTCTTGTCGGCCTTTTGACAACTGCTGCTGAGGCTGGTCCTCTCAGGAGTCGTGAGGCACGGAGGCAGGCGGCGTGGCAGAAAAGGCATGATGAGGATGGGACGACGACAACAACATTAGCAGAGGGCGACGGTGGATCGACGACGATTGTGGTATCTTACACAATACCAGGATTTATTGGAGTTACAACGGACTTTCCGAGTGACTTTGGAAAGTCTTCAACATCAACGACGGGGGCGGCGGTGGCTAGCAGTAGTGGTGTCGCAGGCGCGCCTGGGGGAGTGTTTGTGACGGTATCAGGTTCCGCTAGCTCATCGTCAGCGGCAGCAACATCATCATCCGCCGCGGCTTCGAACACTCAACAACCAAACGAACCCGCCGTCACCAGCAGCAACATCCTGAACGACCTCCCCACGGCCGTGACCGGCGCCCTCCCCTCCGCCACCACCACCGTCTCCCCCGAGATCTACGCCAAGAACCTCGCCGACGCCCGCCGCTACAACGAGCAGTTCTCCAGTCTCACCAAGGACACCACCTGCACACCCGGCCAGGCCGCTTGTGTGCAGGGTGGTCGTGCCTACTGCAACGCCCAGGGCAAGTTCAACGTGGCTCAGTGCGGCAGTGGCAAGAAGTGCTTCGTCATGCCCATGACCACCGTCCAAGGTGTGGTGATTGATTGCTACGAGCCGGATGTGGCGGCAAAGGTTTTGGGGTCTAGTGCTGCTCCCATCGGAGGAAGTAGTAGTAGTGGAGCAGGAGGAGGAGGAGAGGTAGAAGTCACACAGACAGTGGTGGTTACGCAATCTGCCGGTACGACGACCATGACGGTGCCTCCTCCTTATGGATCTGAGAGCAGTTCTGCTACGCAGAGCGTCGGTCCGGTGACGGTGACTGTTACCGTTGTTGAGCCTCCTCCTCCTGGAGGAGTACCTTTATCGTCGAGCGCTATCACTACTTCTGCTGCAGCTTCATCGGCCATTGCCCCCGTGCCGCCTACGACGAGCTCTGCAATTACGTCTTCATCGAGTGTTATTGCGGTCCAGCCTCCCGTTTCTTCGTCCGCTTCGGTCACTTCGTCCTCCTTGACGAGCTTGCCTCTTACGACTACCACTGACAGCAGCAAGACACTCATCACGGTGACTGCTACTGTTACGGATGGCGGCAACACCTACCCGATCACTTTCACCATAGATCCTAGCTCGGCGCATCCGGCTGTGTCATCTGTAGCTACGACTTCATCTTCCTCTTCCTCTTTTTCTTCCGTCAGCAGCTCCGAGCCTACCTTGAGCTTCAGCTCCGTCATTAGTATGCCTTTAGTCTCCTCGAGCAGCATCCTTTCGTCGACCGCCAGCGTCTCTTCGACCATTAGTAGTAGTAAGCCCCCCTCCTACCATTACCACTCCCCTTTCTCCGCTATACCACCTTCTACTCTCATTCCACGACATTTCCTAACCAAAGTATTTATACATTCAAAGGCTCTTCACTCTCAGCCCCATCTTCAGCTCCTGCTCCCGTGACCACCACCAGCGACATTACCAGCAGCAGCATCACCACCACCACCACCACCACCACCACCATCGCACCCATCATTACCAGCAGCGCCGAAAGCAGCGCCGCGTCTTCCAGCAGCACCACCGACGACGACCCGCTCGTAATCATCCCCGTCACCGGCACCGTGACCGATTTGCTCTCTTACGATGCCTTTGAAGCTCCCACTCAATCCATCCAAGTTCCCTCTGTTCCCTCTGCTCCTTCCGCCCCTTCCGCCCCTTCTGCTCCCACGGGCATTGTTGCCGGCAACGGCCTCATCAAAGCAGCCGCCAAAGTCACCGCCGCTCCCACTTCTACTATTTCTCTCGACCCCCAACAACAAGCATCAGAAGCACAATACTGGGCAACAGTCGACCGCCTGTTCAAACCCCCTCAGTACCAGTACTCCCCCGGCCACAAGAACGAGTTGAATGTATATGGGAATGGGAATGGGAATGTCAAGTTGGCCGCTGTTTCTGCCAGTACTTCTGTGTCTGTTTCTGTTTCTGCCGAGCAAAGTAGTGCTGCTGTTTCTGCCAGTCAAAGTGCAGTCACAGTCTCTGTTGTGTCGGTGACAGTGACTGAAACAGCGACAGCTACGCAGACGCAAGAAGCAAAGGTGGTGGTCCAGACGGTTACCGAAACTGCAACCGCAACAATAACAACAAAGGAAACGGTTACTGAAACAAAAAAGGAGGTTTCGACGGTTAGGGTGACGGATACATTGATTCATAATGAGACGGCGACTGTTACGGAGACGCAGACGGTCACGGCAACGAAGACGGTGGATGGGCCGGCGGTTGATACTGCTGCTGCTGCTGTTGCTGCGTAAGCCAACCAATGCACAATGCAAGGGTAAGGGGGAGAGGAGCTTTACTGGGGAATGGACTGGAATATGATATAAGAGGGGGGGCTGGCCCACGGATGATGGATGATGGATTTTGAAAAACCAGTTTGTGTGTTGTTGGAAAAAGAAGAAGAAGAAGAAGAAGAAGAAGAAGAAGGAAATTTCTTTTGTAAATACCTATCTATACATACGCCTGGGGTTTTAAGTTGTTTGGAATTTGGAAGCGGATGGGGGGAAACAAAAAGGGTTTGATACCATTGGGGAGGAAATAGTCTTTTATTTTTATTCTAGCATTTGCAATTTTAGTCTTTTTTTTTTTTTTTTCGTTTTGAGGTTATCTCGTTACTTTTGTTTTCTTTCATTTTGTGTTGCACTTATCAGCCAGTTCAATAGCTGATACCGATTATCGGGTTCATGTATCTCAGTTCACTCGGTAGAAGTATCTCCAGGCAATCTTGCTGCTGGATGTAGTGATGTAGTGATACCCATTTATTCATCGCTTTTCTCTTGATTTCTCTCTTTTCTCCTTCTCTTAATATCTCTCTTTATCCCCCCTTTTTTCCCACCTTGCACTTTCTTTTTCCGGCTCCTAGTCTACTCTTTCATCACTGACCCTTGCCCTCCCCCTCTCTCTCTCTGCGCGTCACTCCCTCCACCAAAGTTCAATACACAATTCCATGCATGTACATGTATCAACCAAATACGAGAAAGAAAAACTAAATGGTATCTTTGACTTTCTATAGAGACTCGGAAGAAAAAAAAAAGTGATGACGATAATGTAAAGAGGTGATAAGTACCTATATGTAGGTAGGTAGGTAAAAAAAAAAAAAAAAAAAAAAAAAAGGTACAAAAGTAGTGAGGCGGGCCTTGCTCAAAATAACAATAATAGGTAACGTAGAAGTGAAGTGTACAAGTGTGAGGGATAAAAAGAAGAATAACAAGACGACGAACTGAACATGACTACCCGGCAGCTGCTTTCTCCCTCCTTCCCTCCCATTCTCCTCATCTCTTTTTTCCCTTTCCGCCTCCTTCGTCCAACGAGTCAGCCCCAGACTAAGTAGCTATGTGGTAGGTTAGTTAGGTATCTCTATGTATGGTATGGTATGATATGGTATGGTACATCTGTATGTATATGTAAGTTTGTTTAAGCAAGAAAATAAAAATAAGAGAAAAAAAAGATAAGAGAAAAAAAAGACTAAGTGCAAGTAGATGTAGTTGGTATAAACAGACACCGCCCTCGCCTCCTTCCATTTTGACAACCAACCGATCAACATCTCCCAGCCATCTCAACCAATGCATCCGCCTGTCGTTTCATCTCAATTCAGTCTTCAATCCCCCCCAATCGATCGTTTGTTCTCCTGGCCCCGGTGTCGGGTCTGTTTGTTGCCTATCCCTTCTTTATACTCACACACATACACGACACCACTTTACTTATTAGTTATATGCAAGGCCCGCCTCACTAACCGTCATCTGCTAACCTTACCACTACTTCCTTCCCCATTGTTATTACTTCCACCACCACCGCTGCTACTAGTCCCATTACTCCATCCCCTTCTGTGCCCGCGTTTCTGTTGTTGGTGTTGTTCCGGGACGGCCCGAACAGTTGATGACGTGAGCGGAGGCCCGTCGGCGCTCAGCCTGTGGGGTGCCGTAGTTATCGCGACCCCGACATCGTACCCAAGCCCTTTGAACTCTTCACCGACATCAACATGATCTTCTTCTTCTTCTTCTTCCACCCCGTGAGTGCTCGGCCTCGTTGGAGTCTGAATCGGGTTCGGGTTCGAGTTCGAGTTCGAGTGCCGCCTCGCGTCACCAGCGGCATTCAATCCCTCTTCTTCCTCCTCGTCAAGATCCTGCGACCTAGGTCTCGACCTTCTCGATCTCTGATCAGTAATCGTACCTTCGTCCGCACTCTCCTGGGCGTCATCGTCTTCTTCCTCTTCCTCCCCATCCTCAATGATCCTCTCCTCCACAATTTCGCCTGGCCCGGTAATAATGGGACTAAAGCTATCCACCTCTTCCACCTCCTCTTCCTCTTCCATGCCCGCCATCCCTAGTCCTCCCCAGCCTGCGCCCGTCCTGCTTCCGCCCCAATGGCTATTGTGATAGCCACCACCACCGCTACTATATCCACCGCCACCATGTGCATTCTGTTCTTCTTCCTCTTCCTCCCCAGGCTCCTCCTCCTCCT
Organism: Neurospora hispaniola; assembly: GCF_033458365.1. NCBI lineage: Eukaryota > Fungi > Ascomycota > Sordariomycetes > Sordariales > Sordariaceae > Neurospora > Neurospora hispaniola. The sequence goes on from NW_026944413.1 coordinate 1,168,067, forward strand.
GGATCGTAATCTCCCCACTCCTCCGTCCCATACCACTAGCGCTCGCACTCCTTGAATGACTCGCCGAAGCTGACCCGGACGCACCGCTGCTACTCCTTTCCTCTCTCTGCCTACTGCTAGCACCAGCGGCACTGCCGCCAAAGTTGAGCACCGGGCCCTTGAAGATATTCTTCTTTCTCTTGGCGAACATGACGCCGCCATGGCCACCGGGTCCAACCACAGGTGATCCGTTGCCCGGTGCCCTCGGAGCAAAATAGCCTCCCGAGTTGACCGAGGCAAAGGGGTTGGGCGAGCCAGGGGCGGGCGGCATGTGGTAGTACTGCGTGTTGGTGTTGAGGGCGGAGAGACCGCCTCTGCCACCGCCGCCATTGCCGAGGAAGGCGGCGTTGAGGCGGCCGTCATCGGAAGAGCCGTAGTCATTGGGCGAGTTAGCAAAGAGACTGGGGCCTCCGATGCTGCCGATGCCTAGGGGCGGGCCGGTGCGGTCGCGGACGTAGCGGATGTTGCTTGGGAAGCCGACGGTTGTTGGCGTGGCGGGGAGGACCTTGACGGAGTGGTGCGGACTGCGGCTGGCTTGTAAGGCGGATTTCGAGACCGATGTAGAAACGGAATTGTTGGAGGAGGTAGAACTGGCTTTGCTGTGGGTATGGTGGTGGGTGGGGTGCATTGAACGGATGGAGGAGACCGACGAAGAGGTGGACTTCCTGCCACGAAGGCCCGCGGTACCAGAGGCTCGCCGCATGGTGGAGCGCGGTGTTACGGGTGATGGCGATAGGGACTGTCGCTTGTGGGAGCCTGACGTGTATGTGCGTGGAACTGGTGGCAAAGAGGACGGTAGCGAACTCGAAAGGCCGACACAGCCGTTACTGTTCTTAAACGGTGCAGAGCCTGCGGAGAGGGCCGGTGACGCTTTGTTGGCGTAGCCGTTGGCTACTACACCCTTAGGTAGGCCAGCCGTACCCGATGTGATCGGAGAGCTCGCCGCTGGATACTTACTCGTCTGCGGCCGTTGAATCTCCCCATCCTTGGATTTGCCATCCTTCGCACTCTGCACGGCGGCCTTATCCGCCAGGTTGGGAGTCGATTGGCTGGCGCGCTTCTGCGAGTTCTTATGCCGCCGTGTACTCTCAAAAAGCCAATGCGTCCAGTTCTTCCAGAATATCTTGGTCTTAGACGGCCTCTTCTTCACCTGGTTCTGGTCATCAGGCAGCTGTAGACTCCCGTTCAAGTCCAGAACTTCACTCGTAGTAACCAAATGAAGAGTTGAGCCTCTCGATCGCGCACTCCTCAGAATACCCTCCTTGGGCGGAGGAATTGGCTTCCTATGCCGCGAGGAGCTGGTAGATCTACCCCTAATCGAGTCCTTATCCAGCGGCGGAGGTGGCATATCGCCTTCTATCGGACTGCGGGTATCGGTTGCGCTTCTGGGATAGTCGGATAAGCTGGGCATATCGGGGATGAGCAAAGCCGGGTAGTGCCCGCTTCTCCTACTCTCGCTTCGCCCTCGTGGTCTCTGTGGCTGCTCTCCGAACGGGGCATACTGTGACTCTTCTACAGTAGCCAAAGCATTGAGTCGACTGGAAGCCTGAGAGAAGCGTCTCGAGTTTCGGTTCTCCTCCTTTTCCCTGCGCTTTCGTTCCCGTCTCGCCGCTTTCCGTTCCTCCTTCTCGATCAGTAGCGTCCACCAGCCAGCAAGGGCGTCGCACTTCTGGGCCATGACGCTCTCCATCACCGCCTCCGTATCAACCCCAGCGCTTCGCATTCGATGTAACGTCTCTTTCTCCAACGGCGTCGAGAACGGCGGTGGATGCTCGAGTTTCAGAATCTCTTGCTGTTGTGGCGCATATTCGGCGAGAAAGGGGTGGGCGAGGATATCGGGCAGGGACGGTCGTATTAGCGGTCGTTTGGATAGTAGTGTCTTTAGAAGAGATAGCGCATCTTCCGGAAGGGTATCGGGGTAAACTGGTTCTTCGCCAAGAATCTTTCGCCGGGTAACTTGCTCGTCATCATCGTCAAAGGGAAGCTCGCCGCAGAGAAGGGCAAAGAGAATAACCCCCAAACTCCAAACATCCACCTTTTCGCCCGCATACTTTTCGCCCTTTAGCATTTCCGGAGCCGAGTAACAGATGGTACCGCAAAACGTCTGCAGATACTTGGCACTGCCCTCATATTCGCGTGTGAAACCAAAGTCGCATAGCTTGACGTTCTCGTGTTTGTCGAGGAGGATGTTTTCCAGTTTCAGATCTCGATGGACACAGGATTGTCGATGGACGTAGCACACGGCGCCCACCAGTTGCGCAAAGATCCTCTGCACCTTGTCGACCGGTAGCTTGCCATGTTGAAGGAGGTAATTGTACAACTCGTCGCCTGTGAAACACATCAATGTAATTTTAGAGAGGGCGCATACGAGATGGAAAGGCGGTCATGGTATTTGTTTTCGTACCTGGACAATATTCTAGCACCATCCATACCAAGTTCTCCGTTACGACCACCTCGTATAGTCGGGCGATGTGCGGGTGGACGAACTGGCGATGATGATGGATTTCGCGAGCGAGGTTGGTATCATCCTTGTTGGCTGACTTGAGCACGACCTATATATGCGACCGAAGAGAAAGGTTGAAGGACGAATTAGCCCGAGTGTCTCGGAAGGGACAGAAAGAGGCCGCCAGCGCAACACACCTTGGAGCCATTTGTAAGTTTGTGGGTGGCCAAGTAGACCTTGCCGAAGGATCCTTTGCCAATTAGTCGTCCGAGGGTATAGTTTCCAACCGATCGAAGGTCTTTGCTCGAGAACTCGCTGCACAACAGAAGAGATGACAGAAGGTGATTAGCAAATGGGGTCTTGTTTCGTCCGAGGAGCGCAATTGGGGAACCTACTCGAGCAACTCCTGATATGAACTCGCAAGCTGTGATGGGCAAGGCTTCTGTGTCAGCATTCCCATTCCTGCAATCTTGAACGTACGGATATTGAATGGATGGGATTATGGGAGGGGGGGTAAGCAGGCTCGATCGAAGCAGGCAGGCGGGCAAGCAACGCCAAAGCAACGCAACCCAAGTGCATATCCTCTCTCTCTCTCTCTCACAGACACACACACCTTGGCTTTCCGTCCAAGCGCCTCGGCCTTCCCTTTTGCCGTCTGCATCACTCCGCGCCGTCGGGACGGGACCCGGTCCGCATCCGCTTCTGGCCACCAGCGACTGCAATTACTACCTTGGGGGAAGTCGGGGGTATGATTATATCCAAGTTATGGAGCGAGGCGCAAGCTATCGAAGCGAGAATAGGTAGGTGATTGAGGGGGAAGGACAGTAGTATCCGTGACAAGGGGACCAAGGGAACCAAGGAGATTATTAACGGAATTGGCGGACAAAAAGAGCGTCTTTGTAATTGTAGGATGGTACTGTCGTCGAAGATGCAAACATGGAATTGGGAATGGGATATTCTGTTCGTCGCTGGGGGCGGTCGGGGTCTCGGAGAATTGCGACGTTCGGGACTCTTTTTTTTTTTTTTTTTTTTTTTCCCTTGTCGCGTAATACCACCTCAACGCCAAGTACTACCTAAGTAGGTCAAGGTATGTAGTAGTAAGTGTATGTAGTCGGGAGCGGACTCGGAGAGAGAGAGTAGACGTTCGGGATGCACAGTAACAGACGGACGGGGTCTCTTGGTCGCGTGGGAAGTGCAAGCCTCGCTCGTTTCGTTAACGGCGGTCGGTTTGCGCCGTGGCCGACAAGGGGCACGTTCGCTCGGGGTGGACTTTTGGATTGGAATTGGGATTAGAATCGAAATAATGGGCGTGTAATTGTGAAATTGCCCAGGCGTGGTATGGCTTCGTTGCTTGTCGATCCTCAGCTTTCCTTGCACTGGAACTTGTCTCACGGCCCGGGAATGGGATGCGATGGGCTACGGTTATAGCCGGATATAGCTTGTGTAATTGCTTTTTGCCTCTAAGCAACCGATGAGGAAAACTGTCAGCGACCAAGTTCCAGGGCCTGGACAATAATTTGAAACAGATTCGAGGTGGACGGGAACTTGATGGCGGATGAATAGGAGGAGCTTCAAAGGTGTCGCCAAGCAGTCCAAGTGGAATGGCACGTCGGCCAATGTAAAATTACGGGAGACGGTACACAGCAAGGTGTGTGTTAGTAGATAATCAGGAGAAGGACGCATCGTTTCGCTGGCCTTGTGGGGCAGCTTATTTACCACGGGCCGGGCAGAGCACATGCCCATGTTTTTCTGTTACATAGTGCTTACCTAGGTAAATATTTCTGTCTATCAGAGTAACTCACTACAGAATTCCTTCTTTCCACCACTTTGACTTCTCCTTGAAGATCGACGCGCTGATTTTGTCCCATCTTTGGGAACAACCGTTGATGTACATAAAATATACCTATCTACCCCCTTCGTTTCGTCGACTCCAGGTCTATCTCTAGCAAAACAGAAACTGGGGCCCGTCCCTTGTTAGTGCAGTCCACCAGCGCACGGGCTATCATCCGACCGGGCATCTCTTTCCCATCATCCGTCCACCTATCATCCTTTTCCTTCCTTAGGTACCTAGGTTCCATCCAGCCATTCGTTACAATGGAAGCCTCAGCATCCAATGCCTGCCTACACTCGATACCATCCCCCAATTCCAGCGCTCCAGCTGGCTAGGTATTTTGTTGGTTGGTTAGCACTAGGATGGATAGTTCTTCAGTGTACAATACCGTACGTAGTACATGCCGACCACTTAACGGAGGCTAACGGGGGAAGGGAATGTCAATCACCAGTTCGTCACGAACTCCCGTCATGCAACCTCACAGCTGGCTGGATGGAGCTCGACCCGGACTGCATGCAGGGGAGGTCCCGGCAACTGAATGACGGACTGTCGTCGCTTCGGGCCTTCCATGCGACCCGTCCGTCGTCCACTACTACACTAGTTCTAGGTAGATATGTTCCTCTCTTGGCGGGGACTACTGGTGAGTGTTCTTTGCATTTCCCGGCCGCGTCTTCAGTCGGAGTGTTGCTTGCTACGAGCGGTAGTAATATATGGTCATATGCTCAGTAGTGTAAGGTGTTGACGTCTATAAGTATATAACTTCATGGTCTCAACTTGTAACGAGTATGCGCTATGTAAAGGTAGTGTACACGGTACTACTCCACGGTACTGGATTGTAATCGTGCAGCATCAATCATTTTCTTTTCACATCCTGATATCTTTCAATGTCCTGACTATGTTCCCAATTCTCAACCTTCCCATAATATATGTGTACTATACAGAGAAGACAGGAATGTCCGCATCCAAATCTCCATTTGCGCTGCGGTTGCTATGCAAGAGGACTGGGGGGTGAGTGCCCCAGCATCATCACCATCTCCGTCTTTGCAGTTAACGGGACGGACCCACTGAATGGGGCCCTCGGTATGAGATGGGTAACCGTAGAGGTACATATGGAGTTATCTGTGATTCTTGGACGAGACGAGGAAAATGAAGTTGATGGGTATGGATTACCAAAATAACAACTATTCTAATCCTGCGTGGTAGTTCATGTTCTTCGGTATGCAACAACGAAGCGAGTCCGTCTGGCTTTAAAGTTTATGAATGCCATCCACAAGAGCAAAAAAGCAGTCAACAGACGGAGGTACCTTTGGGCCTGCAGTATGAGTTGCTGGGAGTCCACAAGGATGCATCATAACGTATCATTAAAATATATAACCACATTCGTCTGAGCCACTTCCATCAATACTTATTACTAGGCGTAATCCATTACCGCTCCAAATTCGTACTCTCATATCTTCCATGGTATCACTTGCAGAAAAAAAAAAAAAAAAAAAAAAACAGCCGAGAAAGTCCCCTAAACCGTCTTGGTCACTCCGCTCTCCCTTCACCATTCCCATTCGCGTGCTCCGCGTGCCCGTGCCCGCCGCCGTTCACACCCGGAACCCAGTCCCTCCACGTGCTCGGATCCTCCACCATTTCAAACACCCTCTCCTTCTTACTCTTGTACCTCGGCGTATCATCATCCATCGCATCCAGATCTCCCAGGCGACTCTCGTCATCCGAGCTGAAGCTGCTCGAGCTCGGGCTGCGGTTCAGCACCATGCGGACCTTGGCACCCTCCTTCTTCTTGATCTCCAGCTGCTCCTTCTTGGCCTTCTGGTGCTCCTCGTCGCCGCAGTCCAGCGCCCGGATGTGCAGACCCGGGAACTGCGACTGCAGGAACGCCTGCAGGTCAGGCAGGACGCACTTGTCTGGGCGGTAGGTGCCGCTGTCGTTGTCGATGATGAGCTCGTAGTCCTCCGGGTCGCGAGAGGTTTCAGATGATGCGCTTGGGTGATCGTGTGTCTCGTGGTCGAACCCGTTCTCGCAGGTGCTACTTTCCTGGTCATTGTAATGGTGGCTTGAAGAGTCCGTGTGAGGGTGACGGTGCCTGTGGCGCTTGGAAATACGTCTGATGAAGAACTCGCCCGAGCAGGCGATGTAGGTCGCCACGTCTGAGTGCATGGTGTGCTTGCTCAGTAGATCAATACCGAATTCCTTGCCCGTCTCGGTGAAGCGCAGCAAGCCGTCCAAGGTGAGCACGTAGGTGAAGATGCGACCTCCTTCCGCATAATGCGCCATCTTGAGAAACTGTACAGAAGCCTCCCTGCTGCGTTCTGCAAATATCCCGTATTGGGTACTAGAGTCGAAATTGTAGATTCGCCTGTGCTGCTTGTGAAGAACTTTGTTCAGGATGTGACCCCTGAAACCTTTTTGCGAAAACATCTTGCCGATGATGGGACGGAACTCGACATAGCGGTGGTATAGTTTGGGAGGAACTGGCCCAGCAAGTTGGATTTCGTTGGCTTGGAAACTGCTCTCTGTCTGTCAGCATATGCTTCGTCATATTCAACCCCTGGGCTTGGATCACGCACTCATATTTTTGTGGCATATTGCTGTTGTCATCGCTGTCTGACCCGGCTGTCGTGCCTGTCAGCCGCCCGATCATGGGACTGAAGTGCTTGACCCAATAGGTAGGACCCAGAGTGCACATCTGGGCATGAGGCGGATCCGAGAGGCCGAGGACGTTAACGCTAATGTGTATCTGAGGTGTTGTCCATTTCAGTCCATTCATGAGGGCCTCGATGCCCTTGTGGAAATATGCCCGTTTGCTGCCCGAACGCTTCCTAACTTCAAAGAACTTGCCATCCAGTCCAAATCCCGGCCAGTCCTCGTCTAGGTGATCCACCTTGATGGTGACATTGCCCAGTCGGTCATCATGGTCTGGCCAGTCCTCGTCATATAGGCGGCACTTTAATACGAATCCTGTAGTTGGCACATTGGCAACGATCCAGTCTTCCTCCCATACCGGCTCCAGACTATGATGTATAGTCCGTGTCCTGCGCGTGAGCGGAGGGTCTTCTGGGTGTCTCTTGGGGACATCAGCAGTCAGTGTGGCGTGGATGTATGGATCGGCGGATACTGTCTGGATATCGGCCACTGGGAGGTTGATAGCCTTGTGGAAGGTGATTTTGATGGTATACCCGGGAGGAGCGTCGGGGAGCGGAGTTGGATCGAATCCGCCTGGTGGGTTATCGTCATTGTCTTGAGGTTCGTTTTGACTTTGCTCGTGTGAAGTGTCCTCGGGAGGATCATCATACGTGGGTTGCTCAAGGTAGTGCTCTGCTGCGGCAGAGGGAAGAGCCATGTTTTCCAAAAATCCACCGAGTCCAATCAGCCTGCTCCAGTCGTCGTAGGGATTAGTGTTCTGTTTGGTTGGCCAATCCCGTGTTACTTTTTCCACCACCACGATTCAAGTCCAGGTTCGTTGTTTTCAAGTGTGCCCTTGGTTGCGCTTTTGGGCTGATTGGAGTTGGAAGTCGAGGGGAGTTGTACGACTGTTACTGGGCCCGGGATGATGGGGTATATAAGGTACTTGTATTTCCAAGAATGGCAAGAAAAAGACCAAGGTACTTACTCAAGGGAGGATCAGCAGGGCACATCTATCTGCACGGTTTTTCACGCGCGGCTGTACGTCGGGTCCCTGTCCGGGTCGCTGTCTCTGATTTGGTGGAGGGATGGAAGGCCGTTCCCCCAGCCCAGCTCTTCCCTGCCCTGTCTCCCCCCGGGCTTCCACATGCCCACCCAGCACCCCGCTGCGCCTGCGTTCGGTTCGGCATTCACACAGCCCAGCCGGGCAGTGAATGACTCAGCGAGTCAGCTTCAAGTTCTCCCATTGTGACATCCGAGGAAGGAAGCTGGTGTACAATGACCTTGGTTGATCTTCCCTTTTTTTTTGTCTACACTGCGCTTCCTTGAATTCCATCGGCACTAAGTACGGCCGGCTTAGCCCAGGCTTTGAGGTGACTTTTTCTATTTACTGCCAAGATCGATACCATCCTAGCGACTCAAGTACATAATCACCTAGGTTTGCGCAATGGAATGACCCCAACTGTTCCAGTCTAAACAACGACAAGTTTCTCCAAGAATTTGATGACGTCACATGCCCTCCTCCACACACTCCAGTCGTTTCTCGTCAGGTCAGGTCTACAACATTAACCATCTGACTTGACTACTAGCGGGCGGTATGTAGTGTACCTACTTGTTCTTAAGGGTTCCGGTCACGGCTACTCGGCATCGCGACAGCAACATTTACACTATGTAATTTCATCCGCCAAGCGCCAAGGAACCACCATCCTTCCGCAGCGCCTTCGGGTCCTCTCCCGTTCGTCGTCTTGGCTCGGCGCTGCCCGGTCTCGGCGACGAACGTTCCCACACTCAATCGCCTGTGCAGTCTTGGCAAGAGGTGTGTGTGCGTGCACACACACACACACACCGCACTTCTGTATTACACAACTTCGTCAAAATTCATTATTTCATAATAATTTCTATATTAATTTAAAGCTATTTCAATATGCAAAGTAATTATAATACTAGTAATTAATTAAATCTATTGTAATAATACTTCCTAAAATAATTTTTAATTTAAAGTCCGCCGGCGTAAAATAATCCCGTACTCGAAACGGCGTACTAATAATCTACTTCGACGAAGATTAAAATTAGGAAGATCCTAATTTAATAATTCTATAACGTGCTTTATCCTACCCTAGAAAGAAGAATTGTAAAACCAAATAGTTTATTAAAATTATTTCTAAAATTATTTTATTTAAGAAGAAGGTTACTCCTATTAAAACCGCTATTAAAAAGACCGTTATTAAAAAGACTACTATTAAAAAAGGGAAGGCTACTGTACTAAAGCTAATCCTAATCCTAGTCCTAGAACCGCTATCGTCCCCCCTCAAACCCGTAATACTTATTAAAATTTCTAATAGTGAAGAAGACTTTAATAACAATGATAAAGTTAAATAATAGTTCCCCGTCCGCCTTACCCCTAAGAAGCGGGCTCTCGATATTTTATTTTATTTATCGGGCAATAATAATAGCGAAATAGCCTCTCCGATTAAATTAATTACCTTAATACTACCGGCCTAGCCCCGTACTACCTATAAGCCGGTCGCTATAGTACCGCCGTTACTATATCCTAAATACCCCTATTTAATACGGGTCTAGTTTAATATAATTAGTTTATATATTACTACTAACCGTATTAAATTACCTACTATCGAAGAATATAATTTATTTAGAAAGGTTAAGGTTGAATAAAATAATAGCGAGCTTTATAAATAGTAGTTTAGAACGATACTATTTAATAAAATCCTATATATACAATAAAGTTATATAGAAAATATTATTAGTAATAATATAATTATAAGGATAAAGCAATTAGTCTCTTTATACAATATTATATATACTACCGCTACTTATAATAACCGCCGCGCCCGGGTTATTATATATAATAAAACTATTCCCGGGAAGGATTTTTATAACGAATACAATAATATTAAGTACGAGACTGTTATAAAGTTGTACCTCTACTATATTGGCTAGTACTACTATTTTACTATATTATTTAAATTTCAATTAACCGACCTATCCGCTAATAAAATCCCTGCTACCCTATCCTCCCGTAGTAGTATACCCTCTACTCCTACCCCCTTTCGTAGTCTAATTAATCCTTTTATTACCCTAACCTTACGAACGGTCGATATACTATTATTACAAGGGTTACAAACTCTAATTAGCATTGAGAAATCTAAACGCGTTATAATAAATACTATATTAATAGAAGTCGAAAAGAATTTAGAAGAAGACCGGCAATAAGAGGAACATACGGAGGTAAAGCTACGCGGTACCGTATATTAGGAGCTAATATAGGTATAGGCGTATAGTCTTAACTATAAATATAAGAATTACAATAAGGCTATTAAATATTAAATGTATTATATTATAAATAGGAGTATAACCTATTATAACTTCAACGTTAAAAATATGGGTAAGTAGGTACGCGCTATATTGCTAGGGAAGGCTACGGTAGCTAACCCGCTATTTAAATTAGTACGAAATATATTAAGTAATAAGGTAGTAGCCGCCTTTAGCATTAGTAATAATAATAGTAAACGTAGGGGAGGAGGTAATAATTTACTAATTAATATTAATATTATTAATAATATTAATAGTAGTAATAGTAATACTAATATAGAGACTATAAATAATCTATTATAAATTACGCTAAGGAGGGATAATTTTAAAAGTCTATACTAATTATACCCTCCTCCCTTATATTTACTATACCCGCTACTATATTAGTACTTCCCTCCCTACTTTTAATATCCCTAAGTTTAGTTACTTTATACCGCCGGCGGCTCTATCGCTAATTCGGTAATTACTAGCGATTATAATTATAATATAGCGGGCGCTCTCCCTCTACTGGGCAAAATAGTAACTATCGACTTATATACGCTATTAGAATATTTTACTACCGTATTCTATAAGTATCCGACCGACTATAAAACTCTTGCTACTAGGCATACTAACACCAACCCTCCTCCTATCTCTACAGCGACTACAATATTTATTTAACTACTAGTACTATTATTAATCGTACCGCTATTAATAGTAGGTAAAGAGGACGAGGGCGAAGAAATTAGAAATTCCCTAATAAAAGTTAGAGAATTATTTATATTACGTCCGCTTATACCCTTAATTCTTAATTTTTATTTATTACTACCACCCCCCGCCCTACTTAATCGGCCGGCTAAAGAGATTATTATTGAATTCTTTAAGGCGTTCTATAAGCGTTATTATATCGGATTGTTAATTAAAGTAGTATTAGTATATAGAGCTCTAATTGTTTTAAGGAATAAATTCCGGAATAAGGAGGCGCCGCCCGATATATTCGCGCTTAGAGAGTAGCCGGTAGAATAGTTTACGAGGCTAAGGTTCAATTACAACCTCTATACGACATTTAAGGACGGTATTAAAGACTTCCTTAAAATTAAATATATAGTATTAGTAATATAGTTAAATTATAGTAAATATACCCTCTAACTCCTATTACTATAATTTAACTAACTAATATATATTCTAGACCTATAATTTAATACTATACTCAAATACAACGTTACTAGAACTCTCGCTTCTATAGCGGGTAGTACTATTATTAATAGTCCTAGCAAGTAATAACAATATTACAAGTCAATTTATAGCGAAAGAGGGGGGTTTCTAACATTTTAACATTATTATATAAATAAATACGATTTCTGGCACTTCTGGCACTTCTAGCACTTTTAATATTTCTAGCATTTCTAGCATTTCTAATATTTTTAGCATACAATTCAATTTAATACACATAAATCTATCTCTCCCTTCTATATTCTCTACCGCCGTCTAGATATAGTACCCGTCTCTCTATATTCGATTAGCTCGTTAATATATAATTCGCTATACTCTTTATTAATATTATTAAATCGATCTATTACTAATTTTACATTCTTAAAATAGCCACAGATTTATTATACTCTATACCCCACATCCTATATTAATTGTTTAAAAAACGTAGTAAAATTGTTATTTAATATTTTATTACCGCCTTTATTATAATATATCTTCTTGAATTACCGTTTAAAGTCGCTAAAGTATATTTCGATAGGGTTGAATTCGGAAGAGTATAGCGGTAAATACTATAATAGAACCCCCTTCTAATTATATACGTATTAGAATTTAGTACGGGGGTGTTAATTAGTATTATTTATTATTAAAATACTATTACGACCGGGAAATAGATTTATTTTAAGGAGTAAGTATTTTACTATCTAGTCTTAAACCCCGATTGAATCTATTATACTTTTAAATACTAATATATTGAATAGTCTATCTACTATAATAATTAGGAGGAGGTAATATTGCGTACTATATACGAATTTGTTTAATACTATTATAATAGCGTTGCGGGGTACTTAGCTAATACGATGAGCGCCGTCCCTTCGGTTTATATTAGATTTATTATAGAATACGAATATCTTTATAATAAATAAAGAGATCTTTAATATTTATTCGGCTATTAATATAGGGAATTATTATAATACCTTTATATAGAATTACTTCTTCTTCTATTTATTTTATTGAAAGTGCTACTGTACGGTCTCAATCGAAATATACACATTATACTCGTTAGCCAGAAAGGTACAAATCTTATTGAAGTATAAATCGGGTTTTAAAACGAAGAGGTTTATAATTTCCTTTACAATATTAATTATAATTAATAAAATATAGGGAGCAATATAGTATACGCTGTACCTTAAGTGCCTATATAGGAAGCTTTCTAGTATTCTAGGAAGCTCGCAATAGTAAAAATACTTTGCTAGTATCCGATAGAGTACGTTTATATTTCTACATACTCCTTATACTCATACTAATAATTTTAATAATATTATTAGGATACTCGTTATTTACTAATATTATTGTTATTAATGCCTTTTAATAAGTATTAGGGTAGCGTACTATATTAATAACGGTTTAAAAGATAATATAAATATTAAAATAGATAATTACACGACGTAGAATATTAAAATATCGATTTTTTACACTAGTTTTGGCTAGATTTCGATATTAAACAATTGAGTTGAGTCGTGTAAAGCGATGTCAAATGGCCAGATTTGTCAAATGCGGTGTGTGTGTGTGCACGCACACACACCTCTTGCCAAGACTGCACAGGCGATTGAGTGTGGGAACGGTGATCCGCGCTGTTCCTGCTGACACCCCGTTTGATCAAATCAGCCTTCTCTTTTCTTTTCGAGACAGTCTTTCACATGTTTCGTCCACTCAGCATTTGCGATCGTCCACGGCGCATCGGCCAGTCCGTTGCATCCTTGTTCCCGAAAAAAAGTTGTTGAAGCATGCGGACGACGCTCCGGTCACGCCTTACCTACTTATGTACCTACCTATTCAGTAGGTAGTCTAATGGTACCTGGCGCAGGCTCGCTAGCCTGTCTTGCACTTGCACTGCCTCTTGTCAGCCACACTTCCATGTCATGTCAAAGCGGCATTGCGGCAGATGAATTCGATACTTATCGACCCCTCGGCTCTCAACTTCCGGATCTACATCAAATGTTATTCCTGTCCGCCGAGTATATGCCTATCAATGATGCGAGTCTTTTACGTCGCTATCCGATAGGAACACAAGAGAACACCATAAGGTGAACATGTTCACAATTTGGGTATATTATCGTCATAAATCGTGAGCCTCACCCGGCCGATGCAGGCAGTGATCCCCCACTCCGCTGATATGCTATGCTACTAGAGGTAAATACTATGCTATGGCAGACCTTCCTCCTCCTTCCCCTCCTGGCTGCCGCTACTATCATCCTCAGAGGCATGGGCATCCTCCCCATTGCCTGTGGCTCCTGCTGGTGATGGTACCTCTACCTTCATGTACTTCTGCGTTTCCTCCTCAAACCGGAACTTGAAATTCGTCTCATCCTTGTCGTTGTCGTTGTTCTTCTCCTTGTATGCTCGGAAATCCTCCGCCATGAACTTCTCCGGCTCCGGCATCAAGGCCGGCAAGCAAAATGGCGTTTGCCCTACTTCTTCCGTCCAAGACGCCCCCGCTCCGGCCGCCCACGCCGGTAAGAGTGGTGATAATAGTGAAACCGGTGGTAGCTGTTCGGCATCTCTGTTTCTCTTTTGTTCCTCCTGCTGTTGCTTCTGTTCTTGCTCTTGCTGTTCTCGTTCCCGCTCCCGCTCCCGCTCCCGCTCCTCCTTATCCCTCCTCACCTCCTTCTCTTTCTCACTAACACCACCAACATACCCCTTCTTCTTCTCGTCCATCTCCTCATCAATTACTGCTTTCTTTGAATCGATCTTCTCATTCGAGATAATAACCTCCTTCACGTCCGCCTCAGCAAACAAATCATCCATCTTCTCCTTGATCTCCCCGTCAACCCCGTCCATCTCGCACCGGACCTGCCCGTCGATCTCGTAGTGCCCTGTATCGTCACCCATCTCGTGTCGATGCCACCCCCCATCCAGTTCGTAAACGGTATTTGGGTCGGTAATGGTCGACTCTGTCCTCGCTTCCTTTCGCTGTCGTTGCTCTTGTTCCTGCTGTCGCTTTCTGATTTGTCGTCGTCGCCGGGCAACGAGGAAACTGGCTCCGCCGGCGAGGAAAATGAAGGCCCCGACGATTCCTACGGCAATGCCGATTACTGCTCCATTGGAGATCACTTTGTCTTTTTGGGCCGATGCTGCTGGGTCGGAAGAGGAAGAAGGAGAAGAAGAAGAAGAAGAAGAAGAAGAAGAAGAAGAAGAAGAAGTGGCGGGGGTGCCTGTGGTAGTGGTTGAACCCAAGGGTACATAAGCCGGATTGGTTGCTATATTTTCCCTCGAGAGTTAGCTTCTGCGAATTTCCCACTTGCTTTCCCATTCATCACACGAGCCAAGTATAGTGACTTACAAGGAGCAGTATCCTTATTACAATCAATCAACATTGCACACACATTTCCATCCCCATTCAAATCATACGAAAACCCCGTCTTCGCTCTCTGCCAACACGTAAAATCGCCATAGCCATTATTTCCTTTGCCCACGTAATCGTTCTCAGCGACATGGTACCCAATCACCGCCTTGAAAGTGACGCCCGTGTCCGCCCATGTCGCCGACGTCGTGTCGTTGTACCATGCTGCCGTCGTGTTGAATTTCGTCTCCACGCTCGCCACGCCGCCTGTCGGTAAGCCGTGGACTTCGGCGCTGTAGTAGGCCATTTGTGATGAGCGAATCCCTTGGGCGGAGAGGCAGTCACAGAGGATGACGTGTTCCGTGGTGCTTCGCTTTTGGGGTCGGCCTGCCAGGCTGTTACTGTTGCTCGTAAAAGGGAGGGTCGGACTTTGAGTGTGCCCGGCCGGGATGACGCCATTGTCGCCGTTGCCGTCGCGGCGGACCACATTGATGCTGATGCTAGCCGAGGCTACACATGTTGAGTAGAAGAACGTTGCCAGGAGAAAGGACCAGGTAACTCGGGAGATGACGGCGGTAACAGAGACGGAGACGGAGGCGGAGAAGGGCGCAGCAGCGGTCCGAATTAGAATCATGTTTCCGTTTATTCCTTTTCAACTTTCCCAACCAAGCAAACCATTGACTTGCGTACGCACACTTCTAGAGAGCGGAGAGCAAAGCGCAGTCGTAGTCGTGATCAAGCCGTAGTTCAAGCCGCAATCGCACCGCCTTGAGCCGAAGTTATGTAATGAGCCGCTCCGTGTCGTGAAACCGAACCGAACTTAGCCTAAACTTAGGAACGACGAACGGACTGACGGACGAACAGAGTTGAAATAGGGAACCTCACTGCCCTGCAGCCCTGAACGGTCATGAGTAGCTACATGAAAGTCGGTGAAGCGATAATGGTGAAATGACAGAAGATCCCCAGCATTATCGAATTGAAAGGACGCTTGATTTTTCCGACTGACCGCAATGGGAGGATGAAGTGGAGAACTTCAATCTCAGTATGTCTCAAGTTTCTTTCCCAAAGGCCGTCACGGAGGGCATATTTTAGTTATAGCGCTGTTCTCACATCCAGGAAGGGGAATCGTTGACTTTCCCCAGTGTTGTTGTCGTCGTTGTAGTCTGTTGTCGTTTTCTTAATCACTAGCCGTTTGCCAAAGGTTGAATATTTGAAGGGGACCCTGAAGCGGGCGGGAAGCAGATCATCGCTTTTCGCTTTTGGTGTTTTGGATGAATGAAGGCGTCACGGCCCCATGTTGAAGGAGGCTTTGAACAAGTTGAAACAAGGTCTGGCTGGCTTGAATACCAGATGGAAATTGCCATCGGCATCCGAGGCGAAAGAAAGGAGATGGTTTAGGATGGATGAACGTGGAAGTAGGAAGTGGAAAGACATATTAGATAGATCTGTCTTGGGTTGAGGGCTAGAAGTTGTGAAGTGGGTATGCGTCACTAACAGAACACGCCATATTTCTCTCACAAAGCTGTTAGTTTTTGGCTGGCTAGACCATTGCCCCAGAAATATCACCGTGCAATGCAACAGTGTGCTGACGGGCGTCACAGCCATCTTAACAAATTCCCCAATCATCGGTTCTACGATTCTGGCTTGGCATTCATTGTCCGTTGACTTGCTCCGTAACCTCAACCCTCTGGAGGCTGCGGCTTTGGTTGGTGAGATTGGGTGACTGGCATAAGGGGGGTTCGGGAAGTCCTGATGCCTTCCACTTCGGGACGAGCTGATGTATTAAACCGACGTAGGCTGGACATGAGGTGCGTCAGGACGGTGTGGCCGGTTGAGACGGTAGCTTTGAGCCAAAATATACCACCGGGTGTTACTTGGAGCTTTTGTGTCGGGCGTGAAGAGGCGGGGTGCCCAGGTCACCATGGCACAACCATCTTGGTGGTCATTGAAGAGACACTTCTCGGGGAGATATCCCAATCTCCATCCAGCTATTTCCCTTTTGCCAGTCCTCTTCACTTGTCGCCAGTCGATATCTCGAACGCCCAGGCGGCACCACGAGGAGATTCAGGTAGGTGGCAGCATGCACTAAGGATTAACCCAACCCCTGTGAAATCTCAGTCAGGTTCGATGTCCGCTATTGTTTTATCTGATTGAAACGCTTGGGCATTGCGGCAAAGTTAAGACTGCTGGCCCACCTGAATGCCGCTTCACACCCTTTCCATATGCCACCATGCATGTAGTGCCGCCACATGTTGGTTGCTTACTCAGAACCATGGAATTCGAAATAATTCTGGCCACTGCCCTTCGATAACGAAAATCAGCTCCATGAGGTAAAGTTCGATCGATGCCCCGAGGCGGCGTAGTGCGTGAAATGACCTGAAGCATATCCAAATTGTCGGGATATCCGAAAGCTTGATTGTCAAGGCACACGTAGCACTTAGGCCCCCGAACGCGGCCGTAGATGTTCGCATCCAGATATCTTATCGACAGCTTATATATGCAACTATAAGCTCCAATTTTCATCTTTTTATGTTGAAGGGAGGGATGCGGCTCGGTTATTAATCTCATAGCGTGACACTGGAGGTCAGCCTGACCCTTGGCGGTTGCTTTCCGAGTTACCATCCCATCTAGGACTCCTGCCAAAGTCTCTGCGCCTCCATATCCTTTCATGGCCGGTTTGCCGATGGTGAGTGTCGCGTTCTGGCCATCTTGGGGTCTGACTCCTCTCGGATCCAGATGCATGCCGCCTAATGTCATCTTCCCCTTCATCATCCACATCTAAAGAATTTTGCGCCTTCCGTTTTCTGCTGGCTTCACCTGTGCTTGAAGCTTGAGGGTATTTAACTTCCTTATCCCACGCCACAAGCGAGTGTGCCGGACTTCTCAGCCAGCTCCTCAGTTCATGCAAAAACAAGCGTGCGTGATCTCGTCCTAGGAAATCAGCCAGCATATCTTCTGCCTGGCCGGCGCTGCCCTGTATGTCGACCGTTTTGAGAATGGCTATGATATACTCGAGGAGGAATTCGGCGTTGTTTCGGCGGCGGGTCAGTTCGCGTTCGGAGGCATTACTCGTACTGCCACTGGGGCCAGCAGTTGGTTCGGGGTCGGAGAGAAAGGCGAACACTTGTAGCTCGCGTCGTATCCAGAGACGGGCACGTGTTATTAGGTGTGGTGTAGTGGCAAACTGGTCAGGCGTTGGGGTTGGTTTGTATCCGGAGATGCGGTTTGAGCCAACGTCTAGTTGTGGTGTAAGCATTAGTCTTTGGCCATGACTCACTGTTTGCTTCAACGACGTACGTAAAGAATATAACTGGTGCCGATATATGTGTCTGCGGCGTTCTATAGCTTCCCCTGGGGTGGGTGTACTGTGAGTATTAGCGTCGCAATCTCGTCGTCGGCGCTGGTCGTTACGGCGTTGTCGAAGGAGGTTTGATAGTGCCGGGTTCCCCGACTGGTCCCCGTTCCCATTGTCCCCATTTGTATTGCGCGGCCTCGGGGCATTAGGTACTCGATAGAAGCTCTCGTTAGAGGTCGAGTCAACGTATCGGACCTTGTAGATGGCGGCCTTGCATAGTGGGCAGTTTGGATGTTCTTGAAGCCTATGTATGTATGTCCCCTTGTTAGCTCAGCGAAGCCTATGGGAATTCGTAAATGGACGACATACCAGCTCACAAGACATACAAAGTCAAAGTGGGAATGAGCACATGGCATAGCAGTGCAAGGTTCTGAAATGGAATCAAGACAGATGACACAGCAGTCGTCTGCCTCGGCTACCTCATCATCATCATCATTCACACCCTCGCCATCTTTCTCGTTGGCGGCACTCGCCCGTCGCGTCGCTGTGATCTCCTGGAGGGTTGTTTGCAGAACTTGGGCCTGGATGTCGAGAGCCTCGTCAGTTGCTTCCATAGGGCTGAGGGAATGACTGGTAGTACCGGGCATGGACTGTGTTGTCGCGCCCACGTTGAAGTTGTTGAAGGACAAAATGAGGATGGTTGTTTGGGTGCAGTAAGCAACTGAAGTGCTGATGTAATAGTGTACAGCCCCAGTGCAGCTGCTTCCACTTGCACATGCTCGACATTTTAGTGGATCTTAGGCACGCGAGCCCCTGCCGCCAGTGGGTTCTGATGAACAAATGCCCCACTGTTTGTGCTGCTTGGGTGGAGTGTAACGTACGGTAACGTAAGGCGGAAACAGCAACCAAGGCGTGCAAGGGAACCATCGCGTCCTTCCATTTATTACTGGGCGCGCCTTGTCTGAATCTTTAATTGATATTCCGGTTTTGGCTGTTCTCGACTTTTCGACTTTCCACCAAGCGCCTCGAAATGCTCTTTTTCTTCAAGTCACAAGTAGAACCATAATGGATGAACAGCGAAAAGCCGAATATGAAAGCCAGAGTCTCCAGTTGCGTGCAGAACTGAAGCAATTCGAGGCAGAATGGGCCCAAAAGAACGACGGCAAGAAGCCGTCCCGTGAAGCCATCAAACAGAATCCGGATATTGGTATGCCATCCAGACTGGTCTTCTTTGACGATTCTAACATGTGATCCCTTACAGCCCAGAAATACAAGCAGTACAACAAACTTCGCGACATACTCTCCGGAAAGATCCCTCCTCCCACCAGGAGCGACAACCAAGACCCAAGCCAACGCAAGCGCAAGCAACCAGACACATCCCTCCCATCCGCCTCGACTCCCTCCAAACGCAACAGGTCTGCCGCTACCCCCAAGTCACAACACTATTCTGCCGTACATGAAGCGATCACTCCAGATGTAGCGAGGAAACTCTTCAGTCCCGCCGTTCCCTCTTCGATTGGGCCTACCCCCCAAAAAGATGGCCGTGTTCTCGGTCTTTTCGATCTTATATCCCATACCCCATCCAAATCGACAGACGAGACCAAACCACGAGTATCCGGATTTACAGCTACGCCAAGTAAACGCCGCCATGCCCTCGACCTCGAGAACGACAAGGATGATGATGATCATGACGAGAAGGACGGCAAGGAATTCATAACCCCCAGCATCCCGCGACATCGTAACCTCGACAGAACCCCATCCTCCGGGCGCAATCGCAACCTTCTCGATAGCTTCCTCGGAGTCCGTGCTACCAAGACATCCACACCACTGAACAAGAACACTGGGAACTCACCCTCGAAAAACAACCTCACCAAGACACCATCCGGCGAGCGGTCGGTGTCCAAGCTGCAGTTCGCCACACCCGCTTTCTTGCGTCGTACATCTGCGCCGCTACCACCCGTGGACGAAAATGGCGAGTGGTTGGACATTGAGCCCTTGAAGCTCCCACGAAAACCGTTCAGCATAGCAAAAGGGAAAGGGCTTAGCAGCGTGGTGGCCAGCCTACGGAAGATGGAGGAAGAAAAGCTGGATGAGGAGCTGGATATGTTGAGGGAAATGGAGGCGACGGAACAGGGCGGAATGGGTCCTCCACCACCAAAGATGACGGTTGCATCGACAAGTGAAGATACGGAGAAGAAGAAGCAAGTAACAGACCCTGCGGGGGCAGAGGTTGTACCAGAAGAGGAGAACAATTTCGAGGAGGACGAGGCAGCTCTAATTGAAGTTGAAGCGAGCTTCCTCGAATCACCATCATCAAAGAGGAAGAAAGAGAGGCGACCGGTTCTACTGAGCGGCTTCGATGATGAAAATTTCTACGACAGTCAAGATGAGGAGGACCTGAGCAAGGAGGGATTGGATCGCAATGGGCAGCCACTACGAGTGTTCAAGAAGAAGGGACAAAAGAGGACGACCAGGAAGGTCAACATGCGACCGACAAGGACAAAACGACCCAGTGCACCAATTGCCGAGGAAGAGGATGACGGTGAGGAAGAACACAACGACGTGATACCGGAAACTCAGTTCGACGCGACCAAGAACCTGGATGGCGATGATCACCACACTCTGGATTCGTTGTCGTCCGGCGGATCAGGATCGGAATTTGATGATGGGTCAGAAGGCGAAGATGAAGAAGCGGGGGCGAGCACTACAAAGGCTGCAAAGGCTGCCGCAAAGAAAAAGGCGCCGCCGGCAAAGGAAAAGACAAAGAAGGATGCGACTATGGAGACCAAGAAGAAAAAGGGAACGAAAGAAGGTGGTGATGAAGAACCAGCTAAGAAGCCGCGCATGGTCAAGGCTACAGCAAATGCGAACTTCAAGAGGTTGAAGCTGAAGAATAACGGGGCAAAGGGAGGGCCAGCTCATAACAGCCGGTTCAGGAGGAGGAGGTAGTAGAGGGATGTTACCCATATGGAACGGTAAAGAGGATGATGAAGAGATGAGCTATGATACTGCGTCCTACCTTCTTGGTGTCACTGAGCGTGAAGTGCATAGAACTAGACTATCCTTAATGGTAGAACATAACAACCTCAACATCCATTTCCGTGCCGTGAATACCCTGAGGTCTCAGTTGTTCATACTCAGGCTCCCTGTCCTTCATGGTGCATACAGTCCCATAGTAAGCTCCCACTCATCAATCAGCTACGGACATGTGTAAATATATGCAGACATTTTTCTTCATATATACTTATGTACATGTACGTAACTTGATCAGATCAGTCACATCCTCAAAAACAAAAAACAAAAAATCATGTACATCAGAAATAGTCCACCAACCAACCCCTCACTTCCCATCCATCCCCTCTCACCTCAACCGACCTCATCCTCACTCACCATCATGCCCAAGATTTCCCCTTACGAGCACTGCGAATAATAATCATTCTGCTTCTTGCAAGTATACGGGCTCGCACAAGTAGTGCACCCCGAGAATCCCATCCCACCGCACTGCGCCCACTGCGCAGCCGTGCAACCACCACCACCACCACCAGTAGGCTGAGGAGCAACGACGCTCGTCTTCAACGTTGTACTCGTGCTGGTGATCACCGCCTTGCTGGTGGTGGTGCTGCTAGCTGGCTTAGCAGTAGTAGAACCACCACCACCGCCACCACCGTTTGCAGAGCAAGTAAACTTGGCCGGGCCAGGAATGGTATAAGTGCTGCTTGGGCTCATGGAGTAGATGTTGACCAACAGACCGGGGTCAGTCGCCTTGTAGATGCCGGGGATCGAGTAGGTGGTGGAGGGGAGAGCGGTGCCGGTGCCGCCGACGATGTTGATTTGGGCGCATTCCATGTAGAGTTGGGCGCCGGCGGTGGAAGAGGCGGCGTGCAGGGCGATCATCTCGGCGCGGAGGAGGTATTGGCCTGAGGGGATGCAGGCGGGGATGTCGCTGGTGTATGTGATACCTGTGTTAGTTACCTCTATTCGATTTGGGTGGTGAAAGGGAGGACTAAGGAGAACGTACATGTACTGGAAACCACCGTTGGTGATGACGGTGCTGGTACCCCATTGGCCGTTGTTGTAGCCGTCTTCTTGAATCTTGAACCTGTTTTTCTTGAGTGTCAGAATCTGGTTGACATAGTACCCAAGTACTGAGTGAGTAGGGGGACCACTCACCATCCACCGCCGATACCAGTGTCAGTCAAGGCGTCGTCAACCTTCTTGAGGTAGGCAAGGGTAGGACCCTTGTGGCTGGCGTCCATGACATCGTCGGCGCCGGAAGTGAGAGTGTGTCTCCAGATGGCCTTGACGGTGCTGCCGGCGTTGACGGTGATGATCTTGTCAGAGGGAGTGGTGGGGTTGGGGCCGCCGTTGCAGGCAAGGTCGTTGGAGGTCACGTCGGTGATGGGACCATCGTAGGACGGGGTCCGGATTCCGTAGGAGACCGGGTAGGTGGTGCCGCCGGCTTCGAGCTGGACGAAGATGGTGTGGGCTGAGGCCGCGGAGGCGGCGACGAGGAGGGAGAGGACCTTCATCTTGTCTGGTTGGACGACACCGAAGTACTGGAGTACATAAACTCGAAGGGACCTACAGACTCGCAGATAGTAATATGTGAGGAGTAGGAAGCGAGTCGTCGATATATATGTACTACTTCATGGCGGGTCGCCACTCTCACCAAGGCTGAGAAAGCATGAGGTTGAACATGTGGAAAGCTTATTAAAGGGTGGTCCTGATCGTTTCGGGACGTATAAGAAGCCACAATGTCACTGTCTAGGTCGCATTATCTCCTTTCGGGTCGTCTCTTCTAGAGCCAAAACCGGGACGCTGGAAGCAAGACCGCCATGCGGCGCATAGCGAGGGCGGAAGAAGGCCGTCCGGGGTAGCAACACATCCGGATCGGGACAGCCACTCGACGTTTCAGCGTTGGATTCGCCGCGATATCGGATGTCAAGGTGCCGCGACGGATGGAGACGTAAGTCCATCCATACAGGATATTCAAGGCATGACGGGTTACATGGCATCTCGCTCCGGTGGCTCATGTTTGCGTCAGCATCCTAGGACATGATGGCGCAGGAGTTGCGGTTCATTTGAGCCGAAGCTTCTCTGCATCGTGTACACGGCTATCGATCTACGTAGGAGGCTGGAATAAAAGAACTGTGTTTTAATGTTGTTACCCCATGTACAGTAAAGTTTCCTGGACAACAAGGGAGTGACCATGGAACGGTTCATGAACTGACGACGCATCTGATCGACGGACTTGTTGATGCGATATGGTGATCCCGTCATTGTCGGCCATTGTGGGTCCTTACAATGTCTTGAATGATATTCTCGGAGTTGAAGACGGTGAGAATAAACAGTAAGCGTGTCGGCAATGGTCACGAAGGACCGTCGTGGTTCCCGGATCATGATCCGATGTTGTTTTGTTGTTGATTTGCACCACCGTAGAGGAACAAATAAAAGGGGTGCTGCCAGCTGCCGGCCAGACATGCTCCATCTGGCCCACCTGACATTTCCAGAATTCCACTGGATCCGCTGCCCGATGCGGGCTGCAGTAGCGCTTGCCGGGGAAAGATGGGCCGAGCAAGCGAGGGTTAGGGTCTGACCAACGTCCTCTGTTTATGGTTGTCTTGCCAAAACACCAAGTTGCCATCGTCACCAAACATCACCACTTTGCGCAGAAGGGCGGCCCGACTCATGTTTACTGAACAGTATAGCTGCTCATATCAGTTGGAAACACAGCTTCTACAATGCTCAGATACAGACGCCCCCGATGGGGCCATCAGTTTGGCTCTTCGCTGAACAAGGCTGGTGTTAGCTGAAGGTCAAGGTTCTCCCCGTGGTTTGTGGTATCGTTGTCGTGGGGATATCAACGGTCACTACCGCAAATTGATGGTCACCTCATGTAGACTTCCTAAGTCGCTTGATGGTCCAAAAGCCCGCCCAAGTTGGCTCAAACTTCTCACCCTTTCTTCCTCTGCTCCTCCAAGTCAACAGCTGGACCTCAACCCAATTCGCTGACATACACTTCTGACCCTCCTGCATCAATAATCGCACAAGCGCAGACTGTACTAGCAGCAACAGCAACCCATCTTGCATCAGGTAAGCCAAACTTGTCACCACTTCATCCTCTATCAAGGCACCTTCTCAGCATTGCCCACCTACTTACTGACAGATTAAGGTATCCTTCGTAGAAACAGAACGACAGCACAATATCATCATGTCACACCTACATTTCCGCGAGGCCATGGTCTTGCCTACTCGTATCGCCCAGTACCTTAAGAGACGCCAGTCCCGCACAAGTGGCAAAGTGTTCAAGAAGAAGCACCAAGCCGCGGCCTCCCAGATGACCTCATCTACCAACCCCAATCCTCGAAAGCGTTCCAGTGAAGAAATCACCGATGCCACTCGCGAAGTCTCTGTTGATCGCTTCATCGATGCCGATGCGGCGCCTCAGAAACGCCCTAGATGGCCAGCTGTTGAAGAACGCGATGAATTCCGTCCTTCTCGTCCTCGAAAGCGTTCAAGTGACGAGTTTGACGAGGCTTCCTCCGATGCATCCAGTGATCGCTTTGTTGATGCAGATGCTCCTCCCCCTCAAAAGCGTCCCAGATGGCCAGCTACCGAGGATAGTGGCGACTGCGAGTTCAGTCCATTCAAAGAAAAGAAATCAAGATCAGGGGCACTTGCAGAAGAAATTGCCGATGCCACTGTGCATAAAGACAGGGATCCATTTGACCATGAAGAATTAGCCTCCCGTGTCCAGCGCTACAGATCACTCGCTGAGGAGCTTGCCGATGCTACCGCCCATGAAGACGGTGAAGCCTTCGATGATGAAGCTGATGAAGCTCCCTCTACCCCTCGCTTCAAGTCGCTCGCTGAAGAGCTTGCCGATGCACTTGCTAGCGAGAGTGGTGACGAATTGGACGAAGACGAAGAAACCAAGTCTCCCAAGCGCCGCTCACTTGCTGATGAGCTCGCTGACGCTACTGCCGATGAAGACGGCAACCCTTTTGAGGATGAGGAACTCGTAGGCATGATCATTGCTAAGGCTGGCGGGCTCTCATATGTCGAGGTACGTTGTCTCTTGCAAAGCTCATGACATATGCTTCGTACTAACGATATTCCTCAGGCTACCATTGATCTTGGTCATCTTTCATTCGACCATAGCACCCCCACTTCTTTCAGGCCCCTTCGACCGCTTGCTGAAGAACTTACCGAGGTCACTGCTAACGAGGATATCGAGCCCTTTGATGACCTAGACGAGCTGTCGTCTGGACTTCCTGAGCTTACTGACGACGATGACAGCAACTCCATTTTTGATGGAGGGTCTGTCGGAGGCCACCAGAATGCACCAACTGAGGATGAAAGTCTGTCACTCAATCACAAAGCCCTTGTTCCTCAACTTCAAGGAAGATCTCTCGCAGATGAGCTCTTTGACGCAACTTCTGAAGAAGAGGGCAACCCATTTGAAGAAGCAGATGCCGATCTCCACTTGCGCTTCCACTTACTAGAGGACCAGATTGCCGACGCCATGTCCCGCAATTTTGGCCAAGGACTCGACGATGTTGACTCCGCCCCCCGAATGTGCCTAGACTCACCAGCCAAGAAACTGCTAGACTCGATCGCTAGCGAGGATGAAGACATTTCCGACATTGAGTACGATGCCTCATTTATCACTGCTCTTGAGACACTCTCCGAGAACGACCTTCATATTGAAGATGAAGATGCTCCTATCCAGGGGCGCCGCCGCTCACTGGCTGATGAGATTGCTGATGCAACTTTGAGCGAGGGAGGTGATCCATTCGACGTCGCAGAGGATTCACCCGCAGACAATACGACTTCCGAGCCATCAGCTGAGGTGCGCAAACGTCCGTTCTGGCTATGGGTAAGTACTTGGGTCCATTCCCAAATTTTCTGACAATAGTCTGCTTTTAACTCTCAGCTAACTGAAATAACACAGAGAAAATATCCTTCCACGTCCATGTTGCTCGGCGGCTGCCCGATGCAGTAATACATTGCTTCTCGCTTCTGAGTGGGTTACTCTGTTCCAATCACTGACCAAGTAATGTACAAGTAAAAGTTTCCTTCCTGTGGTTGCTTCTTCGATATTCATAACAACCGAGGTTAAGATCATCTTATCCAAACTCATTTTCGACATTGCTAGCACATCCCAGCTATCATTCCGCGGTTCGAAGCGTTCAGCCTGTTTTGGTGTGTGTGTGAGATCGAACACACAACAATGACCGTAGAGGTACGCGATCCTTTCGCAAGATCCATCACTCTGCATCCGATATTAGACGTACTTGGTAGAGTCGCCAAGTGTAGAGACGCCAATCATTTCAGAGAGCGAGGAATGTCAACATCTTGGCTGCCGAAGGAGAACTACTGACGAGATTCCCCCCCTCCCCCCCCCAAAAAAAAATAAAAAAAAAAAAAAATGAAAAATAAATTAAAAAAAAATTGAAAAAGAAAATTAAAAAAAAGACGAAGAACAAAAGCAGAAGAAGACCGCTTTTCAGGACATTCTGTCGCACACCATCACGCAGCCACTACCGAGTTTTCAAAATCTTCCAAGACCATGTGCCAGAAAGATGCGACGAGCAACAATATCCTTACACATCACCCCTGGTTTGTTCGTTAGCTTGGTACCTACTTACAGGGGTTTTGAACAGGGGGAACGACAAAGAGTAAATGCCTTATAATTATACCGATTATAGAAGGTAATGAGGTGAAAATTGTAAATGATTGGTGATTCTAGTGGTTTTTGGTTAGGATAAGAGGTTTGTGTGCGTGTGTGTGAATCCCTTCCGTCAACTCGTTCTAACATTAAAATCTAGTGATTTCGGCCAATCGAATCGCACAAATACACTTTTCTGACCGTATCACCCCCCTGTGGATAGATGTGGGGCGTGTCCCGCGCTAACAAACAAACCAGCATTGATGTGTACATGTCGGTGTCACCATGGGAGTATATCTTCTGCCACTTTCCACGTCGGACGGCAGGAAGATGGGATGAGACAACAACAAGAAGCGGGAAAGAAGACTGAGCACAGAAATCCATCCCTGTCTTTTCTCGTGGGGATTCTGCCTGCTTACTCTGTAGTGTACGTAGTCTAATTGTGTGAAACCATTTCCCCGGATTCCATTGACGAATCGGACATTGCCTTGAAAACGGTTTAAGCTCTACCTATCGTGTGCCACTCAGCCCGTTGGGTCATCCGACATGGCTCGAGCTGTTTGGGTGCCAAGGTTCGTATAACTGGACGAGAGCAAGCCAAGTCTAGACTTCCAAGCCTTCATTACCCCATATTCTTCGGGAATTTGTACAGAAACGGTAAAGGATGCCACACAAGACCAAGCCGCATTCCTACACTATTTGCCGCTTCAACGTGCTCTCTCTCTCTCTCTCTCCCTTGTCCGTCCGTCTGTCCCTTGTCAGACTGCTTGGGCGGGGCCTATCAAAATCCGGGGAAGTGGGTTTACACTAGAGGTGGTCAAGATCCATCCCGATTGTAGGTAGTGTAGTGTACATACATAGCTGCTGTCACATATCCTCCGCGCGGCACGGATCAAACTAACTTAACCGAGTTAAGCTTCCCTTTACCCCAACCTGCTGGGGGGCAAAATCTGGGGTAAGTAGGTATGTAGCTTCGGCACTTTACACCGTCCGTTACCTCCCCGCCCCTCTTCTGCAGCCCTACTCTGTCAGTGTTAGGTACATACCTATACTATGTGTATGTAAGTTCTCAAAGCTCCTACAGTAGTGTTTTCACCCTGCTGTTCATTCATCTTCCCGCAAACCTAGATAGGACAACAACCCCTCAAAGAGAAGGAAAAAAAACAATCGACTGACGAAAAGCTTCAAACCCCTTTTCTTAGGTGTACCAGATTGCAGCCAGCCAGGGCTGGGATCAAAGGCCCCCCGATGCAACCTTTTATTCGAATTCGACCCGCCAGTATGGTGACGTGTGGGAGGTATCCATCCGCCGCCTCCTTGGACACTTTTTTGCGTGCGGGGGAGAAAGTCTTGGCTTCCCGACGTCCAACACAACAAAGAGGGGCGGGATCATCGAGGACGGGTCTGGATTTCCAGGCAGGAGTGACTACTAAAAGAAGCTGAACTTGTAAGTTGTTGGATGGGCTAAGCAAGACAAGAGACAAGGAACAAGGAAGCAGACAAGAGTGAGGAGGGGGAATCCTAGGTAGGAGAAACCATATTGGAGTTACCTAGCGAATTGACATGGAATATAAGCCAAGCAAAGATGGCGCTGAAGGAAGGCAAGTGGGAAACCTCGGTCTAGGTACACTAGTCGATGATGGTGGTGGTGTGGTGATTTGTCTGTTTTTGTCTGTTGAGAGGGGAGTTGTGTAGTGGGAAAGAAAGGGATGGAGGTCGTGGTGAAGGAGGAGGAGAAATGATAAATAGGAACGATGAGGGCCTTTTCTGAAGGTGTATATTTTTTTTTCTTTTTTTTTTTTTTTTTTTTTCTTTTTTTGAAATTGATATCGGGGTCCTTTTGGGAGCTTTTGAGGAAACACACGATAAGGGAATCTCAAGTTGTACTTGACCTAACAGCTCATAATCGTGTACTCAGACGACTATCCCTACTTCTCTGCTGTTTTCAAAGTCTTTATCTCGCCTCCTTTTCACCTCCCCCCACCCACCCATCAGATTGCCTTCTCCAACCTAACGGTTCGGTACATCTCCCGGCAGCTCTCCCCGCATTGCAACCTACGTGCTGACTTCTTCCAAGTTTGGATCAGATCGGTTCTGCGTAGCTATCGCAGACATTGATTTCCCCTCTCTGGTTCACTCGATCTCTATCTCCTCTCTTGTACCATCGGGTCCCCTCCGTCCCATTTCATACCTCCCTTTAAACCTACCTGCTTTATCCTATCTCTGGTCTCTTCCTCTTTGGTCCTTGATTTTCGAGTGTCTTCCCTCCTCTATCACCTTACCACTTCTACCGAGGGTCTTACACACACCATCAACATGGCCACCAACACCTATCCGCCAGGTGGTATGGACACCGGGGGTCTGGACATCGAATCCAAAGCTTCGGCCTACCACT
This sequence comes from Neurospora hispaniola, assembly GCF_033458365.1. Taxonomy (NCBI): domain Eukaryota; kingdom Fungi; phylum Ascomycota; class Sordariomycetes; order Sordariales; family Sordariaceae; genus Neurospora; species Neurospora hispaniola. The sequence goes on from NW_026944413.1 coordinate 1,197,230, forward strand.
CCGAAAAGGTCCCCTCAGCCTCCACCTCCTCCTCCTCCCCCAACCCGGACGTGGCGGCGGTCGCCGTCATCACCAGCGGCACCAGCGGTGCAGACTTTAACATATCGCCCACTGAGGAGAAGCGCATCAAGCGACACATTGACCGGCGGCTGGTCATGACCATCGGCGCCATGTACTGCGTGTCGCTGATGGACCGCACCAACCTGGGCGCGGCCAACATTGCCGGCATGGGCAAGGAGCTGAAGCTGATTGATAATCGGTACTCGATCGTGTCGCTGGTGTTCTTTGTGACGTATGTCCTGTTTCAGCCGCCGAGTACGGTGATTTGCCGCAAGATTGGTCCGAGGATTCACATGAGTGCGTTGACGCTGTTGTGGGGGAGCGTCATGATTGGGATGGGGTTTGTCAAGAGTTGGGAGCAGTTGGCGGCTTTGAGGGTGGTGTTGGGTGTTTTGGAGGCTGGTGAGTTTCTTTCTTTTTTTTTCTTTCCGTGCTTGATATCGAAGGCTCAGTTACTGAATGTTGCTGAATAAAAAAAACAGGTTTCTTCCCCTCCTGCGTCTACCTCCTTTCCACCTGGTACACGCGCTACGAAGTCGGCAAGCGTAACTCCGTCTTCTACCTAACCGGCTGCGTCGCGTCCGCCTTCGCCGGCATTCTCGCCTACGGCCTGATGCAGATGGGCGGCCTCGCCAACCTCACCGGCTGGCGGTGGATCTTCATCATCGAGGGCGTGCTGACCTGTCTGTTGGGCATCGCCGGCTACTGGCTACTAGTCGACTTCCCCGACTCCCCTCGCAAGACCTGGTCCTTCCTCTCGGCCCGGGACCGCGAGTGGGTGTGCGCGCGCGTGCAGGCGGACCGCGGCGACGTGGTGCCCCAAAAGTTCGTCATCAGCAAGTACCTGTCGTCCGGTCGGGACTGGAAGGTGTGGGCGTACGCCATGATCTTCTTCAACACCACCACCATCAGCTACGCCCTTTCCTTCTTCCTGCCCATGATCCTCAACACGGGCATGGGCTTCAACATTGCGCAGTCGCAGTGCTTGGTCGCGCCGCCCTATGCTTTCGCCGGCTTCGTCATGTTTGCTGGCGCCTACGTCGGCGATCGCTTCCGCATCCGCGGCCCCATTGTGGCTTTCAACGCACTGCTTGCCGTCATTGGCGTCCCCATCATGGGCTTCGCTGCTAGTGCCAAGGTCCGCTACTTCGGTGTGTTCCTGGTCACTGCCGGCGCCAACTCGAACGTGCCGGCGGCGATGAGCTACCAGGCCAACAACATCCGCGGACAGTGGAAGAGGGCGTTCTGCAGCGCTACGTTTGTGTCCTTTGGCGGCATCGGCGGTATCGCTGGTAGTTTGGTCTTTAGAGAGCAGGATAAGCTCACAGGCTACAAGCCGGGTCTGTATGCGTGCATTGCGACCAGTCTGTTGACTCTGGTGCTTGTCGCGTGCTTGACTGTCTCTTTCTGGAGGGAGAATAAGAAGGCGGAGAGGGGTGAGAAGGAATTGGAGGCTGAGGATGTGAGTGTTTCTTTTCCTATCTGTTCTTTACCCTCCTCTTGTTACCGGCTGTTGAAATTGTTTACTAACTTTTTTCTTCTTGGTTTCCCTACAGGACGATGCCCAGCCTGGATTCCGCTACACTTATTAGAATCTGTGCATTTCTATATTTGATGTTAGTAATGATATGACTTGGATGATGATACCAGTTGGGTGGGCTCAGAGATGATCATGGGTTTGGAGTTTGGGTAATGCGGTGTTGTTTTGCGATCGGAATGAGGTAGTCGTGGGTGAGGGTATTCTGTTTATAATCCAGAGCGATGCACTCGACGCTACCAAGCGGTTATCCCCCCTTTGTCAGGGGGCGCCTGTGAACAAGTACATAACATCAAGACCTTGGGGTATACCTACTACTCCGTGACTCGTCCGAATGGATTTATGAAGATGAAAAGTCACATACCTTCAAGACAACTCATACCCGTTCACTTTCCTCTACGTCCTTCCTTAATCACGTCCTGACACATCTACCGTCTTCCCAAATCCCTCCTGACCCTCCACACCTTACTTCCCGCCGCCCTTCCCTGACTCCCATGCAACATCTCGACCCACGGCTGCGCCTCCGACGTTCCACCATGCAACGCCTGAACCCTTTCCCACTCCGGCCTCTCCTCAACCTCATCCGCTCCAACTGATTCCGTCTCGTCACTCTGGTCCCCATCCCCAGGACCATCGTCATCATCATCAATCTCCATCTTCGCACCACCACCAAGCACCAAACCCTGCTGTTTGTTTCTAGCAGCAGCAGCTTTGTTCTTCTCCCACTGCCTCCTGTGCAAATCCTCCGCATACGCCCACGAAGGGGTATCGAACCTACCCGCCACCAGCACCAGATCCTGCTCATTTCCTGCGATCATCTCCACAGGCAAAGGCGTCAAAAGCTGCAACTCCCCCTTCTTGACATCGATCCCTCTGACCAGCACCAACCCCAGCACGCGCGAGTGGGCGGGGGAAAGCGTTTTGCCTTGGGGGTTGGGGAGGTGCGGGAGGGATTCGCGGGGGGTCTTGCAGATCAACAACTCTGGTTGTTGTTGTTTTTGGGACGAGGACTGCTTCTTGAATTGCTGTACAGACTGTTGCTGCTGCTTCGACTGTTGGTGCTGCTGCTGCTGCTCCTGCGGGGAAGACACGACGAGAAGGTCGGGAAAATCTCTAAAAGCACCAGTGCGGTCTTCAATTTTCACCAAGGCAAGTATCATCCCGTTGATGGCGTCGGCCAACAAGTCCGGCGCGGGCTGGTGGTCGTAGCAGAGGATTCCCAGGAAACCGGGGCGAGAGCCGCGGTAGCGGACACACCAGGGAGGAAGGTGAGTGAGAGGTGTGGCGGACCAGGTTGGGCCGGGATGGGGTTGGCTTTGGTTTTGGCTTTGGCCGTGGGGAACAGGAACAGTGAGGGAGGAGAAGAGCAGGTGAAAGTAGGACATTGTTTGCATTGTACGGAGATGGAGGGCTGTTCTTGAGCTTCCTCCTCCTCCCGAGGTTGCTGGGGTCGTGGCATCGACTGACGAGGATGGCTGACCTTGGGGCTGTTGACTGGGGAGAGCAACGAAGGGGATTTTCTTTTCCTGACAGGCGGCTTTGAGACCGTCAACGGTCTCCTCAGGTCCGTCTTGGGACATGTAGATCACTTCTGTCGGGACTGTCTGGCGGATTAGCTCAGATAGGATGTCGAGCCCGGTTCCTTGGATCCAGCCCGGGGTGTTGATGATGAGTGGGAGTTTGTTCAGTGAGGGGTTGGTCTTGTAAGTGTGGAAGAGATCGAGGGCGCAGGCAACAAAGTGGTCTGGGTCTAAGCTGGGTGTGACGGAGGCAACGGTGTGGGCGCGTACTTGAGCCGTTCTTGGGTCCAAAGCGGGATGGCAAAAAGGAGGAGAGAGGTTTGGGCTTGATAGCTTGTTGAGGGATATGACGGAGGGAGGTCCAAATTCGGGCTGACCCGGGTCGAGATCAAGGACGACTACTGGGACCCAGGGCTGTCGTGAGAGTCCAGAGCCAGTTATCAGACGGTTGGCCATTAGCCGCCCGAACGTGGACTTGCCGGATGATTTGGGGCCGGTTAGGAAGACAACAGGCGTAGCCTTTCTCTTGGAGTCTAGGACGTCCGCTAGTTGCTTGTTCCATTCAGCAGGGGAGACCAATTCCTGGATGCCGCCTCTCTTAGGGGCATCGTCCGAGGTAAATATGATCTGGAAGGTAGGAATAACCTTTTTGGCCTGACCCGGCGTAACATCATCCGACTCATTCCATAGCCTCCCAAATGCCGGGTTCAGGCTAGCGAGCTGTCTCAAGCTCCGAGCTCCTGGGTGTGGATGCAACTCGATTGTGGCATCGCTCGTGATGCGGATGACAGGAAGAGCATGGCATTGAGGAGCATGAACCCAGTGGACGAGGTCCGATTTTGACAAGAAGGCTCCAGCAACGGTAAGCTCGCCATCGCGTACCTTGATACCATAGCTCCCAAGAATGACCAAACGTTCTCCATCGAGGAGCTTGAGAAGCATACGGCCATTGGCCTTTGGTTGGATGTTGGTCTGGCTCAACCTTTGGGATGAATAGTAGATGATCCTCCTCCGACCTGTTGGAATTGGTTCTGAGAGATTTGGGAATTGGGATTTCAGGTGACGGCCTTCATCTCTTCCTTCGGCTGGTACTTCGTCCTTGGGGCCCTGCTTCCGCTTCCTGGGGCGCGCTGCTGGTGTTTCGTCCACATGATGGGAAGGCTCCTGTTTCTGAGCCTGTAGTGCTTTTCTGAAATTATCCCTCGTGAAGAAGGACTTGGCAGATGTGTTGCGGTCAATGATATCTCCGTCGTTGTCGTTGTCGTCAACATTGGGAGTAGTGGCGGCAGCTAACAGCTTTTGTCGAGCCGCAAATGCACTCATTTTTTGTGTGTGTTGTTGGTTGACTGCTTTGGACATTTAGCAAAGTGGACATGAAGCTCGGCATTGGAAGTGGTACCTTGGACAAAGATCACCGGTAGTGTTCAGGTTGTTGGACTCGCGGTGACTGCCCGATGGTGGTTGTCTTTGGTTGTCATTTCTTCAGTTGATTTGAAAAAAAGGTTGGGGAAGATGGTGATTTTCCAGCGAGAGACATACTACGGCACAAGGCAGATTCATCAGATGATCAAAATCTCCCAAACATCAGATAAAGTGTTTTCAGGAAAATCACATCACAGATACTTGGAGTTCCTCAAGTGAAATTTCCACGACTTGGTTGTCTGATGGTGATGAAGTCAGAGCGATAACGTTCTGAAGAAAGGCAGCACAGGCATCATTTAGGTGTAATTCCCATCCTCATCATAGGCAACCCTTACCCTGACACCATCAAAGTCAACCCTATCGAAACTGTAATGCCCCACATTCCGCTCCCATAATCAACCAATCAGGTGCCTCAATCTCCTAGTTTTTTCTGGCTTTGGTCGGCAACCTCGAGCGACCCTTGATTTCAGTTTGCTCGCAGCTCTCCACTCCACTCTCAATCCCGCTCGCGCATCTGATATTCCAGCGTGTTTTGTACGCGACGGGCATCATTCCCTTCCGCCTGCCTCCCGCAGTATCTGTCTTCTGCGTGAGGATCAACAAATAGACGACAGAGGGCAGAAGAGGAACAGCGCATCGGCAGCAAAAAAGCACTTCAAAAAAAAAAGCACATCAACACACTGTAAATCCCGACCCCACATCCAGACTTTTTAGCACTCTTCAACTGCCCCAAACTGCACCATCCATCCCTGCACATCGTAGCACTCAATTGTTCGAGACAGCGCCTTTCCGTCTTGGACACTCACTCCACCTCATTTTTCTTCCATCACCACCTTAATTCTTTTTTTCCCTTTCTTTACAATCCAGATAAGCCGCCCCCCATGGCTGGTCCTCGCGCACCCATCGGAACCCTTTCCCAGCACGCCGCCAACGCCGCTGCCCTTGCCCGCAACACCTCCACCAACGTCTTCTCCCAGCAAAAATCACAACTCAAGTCCAAAAAGGGCAAGCAACAAGAGAGCGACAGCGATTCAGACAGCTCCTCCAGCAGTGACGACAGCGGTAGCGACAGCGATTCCGAAACAAAGCCCGAACCCACCGCCGACTGGGCCAGCAATCTGAAGAAGACGAACATGGCGCAAACAAAAGCCACCAAGGCCGCCGCCTCGCCTGCCCCTAAAAAGGCAAAGGTAGAACCCGTCAAGGCCAAGCCAGTAGCCACCAAGAAGGAAGAGTCCTCGTCCGAATCCGAGTCTGCATCTGACTCCGAGTCCGAGTCTGAATCAGAGGTCGAGGACAAGAAGAAGCCTGTCAAGAAGGCGGAAGA